>NC_139731.1:11079957-11679957 GCF_964211835.1 Anser anser | reverse complement strand
GCTAAGTTTTCTTATCACTGCAAGCATATCTCAATACCCCATTCCTTACCTTTAAACAATGTAACTCTGCAAAAACAACATTTTTATTCCCACATAACCGAATAACAACCCCCCCAAAAAACTTTTATTAGGGTCCTACCAACCCCCTACTTCCGTACCTTGAGCTGCAGAAGAAGTTATTTGATTTGGCACACGGTACAGAGGAGTTATCGGTGCTAGAAATCGTTCCACAAGGACTAGCTGTTTATGAGTCATGGAGGGAGACAAAATATCTATTGCACAGGATGAAAGCCAACATCTAATTCAGGAAAACTGGCAAGGAACTGGTTTGGTGTTAGGCTATCTTAAAACTGCCTTCCGCTTCTTCTAGAACACCTGGTGCTACTGAAAAGCTTGATCCTAAACAGGCTACTAGATTCAATTCCTATCTTCTTTATTCAGTGTTGCTTTAATTATTTGACATAGTGCGCCCACCTTCATTTCTCCTCAGATATGTTTCTGCAACCTCGCTGAGTGCACATGCTCTGAAAAGGAGTCCAGTTCTGTTGGAGGTGTCAGCTCCTGGTTCTTGCCAAGCAAAGGACAAGGTACCCTGCAGTATCTGCATGCTTGGGAAACCTAAAGCCACAAACCCCTGCACATCACCTGGCATCAGATGCAAACAAACACAGAGTTCAGTGAGGCATGATTAAAGCAGGAAATGGAGTAAGGAAAAGAAGGAAAGTGAGAGAGAGACAAAAATAAAAGAATGAATGTGCGGGGAGGAAAGCTTGCAGCACTCAGTCCTTCATTTCCCTTTAGTACAGTGACAAGCAGCACAACAGTGTCTGTGGCTGATAAAGTGTACGTACAGAGCCAGGTCAGGGAAAAACTGGCGCTTTAATCCCCTTGCTGGTCTGCTGGTCCACTTAATCAGCGTCAGGCTCTGCAAAGGCTGAGACCAAGACCTAGGCAAGAGCAGGAGTTCCTGGGTCTCACAGAATCGTCGAGGTTGGAAGAGACCTCCAAGATCACCTAGGCCAACCTCTGACCTAACACTAACAAGTCCTCCACTAAACCATATCACTAAGCTCTACTTCTAAACGTCTCTTAAAGACCTCCAGGGATGGTGACTCCACCACTTCCCTGGGCAGCCCATTCCAATGCCTAACAACCCTTTCCGTAAAGGTCTTCCTAATATCCAACCTAAAACTCCCCTGGAACAACTTTCGCCCATTCCCCCTCGTCCTGTCACCAGGCACGTGGGAGAATAGACCAATCCCCACCTCGCTACAGCCTCCTTTAAGGTAACTGTAGAGAGCGATAAGGTCGCCCCTGAGCCTCCTCTTCTCCAGGCTGAACAATCCCAGCTCCCTCAGCCGCTCCTCGTAAGACTTGTTCTCCAGACCCCTCACCAGCTTCGTTGCCCTTCCCTGTACTCTCTCGAGCACCTCCATGTCCTTCCTGTAGTGAGGGGCCCAAAAGTGAACACAGTACTCGAGGTGCAGCCTCACCAGAGCCGAGTACAGGGGGACAATCACTTCCCTAGACCTGCTGGCCACACTGCTTCTTATGCAGGCCAGGATGCTGTTGGCCTTCTTGGCCACCTGAGCACACTGCTGGCTCATATTCAGCCGGCTATCAACCAATACTCCCAGGTCCTTCTCTGCCAGGCAGCTTTCCAGCCACTCATCTCCCAGCCTGTAGCTCTGCTTGGGGTTGTTGTGCCCCAGGTGCAGGACCCGGCACTTGACCTTGTTGAACTTCATACAGTTGGCCTCAGCCCATCAGTCCAGCCTATCTAGATCCTCCTGCAGAGCCTTCCTACCCTCGAGCAGATCAACACATGCACCTAACTTGGTGTCGTCTACAAACTTACTGAGGGTGCACTCGATCCCCTCATCCAGATCATCGATAAAGATATTAAAGAGGACTGGCCCCAGCACTGAGCCCTGGGGGACGCCACTAGTGACTGCCCTCCAACTGGATTTAACTCCATTCACGACGACTCTTTGGGCCCGGCTATCCAGCCAGTTTTTAACCCAGTGAAGCGTACGCCAGTCCAAGCCCCGAGCAGCCAGTTTCCTGGGAAACGGTATCAAAAGCCTTACTGAAGTCAAGGTAGACCACATCCACAGCCTTTCTCTCATCCACTAAGCGCGTCACTTTGTCATAGAAGATCAGGTTCGTGAAGCAGGACCTGCCTTTCATAAACCCATGCTGACTGGGCCTGATTGCCTTGTGGCCCTGCAAGTGCCGCGTGATGACACTCAAGATAATCTGCTCCATGAGCTTCCCTGGCACTGAAGTCAAACTGACAGGCCTATAGTTCCCCGGGTCTGCCCTGCGGCCCTTCTTGTAGATGGGCGTCACGTTTGCTAGCCGCCAGTCAACTGGGACCTCCCCCGATAGCCAGGACTGCCGATAAATGATGGAAAGTGGCTTGGCCAGCTCCTCCGCCAGTTTGCTCAGTACCCTCGGGTGCATCCCATCCGGCCCCATCGACTTGCGTACATCTAAGTGCTGTAGCAGGTCGCCAACCATTTCCTCATGGATTATGAGGGCCACATCCTGCTCCCCATCCCCTTCCACCAGCTCAGGGTACCGGGTATCCAGAGAACAACTGGTTTTGCCGCTAAAGACTGAGGCAAAGAAGGCATTAAGCACCTCAACCTTTTCCTCATCTCTTGTCACTAAGTTTCCCCCTGCATCCAGTAAAGGATGGAGATTCTCCTTTGTCCTCCTTTTTGTGTTGATGTATTTGTAAGAACGTTTTCTGTTATCTTTAACGGCAGTAGCCAGATTGAGCTCCAGATGAGCTTTGGCCTTTCTAATTTTGTCCCTGCACAGCCTTGCAACATCCTTGTAGTCCTCCTGAGTGGCCTGCCCTCTTTTCCAGAGATTATGAACCCTCTTTTTTCTCCTAAGCTCAAGCCACAACTCTCTGTTCAGCCAGGCCGGTCTTCTTCTGTGCCGGTTCGTCTTTGGGCACATGGGGACAGACCGCTCCTGAGCCATTAAGATTTCCTTCTTGAAGAGTGCCCAGCCTTCCTGGACTCCTCTGCCCTTCAGAACGTCCTCCCAAGGGACTCTGCCAACCAGTGTCCTGAACAGCTCAAAGTCAGCCCTCCGGAAGTCCAAGACAGTGGTTTTACTGGTCCCCTTCCTGGCTTTGCCAAGAATAGAGAACTCTACCATTTCGTGGTCACTCTGCCCAAGACAGCTCCCGACCACCACATCTCCCACCAGTCCATCACTGTTTGTGAACAGAAGGTCTAGCTGGGCACCTCCCCTGGTAGGCTCTCTAACCAGCTGCGTCAGGAAGCTATCTTCCACGCTCTCCAGAAACCTCTTAGACTGCTTCCTCTGAGCTTTGTTGTGCTTCCAGGATATGTCTGGGAAGTTGAAGTCCCCCACGAGAACAAGCGCTGACGATTTCACAACATCTGCCAGCTGCCTGTAGAACCCCTCATCCGTCTCCTCATCCTGGTTTGGCGGTCTATAACAGACCCCCACCAGGATGCTTGCCTTGTTGGCCTTCCCTCTGATCCTAATCCATAGGGACTCAACCTTATAATTCCCAGCCTCAAGTTCCACAACATCAAAACTCTCTCTAATACAGAGAGCCACACCACCACCCCTTCTGTGCTGCCTGTCCCTTCTGAAGAGCCTATAGCCAGACGTTGCAGCACTCCAGTCATGAGAGTGGTCCCACCACGTTTCCATGATGGCAACCAAGTCATAGCCTTCCCGCTGCACGATGGCTTCCAGCTCCTCTTGTTTGTTACCCATGCTGCGTGCATTAGTGTAGATGCACTTCAGGCGGGCCATTGCCTTCTCCCCCAGCCTTGCCATTGCTCCCCCTGGCACAGCTCCAACAAGCCTTATTTCAGCCCAGTCCCCCTTCTTTCCTAGTTTAAAGCCCTCTCAATGACACCTGCTAGCTCCTGGGCTAGGATCCGTTTTCCCCTTAGAGATAGGGACCCATCTGCTGCCATCAGGCCGGGTGCCGAGTAAAGCGCCCCATGGTCAAAAAAACCAAAATTTCTGTGTTGGCACCAGCCTCTGAGCCACATGTTAATCAGGTGGGCTTTCCGTGTCCTCTCCGTACCTCTCCCTGCCACTGCAGGGATAGACGAAAACACCACCTGTACTCCCGCTCCATCCACTAACCGTCCCAGTCCCCTAAAGTCCCGTTTGATAGCCTTCAGGCTTCTCTCTTCAGTATCATCTCTGCCAGCCTGGACTATCAAAAGAGGATAGTAATCAGAGGGGCGAACCAGGCTGGGAAGCTTTCTGGCAACATCCCTGACCCTGGCCCCAGAGAGGCAGCAGACTTCCCTACGGGTAAGGTCAGGCTGACAAATAGGACCCTCTGTTCCCCTGAGAAGGGAGTCGCCTACTACGATCACCCTTCTGTCTTTCTTGGTGGAGGCAGTCTTGAGGCATGGAGTCGACTTCCTCGCCCTAGGCACCCTCCTGGGTAGACTGTTCACCACATTCTCACCCACCGGTCTCTCAAGCTCCAGGGCCTCAAACCTGTTGTGTAAGGGCACCTGGGAAGGTGGGGCCGGTAGGGGGGGGCGTCGCCTGCGAGGTCGAGCAGGGACCTGTCTCCAATCCTCCTCAACTCCTAGGTCCCCTCCCTCTGCCCGACAGCGACAGGGCAGGGGGTCCACCCCCATTTGGGGTGTCTCACCCTGGTACCTCTCCTTCAGGCCCTGCAGGGAGTCGCTCCACCAGTCTATCTCCCGCTCCCACTCCCTGATAGCCCTCAACCTCTCCACCTCCTCTTTGAGTTCTGCCACCAGGCGGACCAGGTCATCCACCTGCTCGCGCCTCACACACACAGTGCCTCTGCCTCCCTCAGATGGCAGCAACAGGCTCAGACACTCCCTACATCCAGAGACCTGAACTGCCGCATTTTTGAGCGGGCAGTTAGTCTGGGTGGTTACAGACTTTCTAGAGAGAGCACTCTGCCTGGTGTAGACCGTTGCAGCCTAGCTAGCGGTAGACAGACATTAGAGGAGTTGTTCGTATGGACGGGGGGGGGAACGCTCTGCTCTCCCTGCTTGACCTGCCTGCGCAAACTGCCACGCCACTACCTCCTGACGCGCCCCGCCCTGGTTGCCACGCTCCCTAGGGGCTGCTTTTGAACGGCCTGGGAGGGGACACTGCTGGCTCCGCCTACGCCTCGTCAGCCTCCCTCGCGAGGGCTGCCGGGTCCTGGCGGCTCCCTCGAGTGGCCTCGATGCTGGAAAAAAAGCCCTGCCTGCAGAACGCGTCTGCCCCGGAGCCGATCGCCTTGGCAAGTCTCCCCCCATTTAGTATTCTGTTAGCTGTGCAGAGTAGGTGATACCCTCAAGTAAACTAGAAAACTTCATTTTTTTCAAGAAACTGAAGAAAAGCTAGGGTATTTTGAAACATACTGATTTTCTGTGTTTTTCCTGAATTGCATACTCACCCCCACTGACTTCTGGGGTCCCTGGGGTGCAGGAGTTTGCAGAGAAGCCAGGCCTTCAGAGTGGGCCTTGAAGATCACAGAGATAACAGCTATGTGGCAGGGCCCAAGCACATGCCTTCATAACCCCGTGGCCAGGCTGAGTGTGAAGATGCTCTTGTCTTTGGTGGACACTGCTGAATGCAACAGAAACCTGTAATGCAGGCTTGTTGGCATGGTTTCAACTTAAAGCAAGGCAGGCCATATAAAAAAGAAACGAGACAACCTCAGTTCTGTCCCTGGATCTAATATTGCAGGGTCCCTGGTCTATGTTGAAGGGCTGGGACAGAGGGCCTTCTGTAGATTGAGAATAAATTCAGGCATACCTGAATCGTCTCAGGTATTGTACCTTATCATCTCACCACACGTACATACACACTGACACGGGCTCCTGCCATCTTGCATATGCACTGACAGGTTTACATGCATTGCAGCACCCTAGTTTCTGTTCTACAGATCTGGCACGTTGCACTGGATGAAGGCAATTTCTCCCCTCGATTTGGAGGGCCAGAACCAGTTAGCATAGCCCTTCCCACCTCCCGGAGGGCAGGATGGGGTGTAATGTAGCCAAGGACTGATCTTGCCACGCAGTATCATTGGGGGTGACACAGCTGAGCCCCTAATGAGATGTTTGCTAACGTGTCAGGGAGGATCATGGCATGCTTCCCTACATGCCCAGGTGGACTGTGGGTCTGCCAAAGGAGGTGGGGAGCTTGTAACATTTGGTAATATGGCATTTAAGACGAAAAGGAGCGAACTGAGGCAGAACAAGACAAATTAATGTGGGATGACAACTGCCTTAAGGAGCATCAGATGTCCAGAGAAAATCAAAAGAATTCTTCTCCCCAAGTCTCCAGTGCAAATTTATATATATATATATATGTACTTATATATATGCATACATACGTCTGTGTGTGAGTGTGCATATAAAGGTAGATTGTCAGTTGGTACTCTGAAGTAGACAAGGTATGCGAAGATGCTTAGATATATGCCACTTGTTTGCTTCCTGCCATGAGTTGAACACACTGGCTTCAAGTCACCTGTGTATATACCTGTGTGCATGTGTAAATATTCTTTTCACTCTTTCACAGATCTTGGAGACAGAAATTTTGCAAAGGTGACTAGAATGAATGCTATTAATGGCAAACATTAGGAAGAAAGCTTGTGTGTATGGATGTGGAAGTTATCTGGAGGTGTATCTATAAGCACCAAGAGATGGAAGAATTGAATGATGTGATTCATAGGGCTTTAACTGCATGTAACAGGAAAATTAAGGAAGAAAAATTCTGCTGAATGGCTTCTTTGCATTGAATTCCAAAGACGGGAAAGTTATCTTAAAAGAAAGTGGGTGGAAATACCGCAATTTATGAACTTGAGACACAATAAAACTAAAGTGCACAATTATAGAATAGCTGAGACAGGCAGAGATAAGAACTGGTAAATGCATATGGGTTTTGTGTTATCAAGTCCTGCCACTCTTTGAAGCTGATTTACAAACACCGAGATGCTTACAGACTACCCAGTAGCGCAGAAACCATCGTTGTTTGGCTGTAAGAAGTGTGGCACCCTCAGTAGATCTGCCTGTAGCAAATAACTCTGCATTCATCCTCTTAATAAAATCATACTTCTGAGCTGAGATTGAGGTTGCAGGTTTAAACACCCATATTTTTGTATCTACAGATGGGCTGGCTGTTTAGACTGCAAGAGGCGGCAGAGAGAGAGCTGTACGAGTCAGAGGAGCCCAGCCAGCTATTCTGCTTACCCTGTGGTGGACACCTCTACCAGACAGCTGCATTGATCTCTAGGTTCCATGCTGCTCTGCCAAGATGTCCCTGGACTGCAGTGGGAGCGTAGACTCCTCACTCTCATGCAGACATCCGCATCTGCAAACCTACAGGGCAGTGTTTCAATCTGGAGCTGTGTTACTGCTGTGGGAATAAAAATGTTGTTTTTGCAGAGTTACATTGTTTAAAGGTAAGGAATGGGGTATTGAGATATGTTTGCAGGGATAAGAAAACTTAGCAGGCGACCTTGTAAAATGCAGACAACCAGACTCCTTAGAACAATTAGGTGAAAGTCACGGTGTCAAGTCAAGTCAGATAAGTGAAGAAACATTACCACTTCAAACAGTAAAAAAGTCTAAAGAAATTTGAAATTTAACAGGCCGGCAACTGAAGGCCATGCATTGCCTGTGAAGCATCAGATAGATTGTGAACCTGGATTACCCACTCAGTGGGGAAACAGGGGAGGGTCCTGTCATCAAAAAGTATATAAACTGTGTTTTGGAACTAGTAGGTGTGCTCTCCTGCTTGTGGGACGCCCGCCATTGCAATCGCGAATAAATTACTACTTCACTGAGATCCTCACCTGAGCCTAAGTTATTGGCTACGGAGTGTTTCTCACAATTTGGGGGCTGGTCCGGGATCCAGTCACCTACTGGGGAGCCCCACCGCCGCAGCAGCAGGAAGGCATGCCCCGCTGATTTCAGCGGTCCTGTGCATCAAAGGTGGTGGTTCTGCGGAGAGCTGACAGAGGGCCCGAGACTGATTAAAGAGGCAGGATCCATGAAGTAGTGGGGAAGGGAAGAAGGTAGGCACTCCGGGTTTAAGAATTGATCCGGTAACTCTGTGCACAGATCAAGGTAAGGAATATGAAGTATTGCCTTGGGGGTCGGGTGAGACTCTGTGTGACGTGTGATTGAAACGTACTTTTGTATGAAGCGAGTGTGGAGTCCTGATCTGCGGTTCCGTAGCTCTGCGAGGGGTGCGGCCGGAGACGGACAAAGCGTGAGATAAGGGAGAGAAAGGAAGGGCCTCGGGAAATTTGGTGTATGGTAAGCCCTTGCACAGGGAAGTGCTTGGCAATACACCAGGGAAATTTGTTGTATGGTAATCCTTGCACGGGGAAGTGCTCGGAAGTACACCAGGGAATCTGGTAAACTCATAGGTGTGCGGTAGCCCTTGCACGGGGAAGTGCTTGGCAGTACACCCCCATTTTCCAGAATCGGAACGTTAGTGTGTGGTACCCTGAAGGAGGGAAATTTCTGTAGCAGCACACTGACAAGGGCTAGGAAAAATGGGAAATATGAGTTCCAGGGGACAGGGAAATATCCCTGGGGGAGTGCCTACCGAAAGTTCTTCCTGAAGAATGATAAGAAATTGGAAAAATAATCTCAAAATTAGAGGAGATGAAAAAAAAAATGGTTAAATATTGTGTATTAGTCTGGACAAAGGAACCAATTAAGGAAACAGCAGTATTTTGGCCAGAATACGGGCCTGATGAAAATTCAGGCTTTAAATTTGTGTAAACAATAAGATTCCTTTTTCGGAGAAGGAGCCAAGTTATGCTCCCTATAATCCTAATATTGCACCGGTGGCAGCAGCAGTCGCTCCAGGAAGGGAAACAGGGACTGCAATTAACACTGTCCCTAGAGAAGAGCGTACTCTAGGCTCTGGCAAGAATTAGAACAAGGTAGAAGAGGTACTGAGAATTTTGCCTTCCCTGATACTAACAGTACTAACACTAACTGTGTATCCTCTTAAGTGAACTTCCCCCCCTCCTTACCAGCAGAGAGGTTAGGAGTTTTAAGAAGGAGATGAAGTCTTTAACTGAGGATGCCAACAGGCAAGCTGAACTATTAGACCAGTTCCAAGGACCTGACTTATACTCTTGAGGGAGGAATTATGTAAATAAATATGTTGTTTACAGGGAAAGAAATTGGAATGATCAGGAGGAGAGCTGCTATACAAAAATGGGAAAGAGCTCATCCTCCAGGACCAGGGGTAATACCGGCAGGGCAGAAATACCCACTTGCCGATCCTGGCTGGAAGAATAATAGTGTGCAACACAGAAATCATATGAGAGACTTGGGGTCAGAATGAGAAAGTCCTTGGGGATGAATCCTGAGGACCCGGTATCCCAAGGGCTCTTGAAAGTTCATTTTGTGATTGAAGCCTGGCAAGATACCCAGAAAATGCTCCAGAAGGTGGGGGGATGTAGTGAACAGTCACTGGGGGGGCCCTCCTGTGGGAGGCCCTGAAGGTGTGTGTCAGGAGGAGAGAAGGAAAATGGGATGAAATATATTATACTGATGTGTTGTTTCAGCATCCTGGAGGGAGAAAGGTATGGAATTAAGTTGGCCAATGACTGAGACTTTGGTGAAAGTACAGGCTGGAGAAAGATAAAAAGAAGTGTTAAAAAGGGTTATTGAAGGTGTTAAAGGTGTGGTATGTAATGTTTGACAGAGCTGTTTTTTGAATGAGTTGGGAAAGTTGAATGAGCAGGGAAAGAGGATGTAGGCATTATCTAAGTAACAGTCTAGAAGTTTTGGTATATTTGCTTTGGTGTTTGGTCAGTTTCCCAAGTATCGAGAAGGGGGGGGGGGGGCAGCCTGCTCCACCAGGGGCCTCTCCACAGGCCGCAGGGGGCTTCGGCTCCGGCACCTGGAGCGCCTCCACCCCCTCCTTCTATGCTGACTTTGGTGTCTGCAGGGAGGTTCTCACTCCTCGCTCTCCCAGCTGATGTTGAGCAGCAGGTTTTTGTTTGTTCGTTTGTTTGTTTTCATGGATGTGCTCTCACAGAGGCACGGACTGTGTTGCTCATGACTTGGCTATGGGCAGCAGTGGGCCTCTTCCGGGCTGGATGAAATTGTCCCTTATCTGTAACGGGGTGGTTTCTGGATTCTCCTCGTGGGGGCTGCCACTGCAGCCCCCCTCCCCCCCGAACCTTCCCATCAAACCCAATACACTGGGGCAGCTAGGTCATTACTGGCCTGTAAAGTATCAGGGATTAAATTAACTAATGAAACCCTAAAAAGTGATGGGGGTAGAAGGGGCTGGGATAACAGTGCCACCTTTGGGGGATACCAAGCTGAGACTAGGGGATAAAATGATCTCTGGGCAATTATTGTATGTACCCAAGGCAGGGACTAACTTGTTGGGAAGGGATTTGATGATGAAATTGGGCATTCAAATAGTAAATTGTTAGACTGGAATAACAGTGGTATTAATGGAGTGCTCTCAGGCCCTGAGAGCAAAGATATATTCACCTCTGACTGGAAAGACTCTGAAGTGGGGGCGGAAGCAACAATACATATGGACAGTTTTACCTCGGGGGTTTACAGGGCCACCGATTTATTTGGGCAAAGTTCTAGAACAGATTTTGGAGCAATTCCAACCTCCCAAGGAGGAATTTCTGTTACAAAATGTGTATGATCATTTATTGTCAGGACAGGAGAAAACAGTTGTGAAGGAAGCTACTAACAAGCTATTCAGCTTTCTGGGAAAGCAGGGCTTGGGAGTATTGAAAAATAAATTACAATACGTAGAAAGAGAAGTCAGGTATTTAAGGCATCTAATGTCTGAGGGAAAACGGAGAATAAATCCAGAGAGGATTCAGGGAATTGTTGAAAACTAAGAAAGAACTAAAAAGTTTTTAGAGAAAGATTTTTTTAAGGAATCAGGAGCCACGAAGTCTGAGGGAAAATGGATACTCCCTGATGGGAGAGAAAAGCTGAATAAAGCACCATTGAGGCAAATATGATGTTTTACATCAAGAGAGTCATTGGGAGATGTAAGCAATGTGTGATGTTGTGCTAAGAAAGTATGTCTGTGTAGGAATATACACTTTAGTGAAGCAAATATGCAGAGGATGTACCATATTTCAAAAGGCAAATAAAAAGGTCATTTGTAACTCACCTAGAGGGGGACGGGAGCCAGGGATTCGACCTTTCCGAAGTGTACAGGTAGACTTTACTGAGTTACCTAAAGCAGGGAGACTTAAGTACTTGTTTGTCCTAATTGACCACGTGACTGGATGGGTGTAAGCTTTCCCCTCGGTATCTGCCACTGGAAACACGGTGGCTAAGGTATCACTGGAGCAAATAGTCCCTAGATATGGGATAGCTGAAAACATTGATTCAGATCAAGGAAGTCATTTCACTTCACAAGTACTGCAAGGGTTAATGCAGGCCTTAGAGATTGAGTGGGATTTTCACACCCCCTGGCACCCCTCCTCTTCTGGGAAGGTAAAGCGAATGAACCAGACATTAAAGAAGCAATTAACTAAATTAGTGTTAGAAACCCAACTTCCTTGGGTAAAATGCTTACCTTTAGCACTCCTGCAGGTTCAAACAGCACCAAGAAACGATATAGGAATTTCACCGTATGAGATGCTGTTCGGATTGCCCTATCTGGGCAGAAGGGGTGAGATACCACAATTCGAAACAAGAGAGTTTTCTTAAGAACTGTATTCTGGGGTTGTCCTCTTCTTTGTCATCTCTCAGGACCCGTGGGAAATTGGGTCCTGATTCAGACCTTGAAAGGATCAACTCCGGCCCGAATGGGAAGGACACTTCCAAGTACTACTAACCACTGAAACAGCCATAGGAACTGCGGAAAAAGGTTGGACTCACTATACTCGAGTGAAGGCATCCGTCGACCCTAGTACCTGAGAAGCTGTTCCTACAGAAGACTTGTTGGAAGCTGAAATCGAAGAGAAAAAAATCTCATACTGGACTCTGAGCGGGATAACAGCTAGCAATTGTAAACTAACCTTTTATTTTCACAGGTAACTAATGAGTGTGACTTGTGATTGAAAGAAAGGACAGACCTATAGCGAATTGAAGTGCTCCCAAGGGGGGGTTTGTTATAGCAGTAGTGTACATCTTATTCTTTGTATTAATAATTATTTGGAAACCTGAGGTTTAAAAATAATGACAGGGAAAAATCAATTATTAATTTTGTTTTTAGTGATTGTAGGCCTCAGAGAAAGCCTTGGTCAATTGGCAACTTGGAAAAGGCATGACCAGATAATAGTAAGATGGGATATCCCGTAAAAATATGGGTGAATGTGACAGAGGGTTATGTACCACAATCTGTCACAGTTGATGCTTCTGAGGTGTTAGCTTGTGGAGATTTAAATGCCCAAGGACAATTGAGCAGAGAGTAAAAATAACTGGGAGAGACCCAACAGCCAGATTGAGAATAGCTGTATGGAAACGATCCTCTATTGCCATCAGAGAGAGGGAGAAACTCAAGGAGAAAACAGGAGAGAAAACAGGAGGCCCTCTTTGAAATGCGGCAGTTCAAACATTTGAGATTGAAACAGGGTATGGGGATGTGAATGCCTGGATAGAATGGGTCAAATATACTGTCCAGAGTCTCAACCATAGCAATTGCTATGCTTGTGCCTCGGGATGACCGATTGCCCAGATAGTGCCCTGCCCATTGCGGTGGACCGAGAACTCCCAGGGGATGCGATGCATGATTGCATTGTACCAAGAAAAGACTGCCTGGGGAAATGAGGCCTGTAAGTCTCTCTCTTTGCTGTTCCCTTCCTTGCGTGATAGCAATATCAGGGTTCCCCCTGCATTCTCTACAGCTATAGTTAACCGTACAGCTTGCCTCTCACGGTAGGGTGTGAGTGCTACCCGGCATCTGGGAGAATTTGCCTTGTGCACGAGGACCTTGAATGCTACCGAGGACTTGATGGGAAACTGCTCAAGACTTGAGATCCCCAGGGCAGATCTCTGGTGGTACTGTGGAGGGAAGATCTTACGGTCCACCCTGCCATCTAACTGGGGAGGCACTTGTGCACTTGTTCAATTAGCTATACCCTTCACCCTGGCATTTGAAAGAGAAACATCACAAATACCCAGAAGAAGTAAAAGAAGCTTAGGAGTATCATTTGATGATAGAGCGTACATAGATTCTATTGGGGTGCCTAGAGGAGTTCCCGATGAATGCCCATCCGGGGCAGTATTGTTGGGTATAAAAGTGCAACAATGGTTGCTCAGTATCACACACACACACCTCCTTTCTCCACAAGCATCATATCTAATGTTATTCTGTTTTCCCAAGCCATTTTGCTGGTGGCATCTAGTTGTTCAGCGATTCCTCTTATCGCATCCCTTGTATAATTTATGAATCTCTGCTGATTATAATAAATATAAGTAATCCAATCCACATTCTTATTGTTACCCACCAGAACAGTGACTCAAACCCTGCAGCAATTTGATTCCTGGCTTCCTGTTCATCGGGAACTCCTCTAGGCACCCCAATAGAATCTATGTACGCTCTATCATCAAATGATACTCCTAAGCTTCTTTTACTTCTTCTGGGTATTTGTGATGTTTCTCTTTCAAATGCCAGGGTGAAGGGTATAGCTAATTGAACAAGTGCACAAGTGCCTCCCCAGTTAGATGGCAGGGTGGACCGTAAGATCTTCCCTCCACAGTACCACCAGAGATCTGCCCTGGGGATCTCAAGTCTTGAGCAGTTTCCCATCAAGTCCTCGGTAGCATTCAAGGTCCTCGTGCACAAGGCAAAAATTCTCCCAGATGCCGGGTAGCACTCACACCCTGCCGTGAGAGGCAAGCTGTACGGTTAACTATAGCTGTAGAGAATGCAGGGGGAACCCTGATATTGCTATCACGCAAGGAAGGGAACAGCAAAGAGAGAGACTTACAGGCCTCATTTCCCCAGGCAGTCTTTTCTTGGTACAATGCAATCATACATCGCATTCCCTGGGAATCCTCGGTCCACCCCAATGGGCAGGGCACTATCTGGGCAATCGGTCATCCCGAGGCACAAGCATAGCAATTGCTATGGTTGAGACTCTGGACAGTATATTTGACCCATTCTATCCAGGCATTCACATCCCCATACCCTGTTTCAATCTCAAATGTTTGAACTGCCGCATTTCAAAGAGGGCCTCCTGTTTTCTCTCCTGTTTTCTCCTTGAGTTTCTCCCTCTCTCTGATGGCAATAGAGGATCGTTTCCATACAGCTATTCTCAATCTGGCTGTTGGGTCTCTCCCAGTTATTTTTACTCTCTGCTCAATTGTCCTTGGGCATTTAAATCTCCACAAGCTAACACCTCAGAAGCATCAACTGTGACAGATTGTGGTACATAACCCTCTGTCACATTCACCCATATTTTTACGGGGTATCCCGTCTTACTATTATCTGGTCATGCCTTTTCCAAGTTGCCAATTGACCAAGGCTTTCTCTGAGGCCTACAATCACTAAAAACAAAATTAATAATTGATTTTTCCCTGTCATTATTTTTAAACCTCAGGTTTCCAAATAATTATCAATACAAAGAATAAGATATACACTACTACCATAACAAACCCCCCTTGGGAACACTTCAATTCGCTATAGGTCTGTCCTTTCTTTCAATCACAAGTCACACTCATTAGTTACCTGTGAAAATAAAAGGTTAGTTTACAATTGCAAGCTCTTATCCCGCTCAGAGTCCAGTATGAGATTTTTTTCTCTTCGATTTCAGCTTCCAACAAGTCTTCTGTAGGAACAGCTTCTCAGGTACTAGGGTCGACGGATGCCTTCACTCGAGTATAGTGAGTCCAACCTTTTTCCGCAGTTCCTATGGCTGTTTCAGTGGTTAGTAGTACTTGGAAGTGTCCTTCCCATTCGGGCCGGAGTTGATCCTTTCCAGGTCTGAATCAGGACCCAATTTCCCACGGGTCCTGAGAGATGACAAAGAAGAGGACAACCCCAGAATACAGTTCTTAAGAAAACTCTCTTGTTTCGAATTGTGGTATCTTATCCCTTCTGCCCAGATAGGGTAATCCGAACAGCATCTCATACGGTGAAATTCCTATATCGTTTCTTGGTGCTGTTTGAACCTGCAGGAGTGCTAAAGGTAAGCATTTTACCCAAGGAAGTTGGGTTTCTAACACTAATTTAGTTAATTGCTTCTTTAATGTCTGGTTCATTCGCTTTACCTTCCCAGAAGAGGAGGGGTGCCAGGGGGTGTGAAAATCCCACTCAATCTCTAAGGCCTGCATTAACCCTTGCAGTACTTGTGAAGTGAAATGACTTCCTTGATCTGAATCAATGTTTTCAGCTATCCCATATCTAGGGACTATTTGCTCCAGTGATACCTTAGCCAACGTGTTTCCAGTGGCAGATACCGAGGGGAAAGCTTACACCCATCCAGTCACGTGGTCAATTAGGACAAACAAGTACTTAAATCTCCCTCATTCAGGTAACTCAGTAAAGTCTACCTGTATTCTTCGGAAAGGTCGAATCCCTGGCTCCCGTCCCCCTCTAGGTGAGTTACAAATGACCTTTTTATTTGCCTTTTGACATATGGTACATCCTCTGCATATTTGCTTCACTGAAGTGTATATTCCTACACAGACATACTGTCTTAGCACAACATCACACATTGCTTGCACCTCCCAATGACTCTCTTGATGTAAAACAATTAATATTTGCCTCATTGGTGCTTTATTCAGCTTTTCTCTCCCATCAGGGAGTATCCATTTTCCCTCAGACTTCGTGGCTCCTGATTCCTTAAAAAAAAAATCTTTCTCTAAAAACTTTTTAGTTCTTTCTTAGTTTTCAACAATTCCCTGAATCCTCTCTGGATTTATTCTCCGTTTTCCCTCAGACATTAGATGCCTTAAATACCTGACTTCTCTTTCTACGTATTGTAATTTATTTTTCAATACTCCCAAGCCCTGCTTTCCCAGAAAGTTGAATAGCTTGTTAGTAGCTTCCTTCACAACTGTTTTCTCCTGTCCTGACAATAAATGATCATACACATTTTGTAACAGAAATTCCTCCTTGGGAGGTTGGAATTGCTCCAAAATCTGTTCTAGAACTTTGCCCAAATAAATCGGTGGCCCTGTAAACCCCTGAGGTAAAACTGTCCATATGTATTGTTGCTTCCGCCCCCACTTCAGAGTCTTTCCAGTCAGAGGTGAATATATCTTTGCTCTCAGGGCCTGAGAGCCCTCCATTAATACCACTGCTATTCCAGTCTAACAATTTACTATTTGAATGCCCAATTTCATCATCAAATCCCTTCCCAACAAGTTAGTCCCTGCCTTGGGTACATACAATAATTGCCCAGAGATCATTTTATCCCCTAGTCTCAGCTTGGTATCCCCCAAAGGTGGCACTGTTATCCCAGCCCCTTCTACCCCCATCACTTTTTAGGGTTTCATTAGTTAATTTAATCCCTGATACTTTACAGGCCAGTAATGACCTAGCTGCCCCAGTGTATTGGGTTTGATGGGAAGGTTCGGGGGGGCTGCAGTGGCTGCCCCCCACGTGGATAATCCAGAAACCTCCCTGTAGCAGATAAGGGACAATTTCATCCGGCCCCAGAGGGGCCCACCACTGCCCAGAGCCAAGCCATGAGCAACACAGTCCGTGCCTCTGTGAGAGCACATCCACGAAAACAAAGGAACAAACAAAAACCTGCTGCTCAACAGCAGCTGGGAGAGTGAGGAGTGAGAACCTCCCCGCAGACACCAAAGACAGCACAAAAGGAGGAGGAGGAGGAGGCGCTCCAGGTGCCGGAGCCAAAGCCCCCTGCGGCCTGTGGAGAGGCCCCTGGTGGAGCAGGCTGCCCCCCCCCATCCCCAATACTTGGGAAAGTGACCAAACAGCACAGCAAATATACCAAAACTTCTAGACTGTTACTTAGATAGTGCCTACATCCTCTTTCCCTGCTCATTCAACTTTCCCAACTCATTCAAAAAACAGCTCTGTCAAACATTACATACCACACCTTTAACACCTTCAATAACCCTTAACACTTCTTCTTATCTTTCTCCAGCCTGTACTTTCACCAAAGTCTCAGTCATTAGCCAACTTAATTCCATACCTTTCTCCCTCATCCCATTTTCCTTCTCGCCTCCTTCTTCCACTCCGGATATTCCTACCTGAAGTGGCCAGCCTGCCCACACTTAAAACATCCCATCAAATCCTGTCCCTGCTAAGATTCAGGCCACAACACGGGTAGCTTTCCTTGCCTGCCATTCCTTCATCTCTCTTCCTCTCTTTTTCCATCCTGGCCCTGACTCCCCCTGAAGATTTTCTTCTTCTTTCTCCAACCCTCTGCCTGACTACCTGCTACACTGTCAATACCATTAGTTTCACTCTCTGCTTTTCCTTCTCATCTCCCCTCTTGACACACACGTTCAGGGCTTCCCACAGGAGGGCCCCCCAGTGACTGTTCACTACATCCCCCCACCTTCTGGAGCATTTTCTGGGTATCTTGCCAGGCTTCAATCACAAAATGAACTTTCAAGAGCCCTTGGGATACCGGGTCCTCAGGATTCATCCCCAAGTACTTTCTCATTCTGACCCCAAGTCTCTCATATGATTTCTGTGTTGCACACTATTATTCTTCCAGCCAGGATCGGCAAGTGGGTATTTCTGCCCTGCCGGTATTACCCCTGGTCCTGGAGGATGAGCTCTTTCCCATTTTTGTATAGCAGCTCTCCTCCTGATCATTCCCATTTCTTTCACTGTAAACAACATATTTATGTACATAATTCCCCCCCCCCCAAGAGTATAAGTTAGGTCCTAGGAAACTCCTAACCTCTCTGCTGGTAAGGAGGGGGGGAAGTTCACTTAAGAGGATACACAGTTCGTGTTAGTACTGTTAGTATCAGGGAAGGCAAAATTCTCAGTACCTCTTCTACCTTGTTCTAATTCTTGCCAGAGCCTAGAGTACGCTCTTCTCTAGGGACAGTGTTAATTGCAGTCCCTGTCTCCCTTCCTGGAGCGACTGCTGCTGCCACCGGTGCAATATTAGGATTATAGGGAGCATAACTTGGCTCCTCCTCCAAAAAAAAGGAATCTTATTGTTTACACATAAATTTCAAGCCTGAATTTTCATCAGGCCTGTATTTTGGCCAAAATACTGCTGTTTCCTTAATTGGTTCTTTTGTCCAGACTAATACACAATATTTAACCTTTTTTTTTTTCATCTCCTCTAATTTTGAGATTATTTTTCCAATTTCTTATAATTCTTCAGGAAGAACTGTCGGTAGGCACTCCCCCAGGGATATCTCCCTGTCCCCTGGAACTCATATTTCCCATTTTTCCTATTCTGGAAAATGGGGGTGTACTGCCAAGCACTTCCCCGTGCAAGGATTACTGTACACCAAATTTCCCTGGTGTACTGCCAAGCACTTCCCCGTGCGAGGCTTACCGCACACCAAATTTCCCTGGTGTATTGCCAAGCACTTCCCTGTGCAAGGGCTTACCATACACCAAATTTCCCGAGACTCTTCCTTTCTCTCCCTTATCTCACGCTTCATCCGTCTCCGGCCGCACCCCTCGCGGAGTTACGGAACCACGGATCAGGACTCCACACTCGCTTCGTACAAAAGTACGTCTCAATCACACATCACACAGAGTCTCACCCGACCCCCAAGGCAATACTTCATATTTCTTACCTTGGTCTGTGCACAGAGTTACCGGATCAATTCTTAAAACCCGGAGTGCCTACCTTCTTCCTTTCCCCACTACTTCACGGATCCTGCCTCTTTCATCAGTCTCGGGCCCTCTGTCAGCTCTCCGCAGAACCGCCACCGTCAATGCGCAGGACCGCTGAAATCAGCGGGGCATGCCTTCCTGCTGCTGCGGCGGTGGGGCTCCCCAGTAGGTGACTGGATCCCAGACGAGCCCCCAAATTGTGAGAAACACTCCGTAGCCAATAACTTAGGCTCAGGCGAGGATCTCAGTGAAGTAGTAATTTATTCGCGATTGCAATGGCGGGCGCCCCACAAGCAGGAGAGCACACCTACTAGTTCCAAAACACAGTTTATATACTTTTTGATGACAGGACCCTCCCCTGTTTCCCCACTGGAGTGGGTAATCCAGGTTCACAATCTATCTGATGCTTCACAGACAATGCCTGGCCTTCAGTTGCCGGCCTGTTTTTGAGATGGTAATGTTTTCTCCCCTTATCCGGCTTGACTTAACATAGTGATTTTCACCTGATTGCTCTAAGGAGTCTGGTTGTCTGCATTTTAGGAGGTCACCTGCTGAGCTTTCTTATCACTGTAAGCATATCTCAATACCACATTCCTTCCTTCTATGCAATGTAACACTGCAAAAACAACATTTCTATTCCCACAGAAGGCCGCAGTGAGGTCTCCCCGGAGCCTTCTCTTCTCCAAGCTAAACAAGCCCAGTTCCCTCAACCTTTCTGCATGGGAGAGGTGCTCCAGCCCTCTGATCATCTTAGTGGCCCTCCTCGGGACCGTTCCAAGAGCTCCACATCCTTCTTGTGCTTGGGGCCCCAGGCCTGCATGCAGTATTCCATGTGGGGTCTCACAAGTGCAGAGTAGAGGGGGACAATCACCTCCCTCTCCCTGCTGGCCACCCCTTTTTTGATGCAGCCCAGGACATAGCTGGCCTTCCAGGCTGCAAGCGTGCACTGCTGGCTCATGTCCAGCTTCTTGTCCATCAGGACCCCCAAGTCCTTCTCCGTGGGGCTGCTCTCAAGTTCTTCGCCCAGTCTATATAAATACCTGGGATTGCCCCAGCCCAAGTGCAACACCTTGCACTTGGCTGTGTTGAACCGTGTTGAAGGGAGGGTAAGAGGGTAGACCCTGCTGACTGCAACCATTAGTTGTGGGTTGGAAATGGCATCCCAAGTGCCAAATGTTGTAACTTCACTTTAATGTTTAATTTCATGCTTAATTTTTAAAATTTTATTTGATCATTACCATAAACATTAAACAATATTTCCTGTTTAAATATGAATAGTCTGCATTATTTGATTGAAATGAGTGTTCAGATGGCTAATGCGTTTTATCACAGCCATAGAATTTTACTGTTATTTCCCCTCCAGCTGCTGGTGTTCCAGGGAACTCGAAGGGATTCATTTTTCAATAGGACAGGCTCTATCCAATGGCATGGCGTGGTACACAAGCTTGCCAAGAAGAGTCTTTCCCAGCCTGGGGATAGTGCTGCTGGTAGTTTTATAGCACTGATGAATAGCTGTTATGGTTCAATGTCCATACAGGGACCTCTGAAATGCTCTTCACTGCCTATTTCCCCTCTACCTAACATCTCTCGTTTGCTATTAAAATGCCAGCTCCCATCTTTGGTTATCCTCTGATAACATCCCCTATCACTCAGTAATTGAATTTTTCAGACAAGTGTCTTGTTTTTTTCTCCCATGTTGCCCCTTCATGCATGGTAGGAGCTCCTTAAAGAGAGCTGCAATCCCATCTTAGGATGTTCCCTGAAATTCCTCCAAAATGTGTCCCCCTTGCTATGATTCTCACATGCTTTCTCTGCTCTCTGTAAGAGCACTTGCATGGTACAGTACTTCCCCATGACATGCCTTTCTCAGCACAATCTTAATTACGGTGAGTTGGAAAACAAGAATTTCATTTAGCAGAAAATGTCAAGGCTTTGTGCATTATTTTGATTCTGGACCATGACCTTTCCCAAAGTCCACCTCAGAAACTTATCCAGTAAAAGTTTCATCAAGTCCGCTACTTTTGTGTCCAGAGTCTGAATCGTGAAAAATTAACATTTTTGCCTTAAAAAATTGTCTCCCTCAGCACTCATTTTGTGTATAATAACCATTTAAGAAAGTAGCTTTCTAGCTGGCTGTTTCAATCCAGACCAATTTTTGCTGGCAGAGAACAGTGGGAAATGGAACTGGACTTCTTTCTGATTAATGGATGACAAGAAGCTAGTTACAGGTCCTCAAATTCAGAATTTCCTGAAGTTAAAGGGAATGTCTGCATTTCTCCTTCATGGAGGGGAATTAGATCCAAAATGAGGCATTTTTCTCCTCTAACTTCTGTTTTCTAGGAATTTACTTAAAACTAGCTGGCCAGACTCTACAAGATATGCAAGGAGATGCCAGTGAATTTCCATGGAATGATTCATCCTCACCTGTCTTAGGAGTGAATTAAACACCCTGTGGGAATACCCATCTGCTTCTTCATTGATTGGTGAAACATCTCAGATAACCAGCTTGGAATAATCACCTAACCTTCACAAGACAGAAGATAAGGGAGATGAACCCTCCCCACAACCTACTTGCCCAAACTACTTGGCAAGAATAAGACCAGAATTCTGCTCTCCTGATTTCCAGACGTGTTCTGCTGTCTGACCAACTGTGACCTCAGTAGTGGCTATACCTTTCCCTGAGGAAAAAAACAGAGTCTATAATATTTCCAAACACATACTTTTCAGCATCTTCTCTTCAGTACCATCCCCATTTCTGATTGCTCTGAGGCCTTCAATGTACATGCATTTTGGTGCATCCACATTCTTTTGTCCATAGACAGAAGCAAGTTCTGAGCAAGCAGTGAGGACAAAAGTGTCAGGGAGCACTATGAGGATGACTCACAGCAATCAGAGGGGAAAAAGACTTCTTAGGTTATGTTACCCATTAAAGACATGGGACATTTCCCAGCCCAACATTCCATAACATTTTGCCTATACTTATGTTAAGTTGCCCAAATAACAAGTTACATCTCCTCCCCTTGGGACCCACCTCCACGATCTACGAAGATTCATCATGAGGACTTTCTTCCTTGTACCTTGTAAAAATTCCCCTTTTGCTTGAATTTCTCCAACATGGTAGGGTTTCTACTACTTCCAGGGAGAGATTAATTATGTAGCCCTCTAAACCGTCTTCTTACAGAAGCTTGAGCGCACATGTCCCCTACAATATTGTTTGCCACCCATGAAAGCCACAGATGTCCTTATGCAACAGCAAATGCCTGCAGCAAAAACAATGTAACCTGCTGAGTCTCTGAAGATACTATATGTTGATAACAAATAAATATGATTTATCACACGAAGTGAGACAAAAAACCAAAACAAAACAAAAAACAGAGCTGAGCCCCTGTGAAGGCTTAAAGCAGGTATCTACCCATGCACCTCCGTACTCCTTGCACAAGAAAAGGTCTCTGTAATAGCTGTTGTTAGAGCACTGAGATGGTCGCCTTGCTGTGGGAGGGTGAACCGGAGAAAATCACTGCAAGTCCTTTCCAGCAGCAAGACAGAGTACGTAGCCCACATGATTGTGCTGTCGCTGTCTTCTAGACGCATATATATAATATGCACTTACATGGTAATCCACATCGACAAAAATAGGCTTTAATTGTTGTCCTGGTTCCAGTTAGGACAGAGTTAATTTTCCTCCTAGTAGCTGGTAGGGTGCTATGTTTTGGATTAGGATGAGAAGAGCGCTGATAACATGCTGATGTTTTAATTGTTGCAGAGCAGTGTTTACACCAGGCCAAGGACTTTTCGGCTTCTCGCTCTGTCCTGCCAGCGAGCAGGCTGGGGGTGCAGCAGGAGCTGGGAGGGGACAGACCCAGGACAGCTGACCCAAACGGGCCAAAGGGGTATTCCATACCATCTGACGTCATGCTAAACAATATATAGGAGTGGCTGGCCGGGGTGGGGGGCCGGCTGCTCGGGGATAGGCTGGGCATCGGTCAGCGGGTGGTGAGCAATTGCATTGTGCATCACTTGTTTTCTTACACATTATTATTAATGCTATTATCGTTATCATTATTATTATTATTGTTGTTATTATTATATTCCTGTCTTAATAAACTGTCTTTATCTCAACTCACCGGCTTCACTTTCCCGTTTCTCTCCCCCATCCCAGAGAGGGAGGGGGGAGGGTGAGCGAACGGCTGTGTGGTGTTTAGTTGCCAGCCGGGTTAAACCACAACAATTGTATTTGACAATCAAATCTGCTGCTCCATTCAGGTACTGTACAGCTGGCAATTCAGAATGAATATAACTAATAGGCTCATTTTTTTTAGCGCTCTCCTTGATTTTCCCCTAAATCCAATGCAAAATACAGTAGGTTTATATGATCCGGGAGGCATTCCCAGAGCCAAGATGTTTATATTAATAAAATAATACTAGAAATGGGATTATGTTAATGGCAATCAGTCCCACTTGCATTCCGAAACTATCTTCTCTTCCATCTTATGAGCAATATTTGAAAAAGAACACATTTCCCTCTCCCTCTTTCCCTCTCCCCTCCTCATTGCTTTCTCCCTGTGTCTATTACAAGGACTTTAACAGAAAGACATTCAAATTGTAACACTTAGCAGCCCATGAGAATCAACTGTTATTTTTTTCAGTTGCTGGTTACCATATTATTTTGTATAATTGTTGATGTCTGTCGTCAAAATTATCTCACCCAAAAAGCGATCACATACATTTTGAAAAATATGAATAACAATAATAATAATACAAAAGTCTAACAACCCTTCAAAACCGAGATGCAACCCTGAGGGAAGGAAAACAGTAAACAAAAGAGAAAATAATAAAAAAAAAGCACAGCCCATCTACCTAATTCATCTGCCTCGTATGCGCATGTGTGTGGTGGATCAGATAGGCTTGACGGCAGGTGATGGGGGTCAGGGCTTTGCACACACTCTGAAAGGGTTTTGATGTTTGCAATTACTCGCCCACACTTTGACTATGTCCTGGTTTCAGTTAGGACAGAGTTAATTTTCCTCCTAGTAGCTGGTAGGGTGCTATGTTTTGGATTAGGATGAGAAGAGCGCTGATAACATGCTGATGTTTTAATTGTTGCAGAGCAGTGCTTACACCAAGCTAAGGACTTTTCAGCTTCTCGCTCTGTACTGCCAGCGAGCAGGCTGGGGGTGCAGCAGGAGCTGGGAGGGGACAGACCCAGAACAACTGACCCAAACGGGCCAAAGGGGTATTCCATACCATCTGACGTCATGCTAAACAATATATAGGGGTGGCTGGCTGGGGTGGGGGGGCCGGCTGCTCGGGGATAGGTTTGGCATCGGTCAGCGGGTGGTGAGCAATTGCATTGTGCATCACTCGTTTCATACACGTTATTATTATTAATGCTATTATCATTATCACTATTATTATTATTGTTATTATTATTTTCCTGTCTTAATAAACTGTCTTTATCTCAACTCACAAGCTTCACTTTCCCGTTTCTCTCCCCCATCCCAGAGAGGGAGGGTGGAGAGTGAGCGAACGGCTGTGTAGTGTTTAGCTGCCAGCCGGGTTAAAACCACAACAGTCCTTTCTGACTCAGTTCTCTCAATTCTCTCACAGATCGAACTCCTTCATATGCTGCCAATGTCTCCTTTTCAGTTGGAGTGTAGCGGGCCTCAGATCCTCTGTATCCCCGACTCCAAAACCCCAGGGGTCGACCTCGAGTTTCCCCAGGTTCTTTCTGCCAGAGGCTCCAGGTGGGACCATTCTCCCCGGCTGCGGTGTAGAGCACATTCTTTACATCTGGTCCTGTTCGGACTGGCCCGAGGGCTATTGCATGAACTATTTCCTGCTTAATTTGTTCAAAGGCTTGTCGTTGCTCAGGGCCCCATTCAAAAGCATTCTTCTTACGGGTTACTTGGTAGAGCGGGTTTACAATCAGACTGTAATTTGGAATATGCATTCTCCAAAACCCCACGACACCTAGGAAAGTTTGTGTTTCTTTTTTGCTAGTTGGTGGAGACACAGCTGTTATCTTGTTGATCACATCCATTGGGATTTGACGACGTCCATCTTGCCATTTTATTCCTAAAAACTGGATCTCTCGTGCAGGTCCTTTGACTTTATTTTGTTTTATGGCAAAACCGGCCTTCAGAAGGATTTGGACTATTTTCTTCCCTTTCTCGAAAACTTCCTCTGTAGTGTCACCCCACACAATGATGTCATCGATGTACTGCAGGTGTTCAGGAGCTTCCCCCTGCTCCAGCGCAGACTGGATCAGTCCATGGCAAATGGTAGGGCTGTGTTTCAACCCCTGGGGCAGCCGATTCCAAGTATATTGGACTCCCCTCCAAGTGAAAGCAAACTGTGGCCTGCACTGTGCTGCTAGAGGGATGGAGAAAAATGCATTAGCGATATCAATTGTGGCATACCACTTGGCTGCCTTTGATTCCAGTTTATACTGGAGTTCTAGCATGTCCGGCACTGCAGCACTCAGTGGTGGCGTGACTTCGTTCAGGTCACGTTCAGGTCACGTTCAGAAACGAGCTGTAGCAGTGCAAGTTGCCCCTGTAGACAAGGTGAAAAAATGGTATAGAGGCTCAGGTCGTTTAGAACGCAGACAGTCTTCTGATAGGTCTGGGTATAGAGAAGACGAGGCTGGGCCATCAGAGGTGCAGGAGGATGAAGATGAGGATGTTGAAAAATCAACAGTAATTACCCGAAACCTATACCAGCGTGACCTACGAGATGTGCGAAAAGATTTTGGTCGCTTCATAGGTGAGCAGCTTGTCACCTGGTGTCCTGGTTCCAGTTAGGACAGAGTTAAGTAGCTCATAGTAGCTGGTAGGGTGCTATGTTTTGGATCAGGATGAGAAGAGCGCTGATAACATGCTGATGTTTTAATTGTTGCAGAGCAGTGTTTACACCAGGCCAAGGACTTTTCGGCTTCTCGCTCTGTCCTGCCAGCGAGCAGGCTGGGGGTGCAGCAGGAGCTGGGAGGGAACAGACCCAGGACAGCTGACCCAAACTGGCCAAAGGGGTATTCCATACCATCTGATGTCATGCTAAACAATATATAGGGGTAGCTGGCTGGGGTGGGGGGGCCGGCTGCTCGGGAATAGGCTGGGCATCGGTCAGCGGGTGGTGAGCAATTGCATTGTGCATCACTTGTTTTCTTACACATTATTATTGTTAATACTATTACCATTATCACTATTATTATTATTATTGTTATTATTATTTTCCTGTCTTAATAAACTGTCTTTATCTCAACTCACCGGCTTCACTTTCCCGTTTCTCTCCCCCATCCCAGAGAGGGAGGGGGGAGGGTGAGCGAACGGCTGTGTGGTGTTTAGCTGCCAGCCGGGTTAAACCACAACAGTCCTTTTGGTGCCCAACGTGGGGCCCGAAGGGTTGAGATATCGACAAATCTGACCAGAGTGTGTTAAACTAAAATTGGTATAAGTATTGGACCTGCTTAATAGTTGCTAGTCACGATGTTGATTGCCTTAATCTCCAGTCTGCTGTACCTGTATTCCAAATTGAGTTTTATGGTGCGTTACTTTCTGTATGTGCTCCCTGTTGCACTGTTTATCCTTTCCGGGCCCTGGTTTAAGATTGTTATGGTACTGTGCGGTGTAGCAATGGCTTATGAAATGATGAAATATCTGGTCAGGACTTTAACCTGGTATTTGTACTCAGCACTGACGTCGACTCTATACTTTGGAAACCATATCTCGGAAACTATTAGCAATTACACCTATTGCCTGTTTTCGTTAGGGAGCCAATCTGTGAAGGGGATAGGGGAAGACATGTTTCCCTACCTGTTCACTCTCCCTTTCTCCTTCACCACCACCCTCTTATCCCCCGAGCTAGTTACGGTGGTTCTCCGAGATGTTGAATATCCTTGGGATACTCAGACCAGCCTGCTCTTGTTGTTATGTCTCCTGAATGCGCTTCAGGTTTTGTGGAGGGTTAAACAACTACTTAGGAATCTCATCCGGAGATCTGTCTTGAGGCGGGATAGTTGCGAGTGGCAGGGAGTGTGGGAGGATATGGGCAGGTTTCTAGAGCAGTGGTCACCTCCAGTGTTTTGGACATTCACCCCTGAACAACTGCAAAATCCTAAAAAGCTGGCAGAATGCTTGAAAAAAAGGTGTCATGACTCTGGCAGTTCCAAAGTGACACAAATCACTGTAGCGTGCTGGGGTCTGGCTTGTGCCTATCGAGCTGGAATTGATGCTACTAGCAACCTAGCTCCAGCTCCTGCAGCCGTTCCAGCTCCAGCTCCTGCAGCCACTCCAGCTGCAGCTCCTGCAGCCGCTCCACCTCCAGCTCCTGCAGCCGTTCCAGTTCCAGCTCCTGCAGCCGCTCCAGCTCCTGCAGCCGCTCCAGTTCCAGCTCCTGCAGCCGCTCCAGTTCCAGCTCCTGCAGCTACTCCAGCTCCAGCTCCTGCAGCCGCTCCAGCTCCTGCAGCCGTTCCGGCTCCTGCAGCCGCTCCAGCTCCAGCCCCTGCAGCCACTCCAGCTCCAGCTCCTGCAGCCGCTCCAGCTCCTGCAGCTACTCCAGCTCCAGCTCCTGCAGCCGCTCCAGCTCCTGCAGCCGTTCCGGCTCCTGCAGCCGCTCCAGCTCCAGCTCCTGCAGCCGCTCCAGCTCCAGCTCCTGCAGCCGTTCCGGCTCCTGCAGCCGCTCCAGCTCCAGCTCCTGCAGCCGCTCCAGCTCCAGCCCCTGCACCCGCTCCAGCTCCAGCCCCTGCAGCCGCTCCAGCCCCTGCAGCCGCTCCAGCTCCTGTGGCTGGGTCAGAGAAACGAGCTGTAGCAGTGCAAGTTGACCCCGCAGAGGGTATTCCAACCCCTGTGGCAGACCCTGTGTCTGGGTCAGAGAAACGAGCTGTAGCAGTGCAAGTTGACCCCGCAGAGGGTATTCCAACCCCTGTGGCAGACCCTGTGTCTGGGTCAGAGAAATGAGCTGTAGCAGTGCAAGTTGCCCCTGTAGACAAGGTGAAAAAATGGTATAGAGGCTCAGGTCGTTTAAAACGCAGACAGTCTTCTGCTAAGTCTGGGCGTAGTGAAGACGAGGCTGGGCCATCAAAGGTGCAGGAGACTGAAGATGAGGATGAGGATGGCGAAAAATCAACAGTAACTACCCGGACTCCATACCGGCCATCAAAGGTGCAGGAGACTGAAGATGAGGATGAGGATGTCGGAAAATCAACAGTAACTACCCGGACTCTACACCGGCCATCAAAGGTGCAGAAGACTGAAGATGAGGATGAGGATGTCGAAAAATCAACAGTAATTACCCGGACTCTATACCAGCGTGAGCTACGAGATGTGCGAAAAGATTTTGGTCGCTGTATAGGCGAGCAGCTTGTCACCTGGCTGCTCCGGTGCTGGGACACGGGAGCCAATTATGTGGAATTGGAGGGCAAGGAAGCCAGGCGGCTGGGATCCCTTGCTAGGGACGCATGCATTGACAAAGCAATTGGAGATGGAGCACGATCTCGCAGCCTCTGGAGGCGTCTCCTGTCAGCTGTGAAGGAAAGGTATCCCTTCAAGGAAGAACTTGTATGTTTACCAAGCAAATGGACCACCATGGAGAAGGGAATTCAGTACCTGAGGGAATTGGCCGTACGGGAAGTAATTTATAAGGACCTAGACGACGCACAAACATCCGCAGATCCAGATGCAGTCCGGTGTACACTACCCATGTGGCGGAAGTTCGTACAGAGTGCCCCATCATCATATGCCAGCTCATTGGCAATACTAGCCTGGAAAGCGGAGGAGAATCCCACAGTGAATGAAGTGACTAAAATACTCCGGCAGTACGAAGGAAATCTCTCCTCTTCCCTACAGGCCTGTGTCTCGGCTGTGGAGAAACTCTCTGAAGAGGTCCACCAACATAAAGAGAATTTATCTTCCCCTCCACCTGAACGAACCAGTGTCCACCAGCTAAAAGAGAATGCTTTGGAGAAACTTTCTGAAAAGATCCACCAACTTGAAGAGAGATTATTTTCCTCCCCACCTGTACAAACCAGTGTCTCAGCTATTAGGGGTAAACGTTCATCTATGCAAGGAAGACAATATGGTGGGCACACACACCGCGCCACCCTGTGGTTTTACCTACGTGACCATGGAGAGGACATGAGAAAATGGGATGGAAAATCTACTGCGACCCTAGAGGCACGGGTACGTGAATTGCAAAGGAAAACAATTGGGAAAAAGGAGTTCTCTGAAAGGTTTGCTGCTCCAACTTCCAGCAGGCAGTCCTTTAAACACAGAAATGAAGATTCTGACCAGGACTAGAGGGGCCCTGCCTCCAGCCAGGGGGAGGAAAGGGACAATCGAGTTTATTGGACTGTGTGGATTCGATGGCCTGGCACGTCAGACGCACAGAAGTATAAGGCTTTGGTAGACACCGGTGCACAATGTACTCTAATGCCATCAAGCTATAAAGGGCCAGAGCCCATCTGTATTTATGGTGTGACGGGGGGATCCCAGCAGTTAACTGCATTGGAGGCTGAAGTGAGTCTAACCGGTAATGAGTGGCAAAAGCACCGTATTGTGACTGGCCCAGATGCTCCGTGCATCCTTGGCATAGACTATCTTAGAAGAGGATATTTCAAGGACCCAAAAGGGTTCCGCTGGGCTTTTGGCATAGCTGCCTTGGAGACAGAGGACATTAAACAGTTGTCTACCTTGCCTGGTCTCTCGGAGGACCCTTCTGTTGTGGGGTTGCTGAGGGTTGAAGAACAGCAAGTGCCGATCGCTACCACAACTGTGCACCGGCGGCAATATCGCACCAACCGAGACTCCCTGAGTCCCATCCATAAGCTAATTTGTCAACTGGAGAGCCAAGGAGTGATCAGCAAGACTCATTCACCTTTTAATAGTCCTATATGGCCAGTGCGAAAGTCTAATGGTGAGTGGAGACTAACAGTGGACTATCGTGGCCTGAACGAAGTCACGCCACCACTGAGTGCTGCAGTGCCGGACATGCTAGAACTCCAGTATGAACTGGAATCAAAGGCAGCCAAGTGGTATGCCACAATTGATATCGCTAATGCATTTTTCTCCATCCCTCTAGCAGCACAGTGCAGGCCACAGTTTGCTTTCACTTGGAGGGGAGTCCAATATACTTGGAATCGGCTGCCCCAGGGGTGGAAACACAGCCCTACCATTTGCCATGGACTGATCCAGTCTGCGCTGGAGCAGGGGGAAGCTCCTGAACACCTGCAGTACATCGATGACATCATTGTGTGGGGTGACACTGCAGAAGAAGTTTTCGAGAAAGGGAAGAAAATAGTCCAAATCCTTCTGAAGGCCGGTTTTGCCATAAAACAGAATAAAGTTAAAGGACCTGCACGAGAGATCCAGTTTTTAGGAATTAAATGGCAAGATGGACGTCGTCAAATCCCAATGGATGTGATCAACAAGATAACAGCTGTGTCTCCACCAACTAGCAAAAAAGAAACACAAACTTTCCTAGGTGTCGTGGGGTTTTGGAGAATGCATATTCCAAATTACAGTCTGATTGTAAACCCGCTCTACCAAGTAACCCGTAAGAAGAATGCTTTTGAATGGGGCCCTGAGCAACGACAAGCCTTTGAACAAATTAAGCAGGAAATAGTTCATGCAGTAGCCCTCGGGCCAGTCCGAACAGGACCAGATGTAAAGAATGTGCTCTACACCGCAGCCGGAGAGAATGGTCCCACCTGGAGCCTCTGGCAGAAAGAACCTGGGGAAACTCGAGGTCGACCCCTGGGGTTTTGGAGTCGGGGATACAGAGGATCTGAAGCCCGCTATACTCCAACTGAAAAGGAGATATTGGCAGCATATGAAGGAGTTCGATCTGCTTCGGAAGTGGTCGGTACTGAAGCGCAGCTCCTCCTGGCACCCCGACTGCCGGTACTAGGCTGGATGTTCAAAGGAAGGGTCCCCTCTACGCATCATGCAACTGATGCTACATGGAGCAAGTGGGTTGCACTGATTACTCAGCGGGCTCGAATAGGAAACCCCAGTCGCCCAGGAATCTTGGAGGTGATTATGGACTGGCCAGAAGGCAAATACTTTGGGATATCATCAGAGGAGGAGGTGGTTCGTGCTGAAGAAGCCCCCCTGTACAACAAGCTACCAGAAAATGAGAAGCAATATGCCCTGTTCACTGACGGGTCCTGTCGTATTGTGGGAAAGCATCGGAGATGGAAAGCTGCTGTATGGAGTCCTACACGATGAGTTGCAGAAGCTGCTGAGGGAGAAGGTGAATCAAGTCATTTTGCAGATGTGAAAGCCATCCAGCTGGCTTTAGATATTGCTGAACGAGAAAAGTGGCCAGTTCTCTATATCTATACTGATTCATGGATGGTAGCAAATGACCTGTGGGGGTGGTTACAGCAATGGAAGCAGAACAACTGGGAGCGCAGGGGCAAACTCAACTGGGCTGCTGCATTGTGGCAAGATATTGCTGCCTGGGTAGAGAACCTCTCTGTAAAGGTACACCATGTAGATGCTCACATGCCCAAGAATCAGGCTACTGAAGAACATCAAAACAACCAGCAGGTGGATCAGGCTGCTGTCCTGGTTCCAGTTAGGACAGAGTTAAGTAGCTCATAGTAGCTGGTAGGGTGCTATGTTTTGGATTAGGATGAGAAGAGCGCTGATAACATGCTGATGTTTTAATTGTTGCAGAGCAGTGTTTACACCAGGCCAAGGACTTTTCGGCTTCTCGCTCTGTCCTGCCAGCGAGCAGGCTGGGGGTGCAGCAGGAGCTGGGAGGGGACAGACCCAGGACAGCTGACCCAAACTGGCCAAAGGGGTATTCCATACCATCTGACGTCATGCTAAACAATATATAGGGGTGGCTGGCTGGGGTGGGGGGGCCGGCTGCTCGGGAATAGGCTGGGCATCGGTCAGCGGGTGGTGAGCAATTGCATTGTGCATCACTTGTTTTCTTACACATTATTATTGTTAATACTATTATCATTATCACTATTATTATTATTATTGTTATTATTATATTCCTTATATTCCTTATATTCCTGTCTTAATAAACTGTCTTTATCTCAACTCACCGGCTTCACTTTCCCGTTTCTCTCCCCCATCCCAGAGAGGGAGGGGGGAGGGTGAGCGAACGGCTGTGTGGTGTTTAGCTGCCAGCCGGGTTAAACCACAACAGCTGCTAAGATGGGCCCATGACACCTCAGGCCATCAAGGTAGAGATGCAACATACAGATGGGCTCGTGATCGAGGGGTGGACCTGACCATGGACACTATAGCACAGGTTATTCATGACTGTGAAACATGTGCTGCAATCAAACAAGCCAAACGGTCAAAGCCTCTTTGGTATGGAGGACGATGGCTGAAATATAAATATGGAGAGGCCTGGCAGATTGATTACATCACACTCCCTCAAACCCGCAACGGCAAGCGCCACGTACTTACAATGGTGGAAGCAACCACCGGATGGCTGGAAACATATCCTGTGCCCCATGCCACCGCCCGGAACACTATCCTGGGCCTTGAAAAGCAAGCCCTATGGCGACATGGCACCCCAGAAAGAATTGAGTCAGACAACGGGACTCATTTCCGAAACAACCTTATAGACACTTGGGCCAAAGAACATGGCATTGAGTGGGTGTATCACATCCCCTATCATGCACCAGCCTCCGGGAAAGTTGAACGATACAGTGGACTGTTAAAGACTACACTGAAAGAACTGGGTGCTGGGACATTCAAAAATTGGGAGACACATTTGGCAAAGGCCACCTGGTTAGTCAACACTAGGGGATCTGCCAACCAAGCTGGACCTGCCCAATCAAACCTGTTACGCACTGTAGAAGGGGATAAAGTTCCTGTAGTGCACGTAAGAAACATGCTGGGTAAGACAGTCTGGGCTACCCCTGCCTCAGGAAAAGGCAAACCCATTCGTGGGATTGCTTTTGCTCAGGGACCTGGATGCACTTGGTGGGTGATGCAAAAGAATGGGGAGGTCCGGTGTGTACCTCAAGGGGATTTGATACTGGGTGAGAATAGCCCATGAGTTGAATTTTATTATGCTAATTATTATATAATACTGTATGTCATTACTACCATGATTGCTATATACCATAGATGAAAATGGTGATTAATTAGAATGTATTGGAAAGATTGTAAGCTGAGCATGACATAAATGGTATGGAATAAGGGGTGGATATCTGGTTTCAGCTAGGGCAGAGTTAATTTCCCTCATAGTAGCTGGTAGGGTGCTATGTTTTAGATTAGGATGAGAAGAGTGCTGATAACATGCTGATGTTTTAATTGTTGTAGAGCAGTGCTTACACCAAGCCAAGGACTTTTCAGCTTCTCGCTCTGTCCTGCCAGCGAGCAGGCTAGGGGTGCAGCAGGAGCTGGGAGGGGACAGACCCAGGACAGCTGACCCAAACTGGCCAAAGGGGTATTCCATACCATCTGACGTCATGCTAAACAATATATAGGGGTGGCTGGCCGGGGTGGGGTGGCCCACTGCTCGGGGATAGGCTCGGCATCGGTCAGCGGGTGGTGAGCAATTGCATTGTGCATCACTTGTTTCGTACACATTATTAGTAGTAGTTCTATTATCATTATTCTTCTTATTATTATTGTTATTATTATATTCCTGTCTTAATAAACTGTCTTTATCTCAACTCACCGGCTTCACTTTCCCGTTTCTCTCCCCCATCCCAGAGAGGGAGGGGGGAGGGTGAGGGAATGGCTGTGTGGTGTTTAGCTGCCGGCCGGGTTAAACCACAACACATAGCACACACTGAAAGACTACAATTAGACAACTATTATTCCTAACTGCTGATACCAATGATGTCCATACAAATGCAGCTCACTTTGTCATTGCATTATTCATACTTGAGGTAGAATCATAGAATCATAGAATCATAGAATATCCCGTGTTGGAAGGGACCCATAAGGATCATCGAGTCCAACTCCTGGCACCACGCAGGTCTACCCAAAATTTTAGACCATGTGACTAAGTGCACAGTCCAAATGCTACTTTAATTCAGACAGTAGTCACTGCACCAAGCCTGTCTGAATTTAAGTGGTGCATTTGTGTATATGAGTTTGTGAAAGGAGAGGGGTGGCTGTTGCTCTTTGTATTTGTGGCGCTGTATAAATTACCCAGATTTATGTACACTGTCTCTGAAATCTGTATTCAAGCACACAGCCATGTATATGGTTTCCCCGCCTGTATCTGCAGACTTGCACACACAGAGATGCAGCAGCATCTCGGGATGGTATGGAGCAGCGCTCCTGCTCTGACACTTCTGGCTTTGGGATGAAGCCTGGAATGGGTCTGTGGGAGACAGTGAGGCAATGTCCTGTCCTTAGCTTGTGTCTTTGCAGGCTCTCTCATTCTTTGCACCTCATTTCCCCTACACTGCTGTCTGCTGAGCAGTGGTTTCTGAATATGCTCATGTTACAGAAGATTTTTAAACCAGCAGAATATTAGGACAGAAGATTTTTTAACTGATATTTAAACTGAAGTGCTTACCTCTGCTCAGCAGATGCATCCCATTGCTGTTCGGGACATAACTAAATGTGGGGAATTATTCTGGAATCATTAATTTCTAATAGCTAATATTAATAATGCTTAGTAATAGGAGAAAGTAATAGCTAGCAAGAATATCCAATGTCGATTAATCTAATTTGGGCTACAGGAGTCTGCCTGAAAAAAAAGAGCACCCAGACAGGGAATTAATTAAGGAAAGCTATTCCATGTTAAATGCACACCATACCTTAATCTGAATGAACTTCTCTGTGTAGAGAGTGCTTTCGGTTTATTTTATCCTTCAGTAAAGGGAATACTAGTCAAATGTTGCTGAAAGAAGTTAAAAGCACTGGTGGGACGGGGCCCTGTGCTCTGCAGGGGAGCAGAGCTGCAGGATATGCCGGTGCTGGTTTAGCCCTTGCTCCTGCCTTAACTGTGTGCACAGCTCTTCTCCCCGCAGATACCAGCCAGATAATCACCGCACAAGTAATATATTATTAGATACAGCTTGACTTTGGCAATGTGAAATCCAGAGGCACAAGTGAATTTGCCCCAATCGATCATATTTTTAATTGATTTACTACTGCATCATCACATTGAAAACACGCCTATAGCCCTGCAACACACGTGTGCCATCTGCCACTAAACATCTATTCACGAACATTTTTGGACTGCATCGAGAATTCCCCCTCCCCAAGAAAGTAAGTCACAACGAAATGAAATGCAAGTGTACCCATTAATAATAAAATCTAATCATAAGGCACAAAATAATACAAAACAAGAGTAATAAGCCTATCCGGGGAATTGCATCATTGTTAACATAGCAATTAATCAATAGACCATTGTTTGAAAGTGTTTCTTGTTGCATGACTGCTTAGATGGAGACTGAGTAACAGCAGCAGCCTGAAAAATGATGTGCCCTGTAAGCAGCTACTGTGTGAGAGCTGCTTGGGAATTACGAAGCCTGGGAGATGTCAGTCTTTTGCTGGTGGCTCCTCTAGAGATTTACTTTCCTAGAGAAGTCAACACCCCGCCCTCTCGAGCCCTTAAGTCCCAGTTTGTGATTTATTAGCAGGACATAGCATTTGGGTACTGAGAGCAATGGAGACCCAGCAGGCTGGGACCTTGGGAAGATGCTGAGGTGAACTCCTGGTGCTGATGGCCCTGCTGCCACTGCTCCTTGCTGTGGCTGGAGAAGACAGGGCAGTGGCAGGCAGGACAGGCAGGACACAGGGAGCCACGGCCCAGGGGAGCCAGCTGCAGAAGTCACCTAACACGGATGCGTTTGGCCCGAGTGGTGGCAATTACTTATCCTAAGTCCCTGGGGCTTTCTTTTGGGAAGCTGAAGTTGCTCACAGCACGTCTGGCTTTCCCAGCTTTGGGGTGATCGCTTCAGGTGGCAGGTGACGGGGCTTGTCACCTCTTGTAGGTGCCACGCCAGGGCAGGGGGGCCAGGTGTCAGCGCGAGCAGGGGCTGCATGCCCACCAGCGCCGGGCACCTACTTGGAGTTTGGGGTCCAGAAGATGTGCTCTGCCTCCTGCCGTCTCGCAAGCTGTCTGGGCTTCCTTCAGCTCCCCAGCAGGGTTTCCAGCCGCAGACATCCTTGAGACCTGACAAAGCAGTGACAGCCCCACTGCAGGGCAGGCAAACACATGGCAGAGCGGCAAGGGACATTTCTGGGACAAGGACATTTCTGGGACAGGGAAGTTTCTGGGACAAGGATGTTTCTGGGACGGGGGGCTGTGAGTGCTGCCATGGGCTTGCTGTGGCAGAGCGAGCAGCACCCTGTGCAGCTGGCCCTGTGTGCCAGGCTGGGAGCTTTCCAGCAGTGCTTTGCTTTTTCAGTGCTAGGAGCAGAGCCCTGTAAAATGCCTGTCTATCCATCTAAGAAGTAATGCGCTGTGCTTTTAGTGCAGATGTTTAACTGCATGTGAAACTCTGGCTGTGACCACCAGAAGGAAACTTTCAGGCTAAAATTTCCAGCACTCAAGAAGTGAGCCCCTGCTGAAGAGGGATTCATCAGCCAAAGGCTCAGCCCAAGCACCTGGGGCAGATCTTCTGCCTCTGGGAACCCTTCTGGCTTTCCAAGACCTGAGCATGGGAGCTCCATGGAAAGGAAAGGAAAAGGGAAAGGGAAAGGGAAAGGGAAAGGGAAAGGGAAAGGGAAAGGAAAACGAAAACGAAAACGAAAACGAAAAAGGAACAAGAACTGCTATTGGCTGATGGGACCTTGGACCCGGAGCAGCATCCCAGCCTGTACCCCAGCACTGTGCACCTCCTGTTGGAGATGAAGGTCCCAGCACTTAAGCCAGGTGTGTTCGTCTCAAGTGCAAGAGCATTTCCCTCGGCTTCAGGCAGACAGGACAGGATTTAAGCTATGCATGTGTTTAAGCACCTGGCACACGAGCCTTTCTCTCCAGTGCATTTCTCACTCCCTTGGGCTTAATTTCAGCTCCTTCCACTTTATAGTCTGTGGCCTCTGCTGTAAATTCAGGGAGCCAGGGAGCTGATTTTTAAAAAATACTTTCTGCTTGAAATATTGCAAGTAAGGAGCAGATGAGAATATATATATATATATCAGTTAAATGCTTCTTTAAAGGCATATATGACATGACATGACACACTGGATTCCAAAATTAAGTACAGTAGCAAGGAACTCCCTGCTGGAATTTCCTAAAATATGACTTTCTTTCTCTGAAACCACTTTTAATTTTAAGTGCTGACTTTTCTGACCCAGAATAAAGTTACAGGCAATGTTTACTAGCCAGCATAGAAGGGAATTGTTCCCTTATTGCATTCCAAGTGTGCACACCACTGAACATCAATATAATGAAGTAAGAAAGAAAGAATAAGAGCACGCCCACTCGTCTCCCCCTCCACATGCACAGACAGACACATCCATAGACCTGTCTCTCTCCTCCCCACCATGACAGGTAATGGCCCTCTCTAACCTTAGAGGTTGGCAGTGAAGAAAGATGAAGTTTGTCACATTGTTCCTGAGCAGTGCCTTGTACAGCTAGGTCACCTTTGATTTTTAGCTAGTTAGTCAAGGCTACCTTTCCACGGGCAGCGCGCAGCTGCCATTCCCCAACAAATAGCGAAATGATGAATCTGTGTCGCAGCAGAGGACACCGTCCAAACCCCCGGTATCCCCTTCACATGATGGGAGATGACAGGGACATCAGGTGGGGTGATGCAAGCCAGGAAGCTCCATCACAGGGCTCCTTGCAGAGGTGGTGAGGAGCTAATCTCCAGGTGTTTCAGGGGCACAGGAAGCCGCGAAGAGGTGGAAGGTCACATTTAAAGGCTGCTTCTGTGGGGCAGGGGGCTGGAGAAAGGAGGCTGAGCACTACTTGACACCGAGCCTGGAGGCAGACAAGATGCTGCAGGAGCAGCAGCGATCCAGATGTCTTCCAGATGTCTCATTTTCTCACTGCACTTCAGTGCTGAGGCAGGAGGGAGACAGGAGGAAAGGAGGAATGACCTGGTCGATTCTGCATTACTTGCTCAACTTTCTGCAGAAAGGCCACACTGCTCTTAAAAGGGGGGGAGAATTTGTCCTTAGTAACAAGGGCCCTTTTGATTTCTGCGTGGTTTGCGGACTTGTGTGTAGGAGAAACACAAGTAATTGTCTGCTGTTTTAGGGTTTATTTGGGTGCTGCTCCTTCAACATCAATGTTGAGATGCAGGGCAAAAGTGATCCCCTCTTTTGCCTCCCCACAGCTCACTCTAACTGGGGCTGTGCTCTTTGAGAACAGCTTTGGCTTGTGGGAGGGAGCCAGGGAGGGGTTTTGGCCCCTGACGGAGTGCAGGGCAAATGTCTTGTGAGCCAGACATCAGCTGCAGGGTCAGCAGCAATCGCTGAGTGCTGGCTGCAAGGGACCAAGAGCTCTCCTCGAGCTGTGTTCCCCTGAGAACCCAGACTTTGCAATGTACAGAGTGCTGAGGCAGGAGCACCAAACCAAAACGTGTGCAAAGTCAACATATGTAGCTCTGCCATCTCCAAAGTCTTGGGGCCACATGGACTTTTTCTTCCCCTGATAAGGAAGACCAAGGAGAAAAGAAACACAGAGCTCCTGATTATCTGAACTAAAGACTGACCCAAGATGAAGTGTTCGCGAGATCAGCAAACCTGCCCTATCCTGAGTGGCTCAGATCCTTTAAAACGTCTCCCCAGAGGTATCTCTGAATGATGCAGCCCCTGCCGGTCCTCAGCAGCCGCAGCCTTGCCTGCAGCTGACAACTTCATCACCTCCCTCTCTCCCTCCTGCTCTCTCTCACTCATCCTTTGGTGCATGGGGTATTCAGGGCGATGGCTTGTGCCAGTGTTAATGGGAATAACACTTGGAGGCTGCTGGAGGGAATCGAGGCATCTGTCTTCTCAGGCCATCACTGCTTTGCAAGCTCTGGCTCTCACCTTTAATGTGGAGTCAGCTTTCTTGGCACATGGAGGATTCACCCTGTGGGATACTTTGCTGACTTTTCACCTTGACTCAGACACGCACAATAGAATTAGCAGCTGCGGACTCCTATGGTTTCAGACCCTGCCCTGTTTCAATTAGAGAGGCACATGGGTTTGCAGAAGAGGCTTTCGAGGAGGATTCGTGGGTTTCCTTCTGAGTCAACACACAGAAAAAAACAAGCCTTGCACTGAGCTGCCTGCTTCTCCCGAGCACCTCCAAACACCTGGCAAGCAGTCAGCAGTTTGCAAGTTCAAGCTAAAGGCTTAGCAGGAGACCAATAAAAGGAACTTTAAATCTATTATTAAATAAGCAAAATCTCATGACATCTTTAGGTCTGACTTGCATCTTCTGAGCCCTTGAAGTTGCTAATGAAGACCAAGCAAATGGCTGGAACTTTGATCCCCAGCTCTGGGGGAGGATCTGCTTTGCCTGGTAATACTTGGGAAAGTATCCAGAAATATACTTGTTAACATTTGGAGACTTTGGAAAATTCTCCAAATTTTCAAGTTGGGGCAAGGCTGTGTATGGGCAAAGTTGGATGCACATCTTGTTTTTCATATCTCTAACAAGGAGACAGAAAGTGAAACAGAGGAGCCTTAGGCAGAAACTGCAGAGAAGAAACAGAGTAGCTTATCCCCGGAGCACATTTTTCTAGGTTCTTATTGTTTCAGCTGTTGACCAGTGATTAAAAAAAACAACAAAAAACAATTCTTCTTTAAAATCTTCCACATTGCTCTACCTTGCAGTCCACATTTTGAAATAGCGTAAATGAAATGGATGGTCATATAGAGAACCTTGACCTGCAGGTATTTAAAATTTAGCTCCTACTCAGAATTTCCTCCCTGAAGGGCAGGATATGCTGAATCAAGCAGTCCTCCTGACCAAACCTCAACACAGACCAACAACCGTTTTACTACAGATACCACAAGGACCATGTTGTAGAGTAATCGTGGCCAAATGCAAACTCTGAAAGTCCATGAAATAATTTTCGGATTGTTGAAGTATTTTGAGCATATTAATTAAAATTCACATCACCTGGCTTAAATGAAAGCAGCAGAACTGCTTCAAAACTAACTTTGAAGTTTTTCTGCTGGGAGCGGGAGGCTGGCCTGCCTGTCCTTCAGAGGTCCGAAAGCACACGATTTTGTGAAAATGGAGCAAAACTGTTGTAACCTGCGAAGTCGGTTGCAGAGACAGAAAGAGAAATTGGAAGTTTCTATCACAGGCCATGCTATTCCTCAAGGGCTGGAGACTGAGCGTGACAGTCCTGGCTCAACGTCTGCAATCCCCATCATTCAAACGCCAACCAGTGCCCCCACCATGAGCCTGGGGACACAAGCTGTCTCTCCTCTGAACAATTGCATTACTTTCAGAGGAAGGGAAAGCATGAAGAGTTTGAAGGTCTCTCTGTCTGAGCAGATTTGCATGACCAGTTCTGTTAGCAATCATGCATCTCTGGCACGCCTGGGTAGTTAGATGCTCTTCAAAGATCTGCAGTGGGCAGTTTTAGCCATGCATCTTTTCATCTTTTATAGCTACACTCCTTATGTCGGAGCCATTAGCAATATCTCTAAACTCCCTTTCAATCATGTTTTACAGTGCCTGTTCAGTGCATTGAGGCACCTTTTATGGCTGGGATGACATTTTCATTATAAGCCGCTGTTTTCAGTGGTTTATAACTTTCCCCCAAAATTACCTCTGGGGGCTGAAATTTTCTCACGCTTTCTTATTCACCGGCCAGCAGTGAATTTATTTAGAAAGTTGGAAGATAATCCCCTCAGCTATTTTGGAGTTATCAGAACTTAGAGGGAAAAAAAGAAAAAAAAATCAATTTTTTGCCATTAAAAAGAAAAGGTAATCATGTATTTTCAATCTCCAATAATGCAAAAACCTAGGGTGAACACAGGCTCCATGAGACATCTGTTTATTGTGATTAAATTTGGGCAAAGAAAAAATTTTAAACACAATGAGAAATTATAAGCCACTCAGATACAGGGCAATCCTAATAGTACGAGACAAAAAATGCATTTATGTCTAGTGGAGGCCGAAGGATATTTGTTGCTGGCTTCAGCACTTTGAGTCTCCTCAGGTATGTCCAATGAGCCCTTAACACAGCATCAATAAATGCCTTTTGATTTCATAAGCCAAACAGTCATAGTCACTCAACATATAGGCAAATGCAACTAAGGTATTTATCAACTGCTCTAAAGGTATTTGCTCACTTCTCAGTACATGTGTGTTCCATATGGCCCTAGATAATACCTATTCATGACAATTATTTTCAGAGTTTATTCTGGCTGACTGATTACAAGAACAGTAGTCATAGTACAGGCATTTGCTGTTTCCAGCAAATGTTGTGTTTACTTCCCTTTCCAGGGAAAGAAAACGCATACTGAGTTATTTCCTTCCCAGTGTGTAAACCTCTTCTTTGGACGTATTTGCTTGTTTGTGTGATAGAGGCTTTCATCTGAAGATCTGAACACTGCCAGAGAGAGGCTGCTGGGCGGGATGGATGCCTGCTTTGATGTAAAGTGAGATAATCTTCACAACAAACAGGTAGATACTGTTATGGCTGCTGCAAATCTACCTGGGCTTCTTTTAGGTATATATCAAGAGGAAAATAAATATGGAGACAGATTCAGTTTAGATTATTCTCTGTGGATCTGCTCTAGTGCTGGCTCCAGCCAGTGGGTCCCTTTTCATCGGCTTTAATGGCTTTCCAATCAGGCTCTAGGGTCTGATTTTATGTTCAATGACCCGGCTGTTCATGATGAGGTTTCAGCAATTTCGAAGTAACTGGAGTTGCCAAATAGTTTTAGATATAAATGGTCCTCTTCTCTCATAAGTTTTACAAAAGCAGCTCCATCTACAGGATCCCCCAAGTTAAGCAACTCCTGCAAAAGGGGCCATGAATGCTTGCTTGAGCTTTTAAAATTTGCTTTACCCTTCTCTTAGGATTCCTCTGTGCATTTTAGCCTGTGCACGGCTGCCTTAAACAGCACATCCTCCAGACTTGCAAAAGCATCTCTCTAATAGGACTAAAACCAGAAATCACGACTCTGAGTCTAATATTCTCATTCAGAGAGCCTAACTATGCCACTTTTCAGCACAGTACTTAACCACATTATTTAAATTTTCAATGTAAGGAAACCTGAGCAAACACGCTCACTTAAATGCCAGGTAGAGTCGAGTGATCCCACAGCCTGACCCAAACTGAACGAAGTAAAAATCCCTCCATCCGCACCTGAGGTCATGAAAGAGATGATGGTTTCTCTTTAAAAGGCGAGTTCCTTCATCCTGCAGAATGATATGCTGTATTTAACACTTCATGTTAAGCTGTTTTGAGCTCAAATTAATATAAATACCCAATGGTCATCCTCCTTATTAAAGTGGAGCTACACAAAGGACTAATAATCTGGTTATCTTGTTGTTCAGTCTAATTACAGTAGGGAGTGTGAGGAATACCATGTGCCTCCTAACTTTGGATGAAAACAATTAGTCTGCAGGTTTCATTTTTTGGCTTTTATTATTATCATTATTGCAATTAATAAACTTCATCTTCCACTGCCAGATACTACAGAAGGGCACACTGCAGAACCAGGAGAGGAAATGGAAATGCGGATTTCTGTCTGCTTCACGTGATTTCTGCTTATTGGGGATGTGAAGGTTGGGAGCAGCTTGGGATGCAGCGACCATGAGATGGTGGAGTTCAAGATGGAACTTGGTGGAAGAAGTAAGGCAAAAAGTAGGATTGCTACCCTGGACTTTCGGAGAGCCAACTTCACAGAATCACAGAATCATCTAGGTTGGAAGAGACCTCCAAGATCACCTAGTCCAACCTCTGACCTAACACTAACAAGTCCTCCACTAAACCATATCACTAAGCTCTACATCTAAAACTTCGACCTCTTCCGGGACCTACTTGGGGGTATCTCATGGGCTAGATTGCTAGAAGGCAAGGGTGCTTGTGAGAGCTGGGCAACATTTAAACAGCACTTCTTCCAAGCTCAGGATCGGTGCATCCCTAAGAGTAGGAAATCGGGGAAGGGGGGCAGGAAACCTGCGTGGATGAGCAAGGAGCTCATCGACAAGATCAAAAGGAAGAGGAAGGTCTATGAAATGTGGAAAAAGGGCCTGTCCTCTTGGGAGGAGTATAGGAGTGTTGTCAGGGCCTGCAGGGACGCGACGAGGAAGGCTAAAGCCCACCTAGAGATGAGGCTTGCAAAAGAGATAAAGGATAATAAGAAGGGTTTCTTTACGTATGTAAACAGTAAAAGGAAGACTAGGGATAATGTGGGTCCCTTGCTGAACGAGGGGGGTGTCCTGGTAATGGGGGACGCTGAGAAGGCGGAAATACTGAATGCTTTCTTTGCTTCAGTCTTTGCTTCAAAGACTATTTCCCCCCCCGCCCCCCCCCCCCCCGCCCCGCCAGGACTCCTGGACCCTGGAGGGAGGAAATGGAGGGCTGGGAAATGGAGAGCTCCCCCCGGCTGATGAGGGAGTGGTTTGGGAGTGTCTGAGTGGGATCAACGCACACAAATCCATGGGCCCTGATGGGATGCATCCACGTGTGCTGAGGGAGTTAGTGGAGGTGATCGCCAAACCGCTCTCTATCATCTTTGAAAGGTCCTGGAGAACAGGAGAGGTGCCTGAAGACTGGAGGATAGCCAATGTCACTCCGGTCTTCAAGAAGGGCAAGAAGGAGGATCCGGGAAACTACAGGCCAGTCAGTCTCACCTCTGTCCCTGGAAAGGTGTTGGAACAGCTTGTTCCGGATGCCATCTCCAAGCAATTGGAAGAGAAGAAAGTTATGAGGAGTAGTCAGCATGGATTCACCAAGGGGAAGTCGTGCTCGACCAACCTCGTTGCCTTCTATGATGGCATCACCAGCTGGGTAGATGGGGGGAGAGCAATGGATGTCATCTACTTTGAATTTAGCAAGGCTTTTCATACTGTCTCCCACGACATCCAATGGCCATAAGATAGAGGGCAGGAAGTTCCGCACCAACATGTGAAAGAACTTCTTCATGGTAAGGGTGACAGAGCACTGGAACAGGCTACCCGGGGAGGTTGTTGAGTCTCCTCTGGAGATATTCAAGGCCCGTCTGGACGCCTACCTGGGCAACCTGCTCTAGGGAACCTGCTTTGGCAGGTGGGTTGGACCTGATGATCTCTTGAGGTCCCTTCCAACCCCTACAATTCTGTGATTGTGTGTGAAGCATGCAGGGGTTAGAAATAAAAATGCATCAGTGACAGAAGCCCAGACAGTGGTAATACAAGCCCTAGCACAGGTAACACCATCCCCTGTTATCACTACATGGAGAAACTTGTCACTGAATGTCCTGACAGGCAAATAGGACCTCCTGAAGCTGCTGCTTGATAATCACACACCACCACCTCTGCTATGTATGTGGGCTAGCCTGCAAGCATCTCCGAAAGGCGTTTTGAATACCTGAATTGCTGAAGTGAACAGGAACTACTTTCACATTTGCTTTCACTTGCCCCAGATAGTTGAGGACTTGCAGGTAAACATGCATCAGAACCAGAAGGAAACTGGGGAACCTGTTGCACTTGATGAGACAAAAGATTGCCTTTATAACGTCTCCCAGGGAGATGAAAAACAACCCTTCCTCTTGCATGGCCTCAGCTAAATATCCCACTGAAGTCCAGCTCTCGTGGACACTGCACTGGTTTACACACATTCACGGCCACACACAGTGGAGACAGGTTATAAACAGCAGCTGTGGTTCCTTTGGTTAAGACTGAACCAATTTCTACTCAGCTCACTGTTTGGGTAAATGCACCAACCCACAGAGGCTGAACATATAGCAGAAACTGTTGCAATGAAGGTTGAAGGTGTGTAGTTAGCTCCCTTTAAGGCTTGTGATGACAAGAAGTATCTCCTGCAGGAGGCCCTGGAGGTGTATGTCAGGAGGGGAGATGAGAAGGAAAAGCAGAGAGTGAAACTAATGGTATTGATAGTGTAGCAGGTAGTGAGGCAGAGGGTTGGAGAAAGAGGAAGAAAATCTTCAGGAGGAGTCAGGGCCAGGATGGAAAAGAGAGGAAGAGAGATGAAGGAATGGCAGGCAAGGAAAGCTCAGGGACAGGCTTTGAAGTGTGGCCAGGCTGGCCACTTCAAATAGGAATAGGAGGAGAGAAAGAAAATGGGAAAGTACAGGCTGGAGAAAGATAAGAAGAAGTGTTAAAAAGGGTTATTGAAGGTGTTAAAGGTGTGGTATGTAATGTTTGACAGAGCTGGTTTTTTTGAATGAGCTGGGAAAGTTGAATGAGCAGGGAAAGAGGATGTAGGCACTATCTAAGTAACAGTCTAGAAGTTTTGGTATATTTGCTGTGGTGTTTGGTCAGTTTCCCGAGTATCGAGAAGGGGGGGGGGACGGGGGGGCAGCCTGCTCCACCAGGGGCCTCTCCGCAGTCTGCAGGGGGGCTTCGGCTCCAGCTCCTGGAGCACCTCCACCCCCTCCTTCTATGCTGACTTTGGTGTCTGCGGGGAGGTTTCTAGCTGCTCGCTCTCCCAGCTGCTGTTGAGCAGCAGGTTTTTGTTTGTTTGTCTGTTTTCGTGGATGTGCTCTCACAGAGGCACGGACTGTGTTGCTCATGGCTTGGCTCTGGGCAGCGGTGGGCCCCTTTGGGGCTGGATGAAATTGTCCCTTATCTAACATGGGGCAGTGTCCTGGTTCCAGTTAGGACAGAGTTAATTTTCCCTCATAGTAGCTGGTAGGGTGCTATGTTTTGGATTAGGATGAGAAGAGCGCTGATAACATGCTGATGTTTTAATTGTTGCAGAGCAGTGCTTACACCAGGCCAAGGACTTTTCGGCTTCTCGCTCTGTCCTGCCAGCGAGCAGGCTGGGGGTGCAGCAGGAGCTGGGAGGGGACAGACCCAGGACAGCTGACCCAAACGGGCCAAAGGGGTATTCCATACCATCTGACGTCATGCTAAACAATATATAGGGGTGGCTGGCCGGGGTGGGGGGCCGGCTGCTCGGGGATAGGCTGGGCATCGGTCAGCGGGTGGTGAGCAATTGCATTGTGCATCACTTGTTTTCTTACACATTATTATTATTAATGCTATTATCGTTATCACTATTATTATTATTATTGTTATTATTATATTCCTGTCTTAATAAACTGTCTTTATCTCAACTCACAGGCTTCACTTTCCCGTTTCTCTCCCCCATCCCAGAGAGGGAGGGGGGAGGGCGAGTGAACGGCTGTGTGGTGTTTAGCTGCCAGCCGGGTTAAACCACAACAGGCAGCTGCTGGATTCATCTCACAGGGGCTACCACTGCAGCACTCTCTGCTACCAGAACCTTGCCATGTGAACCCAATACACTGGGGCAGCTAGGTCATTACTGGCCTGTAAAGTATCAGGGATTAAATTAACTAATGAAACCCTAACAAGTGATGGGGGTAGAAGGGGCTGGGATAACAGTGCCACCTTTGGGGGATACCAAGCTGAGACTAGGGGATAAAACGATTACTGGGCAATTATTGTATGTACCCAAGGCAGGGACTAACTTGTTGGGAAGGGATTTGATGATGAAATTGGGCATTCAAATAGTAAATTGTTAGACTGGAATAACACTGTTATTAATGGAGGGCTCTCAGGCCCTGAGAGCAAAGATATATTCACCGCTGACTGGAAAGACCCTGAAATGGGGGCAGTGCGGAAGCAACAATACATATGGACAGTTTTACCTCAGGGGTTTACAGGGCCACCAATTTATTTGGGCAAAGTTCTAGAACAGATTTTGGAGCAATTCCAACCTCCCAAGGAGGTATTACTGTTACAAAAATGTGGATGATCGTTTATTGTCAGGACAGGAGAAAACAGTTGTGAATAAAGCTACTAACAAGCTATTCAGCTTTCTGGGAAAGCAGGGCTTGGGAGTATTGAAAAATAAATTACAATATGTAGAAAGAGAAGTCAGGTATTTAAGGCATCTAATGTCTAAGGGGAAACGGAGAATAAATCCAGAGAGGATTCAGGGAATTGTTGAAAACTAAGAAAGAACTAAGAAGTTTTTAGAGAAAGATTTTTTTTTTAAGGAATCAGGAGCCACGAAGTCTGAGGGAAAATGGATACTCCCTGATGGGAGAGAAATGCTGAATAAAGCACCAATGAGGCAAATATTAATTGTTTTACATCAAGAGAGTCATTGGGAGGTGCAAGCAATGTGTGATTTTGTGCTAAGACAGTATGTCTGTGTAGGAATATACACTTCAGTGAAGCAAATATGCAGAGGATGTACCATATGTCAAAAGGTAAATAAAAAGGTCATTTGTAACTCACCTAGAGGGGGACGGGAGCCAGGGATTCGACCTTTCCCAAGTATACAGGTAGACTTTACTGAGTTACCTAAAGGAGGGAGATTTAAGTACTTGGTTGTCCTAATTGACCATGTGACTGGATGGGTGTAAGCTTTCCCCTCGGTATCTGCCACTGCAAACACGTTGGCTAATGTATCACTGGAGCAAATAGTCCCTAGATATGGGATAGCTGAAAACATTGATTCAGATCAAGGAAGTCATTTCACTTCACAAGTACTGCAAGGGTTAATGCAGGCCTTAGAGATTGAGTGGGATTTTCACACCCCCTGGCACCCCTCCTCTTCTGGGAAGGTAAAGCGAATGAACCAGACATTAAAGAAGCAATTAACTAAATTAGTGTTAGAAACCCAACTTCCTTGGGTAAAATGCTTACCTTTAGCACTCCTGCAGGTTCAAACAACACCAAGAAACGATATAGGAATTTCACCGTATGAGATGCTGTTCGGATTACCCTATCTGGGCAGAAGGGGTGAGATACCACAATTCGAAACAAGAGAGTTTTCTTAAGAACTGTATTCTGGGGTTGTCCTCTTCTTTGTCATCTCTCAGGACCCATGGGAAATTGGGTCCTGATTCAGGCCTGGAAAGGATCAACTCCGGCCTGAATGGGAAGGACACTTCCAAGTACTACTAACCACTGAAACAGCCATAGGAACTGTGGAAAAAGGTTGGACTCACTATACTCGAGTGAAGGCATCCGTCGACCCTAGTACCTGGGAAGCTGTTCCTACAGAAGGCTTGTTGGAAGCTGAAATCGAAGAGAAAAAAATCTCATAGTGGACTCTGAGCGGGATAAGAGCTTGCAATTGTAAACTAACCTTTTATTTTCACAGGTAACTAATGAGTGTGACTTGTGATTGAAAGAAAGGACAGACCTATAGCGAATTGAAGTGCTCCCAAGGGGGGGTTTGTTCTAGTAGTAGTGTACATCTTATTCTTTGTATTGATAATTATTTGGAAACCTGAGGTTTAAAAATAATGACAGGGAAAAATCAATTATTAATTTTGTTTTTAGTGATTGTAGGCCTCAGAGAAAGCCTTGGTCAATTGGCAACTTGGAAAAGGCATGACCAGATAATAGTAAGACGGGATACCCCGTAAAAATATGGGTGACTGTGACAGAGGGTTATGTACCACAGTCTGTCACAGTTGATGCTTCTGAGGTGTTAGCTTGTGGAGATTTAAATGCCCAACGACAATTGAGCAGAGAGAACAAATAACTGGGAGAGACCCAACAGCCAGATTGAGAATAGCTGTATGGAAACGATCCTCTATTGCCATCAGAGAAAGGGAGAAACTCAAGGAGAAAACAGGAGAGAAAACAGGAGGCCCTCTTTGAAATCCGGCAGTTCAAACATTTGAGATTGAAACAGGGTATGGGGATGTGAATGCCTGGATAGAATGGGTCAAATATACTGTCCAGAGTCTCAACCATAGCAATTGCTATGCTTGTGCCTCGGGGTGACCGATTGCCCAGATAGTGCCCTGCCCATTGGGGTGGACCAAGGACTCCCAGGGGATGCGATGTATGATTGCATTGTACCAAGAAAAGACTGCCTGGGGAAATGAGGCCTGTAAGTCTCTCTCTTTGCTGTTCCCTTCCTTGCGTGATAGCAATATCAGGGTTCCCCCTGCATTCTCTACAGCTATAGTTAACCGTACAGCTTGCCTCTCACGGCAGGGTGTGAGTGCTACCCGGCATCTGGGAGAATTTGCCTTGTGCACGAGGACCTTGAATGCTACCGAGGACTTGATGGGAAACTGCTCAAGACTTGAGATCCCTAGGGCAGATCTCTGGTGGTACTGTGGAGGGAAGATCTTAATTACACCCATCTAACTGGGGAGGCACTTGTGCACTTGTTCAATTAGCTATACCCTTCACCCTGGCATTTGAAAGAGAAACATCACAAATACCCAGAAGAAGTAAAAGAAGCTTAGGAGTATCATTTGATGATAGAGCGTACATAGATTCTATTGGGGTGCCTAGAGGAGTTCCCGATGAACAGGAAGCCAGGAATCAAATTGCTGCAGGGTTTGAGTCACTGTTCTGGTGGGTAGCAATCAATAAGAATGTGGATTGGATTAATTATATTTATTACAATCAGCAGAGATTCATAAACTATACAAGGGATGCGATAAGAGGAATCGCTGAACAACTAGATGCCACCAGCAAAATGGCTTGGGAAAACAGAATAGCATTAGGTATGATGCTCGCGGAGAAAGGAGGTGTGTGTGTGTGATACTGAGCAACCATTGTTGCACTTTTATACCCGACAATACTGCCCCAGATGGCATAGTAACTAGAGCATTGCAAGGGTTTACCACCCTTGCCAGTGAATTGGCAGAAAAATTAGGCATATTTACATCCTTGATTGTAGTAGCAGGAGTTTTGACAGCTGGTGGTTGTTGCATTATCCCCTGTGTAAGAGGACTAGTACAGTGGTTAACTGAAACTGCACTATTGAAACAGATGACCACGAAGCCACCACCTTACTCAGATAAGGTGATGATATTAGAGGAGATGGAAAGCAAAGAAGGTGAAGAAGAGGAAGATATCTACCAAATTACACCTTAGAGAAAAGTTTTGCAAAAATCAACAATTTATAAAGAAGAAAAGGGGGGAATTGTGGGAATAAAAATGTTGTTTTTGCAGAGTTACATTGTTTAAAGGTAAGGAATGGGGTATTGAGATATGCTTGCAGTGATAAGAAAACTTAGCAGGCGACCTTGTAAAATGCAGACAACCAGACTCCTTAGAACAATTAGGTGAAAATCACGGTGTCAAGTCAAGTCAGATAAGGGAAGAAACATTACCACTTCAAACAGTAAAAAAGTCTAAAGAAATTTGAAATTTAACAGGCCAGCAACTGAAGGCCATGCATTCTCTGTGAAGCATGGGATAGGTTGTGAACCTGGATTACCCACTCCAGTGGGGAAACAGGGGAGGGTCCTGTCATCAAAAAGTATATAAACTGTGTTTTGGAACCAGTAGGTGCGCTCCTGCTTGTGGGACGCCTGCCATTGCAATCGCGAATAAATTACTACTTCACTGAGAGCCTCGCCTGAGCCTAAGTTATTGGCTACAGAGTGTTTCTCACAATATTTAAGAAAGGGAAGAAAAAAAACACTGCTACACAGCACCTGGGAGAGAGAGAGGAGTGAGGAACAGCCTTGCAGGCACCAAGGTCAGTGAAGAAGGAGGGGGAGAGGTGCTCCAGGCGCCGGAGCACAAGTCCCCTGCGGCCTGTGGTGAGGACCATGGTGAAGCAGGCTGTCCCCCTGCAGCCCATGGAGTACCACGGTGGAGCAGGGTTCCACGCTGCAGGCTGTGGAGGAGACCACGGTGGAGCAGGTGGACCTGCACTGATGGAGGCTGCGGCCTGTGGAAGACCCCTGCTGGAGCAGATTCCAGGCTGGACCTGTAGCCCATGGAGAGGAGCCCACGCAGGAGCAGGTGACCTGGCAGGAGCTGCTGCCCGTGGGGGACCCAGGTTGGAGCTGTTTGCCCCTGATGGATGGACCGCATAGTACGGACCCATATCTGGAGCAGTTCTTGAAGAGCTGCTGCCTGTGGGAAGACCATGCAGGATCAGTTCAGCAAAGGACTGCATCCCATGGGAGGGACCCCACAGCACAGGGGACGAGAGTGATCGAGAAGGAGCGGTGGAGAAGAAGCGCTATAGACTGACCACAACTCCCATTCTCCCATTCCCCTTCGCCGCTCGGGGGGAGGAGGTGGAAGAGGGTGGATATGGGGGAAGGCGTTTTTGGTTTCTTTCCTTTGTTTCTCGCTTCTCTAGCTTGTTAGCAATAGGCAATAAATCTTACTATCTCCCTATGCTGAGTCTGTTTTGCCCGTCACAATAATTGTTGAGCGTCAGCCCTGAGGGTAAACTGCCCCCCCTGTATCAACAATCTATAGCCTCTCCTGCAAATTAATTAATTTGCCTCAACTTTCATTTTTGGTGTCATCATTAATAACTTGGCCAAAATCTTTGTGTACGCTTTGTATCAGAGCACTGCTGTGCCAGATGCTGCACAAACAAGAGTTGCACACTTGGGGGGACAACTGAGGAACAAAGGGAGGAATTGTTCACTTGTTTCTCACACTGCGGGTGGTGGGGGGGTGGGGGGGATGTACCTTGTCTATGGCTGGGAAGCTCAGTGCATGTGTCTGATATACATGGTTGTCAAGGTACAATATGGTTTTTGGGTGCTCAGGAAAGCACCAGGCTGAAACAAATAATTTCACGTAAGGAGAGAGAGACACTTGGGCTGAGGTTGAGTGGAAGGGATGGCGTGCAAGACAATGTGAATTAAATAATAGCCAGGGGACAGGTAACACAAATGTCTCAGGCCTTACACCACTAGATGAGGATGACTGCACAGGTCTGCCTCACAGCCCACCAAGCCCCAGGATCTTAGAATCAAAGAATCAGTAAGGTTGGAAAAGACCTTCAAGATCATCTGCTCCAACCATCCCCCTACCCCCAGTGTCACACACTAAACCATGTCCCTAAGCACCATGTCCAACATTTCCTTAAACACCCCCAGGGACAGTGACTCCACCATCTACCAGGGCAACCCGGTCCAATGCCTGACCACTCTTTCTGAGAAGAAATGTCTCCTAATTTCCAACCTGAATGCCCCCTGGCACAACTTGAGGCCATTCCCCCTAGTCCTATCACTAGTTACCCGAGAGAAGAGGCCAGCCCCCAGCTCCCCACAACCTCCTTTCAGGTATCTGTAGAGAGCAATAATCTTTTCAGGTGCTGGTTGCTGGCGAGTGTTTGGAGAAGCATGAGACACCACGTATGAAATGACCCGCATCTCTCCAGCCATCTGACTTCACCAACAATAGTCCACACCACAAGGTCAGTGATGAACTCCAGATCTGCCCCTTGGTGCCATTCTCCCCTGAGAGCCCTTCTTCATTTCCACCCCTAATGAGTCCTGTTCCCAGAAGGGACCCACCGGAGCACAGCATGGCCTCAAACAGCCCCCGGGCCTGCAGCAATGAGCAGGGCTACCCAAAACCCTGAGAAACCGGACTTCTCTGTGAGGACAAAATCCACGAGCCCCTCAAACAGTGATGCAGCACTACACACCCCCAGCACAGCCTCCTCCCCTCAGCCCCTGCCCAAGCTTGAGCCAGCGTTACAATACCCCAGGTGGCCTGATTTGAAATTGCTATAGCTGTATATGCAAGTCACCTTTCTTTTTAGGCATTAGCAAAAAATTCCTATCTCCACTTGACTGATTATGTATTTTACCTGTTATATTTCTCTCACCCCCCCCAGCCTTTCCCCCCTCACAGTAAAAAGTTTCATGCAAACCTTCTAAGATTTCTGTGGGGAGGGGTAGGCAATAGAACTGTTGTCTAATGGGACTTCCACCGGCATTTGGCATCCTTCCTGGCATTTCACCCTTCATATTATAGTTTATAGTGTAATGTATTTTTTTCATATCACGCTATAACATAAATTATTGCTAGTTTGTCCTTACTACTCAAGGAGACAGTCTAGGGCTTTTCAAACCAGGAAAAAGAATGAGAGAAAGGAAGAAAGAGATGGAAGGGGGGCAAGAATGAAGAGAGAGGGGGTGGGAGGGAGGGAGAGGAGTAAATCCATTTACAGAAAAAAAACCCAAAAACAAAAATAAAACCAGTTTTTCTAAGACAAACTTCCTAAATAAAATAAAATAGAGGGCAACTTTTCATCCCAATAACTTATTAAAATGCTCTGCTTCAGTCTAGGATATATCAATGAGTCCTCAGTGGACCAGACAGGAGAGAGTCTGAGGAAGAGACCATCGTGCCAAAAAATAATGTATTTTAAAGTTTCCTTATCTTTCTCACTAGTATGTCCCTTAAATTATTAAAAGTGAAAGACATTTTAATATCACTTGGAGGCTGTTTGTTCATTTTTGGCATCTCATTTAGCCTGGAGAATAACATTACAGAAGACAGTTTTACTGTCTATTTATTACTATATGTTATTTCTATTATGGTCGCAGTTAGAAGCCCCGTTGGGTTAGGTGCTGCATGGATGCATCCCAAGGCCTGAGCAGCCCGTTTAGCTGAGGAGACTGCGGGGATGCGCTCACATCCCCTCCTCTCCACGCCAGCACTGCTCCACAGGCAAAGTGCTGTCAGAAGACTGCTTCTGGCATGTGAGGAGATCGTCACACCCCTCCAGCTCAAAATTTTCCCCCCTTTGCTCACATAACCCAGGCCAGAAGGGACCATTTGAGCCTTGATTGTGCCCTCCTGTGCCTGGCAGACTGGTCAGTCTCCCCATGCAAGCTCCCCAGGTGAGCCCTAAGCCAGTTCACCAGCGTTTTTAGGGCTGCAGGGAAAGGCAGAGGCTGGTCCCACCTCTGCTGTGGGTGGCCTGCAGACAGACATGCTCCTCCTCTGGCTGGATAGGGGACATCTGCCTGCTGCCGTGGCCTCTCCTTCATGGCAGCCAGGCTGGCCACTGAGGTGAAGGCAGGAGCTGGACACTGGGCTGATCTAAAATCATTAATGATTCCCATGTTTTTTGCCAGGCAGGAGAGGAAGGGCTAACTCTTTTGGGAGGGCAAAGCCTAAGGAAGGAAACACGGAACAGAGCTCCCCAAGACTGGGGGCTTGTGTGCAAGGATGCCTGGAGTTAAGTCTGAACTGAGCTGGTGCTCACAGCAACCCGGGCTGTTACACTGCCATTAGGTGCCGGTGCAGGAAATCGCTACAGCTTCTGCAGGATTTACACTCTGCAGTTGTAGGATTACACCTATAAACAGCTCTAAGAGAAGAAAATTTAAAAAAGAAATGCTTTGTCATCCCCTCATCCCCCTCCTTTCTCCGTGCTCTGCTTTCCACACCTCCCTGGCCCAGGACTATGGACTACTCACCTCCAGAGTCCCAGCAATTCTTCTTCCACTCTACCTTCTCCTCACTGCCTTGCCCAAATACCTGTGTACAGTTTTTAGGGCATCTCCTCACACACGACTGCTCTTGAAATATGGTGTGTGTTTGCCTTTTCCCTGCATTGATGTGGCTTGTGCAGGATGTCCGTGGCTAGTAAAGCCAAATACTTCACTGTATGACAATCATATACAGAGTTTGCCACCTTTCTTTCTGAATCTAAATACTTTTTGCAAGGCACATTTTGTAAATATCTTTGCAAAACTGCAAGATCTGAGGATCTCTTTTAGCAAGGGACATCCTCATTATTTTTTTAAAGGCTGGAATATCCATACCTCCGTTGGAAATAAGAGGCAATGAAGATGCAGAAGAGTCCTGCCACATCCACATGAAATGCCCAGTAGAAGAAACCAAAATAGTGATCCCACTGCTGGAACCCTCTCCTCTTCCTGGCCTGAGAAGTCCTCACCAACACCATTCCTTGCTTTCAGAGCAGCACTTTAGAGATTTCACCCTCACTTCCAATTTTAAAAAGAGTGGATAAAATCTGTCTCCTACTTTTTCCAAATGCCATTTTCCTGGCCGCATATGGTCTTCAGGCTTTGCTTGCAGCAGATCCCCTGTCTCACAAGCAGGGAGTACAGGTGGGCTCCTATTCTCAATCTGCTGCTAAATCTAGGGATTTATCTGGGTTTCATATTCTGTCTGACTGTAAGTAGTTTGGCCACCTTAATTTTCTCTGGGGGCGGCTCATGAGAACCACAGCTGTTTTCTGAGCCCATAGAGATGCTCAGAAGAGGGGCTGCAAAGTGGAGTTGCACTTTTGAGACCAAGTCTATGGAAATAGATGCACCCATATTAATTAGGCTGTTGAAGCAACACACACGCCTCAACTCTTGCTCTCCATGAGAATCAGTCTCTTTACTCATCGTTTTTTCACCCTACAAGTCCATATCCAGGTTAATTGCCTTTGCTCTGCTCTGACATCAGACCCTGAGCAGGATTTGACTCCATGTGTTTGCATAGATGTTTTTTGTCAGCCAGCTGAGCAGAACCACTATATTACAGGGATGTGCGTTGGCCCCTCTTGGACTCAGCCTACTCCCTGTGTTTTTCACTTGATGGTTTTGAATCCAGTTGATTGGTAAATGGCTAAATAGTGAGAGAAATTGCTTTCTCTCATTACTCTGCATGGCTGTGTCATTACCCTTTAATACTGCATCATTATTGACTGATGAATTCCGTCAAGACATGGCCAGCGGGATGTAATGCAGTGGTAGAGAAGTGCAAAATATTTCATTCAAAGTTTACTCCTCTAATGGGAGGCGGGTGTAGGGTTGGGAGGGGGAAGAAGAGAGGGGTGAACCCCAGCAACAAAAATGGACAAGCTTGCTCTTGAGCTTGGCCTGGACTTCAGTCTGTGATGATTGCCTTGGTGGAAAGATGCATCTATAATTTACAGTAAGTGCTAGATAGTATCTAAGCACAGAGAAGCCATGCCACTAAGATGGGATATTCCCTAAGCTCATCTTGCCCTTAACATACTTGTTCCTTGACCTAACAACTCTGTGACTTTTCCCTTTAAATACTATTATGGCTTGATGTAACCAGTTCATTATGGTCCAATACAAGACATAAGGCAGGAAGGAAAAAAAAACATACAAGAAGATAGTTTTCTCTTCTTGATGAGCTTCTCATCAGCTCCCAGGAAAAAAAAAAAAAGCAAAAAAAAAAAAAAAGCTCTGAAGTTGCTTGCTACCTGGGTTAGACTGGCCAGCTGTGGGCTTCCTACCTCCCTCATACACCGAAGATGACTTTGGGCACTGTAACAAATCTTTGTAATCTGCTTTCCTAATCTCATGGTACTTGGAGACTTCTGCCAAGCAGTCCCTTCCCATTTAAGATCCTACTCTGCTGCTTCCATGTCTGAGCAACCCACAGAAAATGAAGGAGGTCAAGCACAACTAGAGGAGACACCAGGGAAGAGCAAAAAACCAAAACTCTAAAACCAACAGACAAAAAAATCCACAAAGAAAAGGTGAAAGAAGAAAAAGTGACATAAAATAGTTGTAAATTCACCTGTCCATGCTCAAAACACATCCATGATTTCTCATTGCTTACTAACCACAGTTACCCTAAATTAACCCCCAGATGGCTGGAGGCACGTGGACATGCTAATGACCACCTGGCAGACACCGCTCACCCAAAGTGCAATCGATCCATGAAACCCCTTGCTGCTGGGAATCACAAATGCTAAATGTTTACATGGGTGTAAGAAAAATGACCAGAGAAATTCATGGGTGAAAAATCCACCCTGGGAAAACGGCTGCAAGGAAATCCTGAGCCTGGCTCTTTGAGGCTGAATCGTGGGCAAAGCAGTGCAGTACATTTTTCTTATTTTTATACTCCTACCTGATGTTTAGATAGCCTGGCTTGATGGGCCCCTTGTTATTTCCCTGCATTCATGTAGAATATGTATTTTGAAACAAAACTGTAATATTAGCCAAAGGAAGGAGAAAAATGTAAGAAAGAGATCTTAGCAACCAGTTACGAGTGAAAGAAATATAGAAAAAATATATACTGCCAGAGGGCTGGCCCTCTGCCCTACTATTCTGCTTCCCCTCCCCCTTGCCATCTTAGCCCTCATTTGGGAAAGAAGACCCATCAAATTAAAGATGGATGAAAACTCATTAAGAAACAACACACCTAGATGAAATTGCCACTGGGATTACATTGATGGGATGGTCTCCCCCCACCCTTTCTTTCGTTCAAAGATTACAAACCCTTTTTCTCCTCCAGGGCTCTTGCCTCCATCCCGGTCCTGGCTAACTCCATGCCTGCATGAACCCCTGGGTTTGGAGGGTCCATATGGGTAGAGGGGGGAGAGAGTGAGGGTTGTTTGTTACGCTTCCTTTTGTTTTTAATTAACCTCCGGAGTTTTCTTTGCCTAGAAAGCAAATCCTCTCACCCTGATTTTTTACACATGCCTGCATTCAGACTACCAAAAAGTTAGATCTAGAGAGAGAAAAACTGAGAAAGTTAGAAGGAAGAGCATTTTATTGGGAGAGAATTGCAATCTGTATGAGTTTCACAGGCCAATCTTTGCTTATTAATCCTAGCGTGAAACAAGCCCAAGAGGACAAAACCACTTCCAGATTAATAGTGAGCTACCAGGCTCCTGCAGCTCTGGATTCCTGCTGCAAATGAATATCTGGGTTGGGGTTTAAGACAGAGGTATGTAATGTAACCCTCACGAAACAAACAAACAAACAAACAAACAAACAAATAAAAGGCTTCTCTTGCTCTTCAGCCCACACACTTCTTAAACATGGTGATGGTTGAAGAATTGAATCAGCTCTAAACTTAACCAACAGATCAAGAGTTATAGCAGAAGGAAATAGGGGTGCTTTGGTACACCTGTGCACATGCCCTGTGGCCAGACAGCCTGAGAAGACACCCAGAACATTGTGAGAGGTCCCAAGACAGAAGGAGGGCAATGACATCCCACAGGAAAGAGAGAGTGCAGAAGGGGCACATCATTGCAAAGCAGAGGAGAGCAAATGGGGAGCCACTGCCCTCTCTGAACTGCCTGGGCAGGAGTTCCTGGCACTGCTGGGGCCGTGCAGCAGTCACAGTTAAGATTTCACTTGCCTTAACCTCCAAGAGTGAGCTGAGCTCTAGGTCTCCAGTCATGTACGTGCCAGAGGAATTAGTTGCTGCATTCCCCATATTTGGGACAAATCCAATGCCATCTTGTGGATGGGTTGACTAGAGGCCACGGAAAGGTATAAAACCTCCAACACACCACTTCAACAGGAAGACAATCAGCTTGGCTAACTGGTTTGATTGTGATTGGAGAAGACACAGGAATATTTCAGATATGTATTGAAACAGAAATATGGGCAGAAGGCAGAACAGGAATATTTTTGCTAGGCAGATTAACACAGGCATAGTCAAAGGCCAGAGTTATATTTACATTTAAACCTCCATTCCACACAAATTGAGATTGAAGATATCTGTAGAAAGTGAAGAACAGATTTCCCTAAAAACCCATTATTTGTGTGGACTTGTTCACTAATAGCACAACATCATGCTGCGGCGAGGTTGCTCACTTCAGCACCCTGAACCTTTTCATGCGTATTAGTGTCCTCATTTTTTGTGGTCTCTACTTTGCTAACAGTGCTGTTACATAAGGGAACATGCCGAATAACAGCTTTGCTGTGAAAAGTGTTATCTTTTCAAGAGAGAGACAGCCCAGTAAAAAGCTTTCTGTCACTTTCAATAGGGACTTTGGGCTGAATCCTCAGCTGATGTAAATCAGTGTAGCTCCACCGAACCTCAGGTTGAGGAAGCAGCTTGGAACTACCTGATGTTTGTCTTGGAGGATCCACAGGAGATGCTGGCACACAGCCTATGTGTTAAAATAATAATAGTAATAATGACGATGGGAATTCTTATTATTAATACAAGCAATAAATGGAATTTGCTATGGGCCTCTAGAACAACAAAAGCAACTTGAAAATACGGGCAGTATAAATGTTTGAATACGAGCTTTCTTTTCTGTAGACCAAACTTGGGAATTCAAAGCTTTGTGTATTTTCACCGAGTAAATAATCATTCCACTGCTGTTTTGAAAATGGTGAAATGTGGGAGTAACATGAGGGAGAAGATACAGTACAAATAAAAGTATTTTGCATTTTGTGCCACTGAGTCCCAAACTCATTCACCTCAGTCTGCTATGGCAAATTCAAGCTGGGGAGTCACGCATGTAATGCATCACTCTTGCATCTATATCAGAAAGAATACCCAAATAAAATAATGCTGAAATGGTTGGAGTTCAGCTTTTCCAGACCCGGATTTCTTCCCCTTGTCCTAAAAGGGATATCTGGTCACTGCTAATTATAGCAGGGCCTTTCCTGCGAGGGAAGAGCAGCCACCACAGAGCAAAGTTGCTCTCACATGGGGAAACGCAATGCAGATGGGTTGCAGGAAGCATGTGGTTAGTTATGGTAGCCCTAAATCTTCTGAAATTAAGGCCATTTCCCACTCTTACAAAGCACTTGTAAACTATTTCTTTTTGCCTGTTCTCCACCTACTCTAAGGACAATTTCATGCCATTCCAACTTCTTTGCTCTTTAGAAACCTGTCCTGGTTCCAGTTAGGACAGAGTTAATTTTCCTCCTAGTAGCTGGTAGGGTGCTATGTTTTGGATTAGGATGAGAAGAGTGCTGATAACATGCTGATGTTTTAATTGTTGCAGAGCAGTGCTTACACCAGGCCAAGGACTTTTCAGCTTCTCGCTCTGTCCTGCCAGCGAGCAGGCTGGGGGTGCAGCAGGAGCTGGGAGGGGACAGACCCAGGACAGCTGACCCAAACTGGCCAAAGGGGTATTCCATTCCATTTGATGTCATGCTAACCAATATATAGGGGTGGCTAACCGGGGTGGGGGGGCCGGCTGCTCGGGGATAGGCTGGGCATCGGTCAGCGGGTGGTGAGCAATTGCATTGTGCATCACTTGTTTCGTACACATTATTATTAATAGTACTATGATCATTATTATTATTTTTTATTTTCCTGTCTTAATAAACTGTCTTTATCTCAACTCACAGGCTTCATTTTCATGTTTCTCTCCCCCATCCCAGAGAGGGAGGGGGGAGGGTGAGCGAACGGCTGTGTGGTGCTTAGCTGCTGGCTGGGTTAAACCACAACAAAACCAAACAAAACCTGGAGACCAATGAAACTAAGAAACTCTTCACAAAGCCTTGGGTCTGGTGAAAGGAGGGCCAGAACCACAGCAGAGGGGTTTGAAGGAGCACAGAGAAGCTGTCTAGCTCATCTAGCCCCATACAGGACCGGCTCCAACTGTGCTATTTCTGACAGCTGCTTTTCTCCCCATTTTTGATCTATCTCCAGCGATGGAGAGCCTCAGCCTCCCCAGACAACCGGCTCTACAGATCTTCTATCCTCACCATTAGAAAGGATTTCTTTTAGTCTGAATCCTTCTCCATCCAATTTCCTGCCTCTTGCCAGTGGCAATAAGGAAGTGAATAGGCCTTCAGACAAACAACAGAAACCCGTTCTCTCATTACATATGTCAGCTGTAGCATCAGTTAAATGACTGGTGCCATGAGATCCAGACGTAGATACAAGGCAGCAAGTTACCCTGACAGTGACAAGGAGAAGGGCATGTCCTTCTGCTTTCTTTCCCCAAACTTTATTGGAGTAAATATTTGAAAATTCAATATTAATCCCGAGCTCCCACTTAATAAACTTGGCAAACCTGACATTTTTAAAACAAAACAAAACCATGCTGTTCACTTTCCCTTTTCATTCTTAATTGGCCCAGCTAAAAGCAATCAAGTGAACATTTAGCTGTGGTAGAAAGAACTGCAGGAGACCTCTCCTCCAACTGCCATTATTCAGGAGTGCACAGGAGTGTGGATGTGTTTAGGAGAGTGGGAGGCACTTTGCAAATTCTCTCTCGGCAGCGACAGAGGAGTAGGAGCTGGGCCCAAGGAGGGACGTGGACGCTGGGACAAGTCACAGCCACCTATATACCTCTGGCTTAAGCTCCCTGGCTGGTGGCAAGGGAAATTAGGCATTAAAGAATAAGTTGTATAACCAAGCACACTGCACAGGGAGCTGCCTAAACTTGCCAAAACAAAACTATACAAAGAGAGGGATCTCTTAAATCCCATCCCTCAATGGGACTCACTTCTTTCCCTCTGCGAGGGGACTCTGCCAGCATTTAGGTGCCTGAGGCACCTCTTGCACAAGGTGCCCACCAGAGCAGGGACCCTCTCTACCAGCTGCTCAGCCAGGGGAAAGGGAAACACCAGGCTAGAAAGCAAGGGCATTGTAAAACAAAGCTGTAAGCCTGTCTCCCACAGCTGAAAGGCAGACCTGCTAAAACACTTAATCCATTTCAGGTAGTAATGGTGTTGGAGGTATGGAAATCCTGGCTGGGCTGCTGGATGTGTGTGACGAAATACATCAGGTGCAGAGATCAACTTTTTGCAGAAGGTAATACAATTTCTAGAAACATACACACAAGAATGTCTAGGGCAGAAATCAGATTTCAACAGTGGAGCCATACAGAACATATAATTATATTTTGCATTTTAATAGACTTATTAGCATAGGATGTGGAAATATTAGCATATTACATAATCTTATTCATTAATATATTAGACCATTATTGTATTAGTGGCACAATCTACTAGAGAAAATGTTGCTTTGTGTCTGATATTGCAATCCAAGAAAAAACTGGGATGGCAAAGAGAGAGCCTCTCTGTCATGGGCATGCCTGAGTCTAGGTGCATCTGCAACAGGGGAGGAGAAAACACTTCTGCAGCCAGAAAGTGTTTGATTTTTGAGCAGTTTTCCCGCATTCTCTGATTTAGACCTAAGAACTTTTCAAGCTTTTTACATTAAAACTCAAACCTTCCCAGCCTCCTGGAACCTAACCCCTCAAGAACCACAAGAGCTAAAGCAGAAAGTCTCTTTTTCAGCATTCAGATGCCCTCCTAAAATTCAGGGAATTGAGTGCAGATCCCTGCCCTCCCACCGTTTCACATTCTGGAGAATGTTTCCTCCTGGGACCTATGTCTCCCCTGGTGACAAGCTCTCGTGTGGGATACTGATGAACACTCAATTGAAGCAGTTTGTACCCTGATATCCCACGGTGCCAACGACCAGCCAAACTGCCCTCTGCTATCTGGTTTTCTGTCACTGGTCCACCTTCTATACCCCACAACAGAGATCGTCCTTGTGGAAGTTTAACTGAAACTGGTAGGGTCCCATGTAAAGATCTGAAAAATCCTGTTTAATTAAGGCGCCCCAAATTCCTCTGTAACTTTCTTAAGGCTTTGTCAGTTCAACAGTTCCAGAGGAAAAGGTGCTGTCCCTGACCTGTTCACTCCATCCATCCCTCATTAGGGAGCAAGACCTCATGGCTATCCATGCCTCAGTACTGGTGAAGCAGCCTCACGGGGCATTTTTAAGGCAAGCTCCCAGGACAAGCATCTTCTCTACAGGCTAGATACTTGACTCGATGCCCCCATGAGCAGAACTGTATAAAGCAGTTATCTGCTCAAGCTGTGTACCAGGCTGCATGACCCCAATGTCCTTATGGCAACTGAATAAACATGCTCTATAAACTATGGAAAACAAATATCATCTAGCGACTTAATCCCATGTCTTTCATTCACAGACAGACTGACAAACAGGACTAATTCCTCTTATTAATACCTTGACTATAGGCAGTGACGCTAACTGAGATGACTCATGGGGTGGATTACATGCTTTTAGCAGAAGGGGGAAATGTGTGAAACAGAAAAAAAAGAAGAAGGTCAGTAGGGATGCTGAGTTTTGAACAAGTTTGTTGTTTCTTTCTTCCTTTCAGAGAAATGCAGTGCAGTACTTTCCAGAGGCAGATATTCTCCAGACTCCAGGTAACACTCCCAAGTAAGGACAACAAAGAGAAGGTGAAAATCATAATGCTTACTCTCTAGAAAACATTTGCATCTGCCTAACATCTCTGTGGCATCAGGATTGTTTGAAATTCCTTCTAAGGAGCTCAGCGAAGTAGTTATTTTGCTTTTAAAAAATATACTAGATTCCCAATATACAAAGTTGTTGAATTGAACTGACTGTAGTGCAAATTTTTTGTCTTACACTAGAGCCAATGGGTTGGTTTTCCTGGGCTTTTATTATTATTATTACTATTTTTGTCTTAATGCATTTAAACAACAGCTTTTCTCTTCTCCTTGCGATCACGTTAAATGTATAATTGCTCTTTGCATTTGCTGATGGCACAACATAAGCCCCTGCAGTAAAAGAGATTTGTGCTAAAACTCAAGTGCTTAAGAAATAAGGAAAGGGGTTATATTTTGGGTCAGTTCACTTATCTCAGTTTTTTGGAATTATATATTAATTTTAGTATAAGCTGCAGCATGGAAGCATAATTAGCATTCAGACAATGTGAGAAAGTCTTGCCTGAAGTTAACTGGTGTGTACAATCTATGCTGGGGATTTGGGGAGGTTAGACGGTGCAGGTCACTGCCGTAACACAGCTAAGCCGGGTCCTCAGACGGTGTAAATCAGCACTGTCAACGGAAATACCCTGATTTATGCCGGATAATTACGTCCCCCCACTGCTATTTGAGATGGGCTCAAGATGACAGCTTTGGGATCATCACTAGAATACAGACTTTTCCTAAGTACCAAATTGCATTAAAGGCACCCAGCTAGACTGCGAGCTAGAAACCCAAGCAAGCCTTTTATGAGCTGGCATCGAGCTATTCAGAACCGATGTCAGCCCCTCCAAAGAAGCCCCATTTAAGTAATAAGGAGAAAGCCTTGCCTTCTGCTTTCCCACCAGTTCAAATGCCTTCATCCCATTTTGAGTTAAACTGGTGCACTCTCTGTCTGGCATATAAAGATGTAGAGCACAGGAGAGACAAGCTCTCTCTGGTGTGACCCATCTCCTCCCAGACTTATGCCTTAGGTAGCAATTGGTAGATATTTACCCTACTACCACGTCTGACTCCTCATATCTGAATCTGCTTTAACCTCATAGCAGGGTTAACCCAAGTTTTTTGCCCCCCCCCCCCCCCAAACAAAGACCCTTGTCCAGTGAAAAACAAGCAAACAACCCCCCTTTGTTTCTAGTCTCAAAACTCCCAACCAGTTTGAGATGGGAGGTTCGCTCAGCAGTTTTGTGAAAGAGTCTTGACTGACAGAACCTGTCTAAACTCGAAGAATTAACGAGCTTGTATTTTGCAATGGACTGGGAAAAGGAAACCAGCTGGAGAGACCCTTGATATGACTGCTAATGCTGCTTTGTTGCCATCCTTTGTTCAGCACCTGTGGAGTGCCCAGCAGAGAGGGGCTCTGCTGCCTGCTGGAGGGGGGGCCAGGTGATCCTGAAATGCAATTAATGCATAACATCTTTGACCAATCCATCTAATTTACCACTCGCTTGCTTCCTCCTTTATTTTTCCCTATCACTATGAAGGATAGCCACTCATCTTTATATATATATATATATAAAAGAAAAAAAAAGAAAAAGAGGAAAGCAAAAATAAAAGGGGGGGGGGGAGAAAGAATACACAAGAAATAATGTGCTTTTCTGGATTCACCCTGCTTTTTCCCTTCCTGAGCACTGTTTTAGGAGTCTTTTATTTAACAAAACAAGGTCAGCTCATCAGCACAAAAGCTGAAAGTTTCACAGGGTCCAAGATTGCTTCCATCTACGGAATTACTTTTTAACACATTCTGAGTTAAAATTATCCCCTCTGAACCAAATGCAGATTGACAGCCAAACACCAAACAATCACATTTTGTTAATCCATTTACAGAGGTGCAAATGCCTAATCCAACACTGGTTTACTCTGACACCACAGTAACGTAGAGTTTTCTCCTTTTTTATTTATTTATTTTTTAACAGAGATTTTGGAAGGGAGACTCTAGTTTTTGTTTAAGGGAAAAGAGAAGGATTCCAGGAGCCCACAGGGCTGTGGGATTGCTCACCACCATCTCAGCCCTGTTTTGCTTGTTTATAGTTCAGAATGCAGCTTTTGTGTCAAAAACTGAAGCCTTTAACATTTTCAAAGCCTGTCTACCTCTCAGCTGTGGCACACATGCTGATGGAGCAAAACAAGGGCACCCAGAGTTCAGTAGTTCTTATAACTGGATGTAAACTGATTTCCGTCTAAGGTCAATTTGAAGAGGAGGCTTCAGGTGCCATTCAGAAATGACAAGAGAGCCCGATGTAAGCCCCAGTATTGCAGGAATAATATAGCACTGATCAGTTAGAAATCATTGCTGGAAAGTTGCTGTCAGGATTGTCTTGCCTGAGAGTAAGCTATGGATCTGGATCATTTAGACAGACAGGCAGACAGACAGATACAGGTAAGGAGGTGAAATTCCGTCCTTGTCACTCAGCAATCCAATTTAACCTGATTTTTTTCTATTTAATTTTGTGTGCCTTACTACAAAGGTGTCTATAACCTCATTATCTAAGAAAAGGAAATGTGAAATCAGAATAATTTCTAATAGATCTGCTGCCCACCCACTGTCCCAAGGACTCAGGGGCTGAGTTAATCCCATCACACTAACAAAACATAACAATGTGTTGAGAGTACTTACCACATTCCTTGAAACTGAAGAAAGTTGCCGTGGTTATTAGTAGCTCCTAATGATATTTGCATAGATTAACAGACTTTAATGCGATCATGAATGCTACAATCCCGGGGAAAATAATGAAGAAATCCATTATGAGTTAATAAAGTAACTAAGTCAATACAGTAATAATTTGATCCCATATTAATAATAATTTCATCTCCTGCTGCAAGGCAATTTTAATGCACATACCATTTCTGGACAGTTCTATAAATATCACCTTTGTTTGAGATAATTAATTAGAAAAATCAAAAAATATATTGCTGGTATTTTATACGATAAATTAGTCATTAGGTTTAAACTGGCAGGCTGTAATAAAACTTATTAAGATAAATGTGCTGGGATTCTTAACACTTCAGAGGAGCTGTTCTCCTCTGTCTTAAGGCTCTTCTTGTGCAAAGCTATTATCACTGCTGGGTGGTTTCTATGTATGTTAAAACCCAATTATGAAAATCATGTTTATAACCCCAACTTGCTTAGCAATAGGAGCTGAACACATTAGCCCATACCTGCCCGGCAAATGAGGTCAAGGTGAGGGTGAGATGCTGAGGGCCCTGTTATCTCGCTTCCCACCACTGGTCAGAGCCCAGAGCCTCCTGCAAGACTGCTGTCAAGTAACCTCACGCCAGAGGAACTCGGGACCAGGCCGTCCTGCTGCTTTAGGGCACATTGTGCATTCAGGGGTGCTGGTGGGTAACATTACTCATTAGGGGGGTGGTTATCTACTCTACTTTTCTGCTTCTGCTCTTGTTTTGTGATTGCTGAATCATTTTCTGCTTCCCAGCAGTGCCTAGAGGTCACAACAGACCTCAGCAAAATCTGTGACAACATGGTCTGCTGCTGGAGCTAAAAGCTGCTATACTTCACAGTGACCAGCATTTCCAGCCCTCTGGGCTCCGAGAAAGGCTTTGCTGTGTGTTTTGGGAGAGGTCCCAGCCAGATGGCACAGGCTGGCTGCGGCTGTTGGAACTGGATGGGGACCAGCTTCTTGCAAGGAGCGCAGATCTTGGATCTAACGAGCTGATCTTGGATCCCTGGAAGACCATGGTGTATGGCCAAAGCATGGATTGCCAGGCTGGGCTTCGTGAAGCCACTTCCCAGGAACAGGGGTATTAAATCATTAGATCGCCTTCTCAAAGGTCATGTTTGGGGGCTTGTTTTGTCTTCCCCTGAGCCAGTTTGCTGTCATCTTCCCAAGGCATTCCAATTTCACGCTCTGGCCAGACTCTGCCCTTTCCCCACACTTCCCCACTTAGCTGAGGTTTCCAAACCTGTGTCGCTTTGCATTTGAAATGGCAGCAAATGACACAAATTGACGATCCATCAAACTCCAGTCCTCTGTATGGGCCAATTCTGAATGCAAAATAGGAATGCCCCCAAAACCTCATTTCGATTTATAAAAAACTCAACAGAGAGTTCAACATTTATCTGGGAGCTGGCCGAGCACTGCTGGAATCTACTATTAAACCAATATTGTAGCCAAGTAGTCAAAAGACAGGGAAAGTGACAAAACCTACTGCTCCCCTCACTCAGAAAATCACCTCCGGTACAATATTAGGGCAGCGCAATACATTGTAAAGCTAAGAAATGCACTGTGCTGTAGAAATACTCCCTTTTCTAATACACTAGGGGCATCACTCTTGAAATAAAATGATATAATCAATACTTCGTCATACTTGTTTAACTTCTTTGGGAAGAAGAAATGTTTTCCCCTACCAAGTAGCAGTGCCTTCACTTTATGGATACTTTCTCATTAATGTTCCAAGTGCTTTATGTACAAGTTCTCTTTAGGAATCCCACAGGCTCTGGAGCGCTGGAGGCTGGAAGAGCAACTGGGGCAAAAAAATCATTGTGCAGGCACTTTGTTCTGGTAGCTTTTCCTAAGCGTGCTCTACTGGCCAATGCCAGGGAAGGCTATTGGACTAGATGGACCTTTGATACAACACAAAGACAGTTCTTATACAGCCATGTCACATCCTGGTGCCAACTGGCATGGGCCATTGCATTCAGCTGGTAGGCTGTATGCCTTGCTTCTCAACGAGACCTTGTTTAGACATGAATTTCCAGTCCCGATATAAGCTGAGTTAATTGGAAGGCTGCTTATGGTACTGTGACATGAAGAAGACTCAAGTCTAGTCAAAGCCTCACAGATCTTTCCATTTGCTGTTATTTGTGGACACTTGCCAACCCAAATGTGCCCTCTCTGCTCTCTGATTTGGTGGTTATGCTCAAAGGGGAAGGTATGGTTTTTCAGGACCAGCTCCCTGGGGCTGAGTGTCCTCAAAGTGTTCTGAGACTCGGATACCCTTCTCATTATCCACTGGAGCTATTCCTTTGGCTGGTCTCTGTTGTGCCTGCTGGGTGATGGATGCACATGACACAAGTTCTCAATGTTTGTGCCCCATGAGTGTTCTCACACCTTCAAAATGATGTTTCAGGGATATCTACCAGGTGGATTGTCTGATGACTATTACACTCCTCTCCTCTGCCTCTTGCATGAATTGAGGTTATAGAAGCACAGAATAAAAAGGGTCCATTTTTGCATTACCACATTATACGACTGAGCTATTGGGAGAATTGTGTCCCATTGGTAAGCCCATCCCATTTCTCTCACTAAGGCCTCCTGGCTATACAGGGTGAGGTGACCAAACATGTAAGGGCTGCTGGGGTAGTCCTACGCAGGGGTCTACCCAACTGGTCCAAACTGGAAAAGTTCCCATGCACTTGGCCATCTGGGGCTTAGTCAGTTCATGATAGTTTTTGGGAACCTGGGTACTCAAACCTGTTTTGCACCACAGATCCTCATGGATCCTTGGCCATGCTCAGCACCAGTTAAATCAGATGACCTTAGGGGCAAGGGTAGGGAGGAAAGGGCCTAGGCATAATCCTTTCAGCATTTCCTGAGGAACAGTGGCTTTAGTGACAAGCATCTCACAACTGCCATTCCACAGTCATTTCCCTTGTCAATACAATGACCTTTCAGAGGCGGAAGCTCTTTTTTATTACTCTGTGCACTGGGGTAAATCAGGCCATGCTGTGTTATCTACCCAATTTATCAACACTATTTACAGCAGGTCCATTCCACTGTCTGGCTTAACTCAGTGCCCAGAGACCCGGCATTGAAAGAGGCGGCTGTCGAAGAGAAAGAAATGTCAATTCCAGCCCAGTCCCCTAAAGTGAAATAAAAGAAACAAAGTAAATAAGGAAGGAGAAGTAAATGCAATATCTCCAGGGTGATTACATCCATCTAGTCCAATACAGGCAGGCATTAAACCAATAGATACACAGTCTTGTCCTCTTAGTTATCACCACACACAGAATGTCATCTCTTGGTGCCCTAAAAAGAAAGAAGCATGCCACATCCATCTTTAATGAATATGACATATCTCTCACCTGCTTGTATTTTCAGCAGACCCAAACTGCTGAAAAATGAGATATGAGTGTCTGTTCTCCCTGTTTGCCATGAATCATGAGCATGAATTAAAATAGTTTTTGTTCTGCTTTGTTTTTTTAAGAATTACTTTGGGTAATTTTGTTTTCTTTCTGCTCTTCTGTGCTTTGAGGGTCCAGATTTGCCAGGTTTTCTCCACAACTTTGTGATCAAGATGTACTCTTTCATTCTTTTTAAAGGAAAGTAGAGCAGCCTGTTACATATGCAAATACTTCTAAAGGCTGAGGGTAATTGGAAAATGCACAAGCATCATGAGACTCACTTGAAACCACAAGGGTTTCAGTCTGCCCTCCATCATATTCAAATCATTTGAGTCTTGGGCCTGCCTTTCCAGCTGGTTCAAATTCACTGACGTGCCTAAACAGGCCATGCCCCCTCCCTTGTGGTACCACTGCCTGTTCTGGAGGATGCTTTGAGCCATGCGATGAAGGGGATGCTGCTCTTACACATCACAACTTGTCTCAGCAGGTCTCTCTTAACATCATGTCCTTCTGCCATAGGAGATGTATTTCCCTCTCCCTTCAACAAGGATCATGCCATGGCCACCCATATATCCTTCAAATGAGTTAATGTATTCATTATATATCCCTTTCTCGTACTCCTCTGCACCCTGGATTGATGTCAGCCCTCAACAGCTATATTAACTCAATACTAAACAGGTGGCCATCAATACCTTGGCTTTTGTCTTGCATTGTTTAGACCAGTATTGGACCATCACATGGATGGTCAATCGGGACTGTGAAGAACAAAAGAATTTGTTTCTCTCCAGCTGAAATATGGCCTCCACAAAGCTCACAGCTGCGATGTATCACAATGTCTGGGAACACTCAGAAATGTAACTCGACTGTGTGCTCACAGATTTACAAATCAATCAGAGCACAATCAGGAGACCTGGTGGAAATTGTTTTCTTAAATCATATTTGAAATGTGAAATTAGCAGAATGGAAAGAATAAAACATGAAAGAAAAGATCTATGCTTACAGAACAATTCAGACAGGTTCCACTGAAGCCAAGGGCTCTGTTCAGGTTTGCTATTACAATCAGATGACTGCCTAGGAACCAGCCTCTGACAGCCCTGCCTGTAAAGCAGGCTCACTAGCTCATTGCTCTCTTCAAGTTGGGAACTGTACCTGCCTCCTCCAGGCAACCAAACCAGAAGTCTGGCTGAGGCCATACGGAAATGATATGTTTGCACATGCCTTCAAGTCAGAGCTTCACTCCAGCCACTGAGGACTTCAGCTATGAAGTTGATATAGAAGAAAGGAAAGGAAAAGACAGGAAAGATCAAAACACCATTCCTGCTTATCCTCATAAGTACCTCACCAGGGCAGAGGGGACCAAGGTCAGGATGATGCCTCATAAGGGGAGAGTCCCTTGACACTGCACCAGGCTCACTCACAACATGGACCCAAGGTGCTGGGATGGGGGAGAGAAACGGGAAAGTGAAGCCTGTGAGTTGAGATAAAGACAGTTTATTAAGACAGGAAAATAATTAATAATAATAATAATAATAATAATGATAATAGTATTACCAATAATAATGTGTACGAAACAAGTGATGCACAATGCAATTGCTCACCACCCGCTGAATGATGCCAAACCTATCCCCGAGCAGCCGGCCCCCCACCCCGGCTAGCCACCCCTATATATTATTTAGCATGACGTCAGATGGTATGGAATACCCCTTTGGCCAGTTTGGGTCAGCTGTCCTGGGTCTGTCCCCTCCCAGCTCCTGCTGCACCCCCAGCCTGCTCGCTGGCAGGACAGAGCGAGAAGCTGAAAAGTCCTTGGCTTGGTGTAAGCACTGCTCTGCAACAATTAAAACATCAGCATGTTATCAGCACTCTTCTCATCCTAATCCAAAACATAGCACCCTACCAGCTACTAGGAGGAAAATTAACTCTATCCTAACTGAAACCAGGACAGTAGGGAATTCATATGCCCAATGAAAATACACCTGATGGTGGAGCTTTCTGTGGTGGTTATACTTGGGTAGGCGGCCGAGCTCCACCACAACCGCTCTCTCACTCCCCCTCCTCAAAGGGAAAGGGGGAGAAAATATGATGCAAAAGGGCTCCAGGTTTGAGATAAGGACAGGGAGATCGCTCAACAATTATTGTGACGGGCAAAACAGACTCAGAGTAGGGAGATAGTAAGATTTATTGCCTATTACTAAAAAGCTAGAGAAGTGAAAAACAAAGGAAAGAAACCAAAAATGCCTTCCCCCCATCCACCCTCTTCTACCTCCTCCCCCCGAGCAGCGCAGGGGAATGGGGGAATGGGGGTTGCGGTCAGTCTATGGCACTTTGTCTCCGCCGCTCCTTCTCGGTCACTCTCGTCCCCTGTGCTGTGGGGTCCCTCCCATGGGATGCAGTCCTTGCTGAACTGATCCGGCGTGGGCTTCCCACAGGCAGTAGCTCTTCAAGAACTGCTCCAGATATGGGTCTGTACCACAGGGTCCATCCCTCAGGAGCAAACTGCTCCAACCTGGGTCCCCCACGGGCAGCAGCTCCTGCCAGGTCACCTGCTCCTGCGTGGGCTCCTCTCCACGGGCTACAGGTCCGGCCCAGAATCTGCTCCGGCGGGGGTCTTCCACTGGCCGCAGCCTCCGTCGGTGCAGGTCCACCTGCTCCACCGTGGTCTCCTCCACGGGCTGCAGCGTGGAACCCTGCTCCACCGTGGTACTCCATGGGCTGCAGGGGGACAGCCTGCTTCACCATGGTCCTCACCACAGGCCGCAGGGGACTTGTGCTCCGGCGCCTGGAGCACCTCTCCCCCTCCTTCTTCACTGACCTTGGCACCTGCAAGGCTGTTCCTCACTCCTCTCTCTCTCCCAGCTGCTGTGTGGCCATGTTTTTTTTTCCCTGTCTTAAATATGCTCTCACGGAGGTGAAAAACAACATCACTTATTGGCTCAGCTCTGGTCAGCAGTGGGGCCCTTACCTAACATGGGGCAGCTTCTAGATTCTTCTCACAGAAACCACCCCTATGGCCCCCTGCTACCAAAACCCACTACAGTTTCCAGGACACCAAGGGGGTCAAAGACCAAAGCTTCATGCAAGGAGGACCAGAGATCACCCTCCTCCTCAGACTGCTCAAGAAGACAAAGGGAACACAGGCTCCCTTTGTGGAGCCTGTGGACAGGTGGACTTGGGAAAGGTTGTATAAGTACAGACAACGTGACTGCGGGAATAGCTACCTCAGGTGAAGGACCTAATCACATCCATGAAAGAGGGAAAGGTTTTGGGAAGCTGGTGACATTGTCTGTGGGAACAGGTTTGGCTAACTGCCTATATGTGCATCTTCTCCTATCTCAGCCGATGTTTGGCTTGAGGACAGTCAAAATGAAGGGTATGTATACAGAGAAGAGCTCCTTCAGACCACACCTGGCCTTTCTCACTGACCCCTCACTAAAGCCTTTGCTTGAAAAAGCAGTATTTCGGTATCCAGAGCAATCGTTCCACTGCTGTCTGCCACTGAATTTTAAGATCCCAGACTTCACAGGAACAGGAAGGCAGTCATTTCACTTTGGTAAAGACAGCATTTTTCTTTTATTTTCTAAACAAAGTGTGGGATATGTGATGAGGAAACCTACTCTTTTCTAACTACAAACCAAAGCAGCTGGCTCCCAGTCCCTTTGTTCTGGTAGTTTATCTTCTACATCAAAAAATTGCTCCAACACATCCCAATGCTGTACTAGATGATCTCCAGAGATCCCTTCCAACCTCAACAATTCTGTGATAAACTAACCATAGTTGAACCTTTAGAAACTACTGGGAGAAGGCGGGAAAGGAACTGGCCTTAGCATTTCAGCATGTAAAGGTGGATAGAAATAAAAGTTATTTATGGAGTTAATTTCTTCTTCAATTCGTCAGCAAGCATTCTCAAGCTGGAGAGTCAGTTTATGCTACTGATCAGAACTGAGCCTAGCAAAGGATGAGATAAAGCCTAGCAAAGAGCAGCAGACTAATGTACATTAGCGGTAAGCATTTTGCTTTTTAGTTGATGGCTCTGTAGCTTAAATATTGTGGATACTAAAAGAGGAGAACAGAATTTGCTGTACTGAGCTGTACAGCGCTGGTCCTTGTCTCCTGCCCAGACAGTGCTTGCTGCCTTGGAAGATGGTGATCTCCCCATTTCGGCCCCATAACTCACTGGGTCAATTATGCCAAGTTAGACAGAGAAAGCAGGAGAATTATTTCTTGACCCCTGCACCGCCAGTTGAGAGACTCCTTTATCTTTACCTCATGATGCCTTGATACCAACAGGAAGTTATTGGCACTGCTGGTAAATATAGGCATTTAAAATCCATTACAGGGAGAACGTAATGGGCTTTCTTTCCATCAAGATATCTTTGTCTTGATCAAAACACAAGCAGGGATGAGCCTTTCTCCCAGTGGTGGGTGGTAATGGTCAGGGCTCCTTTGACCTCCTTGCATCTGACAGCCCTTTTCCTCTACTCTTTAGGGAGGGAAAGGTTAAATGTCACCTCTGCCTTTCTTGTTTCCTTCCTTGTTGCTCTCTGAGAAGGAAAGGCCTGAAATTCATAGTGACATTAAGTACGGGGTCTGCTGTGTTACTGCACTTTTAAATTAACAAAACATCCAAGATTCTCTTTCATCCTCTCTCTCCCTGCCTCTCTCTGCCTCTTGGCTTCTTTATTTAGCATCCAAAGCTGAGCTGACCAAAGATTCCCTCTGCCTGATTTCCATCCAGGCCGGAGCATCCCCGCTCTGCAATCCCCATGGGAGGCTCAGCTGTGCCTGTTCCTCACTGATGACGGGACTTCAGCAAAACAGTGGGAAGAGATGATGGAGGGGAAGTCAATGACACCCACTTGGCTCTCTCCTGAAAATCCATATGGCACCACACAATACACCTCCCTCTTTCTTTTGCAAATCAGTGCTGCCACACATCCTAAAAATGTTTTCCTACCAAGCCAGACCTCTTCCCTTCTTACCTTCCCCATTTCCTGAAAATTCCTTCACATGGTCTTTTTTTTCCTCGCTTGCTGCAAGAGACTGGAAGAATGAGGTTGAGTTCACTGTATTACACATTTAATTCCTTTTCTTCCTTCTTATCATATCTCCCACCTCAAATCGTGGCTGAGCAAGCATAGGGAAAGTAGCACAGGACAATGCACAGCTCAGAGTCACTGTGGAAGGTGTGGGGCTGCCTCTGCTCCACCATTTCCTCCTAACCTTGGGAACAGCAAATGAAGAAGATATAGAGAAGTAATTAAAAGGAGGCATGGAGAAAGGTTCCCCTATAAAGAAGACAAGCTAGGCAGTTGATGTAATCCACTTGCAATTACCGCTCTTTTCCTAGATCCAAGAACCTCACAGAGATGAAATACAGCTCCTTCCCCTCTCCCAAATTAATGCATTCAGGACATCTAATTGTGCATGCTGTACATCTACGACTACACAGCTTCTCACTTCGTAAAGAATGCTCATACCCTTTCCTAGACCGTTGCTGCCCACCTTACTTCTGAGACATAACAAAACACTATGAACACAAGACGTTCAGCAGGATGAGAAGTGACCTTTGCAGAAGTGCACAAAATGACTGCTTAGGCAGCTCTCCTTTCACACCTCACTGAAGGCAATTCCCAATTTTGTGTGTCACAGAGCCTCTGCGGTCTGCAGACCGCCGCTGAAAGCACCTGACCTCGTGCACAGAGGAGAAGACATCCAGGCAGTGCCACTTCCCCTCTTCTGTTCAAGGCGGGGAAGGACAAAGCATGGTGTCCTCAGCCCGGGGTACCTCACTGTACTGGGTCGGGCTGGGATGTTAACTTTCCCTGCAGCAGCCCATACAGTGCTGTGCTCTGCACTCGTAGCTAAAACAGCAATGGTATCACACCAGTGTTGTGTCTGCTGCTGAGCAGTGCTGGCACAGCATCAGGACTCTCCCTAAATCCCCTGGGGGTGGGCAAAGATGTGAGAAAAGAAACATCACCAGGGCAGCTGACCTAAACCAACCAAAGGGATATTCCATACCATATGATGTCACACTCAGCAATAAAAGGTGGAAAAAGGAGGAAGAGGGGAGGGGTGGGCTCTCGTTGGGAAAACGTCTGTCCTCCTCCCGAACACCGGCTACGTGCGTTGAGGCCCTGCTTCAAGGACGTGGTCAAGCATCGCTCATTTGTGGGAAGTAGAGAGTAATTTCTTTCCTCTGCACTTCCACATAGCCTTTGCTTGTTTTGTTTAGTTTTCCCTTTCCCCCTCCCTTTTCCCCTTTCCTTTTTCCCCTTTAGTTAAATTGTTAATTTAGTTAAATTGTTTAGTTAAATTGTTTAATTAATAATAATCTTTCCTTAATAATTATTTTTTTTTCCTTTTATTAAATCATCCTTATCTCAACCCGTGAGTGGTTCTTTCCTTTACTTCTTCCCCTCCTCATCTAAGGAGGGGGAGGGAGAGAGCGGTTGTGGTGTTCAGCTGCCTAGCACGGTAAAACCACCACACTCACCCCAAGGACAGCTATACCCTGAGTCCGAGCATGGAGAGCTCCTCTGATCCGGCATGAATGTCGAGATGGAAAATTTGTCTGTGTGTTAGCAGCAAGGAGAACCATAGGCCGGGGAACTATAGGCCTGTCAGTTTGACCTCAGTGCCAGGAAAGCTCATGGAGCAGATTATCTTGAGGGTCATCACGCGGCACTTGCAGGGCAAGCAGGCGATCAGGCCCAGTCAGCATGGGTTTATGAAAGGCAGGTCCTGCTTGACGAACCTGGTCTCCTTCTATGACCAAGTGACGCGCTTGGTGGATGAGGGAAAGGCTGTGGATGTGGTTTACCTTGACCTCAGTAAGGCTTTTGACACCGTTCCCCACAACATTCTCCTCAAGAAACTGGCTGCTCGGGGCTTGGACTGGCGTACGCTTCGCTGGGTTAGAAACTGGCTGGATAGCCGGGCCCAGAGAGTTGTGGTGAATGGAGTCAAATCTGGTTGGAGGCCGGTCACTAGTGGTGTCCCCCAGGGCTCGGTACTGGGGCCGGTCCTCTTTAATATCTTTATCGATGATCTGGATGAGGGCGTCCAGTGCACCCTCAGTAAGTTTGCAGATGACACCAAGCTAAGTGCGTGTGTCGAACTGCTCGAGGGCAGGAAGGCTCTGCAGGAGGATCTGGATAGGCTGGACCGATGGGCTGAGGTCAACTGTATGAAGTTCAACAAGGCCAAGTGCCGGGTCCTGCACCTGGGGCGCAACAACCCCAAGCAGAGCTACAGGCTGGGAGATGAGTGGCTGGAAAGCTGCCTGGCCGAGAAGGACCTGGGAGCATTGGTTGATAGCCGGCTGAATATGAGCCAGCAGTGTGCCCAGGTGGCCAAGAAGGCCAACAGCATCCTGGCCTGTATAAGAAGCAGTGTGGCCAGCAGGTCTAGGGAAGTGATTGTGCCCCTGTACTCGGCTCTGGTGAGGCCGCACCTTGAGTACTGTGTTCAGTTTTGGGCCCCTCGCTACAGGAAGGACATGGACGTGCTCGAGCGAGTCCAGAGAAGGGCGACCAAGCTGGTGAGGGGTCTGGAGAACAAGTCTTATGAGGAGCGGCTGAGGGAGCTGGGCTTGTTCAGCCTGGAGAAGAGGAGGCTCAGGGGCGACCTTATCGCTCTCTACAGGTACCTTAAAGGAGGCTGTAGAGAGGTGGGGGTTGGTCTGTTCTCCTACGTGCCTGGTGACAGGACGAGGGGGAATGGGCGAAAGTTGCGACAGGGGAATTTTAGGTTGGATGTTAGGAAGTACTTCTTTACCGAAAGGGTTATTAAGCATTGGAACAGGCTGCCCAGGGAGGTGGTGGAGTCACCATCCCTGGAGGTCTTTAAAAGACGTTTAGATGTAGAGCTTAGCGATATGGTTTAGTGGAGTACTTAGTGTTAGGTCGGAGGTTGGACTCGATGATCTTGAGGTCTCTTCCAACCTAGAAATCTGTGATACTGTGATACTGTGATACTGTGAGATGTTAGGGCTGTTTATCTATCTATGGAGATTTGGGGTAATTCCTTCTCGGAAATGCCAGGGGCTGCATAGCCTCACTACCTCTGAAAGGATCTGGTAAAGAAAAACATGTTAAAGAAAAATCTCAGCAAAGCAAGCCTACAGAAGTCATCCGTAACCAGGGCAAGGTCTGTCTGCGGTCACCCCTCACTGCTCTCCTGGGAGGAAGCACCGGTGCTGTTGACTTCTCCGACCTCAGTGTGAAGCCATCCTCTTGATGGGACCAAAAAAAGCCCCTGTGGGGTGTGGATGCTTGGCCACGAGGAAGGAGAAGCCTGATGCCCCAGGGAAGAGGACACTCTTGCTCATCCAAAGGCAGAAGGCCCTGATGTGTGCTGGGGAAGCCAGGAGGGAGTTAACTCTGAGCAAGGATGTAAGGCTAGGGTACCACATACATGCACCCACTTGTTTAAATTAAAATTGCCCATAACCCCTTTATTTCCTTGCGTGTGATTCTTCCCTGGCAGATGACAAGAAATTGCTGGTCATTTGCAGTTTTTTCTTGCAGTGAAAAGCCCCAATCTATCACGCTTTCTTCTGACCCTGCAGTTAGAGGAAAACAGAATGACTCTGGGCTGTATATTCAGACTCCACAGGTTGCTCCGAGCCCGTATTTGGTGCCCCCTCCTCCTGCTCTGCCTCCACGTTATAAAAGATCAGGAGTCTCTTTTATAAAATAGTTCTGGCATTTCTATTATCACACATGCCTGAGAACAGGGATGCGATTGCACTGAATAGTGTGAAAAAAAAGAAAGGAAAGGGGGAGAAAAAGAAGAAAAATCAAAGTGCAGCCGAGTTGATTATTTAAAAGCTGGGTGAAATTTGCCATCCTTTTAAGGCATCCTGGGCTCTGGAATATCACTGTGTCACTTAATGTTTGCAGTTACGTATTTACAGATCTGTTCCTATGGCAACCAATTCTTCAAAGTTACTTTTACAATTCTGTTTTCTAAAATGTGTTTATTTGGTTGATTGCACAGGGATATTTGGAAAGCAGCCAGGTCTAAATCATGATTTTTTTCCCATTAAGGAGAGGTTCTTTCTAATCATGTTTAGTTAGTTCTTTGATGGCTTTATCTTGATTCGAAAACGTTTTTTGTTTTTTTTTTTTTGTTAGCGGGTGGGAGAGGAAAGGGGGGAGAACACGAAAAAGCATCATGGGGCTTCAGTAAAAAAAAAAAGGTGTTGGAAATTAGGAACGTGAAATAACCTTGTCTGAGTTGATTTTATTTATCCTTTCATTGTTTAGAAGAGTAGGCCTTTAACCGCATTAAAATAAATAAATAAATGCCCCACTGATGGTTTGAATGCATTTTGTGAGAAACACTCCGTAGCCAATAACTTAGGCTCAGGCGAGGATCTCAGTGAAGTAGTAATTTATTCGCGATTGCAATGGCGGGCGCCCCACAAGCAGGAGAGCGCGCCCACTAGTTCCAAAACACAGTTTATATACTTTTTGATGACAGGACCCTCCCCTGTTTCCCCACTGGAGTGGGTAATCCAGGTTCACAATCTATCTGATGCTTCACAGACAATGCCTGGCCTTCAGTTGCCGGCCTGTTTTTGAGATGGTAATGTTTTCTCCCCTTATCCGGCTTGACTTAACATAGTGATTTTCACCTGATTGCTCTAAGGAGTCTGGTTGTCTGCATTTTAGGAGGTCACCTGCTGAGCTTTCTTATCACTGTAAGCATATCTCAATACCACATTCCTTCCTTCTATACAATGTAACACTGCAAAAACAACATTTCTATTCCCACAATTCCCCCCTTTTCTCTTTTTATAATTTGTTGATTTTTGCAAAATTTTTCTCTAAGATGTAATTTGGTAGATGTCTTCCTCTTCTTCCCTTTCTTTGCTTTCCATTTCCTCTAATATCATCATCTTATCTGAGTAGGGTGGTGGATCCATGGTCATTTGTTTCAAAAGTGCAGTTTCAATTAACCGCTGGACAAGTCCCCTTACACAGGGGATAATGCAAAAACCAATGGCTGTCAAAACTCCTGCTACTACGATCAAGGATGTAAATATGGACACTACCATCCCTTTCCAATTACCAAACCAAGATTCCAACCATCCTGTGATGGAAGTGTCTGTTCCTGAGTTTTCTGCCAATTCATTGGCAAGGGTGGTAAGCCCTTGCAACGCTCTAGTTACTGTGCCATCCGGGGCAGTATTGTTAGGGATAAAAGTACAACAACGATTGCCCAGCATCACGCACACACCACCTTTCTCCGGAAGCATCATATCTAATGCTATTCTGTTTTCCCAAGCCATTTTGCTGGTGGCATCTAGTTGTTCAGCGATTCCTCTTATCGCATCCCTTGTATAGTTTATGAATCTCTGCTGATTATAATAGATATAATTAATCCAATCCACATTTTTATTAATTGTTACCCACCAGAACAGTGACTCAAACCCTGCAGCAATTTGATTCCTGGCTTCCTGTTCATCGGGAGCTCCTCTAGGCACCCCAATAGAATCTATGTACGCTTTATCATCAAATGATACTCCTAAGCTTCTTTTACTTCTTCTGGGTATTTGTGATGTTTCTCTTTCAAATGCCAGGGTGAAGGGTATAGCTAATTGAACAAGTGCACAAGTGCCTCCCCAGTTAGATGGCAGGGTGGACCGTAAGATCTTCCCTCCACAGTACCACCAGAGATCTGCCCTGGGGATCTCAAGTCTTGAATATTTTCCCATCAAGTCCTTGGTAGCATTCAAGGTCCTCGTGCACAAGGCAAATTCTCCCAGATGCTGGGTAGCACTCACACCCTGTCGTGAGAGGCAAGCTGTATGGTTACCTATAGCTGTGGAGAATACAGGGGGAGCCCTGATATTTCTATCGTGCAAGGAAGGGAATAGCAAAGAGAGAGACTTACAGGCCTCATTTCCCCAGGCAGTCTTTTCTTGGTACAATGCAATCATACATCGCATTCCCTGGGAATCCTCGGTCCACCCCAATGGGCAGGGCACTATCTGGGAAATCGGTCACCCCGAGGCACAAGCATAGCGATTGCTATGGTTGAGACTCTGGACAGTATATTTGACCCATTCTATCCAGGCATTCACATCCCCATACCCTGTTTCAATCTCAAATGTTTGAACTGCCGCATTTCAAAGAGGGCCTCCTGTTTTCTCTCCTGTTTTCTCCTTGAGTTTCTCCCTTTCTCTGATGGCAATAGAGGATCGTTTCCATACAGCTATTCTCAATCTGGCTGTTGGGTCTCTACCAGTTATTTGTTCTCTCTGCTCAATTGTCCTTGGGCATTTAAATCACAGTATCACAGTATCACAGTATCACAGATTTCTAGGTTGGAAGAGACCTCAAGATCATCGAGTCCAACCTTCGACCTAACACTAAGTACTCCACTAAACCATATCGCTAAGCTCTACATCTAAACTTCTTTAAAGACCTCCAGGGATGGTGACTCCACCACCTCCCTGGGCAGCCCGTTCCAATGCTTAATAACCCTTTCGGTAAAGAAGTACTTCCTAACATCCAACCTAAAACTCCCCTGTCGCAACTTTCGCCCATTCCCCTTCGTCCTGTCACCAGGCACGTAGGAGAACAGACCAACCCCCACCTCTTTACAGCCTCCTTTAAGGTAACTGTAGAGAGCGATATGGTCGCCCCTGAGCCTCCTCTTCTCCAGGCTGAACAAGCCCAGCTCCCTCAGCCGCTCCTCGTAAGACTTGTTCTCCAGACCCCTCACCAGCTTGGTCGCCCTTCTCTGGACTCGCTCGAGCACGTCCATGTCCTTCCTGTAGCGAGGGGCCCAAAACTGAACACAGTACTCAAGGTGCGGCCTCACCAGAGCCGAGTACAGGGGCACAATCACTTCCCTAGACCTGCTGGCCACACTGCTTCTTATACAGGCCAGGATGCTGTTGGCCTTCTTGGCCACCTGGGCACACTGCTGGCTCATATTCAGCCGGCTATCAACCAATACTCCCAGGTCCTTCTCGGCCAGGCAGCTTTCCAGCCACTCATCTCCCAGCCTGTAGCTCTGCTTGGGATTGTTGCGCCCCAGGTGCAGGACCCGGCACTTGGCCTTGTTGAACTTCATGCAGTTGACCTCAGCCCATCGCTCCAGCCTATCCAGATCCTCCTGCAGAGCCTTCCTGTCCTCGAGCAGATCGACACACGCACTTAGCTTGGTGTCATCTGCAAACTTACTGAGGGTGCACTGGATGCCCTCATCCAGATCATCGATAAAGATATTAAAGAGGGCCGGCCCCAGTACCGAGCCCTGGGGGACACCACTAGTGACCGGCGTCCAACCAGATTTGACTCCATTCACCACAACTCTCTGGGCCCGGCTATCCAGCCAGTTTCTAACCCAGCGAAGCGTACACCAGTCCAAGCCACGAGCAGCCAGTTTCTTGAGGAGAATGTTGTGGGGAACGGTGTCAAAAGCCTTACTGAGGTCAAGGTAAACCACATCCACAGCCTTTCCCTCATCCACCAAGCGCGTCACTTGGTCATAGAAGGAGACCAGGTTCGTCAAGCAGGACCTGCCTTTCATAAACCCATGCTGACTGGGCCTGATCGCCTGCTTGCCCTGCAAGTGCCGCGTGATGACCCTCAAGATAATCTGCTCCATGAGCTTTCCTGGCACTGAGGTCAAACTGACAGGCCTATAGTTCCCCGGGTCTGCCCTGCGGCCCTTCTTATAGATGGGCGTCACATTGGCTAGCCGCCAGTCAACTGGGACCTCCCCCGATAGCCAGGACTGCCGATAAATGATGGTAAGCGGCTCGGCCAGCTCCTCCGCCAGTTCTTTCAGTACCCTCAGGTGCATCCCATCCGGCCCCATCGACTTGCGCACATCCAAGCTCCGTAGCAGGTCGCCAACCATTTCCTCATGGATAGCGAAGGCCACATCCTGCTCCCCATCCCCTTCCACCAGCTCAAGGCACTGGGTATCCAGAGAACAACCGGTATTGCCGCTAAAGACTGAGGCAAAGGCGGCATTAAGCACCTCAGCCTTTTCCTCATCCTTAGTAACTAGGTTTCCCCTCGCATCCAGTAAAGGATGGAGATTCTCCTTAGTCCTCCGTTTCGCGTTGATATATTTGTAAAAGGATTTTTTGTTGTCTTTAACGGCAGTAGCCAGGTTGAGCTCCAGATGAGCTTTGGCCTTTCTAATTTTCTCCCTGCACAGCCTCGCTACATCCTTGTAGTCCTCCTCAGTGGCCCGCCCTTTTTTCCAAAGATTATAAACCCTCTTTTTTCTGCTAAGCACAAGCCGCAACTCTCTGTTGAGGCAGGCCGGTCTTCTTCCACGCCGGCCCGTCTTTGGGCACGTGGGGATGGACCGCTCCTGTGCCATCACGATTTCCTTCTTGAGGAGCGCCCAGCCTTCCTGGACTCCTCTGCCCTTCAGAACCGCCTCCCAAGGGACTCGGCCAACCAGTGTCCTGAGCAGCTCAAAGTCAGCCCTCCGGAAGTCCAAGACAGCAGTTTTACTGGTCCCCTTCTTGGCCTCGCCAAGAATAGAGAACTCTACCATTTCGTGGTCACTCTGCCCAAGACAGTTTCCGACCACCACATCTCCCACCAGTCCTTCTCTGTTTGTGAAGAGAAGGTCTAGCGGGGCACCACCCCTGGTAGGTTCACTGACCAGCTGCGTCAGGAAGCTATCTTCCACGCTCTCCAGAAACCTCCTAGACTGCTTTCTCTGTGCCGTGTTGTGTTTCCAGGATATGTCCGGGAAGTTGAAGTCCCCCACGAGGACAAGCGCCGACGATTTTGCAACTTCTGTCAGTTGCCTATAAAACTCCTCATCCGTCTCCTCATCCTGGTTCGGCGGTCTATAACAGACCCCGACCAGGATGCTAGCCTTGCCAGCCTTCCCGCGGATCCTAACCCACAGGGATTCAACCTTATCATTCCCAGCCTGGAGTTCCACAACATCAACATCGAAAGATTCTCTAATGTAGAGAGCCACGCCACCACCCCCTCTGTGCTGCCTGTCCCTCCTGAAGAGCCGATAGCGAGGCATTGCAGCACTCCAGTCGTGGGAGCAGTCCCACCACGTCTCCGTGATGGCAACCAAGTCGTAGCCTGTCTGCTGCACGATGGCTTCCAGCTCCTCCTGTTTGTTACCCATGCTGCGTGCATTAGTGTAGATGCACTTCAGCTGGGCCATCGCCTTCTTCCCTGGCCTAGCCATTGTTTCCCCCGGCACAGCTCCAACAAGCCTTGTTAGAGCCCTGTCCCCCTTCTTCCCTAGTTTAAAGCGCTCTTTATGAGCCCCGCCAGCTCCTGGCCTAGGATCCGTTTTCCCCTTGGAGATAGGGACCCGTCTGGGGCCATCAGGCCGGGTGCCGAGTAAAGCTCCCCATGGTGAAAAAACCCAAAATTTCTGTGCTGGCACCAGCCTCTGAGCCACCTATTAACCACGGGAGCTTTCCGTGTCCTCTCCGTGCCTCTCCCTTCCCCCGTAGGGATAGACGAAAACACCACCTGCACTCCCGCTCCCTCCACCAATCGTCCCAGCCCCCTATAGTCCTGTTTGATAGCCTTGAGGCTTCTCTTTTCAACATCGTCACTGCCAGCCTGGACTATCAAAAGCGGGTAATAGTCAGAGAGGCGAACCAGGTTGGGAAGCTTCCTGGTAATGTCTCTGACCCTGGCCCCAGGGAGGCAGCAGACTTCCCTATGTGTGGGGTCAGGCCGACAAATAGGGCCCTCCGTTCCCCTGAGGATGGAGTCGCCCACAACAATCACCCTTCTTTCTTTCTTGGTGGAGGCAGTCCTGAGGCGTGGAGTCAACTTGCTCACCTCAGGCATCCTCCTGGGTAGGCTTCCTACCTCATCCTCACCCACCGGTCTCTCCAGCTCCAGGGCCTCAAACCTATTGTTCAAGGGCACCTGGGAAGGCGGCACCGGAAGGGGAGGGCATCTCCTGCGAGGTCGAGCAGGGACCTGTCTCCATTCCTCCTCAACTCGCAGGTCCCCTCCCTCTGCCAGATGGCGACAGGGCAGGGGGTCCACCCCCCTTTGGAGCGTCTCACCCTGGTCCCCCTCCCTCCGGTCCTGCAGGGAGTCGCTCCACCAGTCTATCTCCCGCTCGCACTCCCTGATATCCCTCAACCTCTGCACCTCCTCCTTGAGTTCCGCCACCATGCGGACCAGGTCGTCCACCTGCTCGCACCTCACGCAAGCAGTCTCTCTGCCTCCCGCCGATGGCAGCAAGAGGCTCAGACACTCCCCGCATCCAGAGACCTGAACTGCCGCGTGTTTGGACGGGCAGTAGGTCTGGGTGTGTACTGACTTCCTAGAGAAAGCACCGTGCCTGGTGGAGACCATTGCAGCCCAGCTGACGGGAGAAATCTCCACAAGCTAACACCTCACAAGCATCAAACATGACAGATTGTGGTACATAACCCTCTGTCACATTCACCCATATTTTTACGGGGTATCCCGTCTTACTATTATCTGGTCATGCCTTTTCCAAGTTGCCAGTTGACCAAGGCTTTCTCTGAGGCCTACAATCACTAAAAACAAAATTAATAATTGATTTTTCCCTGTCATTATTTTTAAACCTTAGGTTTCCAAATAATTATCAATACAAAGAATAAGATATACACTACTACCATAACAAACCCCCCTTGGGAACACTTCAGTTCACTATAGGCCAGTCCTTTCTTTCAATCACAAGTCACACTCATTAGTTACCTGTGAAAATAAAAGGTTAGTTTACAATTGCAAGCTCTTATCCCGCTCAGAGTCCACTATGAGATTTTTCTCTTCGATTTCAGCTTCCAACAAGCCTTCTGTAGGAACAGCTTCCCAGGTACTAGGGTCGACGGATGCCTTCACTCGAGTATAGTGAGTCCAACCTTTTTCCGCAGTTCCTATGGCTGTTTCAGTGGTTAGTAGTACTTGGAAGTGTCCTTCCCATTCGGGCCAGAGTTGATCCTTTCCAGGTCTGAATCAGGACCCAATTTCCCATGGGTCCTGAGAGATGACAAAGAAGAGGACAACCCCAGAATACAGTTCTTAAGAAAACTCTCTTGTTTCGAATTGTGGTATCTCACCCCTTCTGCCCAGATAGGGTAATCCGAACAGCATCTCATACGGTGAAATTCCTATATCGTTTCTTGGTGCTGTTTGAACCTGCAGGAGTGCTAAAGGTAAGCATTTTACCCAAGGAAGTTGGGTTTCTAACACTAATTTAGTTAATTGCTTCTTTAATGTCTGGTTCATTCGCTTTACCTTCCCAGAAGAGGAGGGGTGCCAGGGGGTGTGAAAATCCCACTCAATCTCTAAGGCCTGCATTAACCCTTGCAGTACTTGTGAAGTGAAATGACTTCCTTGATCTGAATCAATGTTTTCAGCTATCCCATATCTAGGGACTATTTGCTCCAGTGATACCTTAGCCACCGTGTTCACAGTGGCAGATACCGAGGGGAAAGCTTACACCCATCCAGTCACGTGGTCAACTAGGACAAACAAGTACTTAAGTCTCCCTGCTTTAGGTAACTCAGTAAAGTCTACCTGTATTCTTCGGAAAGGTCGAATCCCTGGCTCCCGTCCCCCTCTAGGTGGGTTACGAACGACCTTTTTATTTGCCTTTTGACATATGGTACATCCTCTGCATATTTGCTTCACTGAAGTGTATATTCCTACACAGACATACTGTCTTAGCACAACATCACACATTGCTTGCACCTCCCAATGACTCTCTTGATGTAAAACAATTAATATTTGCCTCATTGGTGCTTTATTCAGCTTTTCTCTCCCATCAGGGAGTATCCATTTTCCCTCAGACTTCGTGGCTCCTGATTCCTTAAAAAAAAAATCTTTCTCTAAAAACTTTTTAGTTCTTTCTTAGTTTTCAACAGTTCCCTGAATCCTCTCTGGATTTATTCTCCGTTTTCCCTCAGACATTAGATGCCTTAAATACCTGACTTCTCTTTCTACGTATTGTAATTTATTTTTCAATACTCCCAAGCCCTGCTTTCCCAGAAAGTTGAATAGCTTGTTAGTAGCTTCCTTCACAACTGTTTTCTCCTGTCCTGACAATAAACGATCATACACATTTTGTAACAGAAATTCCTCCTTGGGAGGTTGGAATTGCTCCAAAATCTGTTCTAGAACTTTGCCCAAATAAATCGGTGGCCCTGTAAACCCCCGAGGTAAAACTGTCCATATGTATTGTTGCTTCCGCCCCCACTTCAGAGTCTTTCCAGTCAGAGGTGAATATATCTTTGCTCTCAGGGCCTGAGAGCCCTCCATTAATAACAGTGTTATTCCAGTCTAACAATTTACTATTTGAATGCCCAATTTCATCATCAAATCCCTTCCCAACAAGTTAGTCCCTGCCTCGGGTACATACAATAATTGCCCAGAGATCATTTTATCCCCTAGTCTCAGCTTGGTATCCCCCAAAGGTGGCACTGTTATCCCAGCCCCTTCTACCCCCATCACTTTTTAGGGTTTCATTAGTTAATTTAATCCCTGATACTTTACAGGCCAGTAATGACCTAGCTGCCCCAGTGTATTGGGTTTGATGGGAAGGTTCGGGGGGGCTGCAGTGGCAGCCCCCCACGTGGATAATCCAGAAACCTCCCTGTAGCAGATAAGGGACAATTTCATCCGGCCCCAGAGGGGCCCACCACTGCCCAGAGCCAAGCCATGAGCAACACAGTCCGTGCCTCTGTGAGAGCACATCCACGAAAACAAAGGAACAAACAAAAACCTGCTGCTCAACAGCAGCTGGGAGAGTGAGGAGTGAGAACCTCCCCGCAGACACCAAAGACAGCACAAAAGGAGGAGGAGGAGGCGCTCCAGGTGCCGGAGCCAAAGCCCCCTGCGGCCTGTGGAGAGGCCCCTGGTGGAGCAGGCTGCCCCCCCCCCATCCCCAATACTTGGGAAAGTGACCAAACAGCACAGCAAATATACCAAAACTTCTAGACTGTTACTTAGATAATGCCTACATCCTCTTTCCCTGCTCATTCAACTTTCCCAACTCATTCAAAAAACAGCTCTGTCAAACATTACATACCACACCTTTAACACCTTCAATAACCCTTTTTAACACTTCTTCTTATCTTTCTCCAGCCTGTACTTTCACCAAAGTCTCAGTCATTAGCCAACTTAATTCCATACCTTTCTCCCTCATCCCATTTTCCTTCTCTCCTCCTTCTTCCACTCCGGATATTCCTACCTGAAGTGGCCAGCCTGCCCACACTTAAAACATCCCATCAAAGCCTGTCCCTGCTAAGATTCAGGCCACAACACGGGTAGCTTTCCTTGCCTGCCATTCCTTCATCTCTCTTCCTCTCTTTTCCATCCTGGCCCTGACTCCCCCTGAAGATTTTCTTCCTCTTTCTCCAACCCTCTGCCTGACTACCTGCTACACTGTCAATACCATTAGTTTCACTCTCTGCTTTTCCTTCTCATCTCCCCTCTTGACACACACGTTCAGGGCCTCCTACAGGAGGGCCCCCCAGTGACTGTTCACTACATCCCCCCCACCTTCTGGAGCATTTTCTGTGCATCTTGCCAGGCTTCAATCACAAAATGAACTTTCAAGAGCCCTTGGGATACCGGGTCCTCAGGATTCATCCCCAAGTACTTTCTCATTCTGACCCCAAGTCTCTCATATGATTTCTGTGTTGCACACTATTATTCTTCCAGCCAGGATCGGCAAGTGGTTATTTCTGCCCTGCCGGTATTACCCCTGGTCCTGGAGGATGAGTTCTTTCCCATTTTTGTATAGCAGCTCTCCTCCTGATCATTCCCATTTCTTTCCCTGTAAACAACATATTTATATACATAATTCCCCCTCCCCAAGAGTATAAGTTAGGTCCTAGGAAACTCCTAACCCCTCTGCTGGTAAGGAGGGGGGGAAGTTCACTTAAGAGGATACACAGTTAGTGTTAGTACTGTTAGTATCAGGGAAGGCAAAATTCTCAGTACCTCTTCTACCTTGTTCTAATTCTTGCCAGAGCCTAGAGTACGCTCTTCTCTAGGGACAGTGTTAATTGCAGTCCCTGTCTCCTTTCCTGGAGCGACTGCTGCTGCCACCGGTGCAATATTAGGATTATAGGGAGCATAACTTGGCTCCTCCTCCAAAAAAAAAAAGGAATCTTATTGTTTACACATAAATTTCAAGCCTGAATTTTCATCAGACCCGTATTTTGGCCAAAATACTGCTGTTTCCTTAATTGGTTCTTTTGTCCAGACTAATACACAATATTTAACCATTTTTTTTTTTTTAACCATCTCCTCCAATTTTGAGATTATTTTTCCAATTTCTTATAATTCTTCAGGAAGAACTTTCGGTAGGCACTCCCCCAGGGATATCTCCCTGTCCCCTGGAACTCATATTTCCCATTTTTCCTATTCTGGAAAATGGGGGTGTACTGCCAAGCACTTCCCCGTGCAAGAGCTACCGCACACCTATGAGTTTACCAGATTCCCTGGTGTACTTCCGAGCACTACCCCGTGCAAGGATTACCGCACACCAAATTTCCCTGGTGTATTGCCAAGCACTTCCCTGTGCAAGGGCTTACCATACACCAAATTTCCCGAGACTCTTCCTTTCTCTCCCTTATCTCACGCTTCGTCCGTCTCCGGCCGCGCCCCTCGCGGAGTTACGGAACCACAGATCAGGACTCCACACTCGCTTCGTACAAAAGTACGTCTCAATCACACATCACACATCACACAGAGTCTCACCCGACCCCCAAGGCAATACTTAATATTTCTTACCTTGGTCTGTGCACAGAGTTATCGGATCAATTCTTAAAACCCGGAGTGCCTACCTTCTTCCTTTCCCCACTACTTCACGGATCCTGCCTCTTTCATCAGTCTCGGGCCCTCTGTCAGCTCTCCGCAGAGCCGCCACCGTCGATGCACAGGACCGCTGAAATCAGCGGGGCATGCCTTCCTGCTGCTGCGGCGGTGGGGCTCCCCGGTAGGTGACTGGATCCCAGACGAGCCCCCAAATTGTGAGAAACGCTCCGTAGCCAATAACTTAGGCTCAGGCGAGGATCTCAGTGAAGTAGTAATTTATTCGCGATTGCAATGGCGGGCGCCCCACAAGCAGGAGAGCGCACCCACTAGTTCCAAAACACAGTTTATATACTTTTTGATGACAGGACCCTCCCCTGTTTCCCCACTGGAGTGGGTAATCCAGGTTCACAATCTATCTGATGCTTCACAGACAATGCCTGGCCTTCAGTTGCCGGCCTGTTTTTGAGATGGTAATGTTTTCTCCCCTTATCTGGCTTGACTTAACATAGTGATTTTCACCTGATTGCTCTAAGGAGTCTGGTTGTCTGCATTTTAGGAGGTCACCTGCTGAGCTTTCTTATCACTGTAAGCATATCTCAATACCACATTCCTTCCTTCTATACAATGTAACACTGCAAAAACAACATTTCTATTCCCACAATTTCAAGGCCAGGGAGAAGATGACTCATTTACTAATTAGTCAGGGAGATTGCAGTACGGGGAGGGATGATGAGCACCAGAAAGAGCAGAGCAGCAGAAAGCGAGATGGGAGTGGGATGCGCAGGGCTTGGCTGCCCCCGGCTGTGCCCAGACACCCGCATGGGGCCAGGAAGGCTGGCCCCGCCGGCAAGGAGACATCTTTGTGACTCCAACAAAGTCGTTTGCCATTGTCTGTGGGAAGAGGCAGAGGATGCTGGCAAGTGCCATGAGCCCAGTGGCCCATGCTCTTCCCACCACTGCCAGCGCTGTCGCCCCAATCCTCTAACCAACCCTTCATCCATCCAGAGACCACAAAAGGGAGCATGAGAGCTTAATTTAGTTATGAATTAAAGGAAGGGATGAACACGTTCTCTGCCAAATGGCGCTGTCCCTACCTGAAGTTGGAGAAAGATTTTAGCTTGTCAGGACATTTGGGAAAGAAGTGTGCTTAGCAGTGATTTGGGAAATGTTTAAACTTTGGGCATGTGCTGGAAGGAAAATCAGCTCTGATGTGCCTGTAAATCTCACCACAAGCAGGGATTCCTGCAGTGCCTAACAAGCCACCTCCCAGGCAAAGATGTTCCTGCTGATGAATAACTTCAAATAGGGGAAAGGAAAAATATTGAGTTACTTGGATGGAACCACTGGCTGGGGTAGCTGAAGGCAAACCCTTAATAATCGTCAATAACCCACTCCTATTTTTCACCATGCCACAGCAGGCAGGAGTTTATATCTAAAGGGAAAGGATAGGATCAGAAGACAGAGTATTACAGAGTTAGCACACAGTATCACAGAACATTAAATGGAAAAAATCTGCGGGGTATCTGGCACTGATGAAGTAGACTGAATATGGATGGATAATTACAATTAGATGAGGAGGGATGGGCAGGGGGATAGCCTGATCCATATTCTACTGTCCTTTGTGTGAGACAATATCAGATGGTCAAATCAAGGAATGAGGAGTCAGGACTCCCGGCTCTCTTTCCAGCTCTGCCACTAATTAAATATGTGACCATTCAGGCACTCTGTGCCTCCACTAACCTAAACTTCCAGGATTGTTGTCAGGCTCAGTTAATTACTGTCTGCAAAAAGCTTAGAAACCTATACAAGAAAGATGCTAGACAGGTACCCTGGTTTTAATGTTAAAGTTCAAAATATCATAATTGGAGAGCTGAAAAGGGGTGTGGATCTGAAACTGAAGCAACAGAATTACAGGAAGGCTTATAAAATGAAGGAAAACTAAGGAAAAATAATAATGTGGAGAATAAAGAGGGAAAAATGAAGACTACTAGGCAGGTGACAGGCAAGGCAAATTCTGGCTGACTGAGATAATAAGCCACTCTTCTGAAACTTTTTCACTTTTTCCTCTTGCTGCAGAAATGCTCTATTAACTCTCAGGAAGATGATTTACCATTTGCCCTTTACAGACAAAGCTGAAAAAGTAGGAACATCAGAGCAAAACATATGACCTAGCTTTTGGCACACCCTGTGGCTCCAAACCTTTAATGCACAACACAGGCTCTTGGAATCTGAAGGGAAATGACAGAGATGCTGCTGTACTACGGTGTTTATTAAATCATAGAATCATAGAATATCCTGAGTTGGAAGGGACCCATAAGGATCATCGAGTCCAACTCCTGGCACCACACAGGTCTACCCAAAATTTTAGACTGTGTGACTAAGTGCACAGTCCAAACGCTTCTTAAATTCAGACAGGCTTGGTGCAGTGACTACTTCCCTGGGGAGCCTGTTCCAGTGTGCGACCACCCTCTCGGTGAAGAACCTCTTCCTGATGTCTAGCCTAAACTTCCCCTGCCTCAGCTTAACACTGTTCCCACGGGTCCTGTCACTGGTGATAACGGAGAATAGGTCACCTGCCTCTCCACTCCCCCTTGCGAGGAAGTTGTAGACTGCGATGAGGTCCCCCCTCAGCCTCCTCTTCTCCAGGAAGAACAGGCCCAGTGACCTCAGCTGCTCCTTATAATATGTCTTCCCCTCTAGGCCCCTCACCATCTTCATCACCCTCCTCTGGACACTCTCCAACAGTTTAATGTCCTTTTTGTACTGTGGTGCCCAGAACTGCACACAGTACTCGAGGTGAGGCCGCACCAGCGCAGAGGAGAGCGGGACAGTCACTTCCCTCGACCGACTAGCGATGCCGTGCTTGATGCATCCCAGGATACGGTTGGCCCTCCTGGCTGCCAGGGCACACTGCTGGCTCATATTCAACTTGCTGTCAACCACAACCCCCAGATCCCTCTCTGCGGGGCTGCTCTCCAGCGGACAACAAATGGACAACAACTACGAAGAGGACCAGGAGAAGTTGCAAGGGGCAGATTCCTTACCCACAGGCAATGGAGGGCCTGGGTTTCTTGTGATTTATTTACCCTTCAGTCTACTGGGTGAAGAGAAATTTCCATGATGCATGACCTTGAGGACAAAGAAGCAACAAGAGGTGGACAAGGTCACCTCAAAGAAAACTCTGAGGGGAGGGGAAAAAGAAGAAGAAAAGAAAAGCAATATTAAACAGAATAACAATGGAGTTTGGCAGTGACCTGCTGTATTATTACCTTTGGCTGGCTGGTGGGTGTTCACAGCCTCAAAAAATGGGATACAAATCACAAAAGCAACAAGTAATAATAACTGCTCTTTCCACCCTCTCTTTCCTCTCCTCAGTCATTTGTTGGCTGGTCCAGCTGAGTGTCCTGTGAGTAAATGGTTACTGAGTGAAAGGAGAATGATCTAACCAGCTCTGGTAACCTGCTCTTGAGCCTCTAGTCTCAAGATCACAGCTGGAGAAGGAACAAAAACGCTTCCCAGTGCTCAAAGACACACAATTTCAGCTGCTGCAATCTTGTCCTTGCCTCCTAAAGACTGAGAGGTACTCAATGTATCTGCATGGCTTAATAAAATAGAGTGTGAGACTGTAGGCCAGGACTCACACCACTATCCTGGACAGGTTTATTTACAGGTAGGGATGTAGGTGTTGTCCATGAAGTCCTTCAGTCCTGCAGGTGCTCTTTGCTTTACACTCTGTTGAAAAACCCAACCGCCAAGGATGCTAAGATGTAGGTTTTCTGGGGATGTCTTTAACATTGTATTATCCCATTATATATTCCCTAGCACAAGAAAGATGTGGACCTGTTAGAGCGGGTCCAGAGGAGGACCATGAAAATGTTCAGAGGCTGGAGCACCTCTCCTATGAAGGCAGGCTGAGAGCTGGGGATGTTCAGCCTGAAGAGAAGGCTCCAGGGAGACCTCACTGTGGCCTTTCAGTACTTAGGGATTATAAAAAAGATGGACAGCAACTTTTTACACAGGCAGATAGTGATAAGAAAAGGGAGGACTGTTTTAAACTAAAAAAGGGTAGATATAGATTAGATATTAGGAAAAAATTCTTCACTCAGAGGGCAGTGAGGCGCTGGCCCAGACTGCCCAGAGAAGCTGTGGATGCCCCATCCCTGGCAATGCTCAAGGCCAGGCTGTATGGGGCTTTGGGCAACCTGGGCTGGTGGGAGGTGTCCCTGCCCATGGGACATATGCTCTTTAAGGTCCCTTCCAACCCAAGACATTCTATGATCCTATGATTACTATTTCATTAGGCTACAAATAAGGGATTTTCTTCTCATTTATATAGGGAATATATCAGAGAGGAGTCAAGACAAACTAGATTCTCTCTCATAAGCTACACTATATAGCATGTTTATTAGCGTTATGCAGACATCCTGGAAATAAACATTCCTAAGCCAGAAACTGCTTAAGACTTTCATATACAGTGTATTAAGTCTTTGCCCAGCCCTTCTGCAATGAAACAAGCTGGCTTCACTAGTAGTCTATTGTGTTCTCTCATCTCTATTACAAATAGTTTTAGTTGCAGACATGTAATTAATGTTATAAATATACTATTTATGATGTATTGTGGGAAATGACTGGCTCTCTCAGTATACATCATGTTTTGGTTTGTTGCCTTTCCCTCGGTGCAGTGGCCAGGTGCCTTGCAGGTTCCCAAGCAATCACAGCCTGCTCCACTGGTTCTAAAAGAAAGCCACCTCAGATTTCCCCTACTTCTAAATGCTAAAAATAAAGGAGATGAATCCCACCCCTATATAATGAATAGAGGCACACAGGGGCCTCTGGATTTCACAGGATTTTCTTTGGACACCTACAGTTAGAAAGTATTAGCACTCCTCTCTTGTGCCTGGGCTCTGATCCATCCCTGTTGCTGCATCCCTTCCATCTTAGGAATGTGCTGTCAGGCTTGGATTTCCAAAAAGAATCCAGAGGAGTGAGAAACTTTGATGGGATGAAAGTGCCCTTCTCCACCAGGCCTCAGTGAAATGCCTAGACTGAGTTTTCAGAATAATGCCATTCATGGAGTGGCAGGATTGCTTCCAACAGTGAGGTTTTTTTATGAGAAAAGTTTGAGTTTGTTGTAAGTTCTCGCCACACTTTTCCATCAGAGGATCTGAAACATCTTACACAATTCACTTTAGAAGAGCTCAAAACTCATGTGGGGTTTGACATCGTCATGGCTGGTGGTTTTCTTTTTTTCACTGAGTTAAATTGAGGCACCTCAAGGAAACCAGGAGAGCACAGTGAGCCAACAACCCATCAGAGAGAATACAAAGTTACAGAGATGATCCTGTGGCTAAAGCACTCACTCAAGTATTAAAAAAAGAAAAAAAAATATATAAAATGATTTTCTTTTGCACAGACACCCATTACAAAGCAAAGTATTTAATCAGATCTCATCACACCTCCAGTTCCCCCCCAAAATACATGAAAAGGCACACTTCGTCTTGACTAAGTAGAAGTGCACAAGTAGTTTAACAGTAGGGTTTTATTCTCTGACCATACAGCACCTTGCACACTACACTGCCCGCTCCAGTAAGGATCAGCTGATGCTAACACTGTGGCCATTAACTGTGATAACAAACTTGTGATAAAGACCCCAGTTCCTGGACTAAAAGCACCAGCACATGTTCAGTGCAAATATCCTTGACACTGGTGGAAGTTTCATACACATACAAAGAGCACTGGCATTCTGGGTATCTGTGAAAGCTACTCTGATGTATTGCGGGCTGCTTGTGAGCTTCCACACATGCAACATGCATGTGCACACGTACTCGCTCACACAGACACACATAAGATAGAGTCTTCTGCCACTTTCTATCTGGCAACATATTAATCTTGTGTTTCGCATTCTCTAAAAGCTTCACCATTATAACATAATTACTGCTGAAATTGACCTTTAAAATATATTCCAAATTTCAAATGTCTTCAAACCCCTCAGTGAGCACCATTTTTCAATTTCACGTATTGTTTTCTTTTTTAGGAGAGGCGGGACAAGAGTTACAATTTCCCTTAAGGTAAATGAAAATGTAATAAGACTAACTAAAATGTTGCATTTGTGTCTCACCCTTACCTGAAGTAATTCAATCAATCAGTTTAGCTTCACTAATATTCAAATATATATCTGATACCAGCAATAGAAAAGTTCAGGTACCCCTCATCTTCTAAATATATTTAAACGCCATTTATTAGAACATGCACTTCCCTAAATTTGTATTAGTACTTAAAATTGGTTGTGTTTCTAACTCTACTTAAAGGAAAACATAACCTTGCTTGCAAATGAGATGCCAAACTGTGTGGGGAGACAGACTTCTGTAGCACGATGCCTCAGATTGAAAATGTGGGTATTATAACACACCAATGATCATGTGTGTGCTTACATTACTGTGCAAATCAAGTATGAAAGCACGTGAGGTAACTCCCATCCAGCAGCACTTTCGCCCAGCTTCATCCCTTCCACCTTACCCTGCCCCCAGGAAAAGGAGGACAGAGGAAAAGGAGGAGAGGGGAGGAAATTCCCACCTCTGCTGCTAAGGTGTGTCCCTGCGCTGGGTGGGGAAGGACAGCTGAGGAAAGGCGGCACGCAAAGGATGCTGTCCCTCTGTCCAGTGAAAAGACAGCAGGGGTTTATTCACATGGCTTCCAGCTGTGGACCTTCCTAGGGAAATCCCAGCTGGGAAAGGTGTGTTGGTTCATGGACTGCTCACTCTGTCTTCTCCCACGTGGGCAAGTGTACGGGCTGCACAGTGAGACCACACGTGCACATACGGCTCTGCTTTTACCTTGAAAAGGGGACAGCCTCACTGAAAACATTGGGCTTGTGTCCGGTTACTCCAGCTGAGGATCCAGTCCATTATTTCCAATTAGGTTTGATGAAGGATTAATCCAACCTCATGTGTTGGTTTCCTGCCCCCTGACAGCTGCTCGTGGCGCGACATGCATGCCGTAACCTGCTGGCCCACCTCACCTTTCCCTTTACAAAAAAACGCCATGCAGTGCCAAGTTCGCTAGAAATGAAGACAAATGAAAATCATCGGAAATCTCATTAGTGACCATCCAACAGCTTCACTGAAAAGTGGAAAGCTTTTGCTTTCCCTTGCACACACCTGTTTTAGGTTGTGGGGTTTGTTGCGCGTGTCATTCCCCCCAACACACACCTTCTCCTTCTTCCCTTCTGTGGTATGGTGGGATAATGCAAATAAACTGTGTTGCCTCCTTCGCACAAAGGTTTACATATTGTGTTGTTGATAATGCTTTTGGTATGCCTATGTCCTGGTTCCAGTTAGGACAGAGTTAAGTAGCTCATAGTAGCTGGTAGGGTGCTATGTTTTGGATTAGGATGAGAAGAGCGCTGATAACATGCTGATGTTTTAATTGTTGCAGAGCAGTGCTTACACCAGGCCAAGGACTTTTCGGCTTCTCGCTCTGTCCTGCCAGCGAGCAGGCTGGGGGTGCAGCAGGAGCTGGGAGGGGACAGACCCAGGACAGCTGACCCAAACTGGCCAAAGGGGTATTCCATACCATCTGACGTCATGCTAAACAATATATAGGGGTGGCTGGCCGGGGTGGGGGGGCCGGCTGCTCGGGGATAGGCTGGGCATCGGTCAGCGGGTGGTGAGCAATTGCATTGTGCATCACTTGTTTTCTTACACATTATTATTATTAACACTATTATCATTATCACTATTATTATTATTATTGTTATTGTTATATTCCTTATATTCCTTATATTATTATATTCCTGTCTTAATAAACTGTCTTTATCTCAACTCACCGGCTTCACTTTCCCGTTTCTCTCCCCCATCCCAGAGAGGGAGGGGGGAGGGTGAGCGAACGGCTGTGTGGTGTTTAGCTGCCAGCCGGGTTAAACCACAACAGTCCTTTTGGCGCCCAACGTGGGGCCCGAAGGGTTGAGATATCGACAAATCTGACCAGAGTGTGTTAAACTAAAATTGGTATAAGTATTGGACCTGCTTAATAGTTGCTAGTCACGATGTTGATTGCCTTAATCTCCAGTCTGCTGTACCTGTATTCCAAATTGAGTTTTATGGTGCGTTACTTTCTGTATGTGCTCCCTGTTGCACTGTTTATCCTTTCCGGGCCCTGGTTTAAGATTGTTATGGTACTGTGCGGTGTAGCAATGGCTTATGAAATGATGAAATATCTGGTCAGGACTTTAACCTGGTATTTGTACTCAGCACTGACGTCGACTCTATACTTTGGAACCCATATCTCGGAAACTATTAGCAATTACACCTATTGCCTGTTTTCGTTAGGGAGCCAATCTGTGAAGGGGACAGGGGAAGACATGTTTCCCTACCTGTTCACTCTCCCTTTCTCCTTCACCACCACCCTCTTATCCCCCGAGCTAGTTACGGTGGTTCTCCGAGATGTTGAATATCCTTGGGATACTCAGACCAGCCTGCTCTTGTTGTTATGTCTCCTGAATGCGCTTCAGGTTTTGTGGAGGGTTAAACAACTACTTAGGAATCTCATCCGGAGATCTGTCTTGAGGCGGGATAGTTGCGAGTGGCAGGGAGTGTGGGAGGATATGGGCAGGTTTCTAGAGCAGTGGTCACCTCCAGTGTTTTGGACATTCACCCCTGAACAACTGCAAAATCCTAAAAAGCTGGCAGAATGCTTGAAAAAAAGGTGTCATGACTCTGGCAGTTCCAAAGAGACACAAATCACTGTAGCGTGCTGGGGTCTGGCTTGTGCCTATCGAGCTGCAATTGATGCTACTAGCAACCTAGCTCCAGCTCCTGCAGCCGCTCCTGCTCCTGCAGCCATTCCAGCTGCAGCTCCTGCAGCCGCTCCAGCTCCTGCAGCCGTTCCAGCTCCAGCCCCTGCAGCAGCTCCAGCTCCTGCAGCTGCTCCCACTCCTGTGTCTGGGTCAGAGAAACGAGCTGTAGCAGTGCAAGTTGACCCCGCAGAGGGTATTCCAACCCCTGTGGCAGACCCGGTGTCTGGGTTAGAGAAACGAGCTGTAGCAGTGCAAGTTGCCCCTGTAGACAAGGTGAAGAAATGGTATAGAGGCTCAGGTCGTTTACAACGCAAACAGTCTTCTGCTAAGTCTGGGCATAGTGAAGACGAGGCTGGGCCATCAAAGGTGCAGGAGACTGAAGATGAGGATGAGGATGTCGGAAAATCAACAGTAACTACCCGGACTCTACACCAGCCATCAAAGGTGCAGGAGACTGAAGATGAGGATGAGGATGTCGAAAAATCAACAGTAACTACCCGGACTCTATACCAGCGTGAGCTACGAGACGTGCGAAAAGATTTTGGTCGCTGTATAGGCGAGCAGCTTGTCACCTGGCTGCTCCGGTGCTGGGACGCTGGAGCCAATTATGTGGAATTAGAGGGCAAGGAAGCCAGGCGGCTGGGATCCCTTGCTAGGGACGCATGCATTGACAAAGCAATTGGAGATGGAGCACGATCTCGCAGTCTCTGGAGGCCGTCTCCTGTCAGCTGTGCAGGAAAGGTATCCCTTCAAGGAAGAACTTGTATGTCTACCAGGCAAATGGACCACCATGGAGAAGGGAATCCAGTACCTGAGGGAATTGGCCGTACGGGAAGTAATTTATAAGGACCTAGACGACGCACAAACATCCGCAGATCCAGATGCAGTCCAGTGTACACCACCTATGTGGCGGAAGTTTGTACGGAGTGCACCATCATCATATGCCAGCTCATTGGCAATACTAGCCTGGAAAGCGGAGGAGAATCCCCCAGTGAATGAAGTGGCTAAATTACTCCGGCAGTACGAAGGAAATCTCTCCTCTTCCCTACAGGCCTGTGTCTCGGCTGTGGAGAAACTTTCTGAAGAGAGATAACTTCTCTCTTAAAGAGAATTTATCTTCCCCTCCACTTGAACGAACCAGTGTCCACCAGCTAAAAGAGAATGCTTTAGAGAAACTTTCTGAAAAGATCCACCAATTTGAAGAAAGATTATCTTCCCCTCCACCTGAACGAACCCGTGTCCACCAGCTAAAAGAGAATGCTTTGGAGAAACTTTCTGAAAAGATCCACCAACTTGAAGAAAGATTATCTTCCCCTCCTCCTGAACGAAACAGTGTCCACCAGCTAAAAGAGAATACTTTGGAGAAACTTTCTGAAGAGATCCACCAACTTGAAGAGAGATTATTTTCCTCCCCACCTGTACAAACCAGTGTCTCAGCTATTAGGGGTAAACGTTCATCTATGCAAGGAAGACAATATGGTGGGCACACACACCGCGCCACCCTGTGGTTTTACCTACGTGACCATGGAGAGGACATGAGAAAATGGGATGGAAAATCTACTGCGACCCTAGAGGCACGGGTACGTGAATTGCAAAAGAAAACAATCGGGAAAAAGGGGTTCTCTGAAAAGTTTGCTGATCCAACTTCCAGCAGGCAGTCCTTTAAACACAGAAACGAAGATTCTGACCAGGACTAGAGGGGCCCTGCCTCCAGCCAGGGGGAGGAAAGGGACAATCGAGTTTATTGGACTGTGTGGATTCGATGGCCTGGCACGTCAGACGCACAGAAGTATAAGGCTTTGGTAGACACCGGTGCACAATGTACTCTAATGCCATCAAGCTATAAAGGGCCAGAGCCCATCTGTATTTATGGTGTGACGGGGGGATCCCAGCAGTTAACTGTATTGGAGGCTGAAGTGAGTCTAACCGGTAATGAGTGGCAAAAGCACCGTATTGTGACTGGCCCAGATGCTCCGTGCATCCTTGGCATAGACTATCTTAGAAGAGGATATTTCAAGGACCCAAAAGGGTTCCGCTGGGCTTTTGGCATAGCTGCCTTGGAGACAGAGGACATTAAACAGTTGTCTACCTTGCCTGGTCTCTCAGAGGACCCTTCTGTTGTGGGGTTGCTGAGGGTTGAAGAACAGCAAGTGCCGATCGCTACCACAACTGTGCACCGGCGGCAATATCGCACCAACCGAGACTCCCTGAGTCCCATCCATAAGCTAATTCGTCAACTGGAGAGCCAAGGAATGATCAGCAAGACTCATTCACCTTTTAATAGTCCCATATGGCCAGTGCGAAAGTCTAATGGTGAGTGGAGACTAACAGTGGACTATCGTGGCCTGAACGAAGTCACGCCACCACTGAGTGCTGCAGTGCCGGACATGCTAGAACTCCAGTATGAACTGGAATCAAAGGCAGCCAAGTGGTATGCCACAATTGATATCGCTAATGCATTTTTCTCCATCCCTCTAGCAGCACAGTGCAGGCCACAGTTTGCTTTCACTTGGAGGGGAGTCCAATATACTTGGAATCGGCTGCCCCAGGGGTGGAAACACAGCCCTACCATTTGCCATGGACTGATCCAGTCTGCGCTGGAGCAGGGGGAAGCTCCTGAACACCTGCAGTACATCGATGACATCATTGTGTGGGGTGACACTGCAGAAGAAGTTTTCGAGAAAGGGAAGAAAATAGTCCAAATCCTTCTGAAGGCCGGTTTTGCCATAAAACAGAATAAAGTTAAAGGACCTGCACGAGAGATCCAGTTTTTAGGAATAAAATGGCAAGATGGACGCCGTCAAATCCCAATGGATGTGATCAACAAAATAACAGCTATGTCTCCACCAACTAGCAAAAAAGAAACACAAACTTTCCTAGGTGTCGTGGGGTTTTGGAGAATGCATATTCCAAATTACAGTCTGATTGTAAACCCGCTCTACCAAGTAACCCGTAAGAAGAATGCTTTTGAATGGGGCCCTGAGCAACGACAAGCCTTTGAACAAATTAAGCAGGAAATAGTTCATGCAGTAGCCCTCGGGCCAGTCCGAACAGGACCAGATGTAAAGAATGTGCTCTACACCGCAGCCGGGGAGAATGGTCCCACCTGGAGCCTCTGGCAGAAAGAACCTGGGGAAACTCGAGGTCGACCCCTGGGGTTTTGGAGTCGGGGATACAGAGGATCTGAAGCCCGCTATACTCCAACCGAAAAGGAGATATTGGCAGCATATGAAGGAGTTCGATCTGCTTCGGAAGTGGTCGGTACTGAAGCGCAGCTCCTCCTGGCACCCCGACTGCCGGTACTAGGCTGGATGTTCAAAGGAAGGGTCCCCTCTACACATCATGCAACTGATGCTACATGGAGCAAGTGGGTTGCACTGATTACTCAGCGGGCTCGAATAGGAAACCCCAGTCGCCCAGGAATCTTGGAGGTGATTATGGACTGGCCAGAAGGCAAATACTTTGGGATATCATCAGAGGAGGAGGTGGTTCGTGCCGAAGAAGCCCCACTGTACAACAAGCTACCGGAAAATGAGAAGAAATATGCCTTGTTCACTGACGGGTCCTGTCGTATTGTGGGAAAGCATCGGAGATGGAAAGCTGCTGTATGGAGTCCTACACGACGAGTTGCAGAAGCTGCTGAGGGAGAAGGTGAATCGAGTCAGTTTGCAGAAGTGAAAGCCATTCAGCTGGCTTTAGATTTTGCTGAACGAGAAAAGTGGCCAGTTCTCTATCTCTATACTGATTCATGGATGGTAGCAAATGCCCTGTGGGGGTGGTTACAGCAATGGAAGCAGAACAACTGGCAGCGCAGGGGCAAGCCCATCTGGGCTGCGGCATTGTGGCAAGATATTGCTGCCCGAGTAGAGAACCTGGTTGTAAAGGTACGCCATGTAGATGCTCATGTGCCCAAGAATCGGGCTACTGAAGAACATCAAAACAACCAGCAGGTGGATCAGGCTGCTAAGATTGAAGTGGCTCAGGTGGACCTGGACTGGCAACATAAAGGTGAATTATTTATAGCCCGATGGGCCCATGACACCTCAGGCCATCAAGGTAGAGATGCAACCTACAGATGGGCTCGTGATCGAGGGGTGGACCTGACCATGGACACTATAGCACAGCTTATTCATGACTGTGAAACATGTGCTGCAATCAAGCAAGCCAAACGGTCAAAACCTCTTTGGTATGGAGGACGATGGCTGAAATATAAATATGGAGAGGCCTGGCAGATTGATTACATCACACTCCCTCAAACCCGCAACGGCAAGCGCCACGTACTTACAATGGTGGAAGCAACCACCGGATGGCTGGAAACATATCCTGTGCCCCATGCCACCACCCGGAACACTATCCTGGGCCTTGAAAAGCAAGCCCTATGGCGACATGGCACCCCAGAGAGAATTGAGTCAGACAACGGGACTCATTTCCGAAACAACCTTATAGACACTTGGGCCAAAGAACATGGTATTGAGTGGGTGTATCACATCCCCTATCATGCACCAGCCTCTGGAAAAGTTGAACGATACAATGGACTGTTGAAGACTACACTGAAAGCAATGGGTGCTGGGACATTCAAAAATTGGGATACACATTTGGCAAAGGCCACCTGGTTAGTCAATACCAGGGGATCTGCCAACCGAGCTGGACCTGCCCAATCAAACCTGTTACGCACTGTAGAAGGGGATAAAGTTCCTGTAGTGCACGTAAGAAACATGCTGGGTAAAACAGTCTGGGCTACTCCTGCCTCAGGAAAAGGCAAACCCATTCGTGGAATTGCTTTTGCTCAGGGACCTGGATGCACTTGGTGGGTAATGCAAAAGAATGGGGAGGTCCGGTGTGTACCTCAAGGGGATTTGATACTGGGTGAGAATAGCCCATGAGTTGAATTGTAGTATGTTAATTATTATATAATACTGTATGTCATCACTACCATGATTGCTATATATCATAGATGAAAATGGTGATTAATTAGAATGTATTGGAAAGAGTGTAACCTGAGCATGACATAAATGGTATGGAATAAGGGGTGGATATCTGTCCTGGTTCCAGTTAGGACAGAGTTAAGTAGCTCATAGTAGCTGGTAGGGTGCTGTGTTTTGGATTAGGATGAGAAGAGCGCTGATAATATGCTGATGTTTTAATTGTTGCAGAGCAGTGTTTACACCAGGCCAAGGACTTTTCGGCTTCTCGCTCTGTCCTGCCAGCGAGCAGGCTGGGGGTGCAGCAGGAGCTGGGAGGGGACAGACCCAGGACAGCTGACCCAAACTGGCCAAAGGGGTATTCCATACCATCTGACGTCATGCTAAACAATATATAGGGGTGGCTGGCCGGGGTGGGGGGGCCGGCTGCTCGGGAATAGGCTGGGCATCGGTCAGCGGGTGGTGAGCAATTGCATTGTGCATCACTTGTTTTCTTACACATTATTATTGTTAATACTATTATCATTATCACTATTATTATTATTATTGTTATTATTATATTCCTTATATTCCTTATATTATTATATTCCTGTCTTAATAAACTGTCTTTATCTCAACTCACCGGCTTCACTTTCCCGTTTCTCTCCCCCATCCCAGAGAGGGAGGGGGGAGGGTGAGCGAACGGCTGTGTGGTGTTTAGCTGCCAGCCGGGTTAAACCACAACAGCCTAATAGATGTAAGAGGGAAATATCTGTCTGTATCACTTCTAAAGTTTGTGTGTTATCTAACTAGCTCACACTGCTTTAGAGGTTTTAAGCCCTCCATAAGAAGTCCTTTTGCCTGTGAATCTTTTATGTTACACCTAGGTGTCCTCATTATAAGGGCTCTACTATTTGACAAGCAACGCTTGTCTCTACAGTCGGTGATGAACACAGCATGACAGGCAATGTGTGCCTCTGTCCAAGGCACTGAATCACAATAAAATGGTAAATTACTGTCTGTCATAGCTAGAAACTGCAGTGACTAATATCCAATTCCCTATTCTACATAAGATGAGGTGTGTGGTGGGAGGTGCATTCATTTGGTGGTGGTAGGAAAATCTAGTGTTACATTCCTTTTTATTGAATTCTTGTGATTGAAAATGTACCTGGACACCGAGAAAGAAAGCAAAAGAGGGGGTTTTAGCAGGAGGAAGAAGATGAATTACTAGCAAATGGCTTATCGCTAGAATATTTTCGGACAGCTCAGAATTTGTTATTGTTTGGGGATCATCGGGATAGAGATATTTGCAAATGGGATTCGCTCTTCTCACTCCCTGGCAGAAATACAGAATTCAGTTTTGATTAAAATGCAATAATAATTGTGAGTTGGACTGTGTGTCATTGCTGCTCAGAAAGGCCCCCATTAGAGAAGCCTCTGTTTTAAAACAAGCCATTCATCATCGGAGTATAATTTCCAGTAAATATATTGTTTGTTCAACTGTAATGCTAGAGATAATGTTTAAAATTTTCCCCTCATATCTCATTGTGAAATAATTGATAGCAACATGGTCATTTCTTTTCATTTGTGAAGCTTTTTGTTTGTTTGTTTGTTTTCTCCCCCTCTTCCTTTAAGGCAACCTCTTGAAAAAATCAATATCAGCAGTTTCAGAAGTTCAATACAATAAATAAATCTCTCAGACAATGACAGAGAACACCCTTATTATAATAAATTTATCATAAATAAGACTGTGTGATATTCCTAATAGCCATTTTACATGAATGCCTTCATAATTTGTGCAATGAGACAGATGAAAAGAGGGGAAAAAAAAAAGAAGAGGACAAAGATGTGTACTTGACAATTTGCTTCATTTTCAAAATATATTAAATTTGGCTTGCTGTATGAAGCATACAGAATAGACTCCTCTCCCCTTGCAGAAATGTACTGTATTGTTTGGAGTTGTTTAATTAATGTTTGCCTTGATTGTCACATATGACTGGATTATCTGCATCCTTTTTTAATAAAAAACATTGCTACAACAGAGCTTGTAACTCATCTTTGTCTCACAAACCTCTTTTGGAGTCTTTCTGCTGAGATATTTGAATGGACCAAAATCAGTAAGGACCAGCTGCTTTTGCCACTGAGGTCGAGCTTTGCAGCAACCCAGCAAGAACATACCAAACTAGCTTAAACATCAACATAGCCCTAAAATGTAGCTTACAGCCTGCTGGGTACAGCACAGAAATTTCTGTTTTGCAGTCTTCTCCTCCCACTTCATACACCACAACCCGACATTTCACGTGAGCTTGAAGTTTTGGAGAAAATTTCTCTTCTCCCTCTCCCTCCTGTCCCTGCTGGCTTTCAGTAAAATTGAGACTCCATCGAGCATTTGCCACCCAACTTTCCCAGACCTCACCAAAACTCAGCCTACAGCATGTGCTTTAATTCAAGTACATACTTAAGTGATTTGCTGAACAGGAATCAAGCATATGCCTAACCTTAAGGAGATGTCTTCTTTGACTTTGAACAGAAATGCTTCAGTTGTCTTCACAAAAGGCCAGAAGGAGGAAGGGTAGATTTTTATGCAAGACTTGCAATCTGCTAGGATTTGATATTGGTACTGGCACGCTGGTAGTGGTATGGAGGTAGTAAAATGCAGGCAGACACAGGGAAATGGGTCTCCTCTGAAATTTTGGATGGCTTAGATCAAAATACTTTTACCCATGCACTCGAAGTTTTATGCTTTTTTCCTGACTTGTGCTGGTGTTTTCTGAACTTCAGAACTAGGAAATTTAGGGGGGAAAAAAAGAAATAATACCTGGTAGGTGGTATATGTTTTGTTATTAATAGTAATACTTGGCACTCAGATGTAACTTTTCATCTCCAAAGCACTTTACATAATTAATTCATCTTTGCCATCCCTGCGTGAGATGGAGCTTTTCAGCAAGGCAGCGCGGGAGCTCGTGCCTTCGGGACCGGCAGTGCTTGAAGAGCATCAGGCTGCCTGTATGGCACCGCTCTGGGGGCAAATACAGCTGAGCAGTGCCAGGACAGGGCTGCCTTAGGACATTCTGCAGGGCTATGTGCTAAAGGAGGGTTTAATTTGAAAACGCTGGCAAGCGAGTCCCCAGTACTTCCCCAGTACTGTGCGGAAAGCGATGCTGCACAGCTCTAGTGACTCCTCTCCCTGCGGCTGTCCCCAAGTCCTGGTGACTCCTCGTGGCCTCTACCAGTCCCATCGGTGCTTGCACACTTATGGGACCCGCATTTCCATTCAGGGCAACTCCTCTTCCTTCACCAGGAACTGGTGGGCACGGGGTGCCTGCCAGCACCCGGTGCTTGGACCAGGTCTGCTGGCAGGACCCACACATGAGGAAATCTGTGAAATCTGCCTTTCCCCGTCTTCACAGCGACACCAGCATTTCTAAGAAAATCAGCATTGACAAAGGGCATGCAGCGGACTTGTCTCATGGCTCCTTGCTCAGCAACTATATTTGCTGACCCAATTTTATTATTTTCTTCTGTATTTCTTTTCCCTATGGAATGATGGAACTTTTGCATCAGGACCTGATCCAAAGTACCTTGAAGTAAGAGACTACTTTTCTGTCTTTGTCTCAATGGTTTGGTCACATATATGGGCCAAATACAGATGCCTCCGCCCTGTCTGTGACCATCCTAGGAGAGATGTTTCAATCCCATCAAAAGCCCATATGTGCAATCATGATCTCAGTGGCCTGATCCAGCAGTAGATCAGGGTGGGCATCTCCCAGCACCAAGCTCTGGGGAATAAATAGAGCGAACCAGCAGAGGCTGCTTAGAGGGGATAACGCCAGGCAGAAAGCCCACGCAGGCACCCCTGGTGATGTAGGAAGCTCAAGGAGAAATGACTTTTGTCATGGGCCCTGTAGTGTGGCACCACAAACCAGGCTGCTCCATCTTCCTGCAGGTTTCGTCATGTGCTCTGCTGAACCCGGGGGACGGATGATGAGCTTTGGTCCCGCTTCACAGCCGTACACACATGCACGGGAGGAGCTAGCTCTAATCCACCAGCAGGTGATTTGTCAGCACTTGCAATGAAAGTCAAAGCCTGCAATTAGAGGGAGTGACTGTACTTAGGAGAGAGATGTAGAACATCCCAGCACACACTCGGATTTATCATATTGAAAGAACACAGTCCTCTTTCTACGAAGTTGCAGTTTTTGATAAACGGCTTACATTAGGACACCTCAAAGGTGCACTGCATCATTAATTACCAGGGTATATGATGTGGAGGAAGTTAATAAAACTTGTCTCTTGCATGGAAGTGAGAAATCTTACTACCTGATGATTCCTGATGGAAGAAGATGTTTCCGAAGCCACATGTGCAACCTTGTACAGGTAATAATAGCAAAACACTCAGGGGAGTCTTTTATGTTTGAGGATGTCATTTTTCTTTTTGATTTATAGGATACTAATGGCTTTTCTCTTCTTCTTTTTTTTTTTTTTATTTTTCAGAGCCAGGAGCCATGGTAAAAATCAACTGATGATGTTTAGATTCAGAGAGAAAGACAGAACAGAAAAGAAAACAGCAGTATAAAATGGGACAAATACGAGTCTTTCTGGGAGGAATGCCAGCCGCTAGCTCCGCTATTATTATACTGGAGAATCTTATAAAACCCTAGCCATTAATAATGAGCTGCTGCCAGATACTGATAATTTATTCAAATTGTAGGTCTGGATTTGAGGGAGCAGATGTTCCTCATGCAGACACTTTCAGAAAATGAATTCCAAAGAAACAAAATAACAGTCAGTGCTATCAGTAGAGAGGAAAGGCAGTATTTTAGTTTGCAGTCAACATCTGGACTGCCTTCTATTTTTATTGCCCCCCTCGCCCCAGTTCTCTCCTTCACATCAGCTGTTACCACTGGATGATTCTGATGCTCTTCTTCTTTGATGGCAAAAAAATGTTCTAGCTTGTCTCCATGTTAGCGTAGCAACCACATAACCACCAAGTGATTATATGAAGGTGCTTTATTCAGCGCTGGAAGCCGGGGCAGGTGCCCAAATCTGGCTTCAAGTCCCGTTACTTCCCAGCCATTATTTATACATCCAACATTGCGTCAGGTATACATATTCATTACAGGTTGCAACATCAGCCTCGCTTTTCATTCTAATTAGCTCCCCTCCCCTTTGCACATGCGTGGCGCACTCTGGTGGTCGTCCAGGTGGTCGTCCAGATGAAGTAAGGAGTCTTCCTCTCCGCTAAACTTTTCACCTTTCTCACTCGATGCATGCTCCCTCCGCTCCTTGGTTCTGCTTCAACTCATTTCAGCATTTCCAGGCCCTTATCCAAGGTCAGGTTGTACCTGTTCCCTTCCAGGGTTCCCCTTCAACGATTCCTTTAAATGTTCAGTGTACTCCCTAAGTTTCCAGTGTACATAGATTAATTGATAATGTAAGTACATTTGGCAATGCTTAATTATACTGTATGTCCCATCACCTAAGAGACATTAGTAAAACATCCATTCGATTCTCCCCAACACTAACATTTCCCCCCTTTGAAAATACTTCACTCATACCAAGAGCAAGTATTTTCATTACTATTAGGTTGAATCAGGTTAGTAGAGGTTAGTGAGTATAACTTGATATAGAGATTAGTAAGTATAATCTTAACGCATCTTCGTTAGTCTATTATCTTATTGATTCCTTCATACCTGCTTGTTAACGCTAGTACTATAGGATAGGGGTGGAGTAAGTGGGATAGGGTGTTCTGGGTGATTCCCAGTAACCTACTAACCTCCTTAACCACATTGGCAATGAAATGTGGTCCCCTGTCTGAAGAAATACCCAATGGTACACCAAATCTAGGGATTATTTCCTGTAGTAACCATTTTACCATTTCCTTTGCTTGGTTGGTGCGACAGGGAAGGTCCTCCGGCCATCCTGAAAAAGTATCAACCCCTACCAATAGGTATTTATAACCTCTTGCTTTAGGCAGTTCCACGAAGTCTATTTGCCAGTAATCTCCAGGCTCTATCCCAGCCCTAGTTCTTCCCATCTCAGCATGTTTCCTTGCTACCGGATTATTCTTTAAGCAAAGCTCACATTTTGACATTACTGACTTTGCCATTGTTAACATGTGTACCGAGATGACACCTCGTTTCAAATAGGTCACCATTGCTTCTGCACCCTAGTGACATTCATTATGTTTTATTTGTAAAATTTCTCGCATTATTATAGGAGGCACTATGAGTTGTCCTGTCGTAGTCACATACCACCCGTCAGGATTCTTCTGGGCCTTCATCAAATTTGCAAGTCTCTCATCTTCTGCTGAATACTTTGGGTCTTTAGGTAATTTAAAACAAGAGAGGCCTACCTTTGATGGAATTAGAGCCATTACTTTCCATACTTCACGCGCAACCTTCCGGGCCGTCAAATCTGCCAGTCTGTTACCTTCTGCAATCTCTGACGCCCCTCCTTGATGGGCTTTACAATGCATTATGGCCACCTGTTGGGGTTTCTGTACAGCTGTTATTAATTTCAATATTTCTTCCTGGTATTTTATATTAGTCCCTTGTGAGGATAGCATTCCCCTTTCTTTCCATAATGCCCCATGTACATGAACTACCCCGAATGCATATTTTGAATCTGTCCAAATATTCACGTTCTTACCCTCGCTTAGTTCCAGGGCCCGCGTCAGGGCGACTATTTCTGCTCGTTGGGCTGAAGTCCCCGGAGGTAGGGAATTTGCCTCAATCACTACCTTTGATGTAGTTACCGCGTATCCTGCAAAACGAGTCCCATTTTCCACAAAGCTGCTTCCATCCGTGAAAAGTTCCCAATCTGGTCTCTCCAGAGGCTGATCTTTTAAGTCTGTTCTGCTGGCATAGGTATGTTCGATGATCTCCACGCAATCATGACTGAGGTCTCCTTCCTCCGTAGTTGTTCCTAGAAACACTGCTGGGTTCAATAAGTTAGTAGTTCTTAAGATTACATCATCTTGCTCAGTTAGTATAGCTTGATATTTCATCATTCGGCTGGGCGATAGCCAATGGCCCCCCTTTTGCTCCAATACCGTAGTCACCATATGTGGCACGAACACCTCAATTCGTTTCCCTAATGTGAGCTTCCTGGCTTCCTGTATTAAAAGGACTGTGGCTGCCACGGCCCTTAAACACGAGGGCCATCCAGCGCTTACCGCGTCCAATTGTTTAGAAAAATACCCCACAGGTCTTTTCCAGCTCCCAAGTCGCTGGGTCAGTACTCCTAATGCCAATCGTTGTCTCTCATGCACAAACAGCTGGAAGTCCTTTGATAAGTCCGGCAAGCCCAAGGCAGGCGCCTTTATCAGGGCTTCTTTTAATTTTTAAAGGCCTCTTGGGCTTGTCCCAGGAAAATGAGTGCTAATTGAGCTTTAGCTTGCTCAGTCTCTACGTCTAAATCTGTATATTTCTTAGCAGTTTCTTTCAATCTCTCTAAAAAGGCGGAAGGTGATTCCGCTTTTTCTTGCCTGACATTATACAATTTTGACCAATTTATGGTCCGGGGCATGGCATTCTGTACCCCGACTTGTACCCAATCTTGATATCTCTTCAGCCTCCTTATTCCATCCCCTGTGTTTTAATCCCATTGGGGATCCTCAGTGGGGAAGTTTTGATCTAGATTTCCAAGCACTAATCCATTTCATATATCTTCTCGGGCTCTCTCTCTGGCTGCCTGCAATACCATGGCTTTTTCTGTCGAGTCCATCAAAGTATCCAGGATCACCTGGAGATCATCCCAATCGGGATTTTGGGTTTTAATTATCATTTTCATTACCCTGGCTACTTTATCTGGGTTTTCCCTGTAGGTGCCGGCTGCTTGTTTCCATATCATTAAATCCCCAGCTGAAAAAGGCACCTTAACATATACCGGTCCTTCTGTCCCCACTCCTTGCCTGAGGGGAGCGATTATTTTCCCTCCCTGTTCATTTATAGTTTCTCCTGCCCTTCGCTGTTGCCGGGTCCTATGTGACACAGGGGAGGCTAAAGTCGGGGATTCTCCATCACTACTGCTATCTTCCTTTTCTCTTTTCCCTCCCTGTCCTGGCTCTTCCGGCGGAGCCGACGGCGCAACTTCCAGATCAATATTTCCATTATTCATTTCCCATAATACTTATTATTCTCTATTGCCTGATGCTGTATACAGCGTCCCTCCTTAGTACATGCACAACAACGTTCCTCAGTTGAAACCTCAAGCACCATTATTCCACAAGCATGCTGCCATTCAGGCTTTCGGCGCAAATAAAAGAATAATTCCACATACGGCAGTTCATCATATTTTCCTTCCCGCTTACAGAATAGCATCAATTGTAAAATTGTATTATATTGCAATGTTCCATTCTCAGGCCAAGTTTCTTGGTCCTCTAGTTTATACTGTGGCCACCAAATATTACAATAATCAATCAGCTTTCCTTTCCGCATTTCTTGACCAAAACCTCCCTCTTTCCAGTGTGCTAGCAAACACCCCAGCGGGGATGTCCGCGGGATAGGTACATCTTTTCCCAGAATTTCTTTAATCTTTTTCATTTTGAGCTTATGATACGGACCCAAAAGCTGCCGGAGCAGCAACACACTCTCCCGGAAGCTGCCGGAGCAGCAACACACTCTCCCGAAAGCTGCCGGAGCAGCAACACACTCTCCCGAAAGCTGCCGGAGCAGCAACAGCACACTTTCCAGAAGCTGCCGGAGCAGCAGCGTGCTTTCCCAAAAGCTGCCGGAGCAGCAGCGTGCTTTCCCAAAAGCTGCCGGAGCAGCAGCAGCACGCTTTCCCAAAAGCTGCCGGAGCAGCAGCACGCTTTCCCAGATGCTGCCGGAGCAGCAGCGTGCTTTCCCAGAAGCTGCCGGAGCAGCAGCGTGCTTTCCCAGAAGCTGCCGGAGCAGCAGCACGCTTTCTACATACCAATAATACCAGGTGCTGACCCTTCAGCACAAACCAATACAATCACCAATGCCGAACCTGCAGAGCTTTCGCTCTGTCTAACGGACGGCGCCTAGGCTTACCCCGGGAGCTCCCTGCCCAACCGAGCGTGGCTTTCGCCGCGTCTGACCGGCAGGCTTTCCCAACCAAATCGGTACCGAATACCCAAAGTTAAAAGCACCTTTGCTTACCGTTCCAGTGGTACGTCGTGAGCAGCGGAGGTCGGTCGTGGTCGACTGCTCCCCGAGAATCCCTCGGTGCCGGCTGGAGCGAAACCGAGACACGATCCGCCTCAGCAGTGCCCACGCTGTCCCATCTGGGTCGCCAAAATGTTAGCGTAGCAACCACATAACCACCAAGTGATTATATGAAGGTGCTTTATTCAGCGCTGGAAGCCGGGGCAGGTGCCCAAATCTGGCTTCAAGTCCCGTTACTTCCCAGCCATTATTTATACATCCAACATTGCGTCAGGTATACATATTCATTACAGGTTGCAACATCAGCCTCGCTTTTCATTCTAATTAGCTCCCCTCCCCTTTGCACATGCGTGGCGCACTCTGGTGGTCGTCCAGGTGGTCGTCCAGATGAAGTAAGGAGTCTTCCTCTCCGCTAAACTTTTCACCTTTCTCACTCGATGCATGCTCCCTCCGCTCCTTGGTTCTGCTTCAACTCATTTCAGCATTTCCAGGCCCTTATCCAAGGTCAGGTTGTACCTGTTCCCTTCCAGGGTTCCCCTTCAACGATTCCTTTAAATGTTCAGTGTACTCCCTAAGTTTCCAGTGTACATAGATTAATTGATAATGTAAGTACATTTGGCAATGCTTAATTATACTGTATGTCCCATCACCTAAGAGACATTAGTAAAACATCCATTCGATTCTCCCCAACACTAACATCCAGATAACTGATTTCACTGGGAGTAATGGGATCTGACTAACTTCGAATCACTTTGAGCATGAGCAAAGCCTCCAAACAAGCCACCTATTAGGAAGAAGGGAAATTAATTTTGATCCGGAACAAATTCCTCTAGTAATTTCAGTGTTTTGAGGTTGCTCTACCCAATATGGGGTTAGTTTTACCCTCCAGCAAATTCACAGATGTTCTCTCTCTTTCCATCTCTCTCTCTCAGCCTTGGCTAGGCTGGAGGAAGACTGGGTATGCATAACCCCAAAATCTCACTTGCACAGATGCTCCAAATTGAAGCAAGCTGTTTCATCATCTTCTCCAGTTGCTGGCTGCTCCATTTGATACCATTCTAGACATGGTGCAACAGAACGCACTGTGTGTCCAAAAACTGTTAAACATATTTCCTTGGGCACAGTAACAAACGCTGATGAACACTAAACATCAGTGCTTGCTACCAGGCATCTCATACTCTGAAATAAAAGCCAACCTCTAGGAACAAATCCAGAGGCTGTAGCAAGATCCTGCTGGCCAGATCTTTTCCCTCTGAGGTCACTTTGCTTTCTACAGATCTTTGTGGTTCTGCGCTGCTTGGAAAGGTAGGCAGGTCCAAGGGAACTAGAGTGGTCATCTAATTTTCATCACTTTACGGGTGACTGTAGAGACTTACATTCCCAACCGGTCCCATTTCACAATTCCCAGCCAATCTCATGCAGTAACTTGTCCTCCAACCGGTCGCATGTTGCCATCTGTCCCTGCTCCTGACCAGCCTTTTCGTAGCTACAGCCCATTTGGGGAGGTGAGTGCTGATGCTCAGAGGTGTCATTCCTTCAGACCCTGTTGTTCACGCCTACAACTGACACCCCCCTCGCCGGCCCCACCACTCACAACCCCGGCCTTCACTTTGCAGTTTGTGCTACAAAGGCCTGTTTGCAAACAAAGGGAACCAAAGTTTGATTAGCCTAGGGAAGTGCACGACAGGACGTGGGAAGTGCCAGAGAAAGGGAAGAATAGTCACAAGCAATTTATTTGCAAAGGGTGTGAAGATGCAGTTGTGGGTCACTGCACACCTAAAACCAGTTAAGAGGCCCTCTGTTTGGTCCCCACTACCGTGCCTGCTGTCAGTAATGACAGGCATCCAGGGAAGGATCTTGCATGAAAGGAAGCTAAAAGTGATTGTGTCTCTTTTCCCCCAAAGCTTGAAGTATGGCTTTCAAGACCTCTTCATGAAGAATTCCTGCTGCTTTTGAAGCTGGCTTGCTTGGAGGTCTGTTCCCCTTGCAGGAGAAACAAAGCCTAGCTGTTGCAAAATTCCTCTGGGGCAAATTGACTCCCTTTTGTCTTCCCTGTGTTTAGGTGAGAGCGAAAACCTCTACATTTCACTCCGCTGGTGATGGCACTTCATAGCTGGATAGCAGAAGGAGAATCGAGTCATTAGCTTGCCTCCCATCCTTTGCGATGCTGGTTGGCCGCCGATGCTGCACTTCCCATGCATGACGTGGAAAAGAGTGGAAGGATCAGGGCCTAAAAAGTGTTTCCTATTTTTTTGTGTGGCTGGTTACCAGCTGCCACTAACTTTGCAAACTTTATTGACTGCTGTTATGTCTGGTGCTAAGTATCTTCAGACTTCATTCCAAGTAACGGGAAAAAAAATGAGGGGCAATCAGCTAGTTCCATGATGAATGAAGCCCATGTCACTCAGAGAAAATGAATATTTCTTTGCAATAATGACCAGATGGTAGCAAGACTCAGATCCAAATTAAAACATGCATGATAAATGCCAAGAAAACACAGAAAGACAAAAACCCAACCTGGAGTGAAATCTCTCTATAAATCTCCCCCCCCCCCCCCCCCCAACAACACAGGCACTTCTAATGGGAATTAAATTATTAAGAGATGTTGCAAGGGGAATACAAATGTGAGAGTCTTCCTCCTTCTTGGAACTTTTTGAAAGAGTATTACAGCACAGCCAGCTGGCTTTCCTTCTCCATATGAGACAGCACTGGGCTGAATGGGAGCTTTTCATGTAGAAGCACAAGCAAAATACTAACCCAGAAAATAAATTATACATTGGAGTTAGCATAGAAATAGACTGTATTTTGCCTCCTGCAGAAGTGACTTGTGGAACTCCTTGCTGCAAGAAATTACTATAACTGAAGTCTACAAGGACTTAGAAAGGGGTTAGCATTTGCAGATAGTATTACTACCCACAATTATATTAAACAGAACAACTGTGGATAGTGGATATGCAATATCTTAGTTCCAGGTGGATGCTAAAGATAAATTAAAGGTGTTAGAAAGAAACTCTTTTAGGAAAAATGTAGAGCCCACAATATTTCCTGTGCTTTTTAATGCGTTATGTGATATTTGAAAGATCAGGACAAAGGATAACAAGGACTGCTGGATCTGAGTTAGTATAGCATTTGTGGGGATATTTTGAAGGAAGTCTGTGTTTTGGCATACTCCTGGCTGGCTGCTGGGCAAGCCAAGCCTAGCCCTTCACTGTCCAACCAAGCGACACCCTCAGAAGCCTTATTTTTAACTCTGGCCATTTCTGATCCTGCATGATGCCTTTTATGTTCCCTTCCTCCAATTTGCAAATCTCACGGTGATACAAAATGGATGGTCTCTCAGGGGGGTGGCTGGCTCCTCCCTGTCAGCACTGACAACTTTCCCCAGCACTAAATTAATGAGAAATATTAAATTACAGAGGCACACACACACACACTTTGGAAAGAAACATGGTGTTTGATCCCCCCAAACTGCCAAGCTCTACTTAAAACCGATAACAAATGTTCTTCCCCAGCAAGATGTGATTAGCTTTTATACCTGTGCAGATTGTACAAACACACAGAAGGGAGCTTTTAAATATCATTGATTTGTCTATTTGAAAATATTAATTTCAAATCCAGCTGGAACAACCTTTGCTAAATTACACTGTGCCAGTGGGAGTTAGAGGACCCACAAGTCTAAACTTAAGAATGGGAGGAGGGAGGGTTAAAGAAGAAAAAAAACTGAAACAACTAAAAGTCCATTTAAACTCAGTAGGTTTCCAGTTAATTACATTTTCACACCTATCCCAGTAGTTACAGATGTATTTATAATGTATGCCTGCCTCGGTGGTTACTGAATACTGCATTCTCCACGGACTCTATGAGCCCGGATTTCTTTCCTACATCTAAAAAAACTTCTGTTTTAATTGCAGTCACATCCAAATACTGTCTCAGTTCAATTGTAATGGTTCAAAGTAATTTCCTTCCCCCCCATTTCTTCCCTTCTTTCCCCCTCTCTTCTCCCCTATATAAAGGGAACAACTGGATGTCATGTGTGAAGATGCCGCAGACAACCAGAGTTTGAGGACAAACCCATCGTTTGCTTGCCTGGTGGAACAGATCCACACGACTATTTTTCAACAAAGCATTCCCACCCCATCCTCAGAACATACCCCATCTCTCTTTGACCCTAATATGCCAATTCCCCCCCTCCACAGCTCCTTGCCAGGATAGGAGCACACCCCTTCTCTTCAAAGCATTTCTCCTTAACGCTGTGATCTGCTCTCTGCATTATAGGTCCCATGAGAGGGGCCATGGCTGAGATTCAGCCCTTCATCACCAAGTCAGAGCTGGTCTCCCAGGCTCTGTGGAGAAAACAGGCTCCTCCAGAAGGCAACTGCTCCATCTTGTTTTTAGGAGAAGATGAATCGCCATCTGGAATTACGCTTTCTTCTCTGTTGGCTGCAAAGGGAGCCATGGGTCACTAACTTAGTCACAGATAAACTTCCCTGATATCTACATCAAAGCAGATGAATCCCACCCTGAGAGACTTGCCAGGGTCATTTGAGGAGGCTGTTGCAGAGTTGCAGACTGGATGTGGGAATATGTCAGGGAGTGCTGTGAAGTGCTATGCAGTGCTATGAAGCCCACTCAGTAGTATCTACAAGGGCTCCTGCACCTTCAGGATGGAGGAACAAGATGTGGAAACAGAGTTAGTTCTGTGAGCACCTCTGCTACCTCTCTTTTCTGAGCTTGACACTTCAGTCCAGAAGTCCCCAGCTCTTCTAAAGAGCAAAGGAGAAGAGCCCCATGATTGTGCTCTTTACCCTATATGCATTTGGACTCCGTAAATATTCTGCACCTGGCCCCATATGAACAACTTCCCTCCAGAGTCAGAGGGTCTGAATGACAGCATCAGCACTGAAACACCAAGGGCTCACAGCACAGTCAGTGGTTTCTCGAGGGCTCTGGAGAAGCAGCTCCCACACAAACTATGGCTGTTGCAGACCACAGCCACCTTTCAATTATAGATCTAGGGACGCCTTTTCAGCTTGCCTTCTCTAATGCAGACCTCAAGCACAGGCACTGAGATAGACTTGCAAAACAAAACTAATAAAACCAAAGTGGTCTTGTACCTAAATTTGCCCCCCTGAGAAGAAAATGAGAGAAGGGGCTGCACTGGAGAGAAACCGGTCATATTGCTTAATGCATAACTGGAAGGCACTCCACTATGCTGGTGCTGAGGACGGGATGAAAACCTATCTGGAACAGAACAGCACTCAAGAGGTTACTCACAGCCACAGCATAAACAGTGAAAATTTACTGGAGTATATAGACCATACAAGTGTGCAGCTAAATAAGCTTCATAGTAATGGAATTGCCACATCCCCCTGAATTGTACCTCAGTAAGGCTACCCTGCTGTTTGAAAAGCAAATTCAGACTCGATGGTAGGAGCCTGGATGATTACAATATGAGCCATAGGGAGAAGATAAACTATCTAAGTTGATAAGGATAGCATGGACTACTCTCACAGAGTGAAAAGTGTGAGCATTCACGGAGACAAACAGGTTGTGGAAATATGGCAATGCTACATCTAAGGTTGCAGAAACAGTCACCTGTAGCAACATCGTACTACCTGGAAAGCCAACCTGTGCTTGCTGGAAACCGCAGCTCATTGTCTGGTGTCAATCAGCACAGCTCCATTGATGTCAGCCTCTTTTCCTGCTAGTGTCACGTGCTGTTCCTTTGCTAATATAATACAATATAATTTCATACTTTTTAAATCTTCAGTGAAGTTACACAGACTTCCACCAAGTGAGGGTTTGGTCGACAGCTTTATTATGATGCACATTCAGAAGAAGGCAAAGTTAAGATCACAGAGGCAACCTTAACCTTCTTTCCTGACATCTGAGTGCTCGACTGCAGAGCCACAGCATTACTGCAGTGAGGTTTCCTCCCCAAACACATCAGCCCAGCCTAACCACTTCCATTTAATTACAGTCATCTCCCCCCACGTCTTGAAGAGCCTTACAAATGCAGCTGTATGCAGCCTCCCTACTCAACCATCACAGCCGAGCTGCAGGTGGCAAAACAGATGCAGGAGGAGGTTGGCTGCTTCACTGAGGTCACACAGGCTGCTTCCTTCTCTTACTGATTTTTCACTTGCTCCCTGATTACACTTTCACCAGCAGCAGCCATCATGAAGCCACAGCTTATGGTTCCTAGGGGCAGTTCTAGTAGCTGGGGAGGGCCAAAACCCTGCGGACATCTTACTGTCTGACACGGGGGCTCAGACACTGGTGCTGTGCCCTGGTTATCCCTGTTTTGCTGCTAGCTGGTGCTAGCCCTGGCTAGGTAGTGCTCTCACAAGCAATACCTGGGGGATGCCACAAGCCATTCGGAGATGTGTGGGAATGACTTGTGCTAGTCCGCTGCCTGCAGAGTGCGACGGGCTGGGAGGGAGGGATGAAGTCCCCCGCAGAGCGTTTTGCAAGGGGATTGCTTCTGGCTGCTGGGAAGATCCTGCTTCGGAGGTGCTGGCCCCGACTGAGGGTTGCTTTTGGTGTCCCTGAGGGCAGCTGGCAGCCCCTGGGTGCTGAGGGCAGGGGCACAGGGCAGGGGGTCTCCCACGGGGCACGGGGCTCAGTCACCACCTGGCTCGGCGTCCTTACTCAGCGAAACAGCGGGACGGGAGGGAGAGGAGGGAAGGCACAACAAAACCCTCCCAAACCGAACAAAAATGTTTTCAGCTCCTGTCAGGAGCAGAAAGATTGGAAATGACATCAAGTCAACACTCACTGATTCTCTTTTGTTATGACCATTACATAGAGCGTCCCAATACCTTACGTCCTCCTGACCGGCAAAAGCTGTCTGAGCATCTTAACCCGACGTCTGTGGGCCACCCCCTCCCATCTTCCCTCTTCAAATTATTATTATTATTATTATTATTATTATTATTATTATCCTCATTGTTTTTAAATCACTCTCTATTTAACAGTTGTTTTTCACATTAAACATTAGAAGCGAGCTCGCCATAGTCAGAACAATGAAACTGTCATCTCTAATTTGCCTGGCAGAAGTCGCGTTGACAGGAAGTTGTCTGTGGTTGTTTAGAAATAAAATAATGCTCTGAGGAGAAGTGCAGAAACTTAATAGGACTTTAAAAACAACAGGAGCCATGGGGACTGCAGATGGTTCCTAGGTCTAAGGACTAAATAAACAATGACTTTATAGGCAAGAATGTAGCCTAGGGGAGATGGCCTCTAAAGAGATGTTCACACATATTGTGTCCAACATCATTAGACTGCCCGGTGGGAGCAAGTGGGTGGCAGTTAAGGACACTTTGAAAAGGAAAAATCAGCCTCAAAAGATGCTTTAAATGACGAGGAGGTGGAAGAGCAAACTGTCTGAAGAACTTCACGCAGCTAAATGACTCACCAAACATCTGTCTCAGGGACCAATAATTTCAAACTGGTTGACTTACTGGGTGTAAAATATATAGATAAATGTAGAGGAAAAAAATAAATTAAAAACATCCAATAGGGAGGGTGGGATTTGCTGTGGGAAAACAAGAGACGGGGCTTGGTGAGAAAGGGGGATAGGGAGCGGGAGCTTCATAAATAAGTAGCGATAAAGGCAGCGGGGATGAGCTCTTTCAGAGGTCTGGAGCACAGCTCACATTCTCTCTCTCTCTGAGGTTTCATTTAAGCCTGGCACATCCAAGTGCAGAGATTAAAAAAAAAAAGGGGGGGGAGGAGAGACAACCTGATATTCACTGATTGGAAAAGCAAACACAGGGACCAGTTTCGAAAGGACTCTAGTGCTGCGATTTGGAAAATAAGGGCCTTGGAACATGAAGTGCAATCTTCTACCCAGGGCTGCTAAACCCTTTCTGCCAAGCCATTAACATTTATAAGGCCTTCAATCATGTGGGTTTTTTTTTCCCCTTTCCCCCCTTCCCGCCCCCCTCCCCCCATTTCTCTCTCCATTCTGCAGAGCGCTCATTTCAGTCTCGCTCTTTTGTTACACCTGTTTGCAAGGGGATATTTTGCAGTTAACTTCAGCTGGCCTCTTCATATTTATGGCTTTCAAGGCAGGCAGAGGTGGGGTGAGGGGGAGTGCTGAGCCAGGTTTTTTGTAAAGAGGTGTAGTAAATTTTGTCTCTAGCAATTTTTTGGCTGTAGGGTTTGCTACAAAGAAAGGGATGTTAATGTTGCAGCTGCTGCTGGAGAGACTTTTTTTCTGCTACAAATTGAAAAGAACAGTGAAATCCCGATTTTATGAAAGCCAGATACTTTTTTTTTTAATCTTCATAGCTATATATGTGTCTGTATATATATAAATATATATGTTAGATTCCAAAGATTTTCTTGAGCTAATTGCCTGGGAATAATCTTACATTTCTAAAATAAAAAATTCTTTTATAACTGGAAAGAGCGGTAGGGGTTTTTTTTTTGTCTTGGCAAGAATATCAAAATACAACATTTTGACAATTTCCTGAGATTTTTCTCTGGACCTATTTATTTACTTCTTTATTTATCCCAAGTGAAAGATAGTTCGATCCAGTGTTTTCTAATAAACTCCACAAAAAAAGAATCCATCCAAGCCAAGCAAAATAGGGTTTATTGGAAAAATCCCAACCCTCTCACTAGACAAGGTCTGCTCTTGTTATCCAACCTTACTTTTTAGCCTCCCCCTGTAGTTGGCAGTTTAATTGATATGAACCAGGTTGACCTGTTTTTGTTTGGTTGGTTGGTTTTTGTTTGTTATTTTTGCTCATTTGAGGGTACTTGGATCATATTCTGTGTCCCTTTGCGGGAATAAAAATGTTGTTTTTGCAGAGTTACACTGTTTAAAGGTAAGGAATGTGGTATTGAGATATGCTTGCAGTGATAAGAAAACTTAGCAGGCGACCTTGTAAAATGCAGACAACCAGACTCCTTAGAGCAATTAGGTGAAAAATCACAGTGTTAAGTCAAGTCAGATAAGTGAAGAAACATTACTACTCCAAAGAGTAAAAAAGTCAAAAGAAATTTGAAATTTAACAGGCCGGCAACTGAAGGCCATGCATTGTCTGTGAAGCATCAGATAGGTTGTGAACCTGGATTACCCACTCAGTGGGGAAACAGGGGAGGGTCCCGGTCATCGAGAAAGAAAGTATATAAACTGTACTGTGTGACTAGTAGGCGTGCTCCTGCTTGTGGGATGCCTGCCATTGCAATCGCGAATAAATTACTACACTGAGATCCTCGCCTGAGCCTAAGTTATTGGCTACGGAGTGTTTCTCACAATTTGGGGGCTGGTCCGGGATCCAGTCACCTACTGGGGAGCCCCACCGCCGCAGCAGCAGGAAGGCATGCCCCGCTGATTTCAGCGGTCCTGTGCATCAAAGGTGGTGGTTCTGCGGAGAGCTGACAGAGGGCCCGAGACTGATTAAAGAGGCAGGATCCATGAAGTAGTGGGGAAGGGAAGAAGGTAGGCACTCCGGGTTTTAAGAATTGCTCCGGTAACTCTGTGCACAGACCAAGGTAAATAATATTAAGTATTGCCTTGGGGGTCGGGTGAGACTCTGTGTGACGTGTGATTGAGACGTACTTTTGTATGAAGCGAGTGTGGAGTCCTGATCCGCGGTTCCATAGCTCCGCAAGGGGCGCGGAGATGGAAACGGACAAAGCGTGAGATAAGAGAGGGAAAGGAAGAGTCTCGGGCAATTTGGTGTGCGGTAACCCTTGCACGGTGAAGTGCTTGGCAGTACACCCCCATTTTCAGAAATGGGATAATATGGGTTCCCGGGGAGAGGGAGATATCCCTGGGGGAGTGCCTACTGACAGTTCTTCCTGAAGAATGATAAGAAATTGGAAAAATAATCTCAAAATTAGAGGAGATGATAGAAGAAGAAAATGGTTAAATATTGTGTATCAGTCTGGACAAAAGAACCAATTAAGGAAACAGCAGTATTTTGGCCAAAATACGGGTCTGATGAAAATTCAGGCTTTAAATTTATATGTAAACAATAAGATTCCTTTTTCGGAGAAGGAGCCAAATTATGCTCCCTATAATCCTAATATTGCACCGGTGGCAGCAGCAGTCGCTCCAGGAAGGGAGACAGGGACTGCAATTAACACTGTCCCTAGAGAAGAGCGTACTCTAGGCTCTGGCAAGAATTAGAACAAGGTAGAAGAGATACTGAGAATTTTGCCTTCCCTGATACTAACAGTACTAACACTAACTGTGTATCCTCTTAGGTGAACTTCCTCCCTCCTTACCAGCAGAGAGGTTAGGAGTTTTAAGACGGAGATGAAGTCTTTAACTGAGGACGCCAACAGGCTAGCTGAACTATTAACTAATGAAACCCTAAAAAGTGATGGGGGTAGAAGGGGCTGGGATAACATTGCCACCTTTGGGGGATACCAAGCTGAGACTAGGGGATAAAATGATCTCTGGGCAATTATTGTATGTACCCTAGGCAGGGACTAACTTGTTGGGAAGGGATTTGATGATGAAATTGGGCATTCAAATAGTAAATTGTTAGACTGGAGTAACACTGTTATTAATGGAGGGCTCTCAGGCCCTGAGAGCAAAGATATATTCACCTCTGACTGGAAAGACTCTGAAGTGGGGGCGGAAGCAACAATACATATGGACAGTTTTACCTCAGGGGTTTACAGGGCCACCAATTTATTTGGGCAAAGTTCTAGAACAGATTTTGGAGCAATTCCAACCTCCCAAGGAGGTATTACTGTTACAAAAATGTGGATGATGTTTAATTGTCAGGACAGGAGAAAACAGTTGTGAAGAAAGCTACTAACAAGCTATTCAACTTTCTGGGAAAGCAGGGCTTGGGAGTATTGAAAAATAAATTACAATATGTAGAAAGAGAAGTCAGGTATTTAAGGCATCTAATGTCTGAGGGAAAACGGAGAATAAATCCAGAGAGGATTCAGGGAATTGTTGAAAACTAAGAAAGAATTAAAAAGTTTTAAGAGAAAGATTTTTTTAAGGAATCAGGAGCCACGAAGTCTGAGGGAAAATGGATACTCCCTGATGGGAGAGAAATGCTGAATAAAGCACCAGTGAGGCAAATATTAATCGTTTTACATCAAGAGAGTCATTGGGAGGTGCAAGCAATGTGTGATGTTGTGCTAAGACAGTATGTCTGTGTAGGAATATACACTTTAGTGAAGCAAATATGCAGAGGATGTACCATATTGGATGGATGTATCCATTGGATACATTGGATGTATTGATATATCCATTGGATACATCAATGGATGTATCCATAACACCAGTGTATCCATTATCCATCCAGGATGTATCCATAACACCAGTGACAGGACCCGCGGGAACGGGGTTAAGCTGAGGCAGGGGAAATTTAGGCTCGACATCAGGAGGGGGTTCTTCACTGAGAGGGTGGTTGCACACTGGAACAGGCTCCCCAGGGAAGTGGTCACTGCACCGAGCCTGTCTGAATTTAAGAAGAGATTGGACTGTGCACTTAGTCACATGGTCTGAACTTTTGGGTAGACCTGTGCGGTATCAAGAGTTGGACTTGGTGATCCTTAAGGGTCCCTTCCAACTCAGGATATTCTATGATTCTATGATTCTATGATTCTATATGTCAAAAGGCAAATAAAAAGGTCGTTCGTAACCCACCTAGAGGGGGACGGGAGCCAGGGATTCGACCTTTCCGAAGAGTACAGGTAGACTTTACTGAGTTACCTAAAGCAGGGAGACTTAAGTACTTGTTTGTCCTAGTTGACCACGTGACTGGATGGGTGTAAGCTTTCCCCTCGGTATCTGCCACTGTGAACACGGTGGCTAAGGTATCACTGGAGCAAATAGTCCCTAGATATGGGATAGCTGAAAACATTGATTCAGATCAAGGAAGTCATTTCACTTCACAAGTACTGCAAGGGTTAATGCAGGCCTTAGAGATTGAGTGGGATTTTCACACCCCTGGCACCCCTCCTCTTCTGGGAAGGTAAAGAGAATGAACCAGACATTAAAGAAGCAATTAACTAAATTAGTGTTAGAAACCCAACTTCCTTGGGTAAAATGCTTACCTTTAGCACTCCTGCAGGTTCAAACAGCACCAAGAAAGGATATAGGAATTTCACCGTATGAGATGCTGTTCGGATTACCCTATCTGGGCAGAAGGGGTGAGATACCACAATTCGAAACAAGAGAGTTTTCTTAAGAACTGTATTCTGGGGTTGTCCTCTTCTTTGTCATCTCTCAGGACCCATGGGAAATTGGGTCCTGATTCAGACCTGGAAAGGATCAACTCCGGCCCGAATGGGAAGGACACTTACAAGTACTACTAACCACTGAAACAGCCATAGGAACTGCGGAAAAAGGTTGGACTCACTATACTCGAGTGAAGGTATCCGTCGACCCTAGTACCTGGGAAGCTGTTCCTGCAGAAGACTTGTTGGAAGCTGAAATCAAAGAGAAAAAAATCTCACAGTGGACTCTGAGCGGGATAAGAGCTTGCAATTGTAAACCAACCTTTTATTTTCACAGGTAACTAATGAGTGTGACTTGTGATTGAGAGAAAGGACAGACCTATAGCGAATTGAAGTGCTCCCAAGGGGGGGGTTTGTTCTAGTAGTAGTGTACATCTTATTCTTTGTATTGATAATTATTTGGAAACCTGAGGTTTAAAAATAATGACAGGGAAAAATCAATTATTAATTTTGTTTTTAGTGATTGTAGGCCTCAGAGAAAGCCTTGGTCAATTGGCAACTTGGAAAAGGCATGACCAGATAATAGTAAGACGGGTGTCCTGGTTCCAGTTAGGACAGAGTTAAGTAGCTCATAGTAGCTGGTAGGGTGCTATGTTTTGGATTAGGATGAGAAGAGCGCTGATAACATGCTGATGTTTTAATTGTTGCAGAGCAGTGTTTACACCAGGCCAAGGACTTTTCGGCTTCTCGCTCTGTCCTGCCAGCGAGCAGGCTGGGGGTGCAGCAGGAGCTGGGAGGGGACAGACCCAGGACAGCTGACCCAAACTGGCCAAAGGGGTATTCCATACCATCTGACGTCATGCTAAACAATATATAGGGGTGGCTGGCCGGGGTGGGGGGGCCGGCTGCTCGGGAATAGGCTGGGCATCGGTCAGCGGGTGGTGAGCAATTGCATTGTGCATCACTTGTTTTCTTACACATTATTATTGTTAATACTATTATCATTATCACTATTATTATTACTATTGTTATTATTATATTCCTTATATTCCTTATATTATTATATTCCTGTCTTAATAAACTGTCTTTATCTCAACTCACAGGCTTCACTTTCCCGTTTCTCTCCCCCATCCCAGAGAGGGAGGGGGGAGGGTGAGCGAACGGCTGTGTGGTGTTTAGCTGCCAGCCGGGTTAAACCACAACAACGGGATACCCCGTAAAAATAGGGGTGAATGTGACAGAGGGTTATGTACCACAATCTGTCACAGTTGATGCTTGTGAGCTGTTAGCTTGTGGAGATTTAAATGCCCAAGGACAATTGAGCAGAGAGTAAAAATAACTGGGAGAGACCCAACAGCCAGATTGAGAATAGCTGTATGGAAACGATCCTCTATTGCCATCAGAGAAAGGGAGAAACTCAAGGAGAAAACAGGAGAGAAAACAGGAGGCCCTCTTTGAAATGCGGCAGTTCAAACATTTGAGATTGAAACAGGGTATGGGGATGTGAATGCCTGGATAGAATGGGTCAAATATACTGTCCAGAGTCTCAACCATAGCAATTGCTATGCTTGTGCCTCAGGATGACCGATTGCCCAGATAGTGCCCTGCCCATTGGGGTGGACCAAGGACTCCCAGGGGATGCGATGCATGATTGCATTGTACCAAGAAAAGACTGCCTGGGGAAATGAGGCCTGTAAGTCTCTCTTTTCTGTTCCCTTCCTTGCGTGACAGCAATATCAGGGTTCCCCCTGCATTCTCTACAGCTATAGGTAACCATACAGCTTGCCTCTCACGGCAGGGTGTGAGTGCTACCTGGCATCTGGGAGAATTTGCCTTGTGCACGAGGACCTTGAATGCTACCGAGGACTTGATGGGAAACTGCTCAAGACTTGAGATCCCCAGGGCAGATCTCTGGTGGTACTGTGGAGGGAAGATCTTACGGTCCACCCTACCATCTAACTGGGGAGGCACTTGTGCACTTGTTCAATTAGCTATACCCTTCACCCTGGCATTTGAAAGAGAAACATCACAAATACCCAGAAGAAGTAAAAGAAGCTTAGGAGTATCATTTGATGATAGAGCGTACATAGATTCTATTGGGGTGCCTAGAGGAGTTCCCGATGAACAGGAAGCCAGGAATCAAATTGCTGCATGGTTTGAGTCACTGTTCTGGTGGGTAACAATCAATAAGAATGTGGATTGGATTAATTATATTTATTATAATCAGCAGAGATTCATAAATTATACAAGGGAAGCGATAAGAGGAATCGCTGAACAACTAGATGCCACCAGCAAAATGGCTTAGGAAAACAGAATAACATTAGATATGATGCTTGCGGAGAAAGGAGGGGTGTGTGTGTGTGTGTGTGTGATAGTGAGCAACCATTGGTTGCACTTTTACACCCAACAATACTGCCCCGGATGGCATAGTAACTAGAGCGTTGCAAGGGTTTACCACCCTTGCCAGTGAATTGGCAGAAAAATTAGGCATATTTACATCCTTGATTGTAGTAGCAGGAGTTTTGACAGCTGGTGGTTGTTGCATTATCCCCTGTGTTAAAGGACTACTACAGTGGTTAATTGAAACTGCACTATTGAAACAAATGACCACGAAGCCACCACCTTACTCAGATAAGGTGATGATATTAGAGGAGATGGAAAGCAAAGAAGGTGAAGAAGAGGAAGATATCTACCAAATTACACCTAAGAGAAAAGTTTTGCAAAAATCTACAATTTATAAAAAAAATGAAAAGGGGGGAATTGTGGGAATAAAAATGTTGTTTTTGCAGAGTTACATTGTTTAAAGGTAAGGAATGGGGTATTGAGATATGCTTGCAGTGATAAGAAAACTTAGCAGGCGACCTTGTAAAATGCAGACAACCAGACTCCTTAGAGCAATTAGGTGAAAATCACGGTGTCAAGTCAAGTCAGATAAGGGAAGAAACATTACCACTTCAAACAGTAAAAAAGTCTAAAGAAATTTGAAATTTAACAGGCCAGCAACTGAAGGCCATGCATTGTCTGTGAAGCATCGGATAGGTTGTGAACCTGGATTACCCACTCCAGTGGGGAAACAGGGGAGGGTCCTGTCATCAAAAAGTATATAAACTGTGTTTTGGAACCAGTAGGTGCGCTCCTCCTTGTGGGACGCCCGCCATTGCAATCACGAATAAATTACTACTTCACTGAGATCCTCGCCTGAGCCTAAGTTATTGGCTACGGAGTGTTTCTCACACTGCTCAAATGAGCCACCCGCTATTTCGATGTAACTCTGCTTCTCCTGCCAGGGCAAGGAGCATCATTAGGGTCTACGGAACAGGACTCAGCCTTTTAATATCACATCAGACAGCTGAATCTGCGTACATCACTCCCACGTCCCTTTACAGTCAACAGAGGTATTTGTGCCTCCGAAGGCTGATTCATCCTATCAAAGATTATCTAAGAAAGGTTGGGAAAACTGCTCTGGGCAAGTGCCCATCTCTTTCAACTAAGTATAAAGTAAGTTCAAGCGACTACTTTAGACTTAAGCAGTTAATGTTCAGATGGCTAAATTTAGGAGAGCTGAATCCCACCCATGGCATATAAATTAAACACACACAGTTTTTGATCCTTAACCGTGCCTGCAGGTGTGTTATGCTGGAAGTGGTACAGATATATATCATAGTTTATCTGACTGATCACAAACAACCAACACAGCTGGAACAACCAATATCAAATAAACACAGATTTTCTTTGTGATAAAATCTACAGAGTTAAAATAAAATAATCTCAAAAGACGCGTCTTAATAACAATCTAAAATTACTGTTCAATGGACCCATAATCTTCTTGTACCTAGTACATGAGAAGGAAAACAAGTCAAAAGGAACTGGGAAAAGCTATTATTTGAAAAGTATTCCACCATTAACACAATATGAAACTGCTACCTACAAAACAACTTCCTTAGACAAAGAGTAAAAGCATTCAAAAACGTGGTGACAGCCAGTAAGACTCTACAGCTCCTGAGCCTTCAAGACATTTTAGAGAAATAATATTTTGCATGTATGCAGCAGGTTTCACCTGAAGTTCTCAAAGCACTTTGTAAATATATATGCGTTAATTAATCTTCACAGCAGCTCTATGAGGTAAGCACTGTAAATATAATTATCTTGATTCTACAGATGGTGAACTTGAGACTCAGAGCACTGAAATAACTCCCCCAAGTTCACACCGTGAATCAGCAACACTGTAGTGACTGGAATGCAGCAGTTTCACTGCCACTTCCCTTTGCTATCACAGATGACAAAAGTCCCTCTGCTTATGGTAACACATGAAGGAAAGAGCTTCTTTGGGGCTTCACAATTTCTTGTTGATAAACATTTTCAACCCTTTGAATAGGGGACATAATAAACGTACACACTGACATTCATTATTAATGTGCTTATTAGCATCTGCATTATTACCACTGGAGGAACGTTATCAATAGATGGTGCTTGGTAGCAGGTCAGATCCTGTCCCTACCACCTAATATGGCCAATTCTGGTGTCTGCTGCTTAAAAGGACGATTTCCTTAATAAGCATTTCCTAAGAAGGCTCATACAGCAATCACACTTCCTGCACATCTTTCGTCTTCATTTAGTGTGACATTCCTGTTGTATCTTGTAAATAATCTGTGGTTGTCCCCACTGGGGAGAAACACAGTTTGATATAATGTCAGCCTGAGCTGAACCTGAGAAAGCTGAGCTTGCCGCGAAGGGGAGGGTCTCTCAAGCACCCACATCTGGAATCTTCAGCCTACCCTTACCTTAATAAAAAGACAACCTGCCAGCATGTAAATGGCAGTGAACAAAAGGGGATTACATATGGCAAACAGGAGCGGTAGTCAGTGGTAATGCCTCTGTACTGTGGAGGGGCATTGGCTGCCAAGGGGGGTCTGCACAGGCACCTGGTGGTCTCCTTTCTCCTTAAAATAATAACGGTACTTCATATGGTCATATATTTTGAAAACATTACTTTTTCTTTCACTGCATTAGCTGAGCAGTTAAAGAGGAACTGTGTTGTTTTCATGTAAACCCAATTTCTTCAGATTATTCTATTTGATTCTCTTCTGCTCTGCTCTGTTCCTTACATGGAGCACATCTCCATGGGCTACCTCTCCTTATGGCAGAGGTGCTCCAGTAGTGTGTCTTGATTTTTATTTTTGGTGAAACGTATTATAAATTATTTTCTACTCTTGTTTCTATTTTGAGATTCTAACAGTTTTTTTCACCTGGTTAAATCCAAGTTGTGTCCATGCACACATAGACTGGGTATCTGTCTGGGAGCCTTGGAGGTTCATACCCTTTCAGAATATTCCCAGCATATTCATGACAAATAGTACTGACAAATAGTACTACACTTCACCCACTTCCCTCAGTACATGGCTGCTCAACTGTGGGAGTATCACCATGGGGGTCGACAAGCCCCCGTAGTTGGTGATACCATCCTATGCAGGCCATGAGGAATGTAAAGAAGTTAGACGGAACAAAGAAGGGTGATTAACGAGACGCCTTGCTGTCTCAAACTGCTTGTTCTCCATCCCTTAAGACAAGGAAGTTGCTAAGTGTTTGCTGTTGCTGGGCGAAGTTGTTAACCAATGAACAGCTAGTGGGAAAGTACCACTTGTATAGCTAATGGTATAAGAAGGGAGCCTGTCCTCAATAAAGTGGTAGTTGAAGTTATTGATCCCTAAAGAAACCCTGGTGTCCATGTGGTCATTACGCCACACTCAACCTCCATAAGAATATTTTAATATTATCCTTTCTGATGTGGCAGAGAACAAGAAAAGAATCATAGAATCATAGAATCATAGAATGGCCTGGGTTGAAAAGGACCTTAAAGATCATCTAGTTTCAACCCCCCTGCTCTGGGCAGGGTTGCCAACCACTAGAGCAGGCTGCCCAGAGCCACATCCAGCTTGGCCTTGAATGCCTCCAGGGATAGGGCATCCACAACCTCCGTGGGCAACCTGTTCCAGTGCCTCACCACCCTCTGAGTGAAAAACTTCCTCCTAATTTCCAACCGAAATCTCCCCTGTCTTAGTTTAAAACCATTCCCCCTTGTCCTATTGCTATCAACACGTAAACAGGTGTTCCCCCTCCTGTTTATACTCTCCCTTCAAGTATTGGAAGTGTGAGAAACACTCCGTAGCCAATAACTTAGGCTCAGGCGAGGATCTCAGTGAAGTAGTAATTTATTCGCGATTGCAATGGCGGGCGCCCCACAAGCAGGAGAGCGCGCCCACTAGTTCCAAAACACAGTTTATATACTTTTTGATGACAGGACCCTCCCCTGTTTCCCCACTGGAGTGGGTAATCCAGGTTCACAATCTATCTGATGCTTCACAGACAATGCCTGGCCTTCAGTTGCCGGCCTGTTTTTGAGATGGTAATGTTTTCTCCCCTTATCCGGCTTGACTTAACATAGTGATTTTCACCTGATTGCTCTAAGGAGTCTGGTTGTCTGCATTTTAGGAGGTCACCTGCTGAGCTTTCTTATCACTGTAAGCATATCTCAATACCACATTCCTTCCTTCTATACAATGTAACACTGCAAAAACAACATTTCTATTCCCACAATTCCCCCCTTTTCTCTTTTTATAATTTGTTGATTTTTGCAAAATTTTTCTCTAAGATGTAATTTGGTAGATGTCTTCCTCTTCTTCCCTTTCTTTGCTTTCCATTTCCTCTAATATCATCATCTTATCTGAGTAGGGTGGTGGATCCATGGTCATTTGTTTCAAAAGTGCAGTTTCAATTAACCGCTGGACAAGTCCCCTTACACAGGGGATAATGCAACAACCAATGGCTGTCAAAACTCCTGCTACTACGATCAAGGATGTAAATATGGACACTACCATCCCTTTCCATTTACCAAATCAAGATTGCAACCATCCTGTGATGGAAGTGCCTGTTCCTAATTTTTCTGCCAATTCACTGGCAAGGGTGGTAAACCTTTGCAATGCTCTAGTTACTATGCCATCCAGGGCACTGTTATCAATGGAGTGCTCTCAGGCCCTGAGAGCAAAGATATATTCACCTCTGACTGGAAAGACCCTGAAATGGGGGCGGAAGCAACAATACATATGGACAGTTTTACCTCAGGGGTTTACAGGGCCACCGATTTATTTGGGCAAGTTCTAGAACAGATTTTGGAGCAATTCCAACCTCCCAAGGAGATATTACTGTTACAAAAATGTGGATGATGTTTAATTGTCAGGACAGGAGAAAACAGTTGTGAAGAAAGCTACTAACAAGCTATTCAACTTTCTGGGAAAGCAGGGTGTCCTGGTTCCAGTTAGGACAGAGTTAAGTAGCTCATAGTAGCTGGTAGGGTGCTATGTTTTGGATTAGGATGAGAAGAGCGCTGATAACATGCTGATGTTTTAATTGTTGCAGAGCAGTGTTTACACCAGGCCAAGGACTTTTCGGCTTCTTGCTCTGTCCTGCCAGCGAGCAGGCTGGGGGTGCAGCAGGAGCTGGGAGGGGACAGACCCAGGACAGCTGACCCAAACTGGCCAAAGGGGTATTCCATACCATCTGACGTCATGCTAAACAATATATAGGGGTGGCTGGCCGGGGTGTGGGGGCCGGCTGCTCGGGGATAGGCTGGGCATCGGTCAGCGGGTGGTGAGCAATTGCATTGTGCATCACTTGTTTTCTTACACATTATTATTGTTAATACTATTACCATTATCACTATTATTATTATTATTGTTATTATTATTTTCCTGTCTTAATAAACTGTCTTTATCTCAACTCACCGGCTTCACTTTCCCGTTTCTCTCCCCCATCCCAGAGAGGGAGGGGGGAGGGTGAGCGAACGGCTGTGTGGTGTTTAGCTGCCAGCCGGGTTAAACCACAACACAGGGCTTGGGAGTATTGAAAAATAAATTACAATATATAGAAAGAGAAGTCAGGTATTTAAGGCATCTAATGTCTGAGGGAAAACGGAGAATAAATCCAGAGAGGATTCAGGGAATTGTTGAAAACTAAGAAAGAATTAAAAAGTTTTAAGAGAAAGATTTTTTTTTTTTTTTAAGGAATCAGGAGCCACGAAGTCTGAGGGGAAATGGATACTCCCTGATGGGAGAGAAATGCTGAATAAAGCACCAGTGAGGCAAATATTAATCGTTTTACATCAAGAGAGTCATTGGGAGGTGCAAGCAATGTGTGATGTTGTGCTAAGACAGTATGTCTGTGTAGGAATACACACTTTAGTGAAGCAAATATGCAGAGGATGTACCATATGTCAAAAGGCAAATAAAAAGGTCGTTCGTAACCCACCTAGAGGGGGACGGGAGCCAGGGATTCGACCTTTCCGAAGAATACAGGTAGACTTTACTGAGTTACCTAAAGCAGGGAGACTTAAGTACTTGTTTGTCCTAGTTGACCACGTGACTGGATGGGTGTAAGCTTTCCCCTCGGTATCTGCCACTGTGAACACGGTGGCTAAGGTATCACTGGAGCAAATAGTCCCTAGATATGGGATAGCTGAAAACATTGATTCAGATCAAGGAAGTCATTTCACTTCACAAGTACTGCAAGGGTTAATGCAGGCCTTAGAGATTGAGTGGGATTTTTACACCCCCGGCACCCCTCCTCTTCTGGGAAGGTAAAGAGAATGAACCAGACATTAAAGAAGCAATTAACTAAATTAGTGTTAGAAACCCAACTTCCTTGGGTAAAATGCTTACCTTTAGCACTCCTGCAGGTTCAAACAGCACCAAGAAAGGATATAGGAATTTCACCGTATGAGATGCTGTTCGGATTGCCCTATCTGGGCAGAAGGGATGAGACAAAACAATTCGAAACAAGAGAGTTTTCTTAAGAACTGTATTCTGGGGTTGTCCTCTTCTTCGTCATCTTTCAGGACCCGTGGGCTGTTGGCTCAAACCCCAACTTTGGAATTCCCCATTCACCACTGTCACCCAGGAAATTGGGTCCTGATTCGGACCTGGAAAGGATTAACTCCGGCCTGAATGGGAAGGACCTTTACTAACCACTGAAACAGCCGTAAGAACTGTGGAAAAAGGTTGGACTCACTATACTCGAGTGAAGGCATCCGTCGACCCTAGTACCTGGGAAGCTGTTCCTACAGAAGACTTGTTAGAAGTTGAAATTGAAGAAAAAAATCTCATAGTGGACTCTGAGCGGGATAAGAGCTTACAGTTGTAAACTAACCTTTTATTTTCACAGGTAACTAATGAGTGTGACTTGTGATTGAGAGAAAGGACAGACCTATAGCGAATTGAAGTGCTCCCAAGGGGTTTTCCTTCTAGTAGTACATATATCTTATTCTTTGTATTGATAATTATTTGGAAACCTAAGGGTTAAAAGTAATGACAGGGAAAAAACAACTATTAATTTTGTTTCTAGTGATTGTAGGCCTCAGAGAAGGCCTTGGTCAATTGGCAACTTGGAAAAGGCATGACCAGATAATAGTAAGATGGGATACCCCATAAAAATATGGGTGACTGTGAAAGAGGGTTATGTACCACAATCTGTCATGGTTGATGCTTGTGAGGTGTTAGCTTGTGGAGATTTAAATGCCCAAGGACAATTGAGTAGAGAGTAAAAATAACTGGGAGAGACCCAACAGCCAGATTGAGAATAGCTGTATGGAAACGATCCTCTGTTGCCACCAGAGATAGGAAGAAACTGGAGGAGAAAACAGGAGGCCCTCTTCGAAATGCGGCAGTTGTCACAGTTAAAGAAATAAAAGATCTTAGGCAAACATTTGAGATTGAAACAGGGTATGGGGATGTGAATGCCTGGATAGAATGGGTCAAATATACTGTCCAGAGTCTCAACCATAGCAATCGCTATGCTTGTGCCTCGGGATGACCAATTGCCCAGATAGTGCCCTGCCCATTGGGGTGGACCAAGGACTCCCAGGGGATGGGATGTATGATTGCATTGTACCAAGAAAAGACTGCCTGGGGAAATGAAGCCTGTAAGTCTCTCTCTTTGCTATTCCCTTCCTTGCGTGATAGCAATATCAGGGTTCCCCCTGCATTCTCTACAGCTATAGGTAACCATACAGCTTGCCTCTCACGGCAGGGTGTGAATGCTACCCGGCATCTGGGAGAATTTGCCTTGTGCGCGAGGACCTTGAATGCTACCGAGGACTTGATGGGAAACTGTTCAAGACTTGAGATTCCCAGGGCAGATCTCTGGTGGTACTGTGGAGGGAAGATCTTACGGTCCACCCTACCATCTAACTGGGGACGCACTTGTGCACTTGTTCAATTAGCTATACCCTTCACCCTGGCATTTGAAAGAGAAACATCACAAATACCCAGAAGAAGTAAAGGAAGCTTAGGAGTATCATTCGATGATAGAGCGTACATAGATTCTATTGGGGTGCCTAGAGGAGTTCCCGATGAACAGGAAGCCAGGAATCAAATTGCTGCATGGTTTGAGTCACTGTTCTGGTGGGTAACAATCAATAAGAATGTGGATTGGATTAATTATATTTATTACAATCAGCAGAGATTCATAAATTATACAAGGGAAGCGATAAGAGGAACTGCTGAACAAGTAGATGCCACCTGCAAAATGGCTTGGGAAAACAGAATAGCATTATGTATGATGCTCACGGAGAAAGGAGGTGTGTGTATGTGATACTGGGCAACCATTGTTGCACTTTTATACCCAACAGTACTGCCCCGGATGGCACAGTAACTAGAGCATTGAAAGGGTTTACCACCCTTGCCAGTGAATTGGCAGAAAAATTAGGAACAGGCACTTCCACCACCGGACGGTTGGAATCTTGGTTTGGTAAATGGAAAGGGATGGTAGTGTCCATATTTACATCCTTGATTGTAGTAGCAGGAGTTTTGACAGCCATTGGTTCTTGCATTATCCCCTGTGTAAGGGGACTTGTCCAGCGGTTTACTGAAACTGCACTTTTGAAACAAATGACCATGGATCCACCACCCTACTCAGATAAGATGATGATATTAGAGGAAATGGAAAGCAGAGAAAGTGAAGAAGAGGAAGACATCTACCAAATTACATCTTAGAGAAAAATTTTGCAAAAATCAACAAATTATAAAAAGAGAAAAGGGGGGAATTGTGGGAATAGAAATGTTGTTTTTGCAGTGTTACATTGTATAGAAGGAAGGAATGTGGTATTGAGATATGCTTACAGTGATAAGAAAACTTAGCAGGCGACCTTGTAAAATGCAGACAACCAGACTCCTTAGAGCAATTAGGTGAAAAATCACAGTGTTAAGTCAAGTCAGATAAGTGAAGAAACATTACTACTCCAAAGAGTAAAAAAGTCAAAAGAAATTTGAAATTTAACAGGCCGGCAACTGAAGGCCATGCATTGTCTGTGAAGCACCGGATAGGTTGTGAACCTGGATTACCCAGTCAATGGGGAAACAGGGGAGGGTCCCGGTCATCGAGAAATAAAGTATATAAACCGTACTGTGTGACTAGTAGGCGCGCTCCTGCTTGTGGGACGCCTGCCATTGCAATCACGAATAAATTACTACTTCATTGAGATCCTCGCCTGAGCCTAAGTTATTGGCTACGGAGTGTTTCTCACACCTTGAAGCAGTAGAAAAATAGCACCAGTGCTCTTGAAACTAACATGTTGCTCGTCACCTTGGGTGTGTAAGACGAACGCCAGATAAAGAGAATCAATAATCTATCTCAGAACAGCAAAAACATCAGAGCAAGTCCTTCCACACAACCCTCAAAGGCTCACAGTGAGTCACCATCAGCAAATGCGGATCTTCTTTATGCCTCTCACGCTATCAGGGTAACACACTAGAAATAACACTGTTATTTAGATCTTGTGGAGCATTTGTGGGAGGCAAGGAGCCTCCAAAAGCTCTTGGCAGGGGCAGTCAAAGCATTGCTGTCCCCGTTTTGCAGAGCGGGCAAAAGAGGGACCCTCAGGAAGGTTCTGGGGGCCAAGCTGTAGTCTCTCAAGGAGCAGCTCGGGGCCCAGCACCACGAGCCCCTCTGCTGCCCTCGTCTCCAAAGGCACCTCTGGGACCATCAGCTTCAGCTGCAGGCACTCCAGGGTGGACAGACATTTCCAACGCTCGCTTTGCAAAGTACCTGGCCTGCTGCTGCACTCTGCTCCTAGGGGCTAACTTCAGCTGTGCCAGGACAGAAAGTGTGATTTCCACCTCTGCAAGCCCAAAACATCTCTAGAGAGGGAGCGAGCAGGTGCTCCCGCTTTGAATGGGCATTCGGAGGCACGCTCGGTTCTGCCCCTAACTCCGAGTTGCTGTCAATGTGTGTGACCTTCATCTACTCTCCTATGCCCGTATTTTTGAATGTGGTCCCTGAAATCCTTATTCAGACATCAAAATAGTTGGCCTTCGTTTCAAAGTTGCTAAGCAACCATAGCTTGCACAGGAGGCATTGGGAGCTGCATCCCCAGCAAGCAGTGTGGCTGCCCACCGCATCCCTACCTGCTGGAGAGGTGCCTGTGCTCAGGCACCCCAGTTCCAACTTTCTGGCCTTAATTTCTTCCTGCCTCTGCATTCCCTGCCATGCAGCGGCTGTTGGCCCTTGCCGAGCACAGGATCTATCCCATGTCGTGCCAGCGAACGCCTCGAGGTGTTTGGGTAAGAGAAGCAGAGCAGGGGGCAAGGCAGACAAAAGCCAGGAAAAGCCCTGACACCACGATGCAATGGGGTGGTGAGGGCCGGGAGCAGCCATCGCTCCTCTGTGATTGTGTTCTATAATTAAATCCTCCTATTAAGAGATGACACCCCTCTGACGAAGCCCTGCTACCTTTATATGCCCGAGTAGAGCCCTGTAACAGGCACCTGGGAAGCCACGTGTGGCGGGGGGAGCAGATGGCAAGCAGATACGAAGTTCAAAGAGACCCAAATACCCCAAACTGACTTATTTCATCCATCAGCTTCTGTGTGTAATTTCTTTAAACCACAGCCTCTCTGCAGAACATTCAACAGTCAGGCTTGTCCACAGCTTCTTCCATCCCTGTCCCCGCTTCACAGATTAGCCAAGTGAGTCTCTCAAATCACCGACAGGGTCATCTCCTCACTTTGTAAGCATTGCACGGGGATAGGAGAGGGAAATGTCCCATGGTTGAGATGAAGTGAAACCTCAGCAGAACTAGGAGCAACGCTGGGATGCGGGGCTCCACATCACTGGTGGGAGGGAGACAGCCCTGCATGGGGCAGGATGGGGTTCAGCAGCTGTGGAGGGAAAGACAGTACAGTTTTATGGCAAGAAATGTAAGGGCATAAGGGATATTATTGGGGTACCGTTATGGTTCAAACTAAGGAAACGTCACAGCATGATATGAAATACGATCCAGCCCAGACAGGCCTGGACATTTTGCTGGAACTCTGGTTTCTTTGCTCATCCAGGACTTTTTCCCAAACTCAGAAGTTCCTTCCTTGTTATTAACATTCTCTGTCTTCCTTTATGGTGTCTAGCTTAGTCTGAGCTAAAGAAGTGCAGAAATCTCAAACAAATGAATACACCCCTATTTGAAAAGCATCAGATGTAAAGGAGGACCTGGGCTTGGTGGCAGAATTTGGGGCAAGTTCTTCCTGTTTGCAGAATCAGGAACATTCTATTGCTTTCTTGGCCGTAGCCCCATCTCTCAAGCCTGACCCACGCCTCTTCTCCTCTCCCTTCTAAAAAATAAATTAATAGAGATTCTGACAAGCAGGGACAGGAGGAAGCTGTGACATGCGAAATGGCAGTCTCTGCCAGGCCGCGCTTGCACAAACAACCCCTGGGTGCTTGCGAATGGAAAAACCCAACAAGAGAGAAAGCAGAAGCTATAAGCTATAAGCAGCCTGGCTATTTTCAGGTCCCGTTCCAGGCAAAACTGGTACTAAATTATTTACCAATTCCAACGTGAAGGAATCAAATCCAGTGGCATCCACATGCGACACTCATAACCTACTAACTGCATTAACGCAACTGAGGATTAAGGGAGATTTGAATCAAAGTAATGGTAAAGAAGTCATGTGCTGAAGTATTTAGATGTAGTCACTTTTCATGCTGACTTAATGCCTAGGGACTTGTCACCCCCCTTCCCTGGCAAGTGGCCACAGCCAGCCACTAGCCATTGGCGCTGACAGCTTCCAGCTCAGCCAAGCTTCCATTTCAGAGATAGAATTTTCAGAGATGCAGCTGAGTCCAGGAAAAAAAAAAAACACACAAAAACCAACCAACCAACCAACCAACCAAAAACAAAAACAATAAAAACACGCAAGAATACAGACAAAGAGAAAGGAAACTAAAATAACCCCCATGGTGCTTCAGGGACTATCTGGATGAGTAGCAGGGGGCTGGCAATGGGAAAAGGAAGGCTGTTAAGGGTCTCCCTACACTTTTCCCAGATGATTCTGCTAACCAGCCAACATCTTTTGCTGGATTAGTGCCTGATGGGATGGGGAAATTAATCTGAATAGCAATAAGGCAGAGAGCTGGAGCAGTTAGTCTGTGAATGAACAGCCAACTGCTGCAGTTGTGGAGACAGTTTTCCCCTTGAATGAGGGAGGAGAAGGAGGAAGAGGTTCTTACAATTTGAGGAAGAATAAGGGGAACTGGTGACTGTCTCTAGGATGACCTACCTGTCACCAGTAGTAAAGATCTGCTACACCAAGGTAGGGTCAGAGCCCCAAATTTAATAGCTGACCCCCGGGACTGACAGGCTGGATACCAGTGTTGCACAGAGTGTGGGTGTCCTGGTTCCAGTTAGGACAGAGTTAATTTTCCCTCATAGTAGCTGGTAGGGTGCTATGTTTTGGATTAGGATGAGAAGAGCGCTGATAACATGCTGATGTTTTAATTGTTGCAGAGCAGTGTTTACACCAGGCCAAGGACTTTTCGGCTTCTCGCTCTGTCCTGCCAGCGAGCAGGCTAGGGGTGCAGCAGGAGCTGGGAGGGGACAGACCCAGGACAGCTGACCCAAACTGGCCAAAGGGGTATTCCATACCATCTGACGTCATGCTAAACAATATATAGGGGTGGCTGGCCGGGGTGGGGGGCCGGCTGCTCGGGGATAGGCTGGGCATCGGTCAGCGGGTGGTGAGCAATTGCATTGTGCATCACTTGTTTCATACACATTATTATTATTAATACTATTATCATTATCACTATTATTATTATTATTGTTATTATTATATTCCTGTCTTAATAAACTGTCTTTATCTCAACTCACCGGCTTCACTTTCCCATTTCTCTCCCCCATCCCAGAGAGGGAGGGGGGAGGGTGAGCGAATGGCTGTGTGGTGTTTAGCTGCCAGCCGGGTTAAACCACAACAGCCCTTTTGGCGCCCAACGTGGGGCACGAAGGGTTGAGATATCGACAAATCTGACCAGAGTGTGTTAAACTAAAATTGGTATAAGTATTGGACCTGCTTAATAGTTGCTAGTCACGATGTTGATTGCCTTAATCTCCAGTCTGCTGTACCTGTATTCCAAATTGAGTTTTATAGTGCGGTACTTTCTGTATGTGCTCCCTGTTGCACTGTTTATCCTTTCCGGGCCCTGGTTTAAGATTGTTATGGTACTGTGCGGTGTAACAATGGCTTATGAAATGATGAAATATCTGGTCACAACTCTAACCTGGTATTTGTACTCAGCACTGACGTCGACTCTATACTTTGGAAACCATATCTCGGAAACTATTAGCAATTACACCTATTGCCTGTTTTCGTTAGAGAGCCAATCTGTGGAGGGGACAGGGGAAGACATGTTTCCCTACCTGTTCACTCTCCCTTTCTCCTTCACCACCACCCTCTTATCCCCCGAGCTAGTTACGGTGGTTCTCCGAGATGTTGAATATCCTTGGGATACTCAGACCAGCCTGCTCTTGTTGTTATGTCTCCTGAATGTGCTTCAGGTTTTGTTGAGGGTTAAACAACTACTTAGGAATCTCATCCGGAGATCTGTCTTGAGGCGGGATAGTTGCGAGTGGCAGGGAGTGTGGGAGGATATGGGCAGGTTTCTAGAGCAGTGGTCACCTCCAGTGTTTTGGACATTCACCCCTGAACAACTGCAAAATCCTAAAAAGCTGGCAGAATGCTTGAAAAAAAGGTGTCATGACTCTGGCAGTTCCAAAGTGACACAAATCACTGTAGCGTGCTGGGGTCTGGCTTGTGCCTATCGAGCTGGAATTGATGCTACTAGCAACCTAGCTCCAGCTCCAGCTCCTGCAGCCGCTCCAGCTCCAGCTCCTGCAGCCGCTCCAGCTCCAGCTCCAGCTCCTGCAGCCGCTCCAGCTCCTGCAGCCGCTCCAGCTCCAGCTCCTGCAGCCGCTCCAGCTCCTGCAGCCGCTCCGGCTCCTGCAGCCGCTCCAGCTCCAGCTCCTACAGCCGCTCCAGCTCCTGCAGCCGCTCCGGCTCCTGCAGCCGCTCCGGCTCCTGCAGCCGCTCCAGCTCCAGCTCCTGCAGCCGCTCCGGCTCCTGCAGCCGCTCCAGCTCCAACCCCTGTGGCAGACCCTGTGTCTGGGTTAGAGAAACGAGCTGTAGAAGTGCAAGTTGCCCCTGTAGACAAGGTGAAAAAATGGTATAGAGGCTCAGGTCGTTTAGAACGCAGACAGTCTTCTGATAGGTCTGGGCATAGTGAAGACGAGGCTGGGCCATCAAAGGTGCAGGAGACTGAAGATGAGGATGGGGATGTCGAAAAATCAACAGTAACTACCCGGACTCTATACCAGCGTGAGCTACGAGATGTGCGAAAAGATTTTGGTCGCTGTATAGGTGAGCAGCTTGTCACCTGGCTGCTCCGGTGCTGGGACACCGGAGCCAATTATGTGGAATTAGAGGGCAAGGAAGCCAAGCGGCTGGGATCCCTTGCTAGGGACACATGCATTGACAAAGCAATTGGAGACGGAGCACGATCTCGCAGCCTCTGGAGGCGTCTCCTGTCAGCTGTGCAGGAAAGGTATCCCTTCAAGGAAGAACTTGTATGTCTACCAGGCAAATGGACCACCATGGAGAAGGGAATCCAGTACCTGAGGGAATTGGCCGTACGGGAAGTAATTTATAAGGACCTAGACGACGCACAAACATCCGCAGATCCAGATGCAGTCCGGTGTACACTACCCATGTGGCGGAAGTTTGTACAGAGTGCACTATCATCATATGCCAGCTCATTGGCAATACTAGCCTGGAAAGCGGAGGAGAATCCCACAGTGAATGAAGTGACTAAAATACTCCGGCAGTACGAAGGAAATCTCTCCTCTTCCCTACGGGCCTGTGTCTCAGCTGTGGAGAAACTCTCTGAAGAGGTCCACCAACTTAAAGAGAATTTATCTTCCCCTCCACCTGAACGAACCAGTGTCCACCAGCTAAAAGAGAATGCTTTGGAGAAACTTTCTGAAAAGATCCACCAACTTGGAGAAAGATTATCTTCCCCTCCACCTGAACGAAACAGTGTCCACCAGCTAAAAGAGAATGCTTTGGAGAAACTTTCTGAAAAGATCCACCAACTTGAAGAGAGATTATTTTCCTCCCCACCTGTACAAACCAGTGTCTCAGCTATTAGGGGTAAACGTTCATCTATGCAAGGAAGACAATATGGTGGGCACACACACCACGCCACCCTGTGGTTTTACCTACGTGACCATGGAGAGGACATGAGAAAATGGGATGGAAAATCTACTGCGACCCTAGAGGCACGGGTACGTGAATTGCAAAGGAAAACAATTGAGAAAAAGGAGTTATCTGAAAAGTTTTCTGCTCCAACTTCCAGCAGGCAGTCCTTTAAACACAGAAACGAAGATTCTGACCAGGACTAGAGGGGCCCTGCCTCCAGCCAGGGGGAGGAAAGGAACAATCGAGTTTATTGGACTGTGTGGATTCGATGGCCTGGCACGTCAGACGCACAGAAGTATAAGGCTTTGGTAGACACCGGTGCACAATGTACTCTAATGCCATCAAGCTATAAAGGGCCAGAGCCCATCTGTATTTATGGTGTGACGGGGGGATCCCAGCAGTTAACTGTATTGGAGGCTGAAGTGAGTCTAACCGGTAATGAGTGGCAAAAGCACCGTATTGTGACTGGCCCAGATGCTCCGTGCATCCTTGGCATAGACTATCTTAGAAGAGGATATTTCAAGGACCCAAAAGGGTTCCGCTGGGCTTTTGGCATAGCTGCCTTGGAGACAGAGGACATTAAACAGTTGTCTACCTTGCCTGGTCTCTCAGAGGACCCTTCTGTTGTGGGGTTGCTGAGGGTTGAAGAACAGCAAGTGCCGATCGCTACCACAACTGTGCACCGGCGGCAATATCGCACCAACCGAGACTCCCTGAGTCCCATCCATAAGCTAATTCGTCAACTGGAGAGCCAAGGAGTGATCAGCAAGACTCATTCACCTTTTAATAGTCCCATATGGCCAGTGCGAAAGTCTAATGGTGAGTGGAGACTAACAGTGGACTATCGTGGCCTGAACGAAGTCACGCCACCACTGAGTGCTGCAGTGCCGGACATGCTAGAACTCCAGTATGAACTGGAATCAAAGGCAGCCAAGTGGTATGCCACAATTGATATCGCTAATGCATTTTTCTCCATCCCTCTAGCAGCACAGTGCAGGCCACAGTTTGCTTTCACTTGGAGGGGAGTCCAATATACTTGGAATCGGCTGCCCCAGGGGTGGAAACATAGCCCTACCATTTGCCATGGACTGATCCAGTCTGCGCTGGAGCAGGGGGAAGCTCCTGAACACCTGCAGTACATCGATGACATCATTGTGTGGGGTGACACTGCAGAAGAAGTTTTCGAGAAAGGGAAGAAAATAGTCCAAATCCTTCTGAAGGCCGGTTTTGCCATAAAACAGAATAAAGTTAAAGGACCTGCACGAGAGATCCAGTTTTTAGGAATAAAATGGCAAGATGGACGCCGTCAAATCCCAATGGATGTGATCAACAAAATAACAGCTATGTCTCCACCAACTAGCAAAAAAGAAACACAAACTTTCCTAGGTGTCGTGGGGTTTTGGAGAATGCATATTCCAAATTACAGTCTGATTGTAAACCCGCTCTACCAAGTAACCCGTAAGAAGAATGCTTTTGAATGGGGCCCTGAGCAACGACAAGCCTTTGAACAAATTAAGCAGGAAATAGTTCGTGCAATAGCCCTCGGGCCAGTCCGAACAGGACCAGATGTAAAGAATGTGCTCTACACCGCAGCCGGGGAGAATGGTCCCACCTGGAGCCTCTGGCAGAAAGAACCTGGGGAAACTCGAGGTCGACCCCTGGGGTTTTGGAGTCGGGGATACAGAGGATCTGAAGCCCGCTATACTCCAACCGAAAAGGAGATATTGGCAGCATATGAAGGAGTTCGATCTGCTTCGGAAGTGGTCGGTACTGAAGCGCAGCTCCTCCTGGCACCCCGACTGCCGGTACTAGGCTGGATGTTCAAAGGAAGGGTCCCCTCTACACATCATGCAACTGATGCTACATGGAGCAAGTGGGTTGCACTGATTACTCAGCGGGCTCGAATAGGAAACCCCAGTCGCCCAGGAATCTTGGAGGTGATTATGGACTGGCCAGAAGGCAAATACTTTGGGATATCATCAGAGGAGGAGGTGGTTCGTGCCGAAGAAGCCCCACTGTACAACAAGCTACCGGAAAATGAGAAGAAATATGCCTTGTTCACTGACGGGTCCTGTCGTATTGTGGGAAAGCATCGGAGATGGAAAGCTGCTGTATGGAGTCCTACACGACGAGTTGCAGAAGCTGCTGAGGGAGAAGGTGAATCGAGTCAGTTTGCAGAAGTGAAAGCCATCCAGCTGGCTTTAGATATTGCTGAACGAGAAAAGTGGCCAGTTCTCTATCTCTATACTGATTCATGGATGGTAGCAAATGCCCTGTGGGGGTGGTTACAGCAATGGAAGCAGAACAACTGGCAGCGCAGGGGCAAGCCCATCTGGGCTGCGGCATTGTGGCAAGATATTGCTGCCTGGGTAGAGAACCTGGTTGTAAAGGTACGCCATGTAGATGCTCATGTGCCCAAGAATCGGGCTACTGAAGAACATCAAAACAACCAGCAGGTGGATCAGGCTGCTAAGATTGAAGTGGCTCAGGTGGACCTGGACTGGCAACATAAAGGTGAATTATTTATAGCCCGATGGGCCCATGACACCTCAGGCCATCAAGGTAGAGATGCAACCTACAGATGGGCTCGTGATCGAGGGGTGGACCTGACCATGGACACTATAGCACAGCTTATTCATGACTGTGAAACATGTGCTGCAATCAAGCAAGCCAAACGGTCAAAACCTCTTTGGTATGGAGGACGATGGCTGAAATATAAATATGGAGAGGCCTGGCAGATTGATTACATCACACTCCCTCAAACCCGCAACGGCAAGCGCCACGTACTTACAATGGTGGAAGCAACCACCGGATGGCTGGAAACATATCCTGTGCCCCATGCCACCGCCCGGAACACTATCCTGGGCCTTGAAAAGCAAGCCCTATGGCGACATGGCACCCCAGAGAGAATTGAGTCAGACAACGGGACTCATTTCCAAAACAACCTTATAGACACTTGGGCCAAAGAATATGGTATTGAGTGGGTGTATCACATCCCCTATCATGCACCAGCCTCTGGAAAAGTTGAACGATACAATGGACTGTTGAAGACTACACTGAAAGCAATGGGTGCTGGGACATTCAAAAACTGGGATACACATTTGGCAAAGGCCACCTGGTTAGTCAATACGAGGGGATCTGCCAACCGCGCTGGACCTGCCCAATCAAACCTGTTATGCACTGTAGAAGGGGATAAAGTTCCTGTAGTGCACGTAAGAAACATGCTGGGTAAAACAGTCTGGGCTACTCCTGCCTCAGGAAAAGGCAAACCCATTCATGGAATTGCTTTTGCTCAGGGACCTGGATGCACTTGGTGGGTAATGCAAAAGAATGGGGAGGTCCGGTGTGTACCTCAAGGGGATTTGATACTGGGTGAGAATAGCCCATGAGTTGAATTGTATTATGTTAATTATTATATAATACTGTATGTCATCACTACCATGATTGCTATATATCATAGATGAAAATGGTGATTAATTAGAATGTATTGGACAGAGTGTAACCTGAGCATGACATAAATGGTATGGAATAAGGGGTGGATATCTGTCCTGGTTCCAGTTAGGACAGAGTTAATTTTCCCTCCTAGTAGCTGGTAGGGTGCTATGTTTTGGATTAGGATGAGAAGAACGCTGATAACATGCTGATGTTTTAATTGTTGCAGAGCAGTGTTTACACCAGGCCAAGGACTTTTCGGCTTCTCGCTCTGTCCTGCCAGCGAGCAGGCTGGGGGTGCAGCAGGAGCTGGGAGGGGACAGACCCAGGACAGCTGACCCAAACTGGCCAAAGGGGTATTCCATACCATCTGACGTCATGCTAAACAATATATAGGGGTGGCTGGCCGGGGTGGGGGGCCGGCTGCTCGGGGATAGGCTGGGCATCAGTCAGCGGGTGGTGAGCAATTGCATTGTGCATCACTTGTTTCATACACATTATTATTATTAATACTATTATCATTATCACTATTATTATTATTATTGTTATTATTATATTCCTGTCTTAATAAACTGTCTTTATCTCAACTCACCGGCTTCACTTTCCCGTTTCTCTCCCCCATCCCAGAGAGGGAGGGGGGAGGGTGAGCGAACGGCTGTGTGGTGTTTAGCTGCCAGCCGGGTTAAACCACAACAGTGGGGTGGGGTGGGCATCACGGAGCAGCCCCGACACTGGATGGTGGTGGTGGCCGTGGGGAGCGCTGCTTCTGCAGAGCCTGGAAAGCAAGGAGGCGAGCTGGCCCTACAGAGAGAAATCCTGAGAGTCATCACGCACTCAGCTCACACGCAGGCCGTGTGTTACAGGGAGATGGAAACGCTGGCAAAGACACCGAGATGACATCTCTTCTGTGAAAGTTACATTGGGATCTTTTTAAGCTCTTTTTGGACAGCAGCCACTAAAGATGGGCAGGACAAGGGAGCTCTGGTGAACGGCTTATCTGAAAGACACCGGTCCTGAGCACACAGCCCCGTGCTCTGGGGCAGCCCAGGGCTGAGGGATGGGAAGAGACACCTCTCACCAAGCCGTGTTTGCTGCAGCCTCTGCAAATCTGAGCCTGAGATCTTTCTTCACTCCCGGTACCCACTGTAATGTGAGTTTTTTACATGGCAATCAATGACTGCTTCCAAGGGTAGTGCTTAGTCCTGCCGGTAAAAGGTGGCAAGATCAGCCCCTAATGGTGGGGAAGGAAGGAGCCAAGAAATGTACGCCGGAGTTGAAAGCTACGAAAACAGCAACTAGTCTGGACTTCCCCCCAAACCAATACTAAACAAAATCCAATGGGACTTTTCTTTCATTACAACTTGCAAAAATGTTTTTTTGCCTCTCTCTCGTGACAACCCTGCAAGACAGATCTATCCCTATGTCTTGTACGCTTCACAGATCAGGAAACTGAGGCACGGACAGGACGGAGAGGGACATGACATGCTCAGGACAGCACGAAGAGGCCAGATGACCTGACCAAGGCCTCGGGGCTGGTCCATGTCAGCTGAAAATGGGACAGGGATGAGATGGATGCAGTCTAATAAGCAGCTGCATGGAGAGCTGTAAGAGGTGTATGCATGTACTTTTTCCATGCTGCATGCAGTAACAGCTGTGTCTTCCAAACCACCCAACAACCCTCAGCAAATCATGTTTGAAAACTGCAGTCCATTCCTGCCTGTGTGCATGATTAATGCTAAGGCCTTGCACATACAGACAAGGGCTCATCAATTTCTTTAAGTCATTTAAAGTCATTATTGGAAAGGGCAGCTGGTGGAAGACAGCAAAGCTGAGCTCAATGCTGCTATTTGGAAAGGACAGCTTTGTACTATAAAATAAATAAAATAAAATAAAATAAAATAAAATAAAATAAAATAAAATGTCACCGAGCGCTTAAACTCAGGTTTCCCACACCTCCTCTTAGCATGGAGCCTGATCAGAGTTTGACTCTCCTCTAGAGTGAAACAGCTGATTCAAAACCAAACTGACCTTCTTTGGTTAACAGTAATAACAATGGAAAAAGAAATAGCATTCATGGGCATCTCCTTAACAAAAGGAAGCACTCATTTTCATGCAGAAGCTATTACCTTCCATTAAGCTAACACCTGAAGCAGGCTATACATGAAAAAACAAAACATTAAAGCAGAACAACCTTGTCATATATTTTAACTTTTAATCATCCTATCAAGTTGATTAAATAAACAGAGAAAGTGGAAATTTATTGGATTGAGGGAAGGAGGTGACAGGGAAACTTCGAATGCTTTCAAAGATTGGATGTTGTGCCGTATGCTAAAGCAGAAGTCAGGCAGAGAAGGAGGTACAGCTCTAAATGACTTTATAAAAATACTTTCCTCTGGACCACCCCGTTCCCAGCTCCCTTGCAACTCAAGAATGGGAACCAAATTTTCAAATGAACCAGAGTTTAACTCACAGTGTAGATGAACCAATCATCTGCCTCCTATCCTAGTATGATACAGCCCTACCAGAGGCTGACCCTGGAAAGAAACCCTGGATCAAACCCAGCAAAAAGCTTCAGATCTGAGTTCACATTTCAAAAATTTTGCTATTTTTGGCCCAAGTCTACCCATCCTAAACACTGGCACAACTTGGACCAAGATCCTGGAACAACCTTTACTCTTCCTATTATTAAATCTCCATCTGTTGTCAGATATCACTCTTTAATTTTGTTTTTACCCCATGCACTTGAGACTTACAGTTTGAGTAACAAAGGCTGTATAAAACACAGATGAATCGTGTAGGCAGGTTAGGGTGAACAGCTCTTGTATTAGTCACAAAAGCCTGAAGAACGAGATGAGTTATGTGCATGCCAGTTGTTGGGAAAAGATTAATTAGACCACTGGACCTTCAGCTGGGTTAAAATCACACCCTTTTAAATCACCCTGGAGAGCTTTTCTGGTATGGGGGATAACTCACTGGAGAAGGACTGAGGGAGCTGGGATCTTGGCATGCTCTGACACAGACAACAGTATGACCTTGGAAAAGTCACTTGACATCCTGGTGCCTTTGTTTCCCCTTTGTTTCTATGTAGTGTGGCAAAATCTGCAGGCCAAGATCTGCATCTGCATCTTATTAAGCATAAATACATCACTTTTGAGCCTTTTTGAGCCTCAGGCCACTCACAGAGGGAGCCAGAAGGTGCTACCAGAAGGTGAATGGTGATGCTAAGCCCACACCTTCATGTATGGACAGAGAAATAGCAGTGCCAAGGCATGTTTCCCATTGCAAAATTATTTCAGAACAACAGTGCGGTGAGGGAATTGCCCTGGTCTTACTCACAAACACCAGGATTTACTCCATCAAGCCGGAGCCAAAACAAACTGGAGAGAGGGAGAGAGATACTTAGAAGACCTGAGCCCTGGCCTTCCACGAGGAGATCGAGGTTGGTGCAGTACCTGCAGAGACTGGACATAATTTGCAAGGAGTGGTAAATACACAGGCCAGAGGCTGTATGTAACCAGCAAGCAAGAGGCAAGAAGCATATTAAGTGTTAAGTATAAACAAATACAAAAATGAAATTAAAAATAAAAAAAGATCTGTGATCAATACTCTCTCAAATACCTGTCTTATCAAGCCTCACATGTTGATTGCAGCCCAACCAAAATGACCTGCTGTGAATGATTCCTAATCCTTTTCTCCTTCAGTTTTTATTTTTCATTCCTGCACTAGGATAATCTTTTATTGATATGATACATGCTTGTAAGAACAATGCTGCAGAGATTGTGGGCTTGCATCATTTCACAGGCAATGTCATGTTCAGGGCTTTTACATCCCATCTATGAAGAGTACAGAGGGACACAGGCAGGGATTTTCAAAGAAGTCTAACCTCAAATCAAATAGATTTAAGTGGGAGTTGGAAATCCCAGGAAGACGATTAAATTCACTGTGCAAAGGCTGTTCGGAAGCAGGTAAGAAAGGAGATTTTGTGCTCAGTGGTGTTAATTTACATCAGTAGATGATCTGGCTCTTTGTTTGTTACCCCCATTTTAACAAAGGTAAAACTGAGGCTCAGAGAAACTAAAGTCAGTAGGAAAAAGCCCACAAACATAGCCGTCTTGTTCTAACCGAAGGGAGTTTGTGAGCATAATTAACCCGTGAGGATAATTAGCCATTGTGAATAGGGATGTAACAACCTCTCCATTGTTTTTAGACTTTTCAAGGCAATTAGATATCTCTGGCTGAGCCAGAAGCTGTAGGACAGATGCAAAAGTCACTACCTGAAATCCTGCACCATGTGTGAGGACAGAGAGAGATGTCAAAGGCCTGGCCTTTAAAGCTCCAGTTTGTGCAAAAAGTTGGAAGAAGTGCAGAAGTTGGAAGTACTGTCATTACTTGTACCAGTCCTTCACTTCATATTCCCAATCTGAGAGCCCAGAGCTGATCCACACAGTTGCAGCTCCATCTCTTCTCTACCTAGGGAGCTGCAGCTCCTACACGGGTCTGGAACTTCAGAGTTTTCCATCCCTTAAAGTTTCTCCTTTAAAATAAAAGCCAAAACAAACAGCTCCTCTCTACCTGCCTTGGACTTGATTCCCCATCTCAGAAGAATTCACAAAGGACTGACAAAGAAACTTATGTTTGGACACGGTAACCGATCTGATTAAAATTAAATGATTGCATGAACACTTTGCGTGTATCCAAGAACTCATGGGCCATTACACCCTCTAATTGTATGAGTTTGGCATGCTGGACGTTATGAGGCAACATCATTGAAAACTCATGGAGCTGAACAAGGCAGAACCTGAGGTCTGAAATACTTCTGATCTAGAGGATGCTTTGATTTGATCTAAATTCATGCCACACTGGTGAGGTTCAGGGAGTTCATCCCTTGGTTGCATGGGCTCTTCAGGCAGAGTTGCCTTCTATGCCCCTGGAGCAGCAGTCTGCAGTCATTCCTGCTGTTTGATTCCAGTTAATGTCTTCCACATCTGCTGCTTTAAGGGGTCAGAACAAATCTCTCCTTTGGATCTCTCCTCTGTCCCACCTTGGGACCCCACGCCCCAAGTCCTCATCAGATTGTCCATCCATTGTGTACTCTTTTCTCCTCCAACAACTCCTCTTTAATTTCACTACCAATACTTCCCTCAGCTTGAAACTTTCCTTTAGCTCTTTGTTTCTGTCCAACGTTTGCCTCTGTCCTCAAAATCTTCCTTAATCCATTCATACCAAGCATTTTCCCTTTCATCTGCAGCCACTGAAGGCTTACTCAGAGCACATATGTGCTTTTTTTTTTTTTACAAGAGGTTCTGAACCAGTGCATGTATTTGATAGCACTCACTCCTATAAGCACCTCAGCTCCTTTTCCAGCATAATACTTGCCAAATGGGATGTGCTGGCTCCTGTACATTATTTGCTGTGCTTACAGGAAAGCACCTTGGGCTTGCAGGTCTAACATCTCATTCATAGTTTATTCAAAGCATGTGGAGAAGTGAGAAAAGATAAATCAGTTGTCTTCTGTGAGAGGGCCACTGGCCCATGGGGAACACATTTCCCTTTCCAGTCCTTTCCCATCTTTTCTAATGTTTCCATCCTTTTCCACTCAAGATGACAAAAGGAAAGGGGAAAGTCCACAAAAGTACCAGAGAAGATTGGGAAGTTCCCAGGGAAAAGAGTTTTAAGAAGAATCTGATAAGGATAGTGGGATAGTCTAGGAAACCACCCAAAATGAAAGCTAAAATTGGCCAAGACGTAGACAGACCAGCCCCAGAATAGTTACCAAGCAATTTCTATAGCATCACTGCAAGTTTTCTGTAAGAAAGTCAAATGCAGAGCTTGGGATCACTCCTGAGTCTACTGCAGGGAGTTACAAATATCCCCGGTCACTGACCAGAGTTGAGCAGGGATTACCACCCTACCTTACTATTGCCAATCGAAGTGGCTGGTTAGGAGGAGACACATAAAGCCCCATGGAACGGATAAGCTTCCCAGGAGCAGACCAGCTTCAAATGAATGTGTCAGGGCCCAGAAACAATACCCAGCTCAAGTGCACGCAGGAAGGGTAGGACACAAGCACCAGCCTTTGAATCACTGCAGACCAAGATCATATCATCCTGCAGCCGTCATCCTTCCAAATATAGAAGGGGATTCACTGACAACCTCAACTCCTTATCTTTGCTGGTGACCTTTACTGAGTTACACAATTGGCTTCCTGCAACAGAGAGTGCTTGGATTCACAGTTTACTATGCACTGGCTGTCTCCACTTTTATTTTGCACTTTTACTTTATTATCTTTAATTTTCTTCTTCCAACTCTTGAGTGAGTATTAGAAAGTCAATACAAAACCTATTCCGGCCTTTTATTCTAAAATAACAGCACTAAGCTTGTTTATTTACACTGAGACAGGATGATATTTGTGACAGCCTTGTCAATTGTTCAATGGCATGACACTAACTTTTTTCTTTAAATTCAAATGCACTTTATTTGTGTGTGTTTGTCTGTCTCTCCAGATTAACTCTTGTTTTCCAGAATCAATATCAATATTCTCCAGAGTTGAAAAACTGCAGACAACAGCTGGTGAGCAAGACACATGGCTTTCGAATGCCTCATGCTGGGGCAGAGGTGTGATGACTGCCATGAAGGAAGGGTCAGCTATTCATGCACTGAATTTATGGTTCTCAGCTTGCTTGGTTGAACTGGACCACTTGTCAGAATTAGCTTTTGCCAGCAACCAGGAAGAATTTGGGAAATCATGAAATACCCCTATGAAGGAGCCCCACTGTGCCTTTGGGAAATTCAGACTCTTCTTGGCTTCTGCCACAGCTTCCTGGTCACCCCATTGCTGTTGACTGCTACCTCTATTTCTGTGAGCAGCTGTGAAAGCAAGGACAAGCAGTAACATCCCTTCACTAAGTATTCCCCTTGGGAAAAGAGGAATCATTCACCCCTTCCTTGACAGAGCTTGGTGCCCCACAGCAACATGAGAAGAAACCTCTGGTCTGTTTTGATAGCATCTGTTTTTCAGTCCTACTGAAGCTAGTGCTACAGATATCTTGGGCCAGGCCCAATGCCCTTCTGTCCCTGTTTCCCACCTGAGAAGCAGGATAGATACAAAACAATGTATTGGTTGGTTATAGCTCTTAGTTGATAAAACCATACATATTTTCACATCAGCTTCTCAAATTTTAATTCTCAGCATGAATGGTTTGATTTTCAGAAGTGCTGCACATCCACTTTTCCCAAAGAATCAAAGGAAAGTGTCTTCTAGCAATGACAAAACCCCAAAGCATCACTAGTGAACACAATAGCTTCCTTACAAGATTTAGTATTGGGGTTGGAGCCCTCAGCACCAGGCAACACTCCTGGTGGAGAACTTGCCTGCTGCACTGCAGCAGTAGATGTTTCTCTGACATGGAGCCACCACCACTGGAGGCTTTTGCTGCTCCCTTTTGGGGTTGGTTACAGGTATTCAGCTTTTCTATGAATTACTATACAGAAATCCCCCCCAAAAAGACTGTTTCTGTCCTGAGAAATTTAATGTGACTGAGATTCAAAGCACCTCTCCATCCAAATCCACCTTAATGTAAGATCTTAATCTTACATCTTAATCTTAATCTTACATTAAGATCCATCTTAATGTAAGGTCTGCAGCGCAAGCCTCATCAGGATGCCCCAGCGAGGCAGCAAACATTATAGCCCTCCCAGTGAGTCCGTCACATCTGAGGCAGTTTGTGCTTGCAATGAGCAAACTTAGCTTCCCTGGCCCCCATGAAGGGTTTGCCTTCGTAAAGAGCTGTCTGCGTTTGCAGAACCTGAAGACCTGTGATCCTTTAAAGCAAGATTGTCAGGAGAGTTTGATCACCTCTCAAAGGGAAAGAGGGTACTGCCTAAATGTGATCTATTTTCATTCTTCGTGGAGCTTGGAGAATGAATGAACCCCATAACTCAAGACAACACTTGCTCCAGCTCTAAAAATGCCTGATGTTCAGCTTGAACATAAGCTATAACTTCCTAATTGCACTTTTTCCTGCACACTTTTTCATGTTCTGCCTAGGACACACAGCTTTTTTTTTTTTTTGTCTTATCTGCTAGTCCAAGCCATCAGTTTTCCTGAGGCTTGCCTCAGCCCATGGACCTGCTCCCAGATCTTACTGGATTTCCTGTTCTGCTGCAAATGTTTTGCATTGTTGCTGTGCTCTGCTCCAGAAGTAGCTGCCTTCTGGTATTGGCTACAAACAGCAGTCTTCCAACTTCTGTAAGGACACTGTGGAGAGAAGGCACACAGCAAGGGCAAAGGTGGGTCATGAATTATTTTTGAACTCTGATTAGCAGTAAAGTGGTACCTGGGAATAAATGTTAAACTGTGGAATTCAGATGTGGCTGGCTGATTATTTACCATCTTCTGTTGACCCTAAAAGTCAATAAAGCTCCTGTACTACCCTTCTTTCAGATTCCCCTCTCCTCCCTATAACAGTGTGATTAAAATACCCTAGTTCAGGCCCAGCCTATTTGGATGGTGCCATGTGCCTCTTCCCCATAGATTTCTTTGCTCTGGCTGTCAGCCAATCAAGGCTTCAGCAATCTGATCAGCTGCATGATTTAATGAACCCTCCTTTCCTGGGGAAGGGCACGTTCCTTTATAAAAACTGGTGAGATATCACATTTCACAGGATGACATCTACTTTCATAAGATGATGGGAGAAAATTGGTTTTGGAAATCGAGGAAGATTGCATCTTGTGAAACAGAATCCAGAGAGTGACACAGAGAACACCTTTCCATTCCAGTCCATTTGATTTTCAGGTTTTGGTTTTGATGGGGAGCTAAATATAGTTTGGGTCACTGGACCAGAAGTACAAATAATTAAGAAGGAAAGAAGCCCCTCTCCCACTCCACTTCCTTACTCCAAGAAACTCTCAGAGCAAATGTACTGTGCTCAAAGCTGAATAAAGAAATAGAGCTCGGCCTCCAAGCCACTGGAGCAATCTTTGGGAGAAGTATACTTTTATTAATAATATCCTGCAATATTGTTTTGCTGCTATTGCTCTGCCCAAAAGGAGGATTTGAAGAGGTCCAGGCATTCAGATTCATACACCTGGACCCAGATGTGTTGTCTGGGGATCAAAGCCCCATTTAAACCCAGATAGTTTGGCACCTACATAATTTTCAGGGCCCTATCCTGAATGCTTGAAGGAAAGAGGCTAAAATAGTTAATGTTTATAACAAGTAGAGATTAACTTTGAGAGTTGTTTAGAGAACTTAAGAATGACTCTCTTTCATGAGGTCATAACTGTGAGAAAAAACTTGATGCTCTAGGCTAAATAGAGTCTGACAGGCATGTTTGTTCAGGATACATTTATTACTGAGCTATCCAGGGACATCCACAATTACTGTCATGAGGCGTCTGATGATTAAAGAGTAGAATGATCAAAACAGAAGATTAAAGGCACAGAACAAGGAGCAGAGATGCCTGTCTTCACTGAGAGTACCCACCTGACAGGAAATCTTGAGCCATCCAGGAATGTGTGTGGCATGTGGGTGTACATCAAAACTTGCTGTACGTTTCCTAGATATCACCACCCTGCTTCCACCACCTTTACACATGCAGTGGTCTGGCAAAGGGCATGGATCTTATGGTTTGCACACTGAGCTTTTAAGAGAGCCCATCATGCAGCAACTGGATGCCAACAGGGGTGGATCAATGCCGCTCTGCGGCCCTCCTGTGAGGCCTTGTAACCCCTAATATCTACAAAATGCCCTTCATTCTCTTTCCACTTTCAGCGTTCCTGGCAAAAATCTGAAAGGAGCAGACCTACCATCAATTTCTACAATTTGGTTTCTTTCCCCAGTACTGTCTGGCTTCCAGTTTACCGTCAGCTAGGCTAACCCTTTTACTTCAGCACTGGGTTAAAGCCTCTGCAGGTGTATTGTGGCAGCACCCCACTTACAGTGGGGTGCAGTGACTGATCCCAGGGATGGGTGGACAGGGGAGAACACGCCAGATTTGAAATTGGTTGGGTTTATTCCACCTGAAATGAAGGACAAAAGGATTTCCTTGTGTGCCCTCATGCCACGTATTCATTCATTCTCCCTTTTTGAGTCAGATCTGCCTAGACTTGCTTCTCCTGGTGAGCTCCCTGGAGCGAACTAACCATGATAAAAGCTCTGTCACTGTCTCTGTGCTGCTCTGCTGCTTAAGACATGTTTTGATCTAAATGTGTATAAGGGCCAGCAAGCATGCCATGCTCTATATAATCACTAGGATGCATTCTGAATAGTCAAAAAGAGAGAAAATACATGTATATATGAAGAAATTATGTGCAGTCAGTAAATCAGAAATGCTGGGATGCCAACAGAACAGGCACATTTCATAGGACAGCCTGCAGCTGGTACAATTCAACACAGCTTCGTCTATTCCTTCAAATGAGGAGTCAAAATGGGTCAATAGAGAGGCCCACCTAAAGACATCCTAAAGCAAGTATGGGGACACGTCATACAGTCTTAGGCCAGATTATATATTCTCCTTCCACTAATATCTACCTTTTCAATTCTACATTCCTCAAGGAAAATTTTCCCCTTTGTCCTTACCTAGAATGAGTGTGAAGAGCGCCATGCCTGCAAATGGAACTGAAACAAACAGAAGAATAAAGAAAAAAAAAAAAAAAGATCAGCGTCCCTGGAGTCTCTTCACCTGCAAACACTTTTCTTTCCGTGTGTGCATGGCTACATGTGTTGCAACTTTATGACTGTGCTGGGTTCCCCTGGGAGCTTCAAACTCTCTTAATGCTTATGACCGCCAGTCAATTTCTATCCCCAAATATCCTTCATAGTAAAGACGTGAAGTAGACAAGAAGAAAACAAATATTAATTACTCCAGGAGTTAAAGCAGCATTCATTTGGATTCACATCTGTAAAAGGCCAATAAATTGAAGGCAACGCTCATAATTACACTGCAGGCCAGGCTGAAAAAAATGATGCATTCTTCCAGAGCAATTTGCTATTGTTAGGGTTTAGGAAACTTGTCCCTCCCTGCTGCTGCCAAAAGAAAAAAGAAAAAAAAAAAAAAAGAGGGGAAAAAAGATACTTCTTTTTTGGGGATGTTGATGAGTAAATAAAAGAGCTCTGAACGGCAATAGTCATTAGACCAGCAGGAGGAATAAATAAGGAACATCATTGGTAGTTGTAAATAATGGATGCTGTTTTGAGCACAAAGCAACGCATCTGGTAATTATTCTCAATTCCACTCCAATTGCTTTGATTTGGCGGCATAAGGTGCCACAATGAGTTCTGCCATTATGTATTTATTTATTTATGTGTAAATCAGTGTTTAACTGTAAATTGCCTTGGAGGAATCCTTGGGATTTGTTGCTTCTGCCATGTGAGGTGTGAAATGTTTGCCATTATTGAACAATGGATTTTTTTTTTAATAATATCTGACTAATGTCCTGTTCCCTTGTAATGGGGCTGTTTTGGCATGGGCGGAAGTTGCTTTTGATCCCCCCTTCCCCACACATGTATGCTTTTTGTCTCTCTGCTTATACTTTTTTTTACAGCTGCTCATTTGTTATCTTTCACTAGAAAGTACTGAAAATTAAAAAAAAAAAAAAAGAATTTTTAAGAAATTTGCATTTATAAAATTTCTGTAGCTTTGATTGAAAGCATTTGCAGATGTCCCTTTCTTCCTTCAAGAATTTCAATTAACTCTTGCACATAGCATGTCCAAACAGCAACAGGGATGATGGTGTCTTTTGCACCTTTGAAATGTATCTGGGCCTTGGCTCCTCAGCTATGACACAGGAATAATGGACCTTTTTTTTTCTGAATTGTCTGCTGAGATTATAACCATGCCAGGACTTCTCTTTTATTACAGTGCATACAGTACTTAGCAGAACAGGGACACAGTCACAGTTGCTTTCTCCAGATGATACTGTAATTACCACATTAATTTGTATAACAACCTTCAATCCTCTGACTGGGACACTCCTTCCCCTGAACCACACTTATTCCTGTACTAGCCTGACACATCCTCTCTCCTTTGGACAGGACTCAGTTTGGTTGAGTCTCAGATGTTTTTTTAGGAAAAGACAGGAAAAAAAAATATTTTTTTGATTTTAATGAGGCAACACCAATTTCCATGAAATTGGCGTGACATTAAAACTAAAGCAGGAGACAATCCCCACCCTCCGGGCCCACAGCACATCCCTGATGGAAACTTGGCTATCTCGGTGGGGACGAGCTTCCAGACTGGGCTGCAGGTCCCCAGCCCTCCGTGGAGCCCAAGGAGCCCCAGGAGGAGCCCCACAAAAACAGAGACAGGGAAGCCCCTCCTGTGTGTGAGCTGGGAGGACTCTGCTCCCCTGGGGATGACTGGAAAGGAGGCCGCTTCTGCGAAGAGCAGAAAGCGCTGGAGGTGGGCACGAGCTCCCCTCTCTTCTTCTCCGAAGACAATCACCATACATTTATCTCTGCTGTGGAGTGGAGCAGGCGAGCTAATTAACACAGTAAGTCATAAAGAGATCGTGCCAGTCGGGAAAACAGAGCTGCGTGAGCTGTCTATATCCATACCCGGTGCAGTCCTCATGTCACAAGATTCTAATTGTATGATTAAGAATGACAAGTGCTAACCCCTCCGGTCTGGGGGTCTCCCAGCTCTCCTGCTGCAGTGGTCTCATCCCATTTTCTTTCGCTGCATTACAGCAATTAGCAGCAGAAAAGACATGAGTTCATCTGCCCCACACGCTTACTCTTCTCCTTGGACAGGGTGAAATGAATCCCTATATCCTTGCAGTTCATTGTCCAGCTGATTTTTACATGGCTCACACAATGAAGATTATTTTAAAAAGCTGTTTCATCAAAGGGGGAAAGGGATAAAACCAGGAACGCCGGTGATAAGCTAAGGGATGGTGTGCTAGAATCAGAGGGACTGTGTGCTAGTGAGGTCCTTCGGTCTGCTCCACAATGTGCTGCGTGCAGGGAGGTGCATTTGAAGTGCTTCTACAAAAATGCACACAGTATGAGGAATAAAATGGATGAGCTAGAAGTCTTGGCCCAGTCCCACAGCTACAGAATCATAGAATCACAGAATTGTAGGGGTTGGAAGGGACCTCAAGAGATCATCAGGTCCAACCCCCCTGCCAAAGCAGGTTCCTTAGAGCAGGCTGCCCAGGTAGGCGTCCAGACGGGCCTTGAATATCTCCAGAGAAGGAGACTCCACAACCTCCCTGGGCAGCCTGTTCCAGTGCTCTGTCACCCTTACCAAGAAGTTCTTTCGCAGGTTGGTGCGGAACTTCCTGTGCTCCATCTTGTGGCCATTACCCCTTGTCCTATCCCCACAAACCACTGAAAAGAGGTTGGCCAAATCCCTCTGTCTCCCACACCTCAGGTATTTATACACATTGATGAGATCCCCTCTCAGTCTTCTTTTCTCCAGGCTGAACAGACCCAGGTCTCTCAGCCTTTCTTCATAGGGAAGATGCTCCAGGCCCCGTATCATCTTTCTGGCCCTCCGCTGGACTCTTTCCAGGAGATCCCTGTCTTTTTTGTACCAGGGAGCCCAGAACTGGACACAGTACTCCAGGTGAGGCCTGACCAGGGCAGAGTAGAGGGGGAGGATCACCTCCCTTGACCTGCTGGCCACGCTCCTTTTAATGCACACCAGGATCCCATTGGCCTTCTCGGCCACGAGGGCACGCTGCTGGCTCATGGTCAACCTGTCGTCCACCAGGACACCAGGTCCTTCTCCTCAGAGCTCCTCTCCAGCAGGTCGTCCCCCAGCCTGTACTGATACGTCCGGTTGTTCCTTCCCAGGTGCAGGACTCTACACTTGCTCTTATTAAACCTCATTTGGTTTCTTCCTGCCCAGCTCTCCAGCCGGTCCAGGTCTCGCTGAATGGCAGCACAGCCTTCTGGCGTGTCAGCCACTCCTCCCAGCTTTGTGTCATCGGCGTACTTGCTGAGGGCAGACACTATTCCCTCATCAAGGTCGTTGAGGAAGACATTGAACAAGACCAGACCCAGCACCGACCCCTGGGGAACGCCGCTAGTCACAGGCCTCCAGCTGGACTCTGTGCCGCCAGTCACCACCCTCTGATCTCGGCCAGTCAGCCAGTTCTCAACCCACCTTACTGTCCACTCCTCTATCCAACGCTTTCTCAGCTTTGCTATCAGGATGTCGTGGGAGACAGTATCAAAAGCCTTGCTAAAGTCAAGGTAGATGACATCCACTGCTCTCCCCCCATCTACCCAGCTGGTGATGCCATCATAGAAGGCAACGAGGTTGGTCGAGCACGACTTCCCCTTGGTGAATCCATGCTGACTACTCCTCATAACCTTCTTCTCTTCCAATTGCTTGGAGATGGCATCCGGAACAAGCTGTTCCAACACCTTTCCAGGGACAGAGGTGAGACTGACTGGCCTGTAGTTTCCCGGATCCTCCTTCTTGCCCTTCTTGAAGACCGGAGTGACATTGGCTATCCTCCAGTCTTCAGGCACCTCTCCTGTTCTCCAGGACCTTTCAAAGATGATAGAGAGCGGTTCGGCGATCACCTCTGCCAACTCCCTTAGCACACGTGGATGCATCCCATCGGGACCCATGGATTTGTGTGCATTGAGCCCACTCAGACGCTCTCGAACCACTCCCTCATCAACCGGGGGGAGCTCTCCATTTCCCAGACCCTTTCTCCTCCCGCCAGGGTTGAGGAGTCCCGGGGGGGAGTCCTTGAAGCAAAGACTAAAGCAAAGAAAGCATTCAGTACCTCCGCCTTCTCGGCGTCTCCCGTTACCAGGACACCCCCCTCGTTCAGCAAGGGACCCACATTATTCCTAGTCTTCCTTTTACTGTTTACATACTTAAAAAAACCCTTCTTATTATCCTTTATCTCTTTTGCAAGCCTCATCTCTAGGTGGGCTTTAGCCTTCCTCGTCGCGTCCCTGCAGGCCCTGACAACACTTCTATACTCCTCCCAAGAGGACAGGCCCTTTTCCCACATTTCATAGACCTTCCTCTTCCTTTCGATCTTGTCGATGAGCTCCTTGCTCATCCATGCAGGTTTCCTGCCCCCCCTCCCCCATTTCCTACTCTTAGGGATGCACCGATCCTGAGCTTGGAAGAAGTGTTGTTTAAATGTAGCCCAGCTCTCACAAGTACTCTTGCCTTCTAGCAACCTAGCCCCTGAGATACCCCCAAGCAGGTCCCGGAAGAGGTCGAAGTTGGCTCTCCGAAAGTCCAGGGTAGCAATCCTGCTACTAGCCTTACTTCTTCCACCAAGTTCCATCTTGAACTCCACCATCTCATGGTCGCTGCATCCCAAGCTGCCCCCAACCTTCACATCCCTAACAAGCCCATCCCTGCTGGTAAGGACAAGGTCCAGAAGCACCCCCCGCCTCATCGGCTCCTCCAACACCTGCGTCAGAAAATTGTCTTCAGTGCATTGTAGGAACTGTTTGGACTGCGCGTGCCTGGCTGAGTTGCTTACCCAACAGATGTCTGGATAATTCAAGTCCCCCATGAGAACCAGTGCCCGGGATCACGAGGCTACTACCAGCTGCTTGTAGAAGGCCTCATCGACCTCCTCCTCCTGATCTGGTGACCTGTAGTACACCCCCACAACAATGTCCCCCGTACCAGCCCACCCCTTAACTCTCACCCACAAGCTCTCCACTTGTCCTTCACCCTCCCCCAGGTGGAGCTGGGTACACTCTAATTGCTCCCTCACATAAAGGGCAACCCCACCCCCTTGCTTCCCCAGCCTGTCTTTCCTAAAAAGGACATAGCCCTCCATGACAGCGTTCCAGTCATGCGAGCTGTCCCACCACGTTTCTGTGATTGCAACGAGATCATGGCCCTGTGACCGAACACAGATCTCGAGCTCATCCTGTTTATTTCCCATGCTTCGCACATTGGTATATAGGCACTTTAGGGAAGCAGCAGGTGCAGTTACCCCTGGAGGGATGCAAGAAGAAGATTCTGGACAGGGTATTGGGATCATCACCTTCTCTGAGGAGCCCTCGGACAATCCTAAAGGACAACTCAGAGATTTTTCCCTACTATCTTCAACAGTGACAGCAGTGACAACTTCCCCCAGCCCTTCTCTGTCACTTAGCTCCCCTCCCTTCCCCCGTCAAACCTAGTTTAAAGCCCTGGTAATCAGCCCAGAGAGCTTGCTCCCCAACACACTTATGCCCCACTTGCTGAGTTGGAGTCGGTCAGCAGCCCACATACCCAGCTTCTCAAAGGACTGCCCAAGATCGAAATACCCATAGCCTTGGTCCAGACACCACCGCCTCAGCCAGTCGTTCACCTGTCCCGTTCTCCTCCTTCTTTCTGGGTCCCAGTCACCCAGTGGGAGGACAGAGGAGAACACTACCTGCACCCCTGATCCCTTCAACAACCTTCCCAGGGATGCAAAGTCCTTTTTAATATTCCTCATTTTTCTTGTTGCAGCTTCCCGGGATCCAGCCTGAATGACAACAAGAGGATAGTAGTCCTCCAGTTTAATGAGCTGTGGCAGAGCCTTCCTAACTTCTCTGACATGTGCCCCAGGAAGACAGCACACCTCTCTGGATAGGTTATCTGGATGACAAATGGGAGCCTCAGTGCCCCTCAGCAAGGAGTCTCCAATAACTAAGACTCTCCGCTCTTTTTTTGTGGCACCGGTTGTGATGCAGTGCCCCGTCCGGCCCCAATCCCTATGCTCAGTACTTCCCCCAATCTTGACACGCTTCTCAGGGTTGCTTCCTGGGTTCTGACTACTGTCCAGACCCTCAACCTCTTCCTTTTCCTGCCTGAGAGCCTCGAATCTATTACCCAGGGACACCGTGGGGGTTGGTGGCACCGTGGGTGTCGGGGTCAAAAGTCTCTTTCTGCTTCGAGCCGAGACGAGGGTCCAGCCCCTTTTCTCTTGTGGGCGGTCAAGCCCTCTGTTCTGCATGTGATCAGCTGGGTCAGCTACTACCCCTTGTAGGGACTTAAGAGGGGGCTGCTGGGCATCAGCAAGGGCAGGTTGACACTTCCTATCTGTACGACATCATCGGCATAAGCGAAACCTGGTGGGATGAGTCCTGTGGCTGGCATGTTGCAATAGATGGTTACAGGCTCTTCAAGAGGGACAGGCAGGGTAGGCGAGGCAGAGGGGTGGCAATGTACATGAAGCAGGGGCTGGACTGTGTGGAACTTCAAGTTGGTGATGGCAAAGTTGAGAGCCTCTGGGTAAGGATTAAGGGACAAACAAATAAAGGGGATGTCGTTGTGGGAGTCTATTACAAACCACCCGGCCAGGACGAAAACGCCGATGAATTTTTCTTTGCAGAACTAAGAGATGCCTCGAGATCAACTCCCCTTGTCCTTATGGGGGACTTCAACTTGCCAGACATCAACTGGGATCACCACATGGCTGACACAAGCAAGTCTAGGAGGTTCATAAAGCACCTAGATGATAACTTCTTGGTGCAGGTGCTAAGGGAGCCAACTAGGAAAGGTGCCCTCCTAGATCTGTTGCTGGAGAACAGAGAGGGTCTTGTGGGAGACGTGGCAATTGGTGACCGTCTCGGTCATAGTGACCATGAAGTGGTTGAGTTTAGAATTTATGGTGACAGAAGGAAAACTGTCACCAAAACTTCAGCCCTGGATATGGGGAAAGCAGACGTCAGGCTGCTCAGGGAACTAGTCAGCAAGATCCCCTGGGAAACTGCTTTTGAAGGCATTGGCGTCCATCACTGCTGGTCAGTCTTTAAGCACTGCCTCCTAAAAGCACAAGATCAGGCAATTCCAAAATATCGGAAGTCAAGCAGGCGGGGCAGAAGGCCGGCCTGGCTGACCAGGGATCTTCTACTGGAGCTTAGGCGAAAAAAGACAATGTACGGCTGCTGGAAGGAGGGTCAGGCGACGAGGAAGGAATACAGGGATGCTGTTCGTGTTTGTAGGGAGAAAATTAGTGTGGCCAAAGCCCAACTAGAGTTGAAGCTGGCCAAGTCTGTGGGAGACAATAAAAAGGGTTTTTTTTAGATATGTGAACAGAAAAAGGAGAACCAAAGAAAACATAGGTCCGCTACTTGATGGAGAAGGTCACCTCACAGACAATGACATAGGCAAAGCAGAGACGTTTAATGCCTTCTTCGCCTCTGTCTTCAACACTGATGATGGGCTTCGGGACCCAGGGTGCCCTGAGCTGGAGAACCATGACGGTGGGAATGACAAACTCCCAACCGACCCTGAACGTGTGCAGGATTTGCTGCTCCACCTGGATCCATACAAGTCCATGGGTCCGGATGGGATTCATCCCAGGGTGCTTAAAGAGCTGGCTGACGTCATCGTGGGACCTCTCTCAATTATTTTTCAAAGGTCTTGGGAATCTGGAGAGGTCCCATTGGACTGGAAGCTGGCAAATGCTGTGCCAATTTTCAAGAAGGGCAAGAAAGAAGACCCTAGCAATTACAGGCCTGTCAGTCTCACGTCAGTGCCTGGTGAAATTATGGAGAAGATGATCCTTGAAGTTATTGAAGCGCACCTGGGGGACAATGCAGTCATTGGTCCCAGCCAACATGGGTTCACCAGGGTAGGTCCTGCCTAACAAATTTGATTTCCTTTTATGATAAGATCACCCATCTGGTCGATCAAGGGAAACCAGCTGATGTGATCTTTTTGGACTTCAGCAAAGCTTTTGACACGGTTTCCCATAGGATCCTACTGGACAAAAAGTCCAGCATACAACTAAACAAAAACATCATATGATGGGTGAGCAATTGGCTGATGAGCAGGGCTCAAAGGGTTGTGGTAAATGGGGCCACATCTGGCTGGCGGATGGTCACTAGTGGGGTCCCTCAAGGCTCCATTTTAGGGCCAGTCCTCTTCAATGTTTTTATAAACGATTTGGATGTAGGACTAGAAGGTGTTTTGAGCAAATTTGCCGACGACACCAAACTTGGAGGAGTTCCAGACTCTGTTGAGGGTGGAAAGTCCTTGCAGAGAGATCTGGAGAGATTGGAGAGCTGGGCGATAACCAACTGCATGAAGTTTAACAAAAGCAAGTGCCGGGTCCTGCACCTGGGATGGGGAAAACCTGGCTATACGTACAGACTGGGCGACGAGACGCTGGAGAGCATCCCCGCAGAGAGGGATCTGGGGGTTGTGGTTGACAGCAAGTTGAATATGAGCCAGCAGTGTGCCCTGGCAGCCAGGAGGGCCAACCGTATCCTGGGATGCATCAAGCACGGCATTGCTGGTCAGTCGAGGGAACTGATTGTCCCGCTCTACTCTGCACTGGTGCGGCCTCACCTTGAGTACTGTGTGCAGTTCTGGGCATCACAGTACAAAAAGGATGTAAAACTGTTGGAGAGTGTCCAGAGGAGGGTGATGAAGATGGTGAAGGGCCTAGAGGGGAAGACATATGAGGAGCGGCTGAGGTCACTTGGCCTGTTCAACCTGGAGAAGAGGAGGCTGAGGGGGGACCTCATCGCAGTCTACAGCTTCCTCGCAAGGGGGAGTGGAGAGGCAGGTGACCTATTCTCCGTAATCACCAGTGATAGGACCCGCGGGAATGGTGTCAAGCTGAGGCAGGGAAAGTTTAGGCTGGACATCAGGAAGAGGTTCTTCACCGAGAGGGTGGTTGCACACTGGAACAGGCTCCCCAGGGAAGTAGTCACTGCACCAAGCCTGTCTGAATTTAAGAAGCGTTTGGACTGTGCACTTAGTCACATGGTCTAAACTTTTGGGTAGACCTGTGCAGTGCCAGGAGTTGGACTCGATGATCCTTATGGGTCCCTTCCAACTCGGGATATTCTATGATTCCATGATCCTATTATTCTATGACTAATGTCTCTCTCTCAGCCCGATTACCTCCTGTACATAAAGGAATAAAATTTATTTGGGGGATAGGTGAATCTGAGAGGTTCCCCTTGTAGAGCATTCACCAGGTTGCTCCCTTGGGGCTGGGCTCATCCTCTAGCCAGCAATCATACACTGACCAGCAACCTGCATTTTGCCCGTGAGGGGTGTTTTGTGTCCAGACAAGACATCCAGATCTGGGATGCAACATCTGGTGAACCAGAGAAACAAAAGCAGAACTCACTCTCTTGGGAAACTGTTTACTTGTAGCTGTTTTGTTTAAAACAAAAAGCAATTCCTCTTTGGGGGGACTCCATAGGGGATGGAAATACAGAATCCTGATGATGTTCCCTCAGTGAGATTCAGTTGGGTTCACTGTGGGCTGAGTGTGGCTAAAACCCAGACAGAGTCACACTTGCAACGTCCTTTTGTATGGACTGCAGTAACTGCGTGTGTGAGGAGGGAAGAAGGGAAAGGAGCAAGGGAGAATGGAAGAAAAAAGGATTTGATGTGTTATTCCAAATCATCCAAACTCGGTGGCTCGCAGACCCTTACTTGCTACTTGCAGGAAACAAGGATTAAGATAATTCCTATGAACAGCTGAGTCAGAGGATCATCTTTGTTATTATTCTTTTCTTGGACTGAATGTCCCTGTTTAAATTGTACAAAATAATTAGACACACAGAAAAGCTAGATAAATTCCTGGCACCACAACCCATTGGGAACGAATGTCGTTTTCAAGTCGCATTTGTTTTCCTTCTTTTTAGCTAACAGTGCCTCATACTTAAATATCCCCTGGAGGGAAAAAAAATATTAAAACCTACAGAACAGCTGACATAAAGAAAAGGACTGAAAAGAGCACCTGACTTAAGTGGCTATTATTATTCGCCTTGATACACACACACACATACATTAATTCTCAGCAACCTCTTTACTAACAAATTCTCTGACAGTTGAGAGAGTTCCACTTCAGTAAGGAGAATTTTTTGCATTCTATCAATAACAGGATCAAAATTGCCTAGGAGTATCCCTTCCACTCCAACAGGCGTGTGTGCACCCAGACATTTTGCAAACCTTTCCCGTTTGATACAGAGCTCGCTGATAGCAGCAGTGTTAACATGAACTGTTCTGGGTGTTGGGTGAGATCTGCAGTTTTGTTTTCCATCCTCGCTAATGAATAAAAATAAAAAAAGAATATTATATGTTGAAGCCTGTTTCTGGAAAGTGGGAAAAATTCTCAGCCCACGGACAGAATCTTTTTTTAGTGAATTATAGAAATTGTTCACTTTGGGGGGAGAGAGGGAACTGTGCTTTTTACATTCAAAAAAAGGAAAACAAGATCATCACTAGGATATAACACTCCAGAAATTTCTTGTTCTATTCAACTCTTGGCTTAAATCCCCAGAAGGTAAGAAGCAAGTGAACTAACCTAATCAAGAAATGTTGCCCACCCCAGACCTTACAAGTGAGCCTGAGCAGACCCAACAAAAGCAGGGGGAGAGGAAGAGTTGCTTCCAAGTCCCAGATGAATTTCACCCTTAACGAAGCAGGAGACCTGGAGGTGGGCACACCTTCCAATGCAAATATGCCCGTGATGGATCACCGCAGAGGAGTTATCTCGGAGGCCCTGGGACTGCAGCCAGGACTTCCACCACCTGTGTTAAGGAACAAACTGCTTCTCCAGTGCCACTGCCAGTACTGAAAAATAATAACCGTGGGAAGGAGGTCAAGCCATCTCAGTGATGCTTCTTGGAGACTAAGACGGTGCGCAGCCTGAGTCAAAGTCTGACCTGCAGAAATCTAGTCTCAAAGACTAGGGGTCAATCAGTCTTGTGATATATGTATGCCCACTAAACAATGGCGTGCTCAACCCATCATCAAAATGTGCATGGCCAAGCATGGCCTGAATGAAACTGGTCACTGGGGTATTCCCCCCGATGTCCCAGTTCTGCGTTGTGTACGAAGACTCGCTGTATGATTGGGAACTGGAAAGGGGGAGTTAAAGAATCATAGACTTGCATGAGATGTGAAAAGAAACCCTACAATGCCCCCGCCCCCCCTTTTTTCCCCCTGTTATTTCAGAGAGCTCTACCAGGTACCGGACAGTGCAGAGATTTAATCTCCTATATGGATCCAGATACCTTTATGATTCTGTCCCTTTAGCAAAGAACATCTCACAGGGGTTGATGGACATTCTCCTTACAGAATATCAAAGAACAAGACAAGTAATATCACTGTTTTAACATCTGCTGAGAGCAAAGGTGATTTTCCCTTGTGTTGGCTGTGCTGCTAGATGGCAAAGGTTATAATCCAGTCCTGCTTGACTGGGATATTGCTCTGAGGTCGTTCTCCCTCCAGTGAGGCTACGCTAAAAGGAGTGATCCTAAGGCTGAGGTAATTGCAGGTAGCTCTACAGAGCTCTCTTCTTGTCCTGAGTTGCTTCTCCACGTGGAGTCATGAAGCACTAGAGAGACCTGAGACAGATATTCCTCACATCATCCCTTTGCTTGATGCTTCAAGTGAAGAAGATGAGATTATCTGGGGCAAAAATCTAATTGCAGGAGTGGGGGTGGGAGGAATTATGTGAGGTGAGCTTTTCTACCATCTCATGTTTGACAGTCTCATCAGTACTAAGTGCCTGTGTGCCGTCACTCGAAGCTGGGAGCTGGCTTCTGTGACTCACAGAAGGCTATACTTCCTCAGCTGAAACACAACCTGTGTACACAAACAGAAGTATACGGACGGGGTAGTACCTCATGGCTCTGCAGTGCATACCTGAGTCTACTCTTGGGTGTCCCAGGTAAACCACAGTCACTTTTAAAAACTTCTGTGCAGCTACTGTTCACTTGTAGTCACTAAACTGAGCACAAATCTAGATTTCTTCCCTGCTTTCTATTTGAGTTTTTGGGTGCAGGGTGCTCCCAACAGCTACAAAGGCCATAAAACAGTACCTAGGGCCTCCTTTTGAAATCAGCCTATGTCTGATCTCCTCACCCTCCTCCAGAAACTATGGAAAAAGCATACATCACCACTCAGTGACCTCAGAAGTCAATACTTCCTCACCTGAAACACACAATCTGTGAACATAAACAGGAAAAGTATATGGATGGGGTAATATAATATAGGATCAACTTTTGGAAAAGCAGTGACAAAATTAACAGATAAAATTCCTCCCCTCAGGGTGTCTTTGGCAGCAGCTGCTTTGCTCCAGCCTTCCCTTCTCTCCTATCTCCTGCTCACAGCTCGGGGGCTCTTCGGATCCTAATCCCAGGGCAAGCTTTTCTATTGACTTAAAGGGAGCAGCTGCCTGGATTGAGTTTGGGTCTTCACTGCCCAGACTACCCCTAGCAATAGTGGCCTCAGCAAGTGGTTTATCTTCAGCAAATAAACCTCAGCCTGTGCAAAAGGCCTTGCTGGCAACAACTCCTGCTGCAAAGCTGCCTGCTCTTGTTTGGTTCATCACTTTGCAGACATCCAGCTCCAAAGAGGGTGGTCCATGGCATGCAAGAGCACTGTGCAGGAACCTTGCCAACAGATGGACTTCCTCCCTTCCCCTTTTCTGTTTTCATTCATCAAGAATAGGTAGCAAACAGCTTTTTTTCAGTTTCATCTTGTTGGTCCTCCATACATATAAACAATTTCTCTGTCAGGATAATGTATACCAAAGCTTGCTCTAATGTACCCCACAGTACAGTCAAACTGACTTTTAAGAACTTCTGTGGAGTTACTGCTTAGTCACTGCCATTTAAAAAGACAAAAACCTGGCCCTATTCTTTCACCTGCTTGTTACAGCTTCTAGAAATTATGGTGAAATTGCCTGAGAAGCAAGCAGGCAGGCAGCAGAAAGGAAGAGAGAGAGAGAAAGAAGAAAAAACATTCCTATTTCCAGTAAAAAGAATATAGGAATGAATTCTAAAAAAAAAAAAAAAAAAGACAAATTGAAAATAAAACCATTGTTTTTCTGTAAAATTACCACTGGCTTTTGAAAAATCTAAAAAGACACAGGACCTGAACAATGCATGTGCACACACACAACCCACATAACACCTAGCAATGTGCAAATCCACGTATTCAAATCAGTGTAATTTTCTTTGAAAGTAGGAATTAAACTGACTTTTCTTTTACCCAGAATGCTAAAATGAGAACAAATAAGTATACATTTAAAAAAAATCATGACCAAGAAAAATAGATGGAGGGAGCATTTTCTGATACTCATGAGAAGCAGTAGCTCTGACATGACCTTTATTTCTAGGAGCCCTTCTTTGAAACACATGCACATCAAACCAGATGCTGTGAACACCTCCATCTGCACGTCTCTGTCCAGAGTTACGCTTGGGTAATGCCCAGAGATTTGACTTCCATCCTGAAAAGCACAAGGATTTCAGGACTAAAGCTGAAACACTGCCTCTCTTGCAGCTAGATAAAATGCCACACATTTGGGGCTTTGGAAATCTGCTTCAGAGCGTGCTTTCCTGAACTTCATGATGAACAGAAACACTTTGAGTAACAGCTCAGATTTGTTTATTCCACATGAAAAACAGACAAAATACAACACTACTAATGCAAAAGAGTTTGGGAGAAGAACTGGTACAGGCTGGATCATTTTAAAAGAAAATAAGATTTGTTCACCCACTCTCCTTAACCCTGAAGTCTGTCTAGACAATCTGATGCGACTGAATAACAGATACTAGCTTATGTTTGAACAGTACTTTTTCTGCTGATGTACCAAAATCACTTCATACCCATAAGCCTGTGCTGGCTTTCCTGTTGCCTTCAAGTACTCCTCATGCAAAGCTGCCACCTCTGATGCTGTGCTGGCTGCTAAACAACACATAGGAACCCTCCCCAGTGGTTTTGGCTGGGGATGGAAGGGAAGGGAAGTGCAACAAGCAGGCTGACTTTTCTGCTGTGTGAAGCACTGTTGAAATCAGCAGAAAGGAGCTAAGAGATCTGTCTGACATCCTGTTAAAACCAAGAAGCTGTTACTACAGGCGGCCTCTTGACAGGGTATCAGAGTGCACACACTGAAACAAGTTGCTTCATGGGCAGCCGAATATGTAAACATTCTTCCAGTGTCCCTACCCCCATGAGTTCATTGATAAAAGATGGGCTTATGAGCACTAATGAGAACTTTCTGCTCTGCCTGGCTGCCTATTTTCATGAAAGTTATAGGAACACAATAGCTTTGGGACCTCTTCCACCCCATCAATGATAGGTTAAATTACCCAGTGGGTTCAAAGCTCAAAGGAGGAGCCCTTGACAGATTGACTGATAGATGGGCCCAGGCACACACTTACAAACAGCTTGATTGTACAAGCCTGATTTCCTTTGTAAAGAAGAAGCAGGGGTTTTATTGGTCCCAGCCAATAGATGGGATAACTTATAGCAAATTGCCTCCTATTGTTTTCTTAGATGTGTCTTCAGTGACAACTCAATGCCAAAGCACCTTCTGGATTTTGGAGATGTCACAATAATGCCTCCCTGGGCCAAGCGTCCTTACTGAGCTCGAGAAGATCGGATGCCATCACCGGGGAGGGCGGTACAGCTGCAAGTGCATGGAAAGCAAAGGTCTGGAAGAGAAGGGGAGCTTTTCTGAAGCATGCCCTTCATTTTAAAGGGCAAGGCCATGGCTTTGAGAAGCTGAATAATTTCTCTGAAGCACAATTTTGATTGTGCTGCAGGGGTATTTACTGTTCTAAGATTTCCTGGAATTTTGGGTAGTGTAGGTAGAGCAGCTTTATGTAAAAGGGGGGAAAAAATCTTCAAAGGAACTTTAAAAGGACAATATCCCAACCCGCTGTCTTTTTGGGGGATTTTATTTGGACAGAGCTGTTGCCGAGCCTTTTGTGACCAGACATTTGTATGTGTTTTACTGCATGTTTGCATGGCTGAGCGCAGGAGATAATATAACTGACAGGCTAGCGATGACAGATTCCTACAGCACAGATGATGCAGGGAGGTCAGGAGTGGGGCTAAGCCCTCCCCGGTATGATAGCACCATCTTTTCCTCTTTACCTGCAATGCCAGCAGCAAGATGGTCTCCGTCCACAGGCAAGGTGCACACAGGTGGGTGCTAAGGTCCTGACAGACTCCCCTTCAAGCTCCCCTCAGAGTTACCCCTGTGCCCTGGGATTCACCTCCCAGCACACTTACAAAAGACCAGAGAAGACTCATGCCAAGTTTGTGATAAATTAGTAGGGGGTTTGTTCATTGTCTTCAAGGATGTAAAGAATCTGATAAGGTTTCGCAATTCACAACATTGTGATAAGGGGATTAAGCGAGTAGATAATGAGGAAGGGAGGTTGGGAAAACATCCTTGTTAAAACAAAGGATTCTGTGAAGCAACCCACCGCAAGACATCCTGTTTGCCGCTTCACGACCCCCCCCCTCCCTTGAACACGAGTACAACGCGTGAAAAACAACGACCCCCAACAACGGAACGCGCAGCTTCAGAAGGCTCAACAAGTCCTGACAAGCCGGAACTTGGATGCTATAAAACAGTGACGCTGGAAAGGGAAGTTGCATGCTGTGGTGGAGTGGAGACTCCCCAGCTGCCCAGCGCTGTTTTGCTTGCTGATCGCTTACTCAATAAACTAATTCTTTCTGGCTAAAAGAGTAATTTATAACAAAGTTGAGGTAGGGAAAAAGGAAGAAATGATTAAGAAGGCCAGTTTGAAGTAAAGCACTGGATAGGACTGAGAAGACATGATTTCTGCTCCAAGCTGCACAAGGAGGTGCTGCTCCCAACCCATGACTCGCTGCTCCTCAGCTTCCTTGTCCGTGCTCTGAACACAGCAAAGAGGCTGAGTATGTATGAAACGGGTTTTGAGAGTTACTGACAGAGCTGCAGAAGGGGTAAATAAAATATACATCATCCAGCAAAGCAACATGCATTTTAAAGCCATCTTTCTGCCCTTCTCTTTGTGGGTAAAGGTGAGGAGCTTTACATTGCTGTTACAGGGACAGAAAGGTCCTGCAGTTTCATTTTGCACCCTACTCTGGTCTTTTCTGTGGTCAGGAATGGATGTGTTCACAACTGGCTTAGTATTTGAGGCTAGAAAGCAATGTCTAACTGCAGAAAGCTACAAGAATGGGAGGACAGAAAAAAGAAAAATGAGAAGAAAAAAAAAAACATGCATACTGACATGGGGAGAAACCCTTCTGCAAATTTTCATTACAAGTTTCTACCACCCTCAACCTATTCTTTTTAATACTAACTTGCCAAAATAAACTGGAGTTTGCATTTTCAGTGGTTGTGGTTTTGGCTGCAATTTTTCCTGCGCTCACATCTCAGCTCTAAATACATTTGCAGGAAGGGAAATGAATGTGTGCCCTTCCTGATAGCAAATCCACTAACTGTCTCTGCACTTCATCAGGCTGTGAAAGGCAGACTTCACACCACCAGAAACAGTCCAGGATAAATCAGCCCATTCACTCTCCTCATTCATCTTTTGAATGTCTTTTGCATGTGTTCGGATTGTATCATCCTGTAGATAAAGCTGAAAGCCTCTTCAGTATTTGCTTTTAATTGTTGGCCTTTACAATGTTTGGCTTTCAGAGAGGGAACGTGATTAGTGAAGAAAATCCAAACAAGTAAAAACCAAACTGATGGAAAGAGGATGTTTAAGGGTCAGTTACCTGGGCTGTTCTCAAGCAAATCTTCCACGAGGCCTTGGTTCAAAGTCCACTGAAATCTGAGTAGGTTTTAGACCAAACCCTAAATAGTTTCACGAGTACACACTGGTTTCTCATCTCATCTCTGTACCTCTAAGGAGTATGAATTTTCAGAGGGTGAAGAGAAAGCCCTGCTCCCTGCTCAGGAGCAGACTGCCTGCCCTGGCTGCAAAAAGCCCTGCTGACAAAGAAAGCAATTGCTTACATGGAGAAGATACTGTTATGGAGACAGACACAATCACCAAAGAGAGTGTACACTACACGCTGTCAAGAAACCCTACCAAATCTAAGCATTTATTTATGACACGTTTCTGCAGGGGTATGGTGGATACCCGAATTGTAATTGTTCGAGAAAGTCAGCTGACGAGTGTGTGGCTTTCCCTGGATTTCCATCTTTACTCTGAAGGCAAAACCTTTGTAGTCTATGAGCTCTGCTGGCTCAAGTGATCACAGTGGGCTCAAACAAGGGACATATATTCATTTCTGATCTGCCTGGAGCTGGTGCAGGACTATTTCCTGGTATAAAACCAGCAGAACTGTGTTCTGCACCAACACCTCTTTCTCTAGAAATGATTTTTTTTCAAGGGTGCAGGTGAGTACCCATCTCCCTTGCTTCAAAGCAAGCAGTGCTGTCCCAGAGAGGCCAAGAGGAATGGCCAAAGCAACCCAGGCTGCCGGTGGCAGAGAAGACACTTGAACGAAAAGTTCAGGCTGGCCCTTTAACATTGGGGCTGTCCTTTTCTGCTCAGAGCAGAAGCAAGTGACGGAAGGAGCCCAGCAACATCCACCAGCTTAATAACAATCATTACTATGCTAGGAGACCGGCTGGATAATGCGGTCCCAAAGCATGGACAAGAACTAATGTCATCAGCATTGGTATAAATAGGGTGTCTGCATTTAATTAATAAATAATAGGCTGCAATGCTAATCTCCTTCTGCTAATTCTTTTCTAAAGGTGCAATCTATTAATCACATGTCACTGCCAGCCTGGTCACTTCTTTTTTTAGATTCAAGACAGAAAAAAAAATAGCTAGAAATAAATGGATCCTAAATAGAGCAGGGCAATTGAATAGCACAGCCAGCATTATGATCCACTGCTGATTTCAATCCTTAGCTACAAGTTTTTCCCCCTAAGGATGGATATAATGCTTTAACGAGAGAGTGAAGGCTTGTGATGCTGTTAAAGGTCAGCATGTTACTAATGTCTGCAAAATGGAGGTTTTTTTCCACCTGATTATTTGCCCATGGAAATTCTGTCGCTCCACAATGTCTGTCAACATGCAGAAAGCCCCATTTCTGTGGGAACTGGCTCAGGCGGGTGAGATATTCCTATTGAGCTGGGGACAGCATAACTTTCAGAGAAGTTATTTAATGGAAATGTCTCACCTGTTTGGCACACTTTGAGACTAGGAAGCCAGAAACTCAAGGAGAAAAAAAAAAAACACAACACATTTGTGTTTCCATGGAAATGTGCTGGGGGGGGAAATGACAGCACTGCTCATCTGGGGCCATGCAGAAGGGGCCATGCAAATTGCTTCCTTTGCATGTGAATATCCCCTTTCCAGGAAGCTTCCCTCTCAATGCTCTGAATGAACTACATTGTGCCCACAGACACAATGAAGATTTTCACCTGTTCATCTTCAAGATTATTGCCCTGCTGTGCCTTTTCTAGGGTCTCTTTAGAAAACCTGGAAAATGTTGCCCCAGGAAAACATTGCCTCGGGTGGCTTTGTGCACACTGGGTCATGTGTATTTAGGTCACAAAGCAAGTTTCCATCCAAAATGTTTTGGTTAGAAAACATATCCTGCCTTCTCTAGTTGTCACGCATAATTGATCACAAAAATGTTTCCTTAGTAATTTAACTGATTTTCGAAATGATTAAAAGCTTTTCAGAAAGTTCATCTCTGCAATTCCAACCTGTTTGATATTAAAGTTGTGCTGAAGCCTCAAAAGAGTCATTCTCTGGCTAAATTTCTTTATTCTTCAGTCAAATGCAAGTCAGAAATCTGAGCAAAGAACATCTGGGTGAAATTTTACACTCAGCTTATGCAAGAGGTTAAATGAGATCTAACGATTCCTTCTAGATCTAAAACCTATTCATTTTCTTTTAATCTAGCCTGAAACACCAGAAGAATGGCTACTGCTCCAGTGTTTTGGCCTTTCCTCTCAAAGTCCAAACTTCAGTCAGGGAACATTACAGGTTCTAATAAAAACCACATTGCCTGTAATAGTGGGGAAGAGTGCCGGATCGCACGCTGAGATTAAGGAGAGACGGGGATAAATTCAGCTCATTGCAAACAGTGGAAATATACTTGCACCAGAATTTGAATTTCTGTTGTGACACATGGCATTTGACCCCTGTTTTGTTCTAGGTGGCTCCAGGCCCTCTGAAGAGTTCCCCGTTAAAGAGGCAGCTGGTATTCAGGGACCGCTATAAACCAGTTTCCTTCTGCATCCTTGTTTCTCCCACTGTCCCCGTGGACCTGCCTTGGCGATAGCGAGTGGCATGGTGGCACAATCTGTTCCCTGTCAGTGCCATGCGTCCTTTGGGCATCCGCTGAACCACAGTTTCTTTTCCACTTTGCCATCTCGTACACCAGAGGGTGTCATACACCTGACATACTCCTTTCACTCCCAGCTGTACAACCCAGCACAGAGTTTTTCTCACATCTGGGAAGATATTTGAGAGGTCTGCATCCAGACACTGTATCTGCTCTTGTATTTAGAGAGCAAGCTCTTAAAAGAGGTCTTCCGTCTGTTCTGCACTGTACAGTGCACCTGGTGTCATGGTTCATAACCGGTCTCCTAAGCACTGCCGCAAGACAGATAGTAAATAATTAGATTTCTGATCTAGGGAGTGGAGAGACTGCTTTGGTTCAGCCCAATCTCTGAAGTCATTAAGCTCACACTATCTTCATTCCCCCTTGCCTGAGGTTCTGGCCCATTCTCCCACACCTCTTTTTCATTAGCTATTCTTAATAATAACAGTCATAGTCATTGTGGAAAAAAATATCCAAGAAAGCAATTCATCCAATGTAATTTATATTGTGGCAACATAATTTCATGTTAATCGGATGGCTGCTTGGAAGTGTCGGTATTTTGTGGTTTATAATCAATGAATCTGGCCATTCATCAGCGACTCAAGAGATGGATAAAATAAAGATTCGGGGTAATTAAATACCATTTGTATGGCAGCTCCTAGGCAGAAAGTATTGCACTAGCTATGAAATGCTACATACTAGGTTTGAGGCTACAACAAAGCATCCCTCTACTAAGGCCAATCCTAATACACCTGAGTTACTTATCCCTTATTTTTAACTCTCTCGTAGTGCTGCTCATCAGGCAGTCTCAGCTGCGTTATGAAACAAACCTTCCCTGCCCTTTCAGCTGGGACATGTCCTGCTGCAGTTCTCACAGTATGAGCAGGCAGCATCTCCTATGGGACCGAGTCCGACATGGCTCCACAAAAAAGAAAGGAATTGGCCCCACAAAGCTGGCTTGAAGAACATCATTATTTGGGGAGTTTTTCAAAGGGAATATTTATACACCCAAGGCCCATTGATTTTACGTGAGATTTGAGCAGTGAAACGCATTTGACATTTTTGAACATCTCTATTTATCTAACCAAGCTACTTCTGTGGAACTAATGATTAGAGAACCCAAGCACCTAATAATCTTCAATGCATCTATCCTTGCCGTACCAATGTTATTTTATGGGTGAAAACTGGGATCACAGAAAGTTACTTGGCCAATTTCATATATACATCTATTCATCCAAAGATAATATTGTTATTGTTTTCACCAGGTAGAAAAGGAGTGAGAATAATAAATAGCCTGACCCTAAGTGATCTCTTCAAGGTCAGGCAGGAAATCTGTGGCAAGAATTTAAGCCTCAATCTTCCAAGCTGCAGTCTATTGCCCTGTGTACAGCTTTCTCTTCCTCTGTGCAGAATCATGCTGCAACACTGACCTTAAAATTAAAAAGAAAGGAAACAGTCCCTCACTAATTGAAGCCAACTGCTCAGTCTGCACTGAGAGATGGGCTGAGCCCGTCTTATTTTAAATTGCTCAGTTGTAACATCTCTGTGCCAGCAGCTGAGGGTACTGACTGTAGACCAGGCATTTCCTAGCTCCCACATCACACTAAAAACCACTTTCCAGAAAGACCCTGGATTATGCAAGAGTCAATGGCTTTGCAAGCATGCAGTAAACAAGTGGCAGTCATGAAGAAACAGGTACACAGCATTACGTGACGAATGCTGGGCTCGGTTTGTACCCTGGCAATACTTCAGGCATTACTGTAACTGTTTGAACTCACCACATCTGGAAACAGCAAACTTATTTATCTAGGACCAGGGTTTTAAAAGCGATTAGGTACTTGACTGACCTTGCTTACAGTTAGAGATAGATGAATAAACAAAACCACATGAATTGCTTATGTATGTGTTGGATGCATTCAACTCTGTGTTGCCAGAAAGAACTGAAAGACAGAGTAAAGATAGCATGCAGGAGAGAAAATTTGGAGACCTCATAGTATTTCCTGTTAGTATTTATAAAACATCTCTGTTACACCAATTCTAAGTAACCTGCAACCACTGAGTTTTCTGATAGATGCTCCAGTTTCTTTTGTACTAGTTCTTCTCTTTGGCATTCTTTCTTACATCATATTTTGTACCAGATGTATTCTAAGGGCTCTTCCTTCTGGAGTTTTGTACAGGAACCAGCAACACTGGCATTTTGACATGAGGAGGGAGGACAGATTTGTTACAGGCCTTGCCTGTGGATGGCTTGTGTTTTCATTAAAATATCACTTGGTAAAATACATTAAAAAAAAACAAACACAAAAAACACACACACAAAACAGAAACTAGAAACAAACAAACAAACAAAAACAAACAAAACCCAACAGGACTAGGGACAACACCAAGCCCCTCATAACTAACGCATTGTTGACTACGCAGGGGATGTTGGTGCATCACCCAGGAGGCAAGCTCCTCTCTAGGAGCTGGGCTTGGGCTCGATGCGACAACATTTTGGTCTCCTGTGAATATCAGACCAAACTCGCAAGGAACAAGCTTGGAAAGTCTCAACAAGCAAATTAAATCTGCAAGGTGTGAGCATTAGTCCCCTTTACTTTTCTCAACATCAGGTAGAAAAATGGCCTGTACTTTCCTTTTCCCCCAAATGCTTCTCTGAAAGAACAGCAAAACATAACTACCATTTTTGAAAGAAATGCCCATGTAACCATAACTACAAGTTCGTCAATAGAAAAATACATAATAAATGGCTTGTTATTTCAACTCTTTTGTGAGACAGTTCATTAGAAACTTCATTTGTCTACATGGATTGCACTTATTCAGCTATATTCTAATAAAATGCACATTGCTTCCAGTAAAGGGAATGCATTTGCTATTGATGTGCTATAAACTACTATACAGAGAGGTGTTATTATATCCCTGTGTAATAACAAGCCAATTATAATGATCAGCAAAACCTTTAAAATAAAGTCAATGCATGAGGAGTGATTATCATAATGCATTCTAACTGTTCAGTGCCATAAATGCTTTGCAATTAATCGTGGAGCATATCTATAAATGTATTATTAATGCTGTATAAAAACCCATTGACAAACAACCTTTACATTAAAAAAAGATACTAGGATTGTAATGTGTCCCCAAGTTCACCTAGGAGCTTGAGCTGTATTTACAAAAGTGGGATTTTTTAATAGGATTACATTTTTTATTTCCTCCACTCTTCTCCACTCACTACTTCTTCCATTTTTGCTCTGTTATTGAAAAAACTCCAAACATCACTGAGCAGTGTGAGGGGCCTGTTATCCAACATACTGGATTTTTAGCCCTGTATGCATAATTTTGGGCACAACTACAGACTTTCACTGGTGTCTTAACCCTGTGACACTGACTGCCCAGCATGTAGGAACGTCAAAGGCACAAACCACAAGAAACGAGCAAATAAAAGCAAATCATAACCTAAGCAGGCAATGTAGGAAGGGTGAGAAGAGAATCAAAGTTACATAATTAATCAAAAGTCGTGTGGTAGCTCAGCTGCAGAGAAAAGAACTGATATCAAAACTTCAAGGCAATGAGCTCCCCAGCCTCTCTCCAGGCTCTGCTCCTTCTTGTCAGTAAACTATTAGGTTAAAGATGCTTTATGAAAAATGTGCAATATGGTTATTTTTTTCTCCCCCCTTTTATTCCCTTACTACTTGGTTTAAAAGGTTGTGCTATATGTGCTAGAACACAATGTCCTGTGGATCTTTTCCAGTTCCTATTGATGGGCACCCTTCCATCGATTTCAATCACGATGGAAAGGGCAGACGTGAACAAAAATTTGATTTCCCTTATACTCTTTCATCAGGTGAGCACGGAGTGGAGCACATCAGCCTTCAGCAGTGTCATCAAATATAAAACACTACACATGAGGATCTGCCAGAGCCTTTTCTCTCCCCCAGAATGAAGTTTTACCAGACAGAAGGGAGCACAAATGGGTTCATCCTGGGCTACTTTGAATTAACTGATCCATTTGCATGCAGCACTGCTGGTACTTTCTGCCTGCTTGAAAACAGGGCCCTGTGAACACAACAGGGAATCAGCTTTCAGTAGGGTCATGCAGTCCTGAGTTTCCACAATATACTTGGAGATTTTTCATTTCTCGTTGCCTGCAATCAGTCCCATGACAATCCACAGGTAGAAAGAGAAGACTTCCATGAGTAGTAAAATGCTGTTTCCAGATCAGGCTTATCAGATTGATAAGGTTTAAAGGAAAAACACCACTGTTTTTAACAGATGTTCTGGCCTGGAGTGAAAACCAGTGGACAAATTCCCTTTGCACCCAGTGGCTTTGGGCATTGCTGTAGAGGCTCCGTCACACACAGTGAGGCCTAAAGCCCAGCTCTGCCTCTCAAAGACTGTGGCTACACCTGGACTGAGAGGAAGGAAAAACTCCCAAATCTGGGTGAGTTTCTTGATTCTGGACTCAGTGAATCTCTGTTCACATTGGAAGGAAACCAGGAAATAAAGGCCAGAAGATGCCAGAGTGATGCTCAAAACTATGGGATATCCAAGGTAGCCCTTGCAGTCCTAGGCCCAGCTTCTTCCCCAGACCTTGACCAGATGATCAGGGAGGCGAATGCTTTCGAAGGCACCAACATCTCTCCCTCCCAGTACTACAGCACCTCTGACGGCCGTTCCTCAGGTGCCCACCCAGTCAGTGATACTGTGCTAAGGCTTCTGGTGGTCCTGACACTTCCCCAGCCTCTAAGGCAAGAAGGCTGCCTCCCAGAATGATATCAAGGTCTTCTGCATAGGCTCTAGCTTCTGCTTTTTCCTTTTGACTCGAGCTCATCTCTCCTCTCAGTGGATTTTTAACATAGTATTAGATTATTTTTAAACAGTTGTTCCTTCTCTTTTTCCTTCATGTGGAGCTAATGCAACTCAGCACCACTGAGCTGTTTAATCTTGAACACATAATTAATAAAGAGAAGATATTTGGATTTGGGTGTGGGTTGTATTTTGTTGTTGTTTTTATTTTATTTTTTTAAATTCCTCCTGCAAGAAAGGTGGAAAACAGTTGATTAACCATATTTTGGGCAAATCTCAGGAAGAGGAGATGTATGAAACTATGGGATTTAGAAGTACGCTGTGACATGGAGTTAAAAATCTCATTTAAAATTGCAAGGGAAGATAAAGAAGGAGAGATGCTTTTTAAACTGCTGTGGGCACTGAGGGAAAGGAAGGAGAATATGGCAAGGGTGTAGTAAATGACTTGTCCAGAGGTCTTGAATCCAGGCCTCAGAAAATGTGAAGCCAAAGCTGCTACTGTCCAACCAGTAGTCTTATCCTGGGAAGTGCCATGGTCACAGCAGTCTGGCACGTGCAGTGTGTGATTGTCACAATTCCCTCTTTGTGCCACACCACGCTACTTGAGCTATAAATGGTGAGGGTGAGAGTACTACTGGGCTCATGATGATGTTGACAGAGTTAATGGGGGCCCTCGGAATGTGTTCAGGGAAAATCAGCTTGGATCTTTCCCCTCCCATTATCTCGCTGTTTTTTTTGCCAGTGCTGTCTGCCCGCTCACGCTGAATGGGTGGGGGGAGCATAAAAGAAAAAAATGAGTAGAAAAATCTGGGCAGTCCATGTAAAAGGGGGTTGAATAGATCACCATTTGGAAACAAGACATCCTTCTCTCCAGCATGTGGAATAGGAAGGCCAGCAATGATACAAACTGGGAAACTGCTGGTAAAATGGCTTCCAAGGAGCTCAACGTGCCAGGAAAGACACATGGCTCAGGGATAAGAAAGAGTTAAGATGTACAAAGGTAAAACTCTGATCTGTGCATAGTCTCAAACGTCACGACTTCTCACATGTTGGAATAGCCTAACCTCCAGCCGTGCACGAGGGAAGATGCTGAGCTCTGCCAAGAATGCCATATCCTTACTTATCCTTAACTTCTTCACACCTTCCTGCTGGGCAGCCAGACCTATTCCTTGCAAAGCATTTCCAGAGAAGAAGAAAATCATTCCATGTGACTTTGTTATAGCTGTGTAAAGCCAAACTGAGCTGACGACATCCAGACTTGCCTATTTTCAGCACCTAAACAGGCCTGGATCTGGCTAGTACCTGGATAGGAAGCTTCATGAGAAGTTGTAGCCATCAGCACGAGCTGCAGAATTCTGAATATTTAAATGGAAAATAGCTAAATGCCAAACAGTTAGTGGGACCTGGGGCTGTGTTTGTCACAGATAAGCCCTGCCAGCTGCAGCAGAGATCTAGCGAGAGTTAGAAATGCCACAGATGAAATAAGAAATAGATCCAGACTTTTGCCCCAGAAGGAAAATAGGCCTTAGAAACTGCAGAGAAGCCATTCTGGTCCCACCATCATTGCTAAGCTGATGGAAGGGAATAAAAAGAAACAGACCATAGTGCATGAGCAAGGCACCACAGTTTTGCTGCTTATTTTAAGTGAGTGGACATTTTGCTTTGAAGCTGAAATAAACCATAACCAAGCAGATAATTTCAGAGCCTGCACACTGAATAACGGCTAGAGAAATGATGCAAGTCAGTTGAAATATGACAGTCTAAACCTTCCAGCAGCTGCTATCATGTTCCCTAAACAGCAGAAAAAAAAAAAAGACATAAAAAGACACTGCACATGCCTTCCCTGAAACATACACAAACAAATTTGCTTGCAAGCACAGACAGACACAAAGGATTTTGTACATTTGTGAAGTCTTGCATGCAGAAAACACTGCAATGTGATGAACTGCAGCCTCTCTTGTAAATCTCTCAGCTCCCTCTCTGCAGGACACTGCAGCCTTTCAACTCTAAACCACTTTGGACTTTTTTATTTTTTTGGCTTTTTTATTTTCTTTAGTCCAGGAACCTGCTGTATGTCTTTCATAAAATACAGAAGGACTCAGAAACAACTGTGAAGTGTTTCTGGGTAGAGAGGTTACCACTGAGCCTGAGTAGCACACTGTGTGCACCTTTGCATGCCTTCCTTTATGGACTTTCCCTTGTCCTTTGAGAGGAATGTGGAGGCAATGGCACATCTAAGCATCACTAATGGAATGCAACTAGAGTAGCAGGAGAGTCCTTTCCTTTTAAAAAATGTTACTCCCAGAACAAGGTAGTGGGACCTAGGGGCTACGTTTCTCATAGGTTAACCCTGCCAGCTGCAGCAGGAGTTGTCTAGTGAGAGCTAGAGATATTGCGGATAAAATAAGAAATGGCTCCAAACTTTTGCCCCAAACCACAAAACAGACTTGAGATCTTTCCCTAAGTTTGCAAAACTTTAAGTCACTGATAGCTACAGGCTATTTTTAGAGCTGAGCACAAGACAAAGAAATAAGAAAAATAATCAACAGAAATGATGAAATGAAAATTCTATCAGGTTAACTGGGATTTGTCTGGATATACTGAGAATGTAATGTGGAATTATAACTTACACCCCTAAAAACATATGGGACAACCTAACCTATGGCAAAGTACTTTCTATGGAGTCAAACTAAAATTTGTGTAACACAAAGGCCAACGAAAGTTTTTAAGATATACTCAATAAAACTAGAGTTACACTCTGATTTTTTGTCTTTTTATCATGTTCTACCAATTCCATCATTGCTAAGGTCTTTATAAAATGTCAAAGGACTCTGACCTTCCGGTGAGATATCTGGAGCTTCATGAACCATTTGATAGAAAGAATACTCCTATATAACATTTTGCAGTTGAGCATCTGCACACGCACAAACAGGCAGGAATGCAAGATGCAAAAATATCCCATTAATTTAGGCTGTTTCCCAACAGAAATGTACTGAAAATACATTCATTTCTAGTTCCTGTGAGATTAGGCAAATGTAAATAATGCCAGATTTATTGAAAAGGATTGCATTCTTTGTCTTGCTCCTAGTTCAATATGGGAATTAACAAACAGAATAATAAAAACAGCAAAACTAATAAGGGGCACTCAGTATTTCCATTTTATTGGGTTGAGTGAAATTTGTGCCAAGCAACATTTTGAATTTTTCCCCAAATCTAGATGGTCTGATACACTAAATTCATGCTCACACACACTAAATGCCAACAAACCAACTTTTGGTTCAACTAAGAATCAGGACACAGAAGGGATTAAAGACCAGCGAAACCCAGACTGCAGAAAAAGGGGAAAAAAGGCTGAGCAGAATCTCTTTTTGTTGTCGTTGTTGTTGGAGTAAATTCCAGACTCCTATCAGGTTTGGGTTTTGGGAGAACTGACTGGAAAAGTCAAGGATTCACGCTTCAGCAAAATGCAGGTATTTGCCCTTGTATAAAACACAACCTCACTTCCTCAAGAACACCACTCACCATTTCCAGTAACAGCCTCCTGGAAAGCTGCAGGTTCAAACAGCACTGCATCCTCTCTTTAATACCTGGCACCAAAATTCCCCATAAGCCAAAAGACAGAGGCGTATTCAGAGTAAGTGTTCTGAGCAGACTGCAGACCTGTGCTGTGCAGAAGAGATGCTTCATCTACCAAGCTCCCCCCTTCTCTCATGTCCCATCCCTGTACACGGACAGGGTATAATAAGCTACAACTTAAGTTTCTTTGTTGTTGAAGTTGACCTTTATGTTGCAGCCCTAATGAAGTCTTTTGATGTGCTCCTAAGATACACAGCCTCCTTTTTAGCATTCTATTTGCTGTGTCTGCTTTAACCAGTGGGCTCACGAAGAACATAAGTTTTCATGCAATGCCTCCCTTGGGTGCCAATTGTTCTTTTCTCCCATAGTTGTCCTTGAGTCATGCCATTTTGAAACATCACCAGCCCACAAGCAGCCTGTCAGTGGGGAATTAGGACAACATGTCTTTCACACCAATGATGAGCACACCCGCTTGGCCCCTGCATTATGATCACCACCGACAGGAGCAATACGGGAACAGAGTGGGAGAGAAAAGATGAAGTTTGTGTGTGTTGGGGAGATAATTAGCTAAAATACAATGGAGAGGAAACTACTGGTGTGACGTATAATGTGGAATCAAACCGCCACCCAAGTCTTGTGAGGTTCAAACCACCCCTCCTTAAAGCAGCTGCTCTTCGCAAGTGTCTGAAAACCCTCCCCAGAAAGCCAGACGTGTTCTCTATCAGTAATTTGCATTAAAAAAAAAAAAAAAAAGAGTGATTGGGAGCTACATACCCTGTAGGCGCACTAAGCAAATTGGCCAGCCTAATTATTATTTTTTGGTATGTCTAATTAAATAGACAAAAGGCACTCTCGCTGTCAGCACGAGCTCCACTGGAATGTGCATAATGTCCCTGCGTTTGCCCAGGCAGCTGAGCCTTTCCCTTTTCCCCAGGAGATCTGCATTGACAACTGCCCATGGCTTACTGACGCCTACCCAGACACGGAGCCAGATCTTCAGAGGGGAAGGAAAAGGGGGCAATCCCGTTCTGTTAAAAACCACTGGACGATGCTGTGTTATGTGTCATGCCTTTGTTGGAGGTTAGAAGTGTGCTATGGCCCTTGCTAGCAGAACTTGCCATCACAGAGCCTGTCAGACATTTTCTGCACACTGCTGGCCGAATTCCCCTGAATTTACTTTATGGGGACTCCAAAAGCACCATATTTACCCCTTGGTTTTCTGACATTTTTTCCAGCATTCAGCTTTTGACCTGCTCTGCAATTACACGGCACCACAGACCTTCCTTACGGAGCCTCTGCCAACCTGCTGGTTTCACCACTCTGTGACACCAGCCCTTTAACTACAAGCTACGTACAAAGTCTTCCAATGACTTGAGTCACTGAAGAGTTTCAGCCCCAGACTGACACAGGAATCCAAAGCTTTCAACTGAAAAAGCGCACAATTTCAGGGCCTTTTGTCTGCGAGGTGTTTTGCTCCTTTTAAGTAGTTGGTGCTGGTGATTTCCACTAATGCCAACACAAAGATAGTAGTCACATAATTGAGGAAGAGTTTACGTCCATGGTGGAAATTAAAGAGTTTTCATACATTTCATACATTAATAAATGACAAAATCTACTCCCATGTTTATGTGATACAGAAGCACTAGTGTTTTTACTGCATATACGGACAAAAGCTTCTCCTTTTTTGTCACTCAAAGAGACAGGGATAGAGAAGTATCATGTCATTATATGTATATATATGTATGTATAGAAATGTACTGATACAAGAAAATAAATAGAATAACTTGTCCTGCATAACTGACCATCTTATGGGTGAAGTATCACAAAATCAGTTTTGTCAGAAAACCTTTCACAGAAAACACCTTATCACTTGTGATCCATTGAGTGGTCACTTAGCAAAGCCTTCCAAATCCACCATGCAGCATGGAAAAGCAAAAGACTAGATCCTGATTCCAACTACACCTGTGAAAATCCTAAATAACTCCCTGGTACTAAGAGAAGTCTTCAGCTTCCACAACAGGTTTATCCACATAAGCTGATAAAGGTGCAGAAAACTCCTCAGAATTTACTTTTCCAAAAACAGAGTTGCTTCAGTTCAAGCAGAAACAACATGGTCAGATAAAACGTAAAATATCTGCTTTATCCTAATGAAATTACACACCTCTGCAGCTTGTCCTAACATAGGTTTGAAAAACCTATGTTGCCGTCACTGCTGTTAAACTTTGTTAAGTCAGCGCCTGATGCTTCACTTCTTAGCAAGGCAGTTATTTGTTTCCCAGGCAATCGCTGGCACCTGCCTGCCTTTTAAAATCAGATAATAATTGAATATGAGGAAAGTGAGATGAAGTAAAGGAGATTTAATAAATAGAATCTTTGCTGCAGAGGGAATTTCTGTGGCAGTGATTACGTTACTAATTGATCAGCACATTGCCTGAGAGAAGCCAGAGACGACAATTGTACTTAGCACTGTGGCTGAAAGCAATGCAGTCAACTACCTCCTCGGCTTTTGCTGTCTGCTGGTTTCACCTGGATTGGTCTGTTCATCTGTAAAAGAAAGCAAAGAGAGACAGATATTTAGCAATGGAATCAAACCTTGTTATACAGAGCCTTGCTTTGTATTCTACCGTGCATCACAGTTAGCATCAGAATAGACTCTATGAGGAGGGAAAAAAGCAATTAGTAAGCAAAGAAGTGACAACAGAGCACAAGCTGCTTGGGCAGCTTCTTGGTCTGAGGTGAATCAGTGTCACCTCATTTACCTAACAGGGGCTCTGCTGAATCACACCAGGTGAGGGATCTGACTCATTTCACACAGGTCATAAAATTTTAAATGTAACTTTTTAAATTTCTAATAGTTCCTTTTGGAAACACTGTGTCAGAACAGAAGTACTTTGTTAGAACATATATTTCAGTGAAACTTTAATTGCAAAGGTTTCTTGAGATTGTCATGGTGAAAAGAAAATGGGAAAGTGAACTCCACCTCAGCTACTGGCTCAGTAGGACAGTCAGTTGTATGACTATCAGTCATACCAGGGGAATGAGACTTAGATCTGGCTTGTCCACATGCCATGGAAATGCTGGGTGTTGAGGATTTTTTTGAGAGGGTGGGTGTAGTATGCAAGTCAAAACCTCTCCCTGTTTTGATTTTTCAGATGTCTTTTTCCTTTCTCACATGAGAACACAAGCACATATAAAAACCTTGCCATTGTGCTGTGAATATGATTTATGTTCTCTGACTTATCCCTGTTGCTCTGTCTCTGTAAGAGAAGCACTGGGTGTTATAAGCGAGACCACGCAATTTTCTGGTCCATCGAAGATAATTTATTAATTAAGTAAGCAGGCACAAGCAAAACAGCGCTGGGCGGCTGGGGAGTCTCCACTCCACCACGGCACGCAACTTCCCTTTCCAGCGTCACTGTTTTATAGCATCCAAGTTCCGGCTTGTCAGGACTTGTTGAGCCTTCTGAAGCTGCGCGTTCCGTTGTTGGGGGTCGTTGTTTTTCACGCGTTGTACTCGTGTTCAAGGGAGGGGGGGGTCGTGAAGCGGCAAACAGAATGTCTTGCGGTGGGTTGCTTCACAGAATCCTTTGTTTTAACAAGGATGTTTTCCCAACCTCCCTTCCTCATTATCTACTCGCTTAATCCCCTTATCACAATGTTGTGAATTGCGAAACCTTATCAGATTCTTTACATCCTTAAAGACAATGAACAAACCCCCTACTAATTTATCACAATCCCTCCTTTTTCTTTTTCCAACATATTTTGTTCATTGAACTTCTGGAGTATTCGCTTGCTTAACACTAAAGTCTCTGCACCATCTTCCTCCTGCTCCAGGGATTCATATCTCACGCGCACAAGCATAAGATGAGCAGCCTCCAACCGGTTTTTTACAATCGCGATTACTCGATTGAATATACATGGTCCAAAAGTCAGTGCTAATATAAACAACAGTAAAGGTCCTGCTATGGTTGATAGTAAGGTAGTGAGCCAGGGCGAGTAATTAAACCAGGATTCGTACCAATTTTGGCGGGCTTCATTCTCTCTTTTTCGTTTTTCTAACCCTTCCTGCAGTTTTGCCATGGTGTCTCTTACTACCCCAGTATGAGCCGCATATACACAGCATTCCTCTCGAAGGGCTGCACACAGCCCTCCTTGTTGCAAAAAAATCAAATCCAATCCCCTGCGATTTTGAAGCACCACTTCAGATAATGATCTAACAGATTTCTCTAAAGCTGATATAGATTGTTCGATGCGGGCCAAATCCTCATCTACAGCAATGCGTAGAGAGGTAAATTCTTGGCTTTGTTTTACCAGAGAGGTAATTCCAGTTCCGGCTCCTGCAGCCCCTAGAACCATCAGAGTGACTAAAGTGACAGCCGTAATAGGCTCCCTCCTCTTTAAGTGGTATTCTGCCACAGTATGTTGGGTGTACATATATTCCTCAGAGTGGTATAGAATCCTTGGGATAATTACTACCTGTACACAGAAATTATGAGACGAGTTGAACAATTTCAAAGATAAGCATGGAGTTACCCCCAGAGACGAACATACCCATCTGGTGTTATCTGCTGGTATTAACCATTTTTCTTTGTCTAATTGTGTAGCATTTTCTGTAATATTGCATAGATGGAACTTCTCACCAGGGACCGTGCCTACGCACCTGCCATTCCCAGTTACTTCCGTTAACGTTATTCCTACATCCCTTCCCCAATTGCATTGTGGGGGATCGGTTTCGTTTGAACGGGTGGTCTCTCCCAGATCCCCAATGGCGTCGTAATATGGGGGCCTTATATCAAGACATAACCAGCAAGGTCTAGGCACGTCTGGATTTGGTTGATTCAACAACTGATAACTAGCATTCATGATTCTCCATATGTTATTCCCGGTCACCCCTTCATTTCTAATCCCGTACTCCGGGTTTACTGATTTATTAGCAACCTCCAGTGGTTTAGGGCTATTAGGAGGTAGCATTCTAAAAGCTTGTGTAGGCTGAATCCTCAAAACACTCCCCGACAGTTTCTGATTTGGTCCCACCCGTTGGGGACTCTTAGTCTCTTCCTTCTTTATATAGATGATGCCTCCCCTATCAGTCCCCCAGCAGTAGTTATCTGCTGAACAACTTGGTGATCTTCCCATCTAATCAGGCTCCATTTAAAAGGTTTGTGAGGGTGCGCAGACCCAGGAACAGTGTAAACAATCGTACCCATTACTATGTATCGCAAAAAAAAATGGCTAGGGCCCATTTTCCAGAGTTCTTTACCTGGCCACGTAATTCCCCACCGTTTCACTCTCTGCCTCGCTTGTCAGTTCGGTTGCAGCGAACTACAAGGTGCAGGTTCTTCTCGGCAGCAGCAGTGTTCTTCAGGGGAGTTTCTCGGGTAACCGCGACCTTTTTCTGATCAAACAGGGTCCCCTCTCCTCCTTTTTTTACGATACATAGACAGTTAGACCATACTTATCGAGTTCGTTTCAACGTGATCTTTAAGTCATCAGGGCCTGCGACCGCTTCCCATTCGCTTTTCTGGATCGGTCCTTTCACGCGACTGGCATGCGTTCACCCCTTCTCAGCCGTCCGGATAGCCGTCTCTGTGATAAGTAAAACAACATAGGGGCCTCCCCACCGTGGTGTTAAAGACGTTTCTTTCCATGTCTTAATTAGAACCCTATCTCCAGGTTGTATCCTATGGATTGCTATATCTAGCCACCAAGCCTTTCGCTTGCAACTCCCTCCGTCGGTTCATAAGCTGTATTAAATAAGGTTTTAATTGGATATCCTCTACCTGGGGGTGATCAGATGGCATCTCTAAATCATAAGGCATACCATACAGCCTTTCAAAAGGTGAGATTCCGACATCGGCTCGGGGCTGTGTCCGGATATTCAATAGTGCAAGCGGTAAACATTTCACCCAGGAGGTTTTTGTCTCTATCATAAGCTTTGTTAGTTGCTTTTTAATTTCACCATTCATTCGTTCTACCTTTCCAGAGCTTTGAGGATGCCAGGGAGTGTGATATTCCCATTTAATTCCCAGAGCCTTCATCGTGTCTCGGGATACCTTTGACACAAAGTGTGGGCCTCGATCAGAGTCAATTGCTTCTATTACCCCGTATCTGGGTATGATGCTTTCTAATAATATCTTTACCACGGTTTGAGCTGTGGCCCTTGCCGTAGGGAATGCTTCAACAAAGTTTGTGAGGTGGTCTACAACAACTAACAAGTATCTATATCGCCCCGTTTTTGGAAGTTCAGTAAAGTCTAATTGAATCTTTGCAAAAGGTCGATGTGCCAATTCTCGTCCTCCCGGGACCCTTTTTCTCATATGTTGAGCATTTACCCTCCGACAAGTTATACAATCATTTACGATCCTCTTTGCTATATTATAAATCCCTATACACATATAATTTGTGGCAAATTGATCCACCAATGCCTGGGTTCCCCAGTGCGTCTGTTCATGAAATCTCCGTAGCACCCTCATAGCTACTGATTTTGGTAACACTTCCTGTCCATCAGGCAGTACCCATTTCCCTTTATCGTTTTTTTTTTTCGAACCCCCATTTGTGTCATCTTGTCTTCTTCTGTAATAGTGAAACAGAGTAAGGGGAGGGGAATGGGTCCATTCGACCACAGGGAGTTAGCCGGCCCGCACTTGTAGCAGTTTATAAGGCGGGCTTTCTTCCTCAGAACAATTGCATTCAATCCCATCAACTCCCCATTCACTCCAGCAATCATAACATGGAAATTCCTTTAAGTCTTTCCCACAGTATTAAGTATTATATTAAGCATTATTATATATTATTCATATATTGTTATATTATTATATATTAAGTATTAAGTATAAGTATTAAGTATTTCCCACAGTCTGGGCAATCTTCCCTCGTTCTTATAATTCTTATACTCATTAATGCTGCCCTTTTTGCCTCCTGATCTGCTAGATTATTACCCCTAACCTGAGGGGTGAGGCCTTTTTGATGCCCTTTTATATGTACTACGGCAATTTCTTTGGGCTCTCTGATAGCTTGTAAAACCTGGGTAATCAATTCCTGATGTATTAAACCCTTTCCTTGTGAATTGATGAGCCCCCTTTCTTCCCATATTTTACCAAATGTATGTACTACCCCATAAGCATATTTTGAATCTGTATATATTGTACCGCTTTTATTTTTCAACAATTTTAGGGCCAGCAATATGGCATATAGCTCGCAAGCTTGGTCAGACCAGCTAGGGCTCAAAGGTCCAGATTCCACTATCCCAAATGTTTTCTCGTTTACTAACGCGTATCCTGATTTTCGCTTTCCCTCGACTACTCTCGAGGAACCATCCACATATATCTGTTCACCGATGGGTAATTCCACCTCCTCTAGATCAGGTCTCAATTTCGTTTGCTCTTCTATATTTCGGAGGCAATCATGTCCTAAGGACTCATTTGGTTCCCCATAAAGAAATTGAGCAGGGTTCTGTAGGGAGGTTGTTTCTAACGTTAATTTTGGAGAGGAAATCAAAATTCCTTCATATTTTAATAATCTGGCGTCAGTGATCCATTTCTCTGCCTTCTGTTGCAGTACCCTGCATATATTGTGTAGAGATATTACTTTGATTTCCCCCCCAAAAGTGATCTTCTGTGCTTCTTCCACTAACAAGGCAGCAGCTACCACTACCTGCAAACAGTTTGGCCAACCCCGGCTAACCGGATCCAATAATTTAGACAAATAGGCCACAGGTTTTTTTACTCCCTGCCCATTCTTGGGCCAGCACTCCGTATGCCGTGCCTTCTGCGCTGTTCCCAAAAAAAAAAAAACGGCCTCCTTAAATCTGGTAAGCTTAACACTGGGGGGCGTACTAGTTCCTCCTTTAACTTGTTCAGTCGTTCCTCATCTTCTTTTGTCCATTTGAGTAATCCATCCTTATTCAGCTTGTTATATAAAAATTTAACCTTTCCACTGTAATCTTCTATCCATTGTCTACAGTATCCGGTCAACCCTAACAGTTGCTGTACCTGCCTTTTAGTTCGCGGGGATGCTAAAGCCAATATTCCACTGATTCTGCCCGGGTCTAACTTCTTAGTCCCCTTACTTAACTGGTGACCCAGGTACTTTATCTCTTGCTCCACAATTTGTAATTTTGCCCCTCCTTTTTCTTTTAAAGGGTACAGATTAACTCGATTCTCTGAGCCAATCCAAAGGCTCGCATATTCGCTCCCCTCTAAACAAAAAGGTTCCTTTGCATTTACATAAACATTTAAGGCTTGGCAAACCCAGTCTTCAAATGACCCAGATATGGGCCAATAATTTGCCTACCTCCCCAAACTTCAACACAATAATGAATCATTTTTACTTTATCCTTTCCCCGCCTAAAAGGGGAATCACTCCAATTCTTAATCATTAACCCCAGTGGGCTATCTGGGGGAATAGGGGGCAACCTAGCACTAGGCATTGCCCCACCCATGGGACCAGAAGGCTTACTCTTCTTCTGTCCCATCTTCCGGAGTGCCTTCAAACACACACACAGCCGCTTCCCCCTTGTCATGGCCCAGTCCCTCGCGGGATGTGGGAACCGCACTACTGAGGGGTCCGCACTCACTTCGTCCGCAATTGGACGTCTCACACAGACGCACTCCGGGATCACCAACCCCAACCGAAAGGATCACCGGCCTATACTTACCCACCCCGTGGGTCTTCGTTCGGTCTTCGTGCACAAAGATTGCTTGGGGTTACCGGCTTTATTTCCTTGTGCCTAATTTTGGGTTCGTCGGTGAAGGGCTCGAGCAGGATTTCCCATTCCCGGGGCCACCGAAATCGGCGGGGCGCCTTCCCTAGAGGGATTCCCAGTCAATTCGCCTTCATCCGAGTCACGGCACCAAATTTGTTATAAGCGAGACCACGCAATTTTCTGGTCCATCGAAGATAATTTATTAATTAAGTAAGGAGGCACAAGCAAAACAGCGCTGGGCGGCTGGGGAGTCTCCACTCCACCACGGCACGCAACTTCCCTTTCCAGCGTCACTGTTTTATAGCATCCAAGTTCCGGCTTGTCAGGACTTGTTGAGCCTTCTGAAGCTGCGCGTTCCGTTGTTGGGGGTCGTTGTTTTTCACGCGTTGTACTCGTGTTCAAGGGAGGGGGGGGTCGTGAAGCGGCAAACAGGATGTCTTGCGGTGGGTTGCTTCACAGAATCCTTTGTTTTAACAAGGATGTTTTCCCAACCTCCCTTCCTCATTATCTACTCGCTTAATCCCCTTATCACAATGTTGTGAATTGCGAAACCTTATCAGATTCTTTACATCCTTGAAGACAATGAACAAACCCCCTACTAATTTATCACACTGGGGACCATCACTGTCACTGGTGTTAGGCGAGGTGCAGAGCACAGCCACCTCCTCCGGCCACTTGGGCCCAGCCCGGCTCCTGCCCAGCCGCTGGGGCCCAGCCCGGTGCTGGGGACCAGGGTCTCTGCCCAGGCCGGGGGACGTGGCTGCCACTTTCCCTTTTGCAGGCCCAGCAGGTAGCAAAGCTGGGCACGTACCCCAGAGACACATGGACGCATGCGGACAGACAGGACGCTGACACAGCCAGTCACACGGTCTGCCCAGCCAAGGGCTGCCTTCAGCAGCACTTCCACACCATGTTCACATACGAGCAGACACAGCCAGCCGAGCACCCCTGCCTGGACCCAGGCCTCTTGCCCACTTCACAGGTCACCTCCTCACTGGCTGGTCCAGCTTGAAGCTCGCTGGCAAATGCACATGCACACCCCGAGGGCACCAGGCTGCGGGAGATGCAGGTGCTCGGCCCCCAGCAGCCGGCCCCAGGCCCAGGGGCTGTGTCCCCCATGGCTGCAGAGCTCTGCTGTTTCTGCACCCTCCCAATCTGGGCCCCCTGGTTCATGTCTTATCAGCTGCAAACGCTAATCTTCCTCAAAGTGGACCTGTAGTTTGATAGCCTGCCTGTCAACTAGTGTGACTGGGAGGTTTGTCACTTGTCATTGTCTCCCCACTTAGAAGTCCTGGATCGGATAACCCTGCTGGAATCCCGCCTCCCTTTCTAATTATCCCTTGTTGCCTTGGAAAAGGTCCTTGACCAGACACTCTTAAAGGAGGCGTCTCCTTCTACATACCCTTACACCCAGAGCTGCTTACTCCCAGGAGAAAGGGGCAGCAGATGTCCACGACCATCTTAACTGGTGGTGCCTAACACGACATGGGTGTCTGATGCACAGGGTGAGGATATTCCCCTCCTGTTAATAGCTAGGGATGCAGACTGGATCAGAAACTGCTGAGATTTTCTTCTGAAAGCCTCTCCCTGCCCTTCCTCCACGTCACTTAAAGCAATACAAACACTATGGGGATGAACTACTCAAAATATTTTTTCTGTGTGACCACCACTGAGTGGATTGAAATTATCCTTAGGTTTGGCAGCTATGGAAATGGTAAGCTCAAACAGGCATCACAAGGAGCAGAAATTTAGATGGCAATGGAAATCTTCCTAACAAAGACCAAAAATTTGCTGATGAGTGTCACAGGATGCCTCCCTCACCTCAAAATAAAAATAAATTAAAAAAAAAAAAACACAAATAAATAAGAGGCAGATGGGGGTCAAATTGAATATGCATACTTTACAGAGACAGATGTCCCCCACAGGGATCCTACAATAGTTGTGGCAAGTCCAGTAAAGCTATTCTGGCTCTCAGGCAGAATGCAAAGGTTCTCAGAGCTGCCCTCCATGTCTTGCCTGCAAAAATCATTGACCATAGCCACCTCTGTGCTCTCAGACACTGGGGCCAAAAGCCACAGCCCTGCTGAACCTTTGTGCTGGAGTCAGGGTTTAGCCTGCAGATGCAAGGATTATAAATTTTATTCCTGATTCTTCCCAATCCCAGACAGGTATAGATCTGAATCATCGTCTTTTCTCTAGAAAACATTGGAAAAATTAATCTTATATCTCTTGGCTTTGCAATGAATGACTTGCAAGCTTTTTAGTTGTCATGTCCTGTATCTAGTCAGTACTACTATTTAATATCTAAATATTTTACTACTCATTTTCTAGCATCTCTATGCTTCTCCTCCAGTGTTTCCATTACCTTGGAGAACAGTAGGGGTGATTCTGCCCCTCCCTTATTTGTGGCTAATTGCAGTTGGGCAGCAAAGCTGTTAGGTTTCTTTTTTCTTTTTTTTTCCTAATTTTTTTGAAGTAGTTCATAATTGTTCAGATTTATTCTAATTGCTCTGCGCACATATTTAGTAATAAAAAGTTATCAAACTGGCTGACAAGTAGGTTAAGATGACGGAGAGCCTAGCAGATCCTGCTGCATTGTTGTCTCAAGAGGAAAATGTACTTAGCCATAAACTGACTACGGTTAGATTCACACTTGGAAAAAGAAGGATCAATGGCTCCAGAAACTACTGAGCAATTTCTGCTCTCCTGTATGCCTATATCCTCTAAAAAGCTCCAGACATTTTAAGTGCTAAAACCAGCAAAGAATCTGGTACTGGATGTTGTGGTTTAACCCGGCTGGCAGCTAAACACCACACAGCCGTTCGCTCACCCTCCCCCCTCCCTCTCTGGGATGGGGGAGAGAAACGGGAAAGTGAAGCCTGTGAGTTGAGATAAAGACAGTTTATTAAGACAGGAAAATAATAATAACAATAATAATAATAATAGTGATAATGGTAATAGTATTAACAATAATAATGTGTAAGAAAACAAGTGATGCACAATGCAATTGCTCACCACCCGCTGACCGATGCCCAGCCTATCCCCGAGCAGCCGGCCCCCCACCCCGGCCAGCCACCCCTATATATTGTTTAGCATGACGTCAGATGGTATGGAATACCCCTTTGGCCAGTTTGGGTCAGCTGTCCTGGGTCTGTCCCCTCCCAGCTCCTGCTGCACCCCCAGCCTGCTCGCTGGCAGGACAGAGCAAGAAGCCGAAAAGTCCTTGGCCTGGTGTAAACACTGCTCTGCAACAATTAAAACATCAGCATGTTATCAGCGCTCTTCTCATCCTAATCCAAAACATAGCACCCTACCAGCTACTATGAGCTACTTAACTCTGTCCTAACTGGAACCAGGACACTGGATAAACCTTGTATCAGACCCTGCTTCTGCAACTATAAAGACCTGTCATTCACACGTGTATCATAAGATACTATCAGGGCCGGAGGCAATGTATTTGGCATCAGCAGGACAGACAGCCTGCCATAGCTCTCCTGTAACCACATGTGAGTAGCTAGCTGCTATATACATTTAAAGATCTGTTAAACATAGGCGATGAGTGTGATTTATGTCATATAAGTAAAAATGTCTAAAACGTGTGATTTTAAGCCATTCCTCAGATTGGTGTCTGAGATGAATGTGATGAATAGTTCTCTGCAGTGCCTGTTCCTCTCCACTGGTCACAAAGGTAGTCTATGCAGAAAGGTTAGAGTTAGGTGAGATGAACCACATCTTAGTCCCCATACACAGGATAATAAAGCTGAATGCACCTCTGTCTCCCTGCTCTGATTTCCCCCATTGTAACTGGTTTGTGTTTACAGCAGGTTGGTGTTGACATCATCCATGTACCAAGGTCCGACTCCAGAGCTGTTAACTGACAGCTGCACTCACTGTCTATATATGGGTTCCTAATGTGGATACAACGGCTAATGTAACTTCAGTGATGAGAGGAGGTCCCTGCTGCTTATGCCAAAACAGCCAGAACCTGCATCCCAGGCAATCAGAAAGAGAAACAGTCACATGAGATAAGAATTTAGAAGAGGTGTGCTGACGGTTGCAAAAATCACTGCTGAACTCAAGTAAACTTTGGATCCAGCCTTTGGAAGAACTGGAAATAGCTCTTCCTACTTGTGAAGAGCTGGCTGTGGTCAGTTTGCCATCAGGCAAAGACCATCAGGCCCTTTAGCAAAATGAGAGGAGATGATATTTGGTAACTTATTTTTTGAGACTGGGGCATGAGGGAGGAGAAGAGAATCTCTGAGAAAAGGAAAAATAGAGGGAGGGAATGGGTATCCAGCAGATGAAGAAAAAAATGAGGAAATTAAGTAAAAGGCTAGTGTAATTTAATGTACACTATGATTTATACACTTGACAATTTCTTTATAGACCAAAGAGAAAGAGCTGCGTGCACAGAGCCCATAATACAAATTGAGATCATCTTGACATGAAAGACACCAATTATAGGGAGAAACATTGAGAGGAAAATAATTAAGTTTCTGCTCTCCATTTATGGAACTTTTTTCCCCCTTTCCTTACACAGCCACTCTGGGAGCAATCAGGTGACATGGGGAGCAGAAAAAGGCTAAGTGGGGAAATAAAATAGCAGAAAGAGGTACCTTCCCCAGTCTGGGGAAGCACCTGCCTGGAGAGAAGGGATTTCAGAGGTTCAAGCTCTCTGCTTATTCTTCAGCTGAGAACTGTCATGGCTTTAATGCAAAGAAACCAAATTTTTTACTCCAAAGCACAGTCCCCTGAATAGTGTTTTGAGGAATAATGGTATAGATATCTTTAATATCTGTCCTGCCTTGGTGGACCCTTAGAGTGTGATAGGAGAAAGGAGGAGTCCTACGGCACTCAACTGGGCTCACAACAGGAGGAAAATGCGTTGGAGTAAATGAGGTTGTGTAATGCCATCTTTGCCCTGAACTGGAAAGGATGGTGACCCCAAATTACTGCTTTCAAATGCCTTCTGAGGGAAGAGCTCATGTCATTACACTGCAGATAGACAGTGCCACTTAGTGAGGATGCCTCTTCTCGGTTTTGTGAGAACTCGAACCCAGAATTGGTAGAGTTAATTTTGAGAGAGCCAGCACATGCAGCCTTAAAAACACCATGTCTCAATGTCTAAAGCACAGTTTCTCCAGACTTTGGGAAGGATCCATCATGTGCTTTACATTCACCCTACTACATGGAGCACAACTTAGGCTGGTATCCAAACACCTAGTACCTGCTGAGTCTGGCTGTGTATATAAGGGATTTGTGTTACATTTTACTCCTGTCTCGGGAAATCCAAGGCAGACATCGATGAAACTTCTTCACACATCTTCACACATCTTCACACATCTTCAAATGCCTCCAGTGTCATGAAATGCATGTGCCAATAGCTGCCAATACAGTCAAGAATGATGTCTCTCACACAAGCCTTTCTGTAGGAACTTGTAGTAGCAATCATAAGAGCCCTAGCTAGGCCAAGAAGAAGACACCTCACATTTGAGGAAAACAGAAAAGTGTTAATACCAATGCCAATCAGCAAATCTGATTAATGCCATGGGCAGCCATAAGGGATCACAGGAACTATAGATATGGTTGTGAGCTTTTAGTGATTCCTGTCATTAAAATCTTTAAAAGAGATTTGGCATCACAGGGAAAGAACTGGGTAGGCTGATCCAGCATTTAACTGACAGATGGACTGGATGAACACTGGAAGGCTCTCCTCTAGGAATAGTTGCACTTCTGTTTGTTGCAATGGTCCTCCTTTCCTCTGCCCATGGATGCTCTTTGTGCTCTCCTTTGAAATAGGATCACTGTTCCTCACTCTAGATTATCCCTGCTGAGCTGTCACAGTGAAAGAAGCACAGTGTTTTATCATCAGTTAACCCAGAATGAGCTTATCTCCTCTTTAGACTCTCTCTTACCCTTTATGGCCTGACTAAAAATGTTCATTCTCTACATCAAACGTGAACATCTATTTGGGGTGTTTATAAGATTCCCAACATTATGGTACCAGAATGCATAAAACCATTTTAAGTCTGGACAATTTTTTTTTTTTTATCCCTATTCATGACGCAGAGCCCAACTTGGCCACAGTAATTATTTGGAAGGGCCTTACTCAACATCACTGCCAAGACAGAGGTGTGCTGAGGGCCACTGAGGCACAAAGAGATTTAGGAAAGAGCCAGAAAATATAATTTGGGTTTCTGGTTCCATATGAGAGACTCACTTTTCAAAGAACTGGCAAGCAGCTGTGGAAAATCAGAGTTTTATTCACATCTGGTTACCAGTGTGGCCTCAGGCAACCTCTGTGCCTCAGATTCCCTGTCGGTGTTTGGGAACTATGGGCACTGGGTAACAGTACAGGTGTGAATCCGCCCTACTGCAGGACAGGGTGCTGCAGGTCTTTTCTCCACAAATGCCATAGGTGGTTGAGTTGATGGAGGAGTAAGAACTCCAGGTGCATCACACTGCTCATTTTCCTTTCGTCCTTTGTGTCTTCATCTCTGCTGAAAACCACCTTTACTATTGCCTTTGCACACCTTCGAGAAAATCACTCTACTCATTACACTTCATTTTGGCTTTTCCCTCCTTTTGCCTAAAACCAACTAATTCAATTAATGCCAAATGCCAACCTCCCACATCAACTTACCACTTGCCCCACCTACCCCCACCCCAATCCTCTCTGCGAGTAGAAATGCAACATCATTTTTCATGTCCAATTACAGCCACCATGGTGCCACTCTTAAAAGGCAGCGCAGGTACTCCTGTCAAAAAGGGTTTGAGTTACAAGGAGCGATGAATTGCAGCAAGCCCTTTTTCAATTCTCTGCAGAAATGAAATGTCAGAGCTTGCTGCTGTATTTTTCTCAGCACCATCAGCTACAGGCCACTGCAGGAATTAGACAAGGGACAGACACTTTTCTGGATCAGGATTTTTTTTTTCCTAAGGTTGTCATTTTCTCCCCCACCAACCTTTTTCTGCTCCCCTTGGCTTTCATATTAATTTAGCAGGTAGAAGGATCACCTGGGAAAGAAGAGTAGAAAACAGAGAGAGATGATTTCTCACTGTCTCCATCTTTCTTCCTCTCACCGCTCCTACTATCCTTTCCTCTCTCTTTTTCATTACTAACTAATGTACATGGGGTTTCCAGCCAGGACTAAGGCTCTACCAGGTTTGAGAATGGATAAGCATAGAGTTAAAAACAAGAAGAATAAGGGAAAATACTAAGGATGGAGACTTGCCTTGAACAGTTTCAAAGGAGAGCAGAGACAGGAAGGAAAAGTGAGGAGGGGGCTGCTGAAGATCACTGAAATGCCACTAATGGTTAGGAAGATGATGTCCAAGGCAGAAGCGAACACTGTTGGGGATAATCTTCTGGCTGTGCTGAAGGATTAAGTCACTTCAGGAGACAAAATAATAATATATAAAAAACAATTCTAGATTGTATGATGTTTGAGACCATGGAAGATGACTACATTGATCATTTATGTAATGATAGTCTTTCCTCCCCTCCTTACAGGGCTTAAGAAATTTGAATATTCCCTGACAACAGATCAGTTGGGTATGATTAAGGCTTTGTATCAAAACCTGTGAGGAAAGGTATTCTGTTGTCCATGTTTACTGAAGTTCCCAAAGAGTCAGGCTGGAACAGTCTAGAGAGTAGAGGTGTTGACCTCTGTTAAGGCCTGCTTAGAGTTCTACATTGCCTTCTGGATGAATTTAGTCATATCATTGTATGTCTCTTTCTCAGCTTTCTCTTCTGTAAAATGAATACAAAGACACCCTAATGTACCATGAAGGTGGTTGATGAAAAAATGGTTCTAAATGTTGGTGTTAAACAAACAAACAAAAAAAGCGTTCCATAATTTCGATGCCTGAACCATTTGGGCAGACATAATGGCAAATAACAAACTCTTCTTGCCCAACCATGTTCTGTTCTGTTGGGTATTGTTCAGACATCAGCCCTCTAAATCAATGATCAAACACTGCTGTGACCTGATGGCAAAGGATGGGATGTAGATAGGAGCTAGCAGGTCTTAGCAAATGCATATTGGGCATTACTGCATCTGTGTACCCAGATCCTAATCCCATCCTCAAACATTTGCTTCCTAAAGACACCACGTATTTCTTGGTGATCTCATGATGTTAACTGGACACATGGATAGTTTAATAACTGACCTGAAATTTCCAGAAAATATGGCTACTCCTTATCGCTTCTGTCCTGGTTCCAGTTAGGACAGAGTTAATTTTCCCTCATAGTAGCTGGTAGGGTGCTATGTTTTGGATTAGGATGAGAAGAGCGCTGATAACATGCTGATGTTTTAATTGTTGCAGAGCAGTGTTTACACCAGGCCAAGGACTTTTCGGCTTCTCGCTCTGTCCTGCCAGCGAGCAGGCTGGGGGTGCAGCAGGAGCTGGGAGGGGACAGACCCAGGACAGCTGACCCAAACTGGCCAAAGGGGTATTCCATACCATCTGACGTCATGCTAAACAATATATAGGGGTGGCTGGCTGGGGTGGGGGGGCCGGCTGCTCGGTGATAGGCTGGGCATCGGTCAGCGGGTGGTGAGCAATTGCATTGTGCATCACTTGTTTTCTTACACATTATTATTATTAATACTATTATCATTATCACTATTATTATTATTATTGTTATTATTGTATTCCTGTCTTAATAAACTGTCTTTATCTCAACTCACAGGCTTCACTTTCCCGTTTCTCTCCCCCATCCCAGAGAGGGAGGGGGGAGGGTGAGCGAACGGCTGTGTGGTGTTTAGCTGCCAGCCGGGTTAAACCACAACAGCCCTTTTGGCGCCCAACGTGGGGCTCGAAAGGTTGAGATATCGACAAATTTGACCAGAGTGTGTTAAACTAAAATTGGTATAAGTATTGGACCTGCTTAATAGTTGCTAGTCACGATGTTGATTGCCTTAATATCCAGTCTGCTGTACCTGTATTCCAAATTGAGTTTTATAGTGCGGTACTTTCTGTATGTGCTCCCTGTTGCACTGTTTATCCTTTCCGGGCCCTGGTTTAAGATTGTTATGGTACTGTGCCGTGTAACAATGGCTTATGAAATGATGAAATATCTGGTCACGACTTTAACCTGGTATTTGTACTCAGCACTGACGTCGACTCTATACTTTGGAAACCATATCTCGGAAACTATTAGCAATTACACCTATTGCCTGTTTTCGTTAGGGAGCCAATCTGTGGAGGGGACAGGGGAAGACATGTTTCCCTACCTGTTCACTCTCCCTTTCTCCTTCACCACCACCCTCTTATCCCCCGAGCTAGTTACGGTGGTTCTCCGAGATGTTGAATATCCTTGGGATACTCAGACCAGCCTGCTCTTGTTGTTATGTCTCCTGAATGCGCTTCAGGTTTTGTTGAGGGTTAAACAACTACTTAGGAATCTCATCCGGAGATCTGTCTTGAGGCGGGATAGTTGCGAGTGGCAGGGAGTGTGGGAGGATATGGGCAGGTTTCTAGAGCAGTGGTCACCTCCAGTGTTTTGGACATTCACCCCTGAACAACTGCAAAATCCTAAAAAGCTGGCAGAATGCTTGAAAAAAAAGGTGTCATGACTCTGGCAGTTCCAAAGTGACACAAATCACTGTAGCGTGCTGGGGTCTGGCTTGTGCCTATCGAGCTGCAATTGATGCTACTATCAAACTAGCTCCAGCTCCTGCAGCCGCTCCAGCTCCTGCAGCCGCTCCAGCTCCAGCTCCTGCAGCCACTCCAGCCCCTGCAGCAGCTCCAGCTCCTGCAGCTGCTCCCACTCCTGTGTCTGGGTCAGAGAAACGAGCTGTAGCAGTGCAAGTTGACCCCGCAGAGGGTATTCCAACCCCTGTGGCAGACCCTGTGTCTGGGTCAGAGAAACGAGCTGTAGCAGTGCAAGTTGACCCCGCAGAGGGTATTCCAACCCCTGTGGCAGACCCTGTGTCTGGGTCAGAGAAACGAGCTGTAGCAGTGCAAGTTGCCCCTGTAGACAAGGTGAAAAAATGGTATAGAGGCTCAGGTCGTTTAGAACGCAGACAGTCTTCTGCTAAGTCTGGGCATAGTGAAGACGAGGCTGGGCCATCAAAGGTGCAGGAGACTGAAGATGAGGATGGGGATGTCGAAAAATCAACAGTAACTACCCGGACTCTATACCAGCGTGAGCTACGAGATGTGCGAAAAGATTTTGGTCGCTGCATAGGTGAGCAGCTTGTCACCTGGCTGCTCCGGTGCTGGGACACGGGAGCCAATTATGTGGAATTGGAGGGCAAGGAAGCCAGGCGGCTGGGATCCCTTGCTAGGGACGCATGCATTGACAAAGCAATTGGAGATGGAGCACGATCTCGCAGCCTCTGGAGGCGTCTCCTGTCAGCTGTGCAGGAAAAGTATCCCTTCAAGGAAGAACTTGTATGTCTACCAGGCAAATGGACCACCATGGAGAAGGGAATTCAGTACCTGAGGGAATTGGCCGTACGGGAAGTAATTTATAAGGACCTAGATGACGCACAAACATCCGCAGATCCAGATGCAGTCCGGTGTACACCACCCATGTGGCGGAAGTTTGTACGGAGTGCACCATCATCATATGCCAGCTCATTGGCAATACTAGCCTGGAAAGCGGAGGAGAATCCCCCAGTGAATGAAGTGACTAAATTACTCCGGCAGTACGAAGGAAATCTCTCCTCTTCCCTACGGGCCTGTGTCTCAGCTGTGGAGAAACTCTCTGAAGAGGTCCACCAACTTAAAGAGAATTTATCTTCCCCTCCACCTGAACGAACCAGTGTCCACCAGCTAAAAGAGAATGCTTTGGAGAAACTTTCTGAAAAGATCCACCAACTTGAAGAAAGATTATCTTCCCCTCCACCTGAACGAACCAGTGTCCACCAGCTAAAAGAGAATACTTTGGAGAAACTTTCTGAAAAGATCCACCAACTTGAAGAGAGATTATTTTCCTCCCCACCTGTACAAACCAGTGTCTCAGCTATTAGGGGTAAACGTTCATCTATGCAAGGAAGACAATATGGTGGGCACACACACTGCGCCACCCTGTGGTTTTACCTACGTGACCATGGAGAGGACATGAGAAAATGGGATGGAAAATCTACTGCGACCCTAGAGGCACGGGTACGTGAATTGCAAAGGAAAACAATTGGGAAAAAGGAGTTCTTTGAAAAGTTTGCTGCTCCAACTTCCAGCAGGCAGTCCTTTAAACACAGAAACGAAGATTCTGACAAGGACTAGAGGGGCCCTGCCTCCAGCCAGGGGGAGGAAAGGGACAATCGAGTTTATTGGACTGTGTGGACTGTGTTTAATACTATTATCATTATCACTATTATTATTATTATTGTTATTATTATATTCCTGTCTTAATAAACTGTCTTTATCTCAACTCACCGGCTTCACTTTCCCGTTTCTCTCCCCCATCCCAGAGAGGGAGGGGGGGGAGGGTGAGCGAACGGCTGTGTGGTGTTTAGCTGCCAGCCGGGTTAAACCACAACAAGCCACAACAAGAGGGAAAGTTCTTTCTGTTCAAAACCATCCCCCAGAATACCAGAAGAAATTTCCTTTTACCACCTCTGCTGACCTTCTGGGGGCCTGCCATGCAAACAACAGTAATCCCACTTAGGTCAACACAACTATTTATGTGAGTAAAAGTATTGGCATGAATGTGTTTCAAGAGTGGGTCATAACTTTTAAAGCATTGAGCAAAATCTACTGTGATTGAAGGCCCTAAGGAAATACAAAGTATATTAGTGTCAAAGTTGGAAAGGCCAAGAAAATCACCTACAATTGAATTGTGTGTGTGTAATTGCAAAGTTCAAGTAAATCACTCTGTACCTGATTCTAAGTGACATAATTGAATTACAGTAATCTAAACTAGATAGCCCTGAGAGTGAATCCAAAGCAATCTCCTCCCTGAAGAAAAAAAAAAATAAACTCAGGGCCCAGGTCCTCAGCTCAGGGAAATTTCCATAAACATTACAGAATCAGGAAAGCTGTTTCAACATGGGTTAGCTACACAGACAGCTTTTTGTATTTGTATCCTGCAGCTATAAAGCATACAGCAAAAACCTACTCCTGTGGGACCAGAGGTAAGTTGCATGAATTGCCATGTGATTACATGTTAAGCATACTTTTGTGTGGGCAGCACAAATTGATACAGCATTGGATTAATGAAAAAGCAGGAAGAGGAAATGCTTTAGAAAGTTTGATGAAAAAAATCACATTGGCCTGACTTGTGGGAAGCACTCACTAGTAATGAATTGCATCTGAAATGACTCTATCCCAAACCTTATCTGGCTAGCAGACTCTTAATTCCTCCCTACCACCGTCTTCCTGGCCTGACTAGATGTGTGTCATAGACATGTACACAAATAGATGAAAAGACCTGAAATGGGAATGTATGAGGTATGAAAAAAATATCTTGAAGGGTCTGACCTTTACAAATCAGTCAATGCTCTGGTGCCTACCCCCAAGAATGATTGCTACTGGCCATCCCCACACTCCGAGTATTTTCTATATATCATATAAAACACATTATGAACCATCCATCTAACTATTGATTCATCTTTCCACTTGTCTCATGTATATAGATGAACCTAGAGGGGGCTTAAGTTCAGTTCATGTTCACGTGCAGAGCCTATGGCTTCTAATACAAGACTTCCTCCCTGCAAAACAGTTTGGTCTGGAGTTTGAAGAAACCGCTGATCCTGTTAGTAACAAAATAAAGACTTGCCAGTTCCGCGGATCCTTTGGTTTGTTCTTGGGGATGCTGAGCGTGTACGCTACACATCACAGTGTCTCTGTCTTTAAATGAAGTGGGGAGGGCCAGAGGGGTTGATGGATCTCTTTATCAGGGAGCGGAGTGATAGGACAAGGAGTAATGGTTTTAAACTATAAAGGGGTAAATTTAGATTAGAATATTAGGAAGAAATTCTTTACTATGAAGGTGGTGAGGGACTAGAACAGGTTGCCCAGAGAAGCTGTGGATGCCCCACCCGTGAAAGTGCTCAAGGCCAGGCTGGGTGGGGCTTTGGACAACCTGGGCTGGTGGGAGGTGTCCTGCCCATGGCAGGGGGGTGGAATTAGATGGTCTTTAGGGTCCCTTCCAACCCAAGCCATTCTGTCGTTCTGTGATTCTATGATCTCAGTGCTTTGTGGGAACACCCAGTGCTCAGCAGGCTTGAGGAGAGTAAGAGGAACAAAACACAGGGTGCTTGGAACAACAGAGACTTATTTCCCAAAGCAAGAGAGACAGTACAGCTTGTGTTTTGAGTATTTATAAATACTGTTTCATATGCAAATCTGCACGTGGAAGACACAAGCAGGAGACCCCCTTAGAGCTCTGGGCAGTCACACAGTAAAAATGTCATTAGATAGGTCTACTTTCACATGCTAGGCTGTGTCATCACACACATGGTGTGCCCTAAGGTACTGCTGCGTTTGTACTCATGGCTCTTGCCAGGTGCTTGTGCACTTGACCTTTCCTTGGAAAGAAGAGAGCCTGGTAGATGTTGACTTCTAGTTATAGCCGCATGCACAATGACACGTAGGAACTTGGAGACACTTTTAGCTTGGTGGCTGTAGTCCATGGCCACTTGCATATGTGAGAAGTCCCTGGGCATTCAGTGAGCAGTGAGCATACCCAGGCATGCAAAGTGTCCCAGGCTTGGCGCGGTGGTGATGCTAAGCTATATATAAGGGCCTGTTTGTCTGAGGATCCTGACAGCAGAGGTGTAAGTCTAGAAGGGACGCTGCTCATTAAATCTACTTCCCTGCTGATACCAGAAGCAATCACGATATGAAATTCTGTTCATAAATGCATCCCATTCTGATATAAAACCAAGTCTTTTGCTGTCCTTACCTCCCATCTTCCCTAATACCAATAGGAATAAGCTTTTCCATATCGTCACCTCTCTTCTAATTTCCCACTTGAGTTTATTTCAAGATAATTTACATCCAATTTTAAAATGTGCCCAAACGATCTTTTATCTAAAATGGTTCTTCTCTATCCCTGGCATTTTCTATTAGCCAACTCTGCATGCGTTTAGCAGAGCAACCACGTCCTCTTTTAGCCTAGATATTGTGATCTCAACTCTTTCAGGGCAGAGCAGCAGCATAATCCACACATATGAAAGTAGCCCATACAGATACAGCCTTAAACTAGCCAGCATAGCTCACAAATAACAGCACATAGGTGGTCACGTAGAACTTAATGAGTGATATCAGTAAGTGCTGAGGGTCCTAGATCCGCTTTGCAATGTGCGCTCAGCTCAGGTGTTTGCAGTTGCATGGTTATCAGTGCCTGAACTGCCTAGTTTAAAGCCTGCTCTCAGACCCTTTATATGAGCTGGCTCACAGATGCTCTCAGTGTTGATTGGCTCTGAGGTTCCCCAGTGCTGCCTGCAGCTGGTGCTCATTCAGGCAGAGGCATAGCCCGGAGGGTGCTCAGGAGCTGCCTTGCTGAGGAAGCACAGATAAGGGGAAAGGATGGGGTGTTGTCTGTGTACAGGGCATGTCACGATTTTCTGTATGTTGGGTGCTCTCCACAGAGGCCAGAGGCCTCTTCGTTGTGGATTTCAGTGGGACAGGCAAGCAAGCCAGAGATACAGATGTACTACTCAAGGCGTTATAGACTTAACCCCTGCCCCTTCACTTAGAGATGAACATCTGTTCTCGTCTTTTCTTTATCCTGAGCCCATGACCTCTGGCTGTTGGCACTTCCCTGCTGTGCTCTTCATTCTCTAAGCTTTATGTCTTCTTCTGAAGCAAGACCCAAATGCTGCCTTTGCCACTAATGGTTGCTTGGCTTGCCTTTGCAGACTTTAGGCAAGGCCAAGCTCCCATTGACTTCAGTGCTTTGAGTTCAAAAAGAGCTTGGCCACCATCCATCCAAGCAGATTAGACCTTCTGTGCTTGTGGCTTTGTATGCCTGGCCACAAAGATAAGAACCACAGACAGCCCTTTTGCCCACGGAGAAATTCTTTCCACAGCAATACCATTTAACAAACAACTGAGTAAGCAGTGTAAATTAACTATCTGCTTTCACCCGCTGACAGGTTCATGAAATAAAGGCACTCTCACTGATGTAGATGTGCAGGTAGCCTCAAGGCCTGAACTCAAGCACAGTCTCCCCAGGAACTGAAAGAAGGCATCACAGGGTTAATGATGCAAGCAGGGTTTTCCTTGGAACTGGAATAACCCCAGTCTGAGCCAGAACACTGGTCCTGCTTTCAAGAGTGTTTGTGCTCTTCCTTATACCCCAATTTCCCCTTTCCCAAGATTTAAGTTCATCCATGGGGGAAGCTTGCCACAGGATAGCAGATAGATAGCAGTCCATTCTCTCAATCCCACATCCCAGGAGGACCAGACCTAAACCTATCCCAAGTAGGATGCTGTGGCATTTCTGAACCATAGGGGCTTCCTTCTCATGGCATGTCCCTATCATGATACAGGTGGTATAGCTGCACTCTCAGTTCTATCGATAAATAAATGTAGTCTAATTATTTTAAGATAACCTGAAATAAGTCCTGTTCAAGCAAAAACAAAGCAAAACAGAACAAACAAACAAAACCAACCAACCAACCAAAAAAACACCACAACCCAAAAACAAACAAACAACCAGCAGCCATGCCACCTTCTCCTCTGCTTTGTCTAAACTGATTTGAAATCACACCTCAAATCAGATATGTGAAAACCTTGCCTACAGATAAACCTCTTAGCTGTGTGCTAGATCAGGGCTGCAGTTCCTGATGGAAAATAACAAATAATAATAATAATAAAAAAAGCAAACAAGGAAAGACTCAGGGAAAGAATAAGATTATCTTAATCTTGACACTGCCCCTTTAAAGAAAATCTTCTGTGGAAGGGTTTAGAGCATTAACTTATGCTTCAGTCCTCTTTCACAGCTAGGAAATGCATATTGGAAGGGGATTTAAAACCTGTTCAAACACCCAAGTCAGCCCTCTGTTTGTTCCTAATGGTGAATGAATGAGTGAATAGGCACAAACAGGAACCTTGCAAATATCAGTACGGCTTTCAAAAAGAAGAGAAAGCAAAAATCCTTAGCTCCCCAAACATTTCCCAAATTGGGAAAAGCACAGAAAGATCAAGGAAAAAAAAAAAGACAAAAAAACAACCCTAACACAAAACTACAATCTTTCCAGATTCCCAGTCCTCAGAGTCAGTGTGATTCCCTGTGCTCATTTCAGCCCATCCAGAATCAGGCCCTCCGACTCGAGAGGAGCTTCCCCTCACCCCCATCAATGTATAATTGGTATCATCTGGTCCTACGTTTTGACAATTATCTACAACATAATTATGAGACTGATGAGTATCGCTGATTAATTATGCCATCCTTCAAAGTTGATCTGGGTACTTACAATAAACAAACACCCTGGTTGGGCAACAAAGGTGATTTTCTGTGCCTGTTCCAGCCAGCAAAGGCTAGCAATTTCATTCCACCATGCAGGGATGTGGTCGGAGACTCCCAAGGATTTGTTTCTGATCTGTCATTCATGTGGTGCTGCTTCTCTTCTGGTTTCTGACCGCACCCTGCTTTCCCCCTCCCGAATGATAAATATTTCCTCTCCACTGAGAGCTGTCTAACAAGAGTGATGTCTGATACTAATGCGTTGCTGATGCTTTCCTCCTCTGTCTAATTATGCCCAAATATTGCCTTTCTTTCTTTTTCTCTCTGAACAACCACTTTTTTTTTTTGCATCAACATGCATCAAAGCATTAAACAAGACATTCCATTAATTTCTTCATCATCATAGCTTAAGTCTGGGACGTACCCTTTAAATATTCATTCAGCTATGAAAACTGGGCATTAAAATATTAATAATGTCAAGCTCATTTGAACTGAGCTCCTGGGGGACTATTACGATACAATTAGAATAAATATGATGATTGATTTGTTGTAAAGGTTCACCTGTCCACATCTGTTAGTGGCCGGAATCAGCAAGCCACCTCTGGCATCACAGCCGATAGCTTCAGGCTATTTACTCCCTCCTTCCTCACCCCCATCGACTTTCCACTTGGTTGCCAGCTCAACCCCCCAACTTTCTAGCATTGCCTGTTCAGCTTGGGTAAGGTTGGAAGAGGAAAACCAGAGAGGCCCCACTAAGAAGAGAGACTGAGAAGAGACTGAACTTTCCTCCCTCCTCTCCCTCTTTGTGCTGTGGCATTTGATTAAAGATGGAGCATTGATCAGAGCCCCTAGAAGTTCAGCCATAAACTTTCCGGCGGTATTAGCCATTAACCTTTTTACAGTATGTGTCTGAACTCCCAAGGTCTGATTCTTCTGTGGGGGTCAGGAGCAAGCCTATGCAACACTGACATGTCTGAACCAATGCAGAGGAGAGCAAGGCTTGCTGCTTTCTAGCAGCATCCTTCCAAAATCACAGTGGAGAAACAGTCTCACGTTGTGACACTGAGAGGATAAAAACACAGCGAGGGAAACGGAGCAAGAAATCATGCTACTTAAGGAACCTTCTGTTTCAAACATAGAATCATAGAATCATAGAATATCCCGAGATGGAAGGGACCCATAAGGATCATCGAGTCCAACTCCTGGCACTGCACAGGTCTACCCAAAAGTTTAGACCATGTGACTAAGTGCACAGTCCAAATGCTTCTTAAATTCAGACAGGCTTGGTGCAGTGACTACTTCACTGGGAAGCTTGTTCCAGTGTGTGACCACCCTCTCGGTGAAGAACCTCTTCCTGATGTCCAGCCTAAACCTCCCCTGCCTCAGCTTGACACCATTCCCGCAGGTCCTATCACTGGTGATTAAGGAGAATAGGTCAGCGCAGGATGTTCTCAAATATACAGACAGATAATTAAAAGAGTTTGGTCCACTGGGTGCTGAGCATATTTGAAAATTTGAGCCAGATTGCACTTTCTCTCCTCTGCAGTGTGAATTAGGTGCTACATGGTATAAACACAAAATGAGAGAAATCAGAACCACAACCAGAAAGAATAAACAGTTTTGTTTGTTTGTTTTTTGTTCTTAATATCATCTACTCTAAATAAACTACTCATTGATCCTTTGAATTAGGGTGTAATGCAAACCTCTCTGTATTTAAAAGTAACCCCAATCTAGCACCGCATACAAGCACTGCCAGTATTTTTAGCTTTACACTTTACCATCAGTCTCCTGACATATGGTGCTTTCCTTAAATCCTCAGCTTCTGGACCCTCACAAGCTTTTAACATTTTTTCTTTTCCAGAAGAAAAGAAGGTTCTTAATGCTTGAAATAGAGCTCAACAAAAAAAAAAAAAAAAGAATACATGGAAATAAAATCTCTTATTTGTATTATCATATCATACATGATTGCTCAAGATAATTTATGATTGATGCATCTTTACAGAAGGCAATGTTAATTACTATAAGCATTATTTGCTTTTTACTGCTTCAGGCTGTTTCTTTCCTATTTGTGCTTTGCTTAAAGATACTGATCCTAAATCTGTCTCTTTCTTTTTCAAATTCAAATCAAGTCCAGCTCCTGTTCCCATGCATTTTCTCTACTTCCTGCATTATTTACTTTTCCTAACAAAGTAAAAATATATAAAACTGCCCCAAAACACATTTTCTGTTGGAAACTAAAACAAACAAGCAAATCCTTTGATTAAATTCTATAGGACAAAAATGTACATATGTGTATCTTTAGAAAATTCCTTACATTTAGGATCTGCTCTTACTACCAGCAGCTCATTGCTGCTTTTCTGTGATGGACCTGGCACTTTAGTTAGTGTACTTAGCCACGAAACAAAATCCTTCATAACATTTATGATCATTTGAAATCAACAGGTCTGGTTTTAGTGTTTAATATCGCTCTCCAAGATGCTCTTTGTTGTTTGCTTTGTTATCAAGATACTTCTAACCATAATTCTCGAGCAAGTTATACAATGACTTTTCCCATGTGAACCCCTTTACTCTTGTAATCTCTGCTTGAAAGATCAGAGTTTTCCAGTGAGGGAACTGCAGGCCTAGTTAGATGAGCTCCTGTGACCACCCTTGTTATTTGCTATCAGAACACGTAACTGAGGTGACACAGGAGAACTGGTTGGAGTGTCTAACCTGACAGTGAAAAGGAAAATTTCCTGGCCTAAGACTGTCATGGGCAGTGAAGGCCAGGATTTGGTACTGACTTTTTAAGCTATGCCCATTTGATTCCTGAAAGCATCCAGAAGCACAAGATGTCAACCCCTGCCAGTACTACAGGCCGTTACCAAAGATGTTTCAGTGCAATGGGTCCAACCTAGTCCTGTACAATTTCTATGTCCCTTTGGGGCCCCCTCCCTGTCCCAAAGAAGAGATGATTTAAAATAAACTCAGCCATTGCACACTATGATACAGAGACCAGAAAGGGACTAAATGTTTATTAGATGTTGGTTTTCTCAGAGGAAAAGGAGCAATTTGGAATGTCTGAACCCTACTTGCTGTAAATGCAGAGCGTGAAAAGATACAGCCATGAACTCTTCTTAAAGTCTGTTACTTATCATCTTCTTCCCCACTAAGTTTCCTCCATGGAAAAAGGGGTTAGGTAGTAATCTTTACCTTCAGGGCCCATTGTGAGGATTAATTAGATATTATTCCTATAAAATTGTGAAGTTATAAAATGCTATATAAGCTCTCAGTATTATTATAATGTGCCATACTCTGCATAATGTATGCCTTTGCAATATTACCCCTTGGTTGTTCAAGACTACAGAACTGCTGCTTCTAATTAAGTTAATGGCTTCATAGGTTGGTAATTTAATAAAACAGACTGCTTAAACCAGCAAGGTTTTGATTAAATGGGGTGTGTGCAAAGGGGAATTTATATTTGTTAGAAGCTCCACAAATCCAAGGTATCAAGGCACAGATAATGCCAGTATAATAGTCAATTACAGAGTGGGGAAGGAAAGGCAGAACTGGAAGCCATCTTGGACAGCAGTGCTATGTACCGCTGCAGTCAGGTATTTGGGGCTGCTCTCATGAGCGAGCGACGGGGTGCAAATGCAGATCAGACTGCACTTCTCCCACCTCTCCCAGTGATTTTCCAGAGGCTGGGAAGCTCTTCATGACTTCAGAGAGAAACTGTACTGCTTCTTTCCAGCTGGCCTTACCCTCCTGGTTTAACTGTAACACCACACAGAAAATAGGAAATGTGAAAAGTCCTACTTACTTAATGAAAGGACTCTGCTTGCACCTAAATCCCAGCCATCTCATGAAATTGCCTTCCTGAAATAAGCACCTGGCCTTGCCCATGCAGAGAAATGGGCTGCCTGGCGTCCTCCAGAGGGAGCTCTTGGCTGCCTAAATTTAGACATCTAAATTATGCAGACCCAATTTCCTAGGTGGAGAAATTAAGGGTTTACTCTGGGAAGCCTGCTTCATTAGGTACTTAAAATGAAGTTAGTTACTTCAGCACTTAGTACTTAGTGCACAGGCTGGATCACACCTTTGACTCCACCAATGGCCTGGCTTTGGTGATTTTGGACTTTGGGAGCAGCTCCGGGGGCTTCTGCTGTCTGCTGGAGCTGGTAGGAAACATCTACTACGAACTTTGGGGAACAAGGGAACGAATCCCTCCATCTTGGCGCTCTTCTGTGCTGTAAATTCCAATTCATAGCTGCTTCTGTGCTGGCACCACCGAGAGTTAAAAGTTTTGTTCTTGTAACATTTCTCAAGAGGTCCAGCTTAGGCAAATATGAAATCAAAATGATCCTTTCTTTTGTGTTCTATGTCCCTCTGACCCCAAAGAGCAAAGTGAGTAAGCCAGGCACAGCTACCCTGGCTATTTCGTGTATAGAGAACAACACCCACAAATCTAATGAGAGGTTTTTACAGATGTTTTCTGAGCACTGATAGATAATCAGGAACAGGTCCAAGCTGCAAAGTTTCATCTGTTAAAAGTTAGGCTGAAATTTCCCATAATAAGGGCCACCCACTAAATTCAGGTCCTGACTCAAACACAGCTGGCTTAGGAGGGCATATGGCCATTGTGGTGCTGGCTGGACTCAAACTCGTTCAGAAATCTGGCTCAATTAAACAGTTACTCACTCACATTTTTATCTGACCCAGCCAAGCTTCCCAGCCCAGCCACCTACACTTCTACAGGGCTCTATTCAGACATGGGAAGCTGCTGAGGTGGACATGGACATGGGGATGCTTGGCCCTGCAGATTCACCTGGGGGTCTCAGGCTGAGCCCTGGGCAGGCTCTCTGGCAGGGCAAGGAGCGTTTTGTGTCTCCAGAGGTAGCTGACATCAGTGTTCGCACTTTGCAGGGGAAGAGCTGGCTCAGCAGATCCAACAAATACTTGGAGAGTGGGAAGTCTGACATCAGAACTGGATGCTTTTCCTTCTCCCTAAGTATTGCGCTCTGGCTGGACGACAGGTTATTGGTCCTGATACCTGTTAGTCTCTAGTCTGCTTTATGGCAGGGGTCAGGCTGCTTGATGGAAATTGTCCTCCTCAGTCTTAAAAGCTGTGAACTTTGCTGAAGTTCAGCTTTCAGTAAAGGCTCGGGACAATTAGTTTGCTGCTCCAGGTACTGCGTTCATTCCCCACAAGAATCTTACTGAGGCACCATTAGAAATGTGGCTTCAATTCCCGTAACTTCACGCCGGGGCAAAATGCCCCTCTTCCCCCTGTGACAAGCTCGATTGAGCCAGTGCTGGACAAAGGGAATTCAAGATTCAGGTCCTTCACATGAGATGGTGTGTGCGTGTGTGTGTTTTAACTAAATCATTTATGGTCAATAATGCCAGGTTATTATAGGTCAATAACTTTCAATTATTCACTAGCCTTGCTGTGCTCCCACTGTCAGGCAGCACACCGGCATGTCGGCTCTCGAGAAGCAAAAAGCTCATGATGGGAGCTTTGGAAAAGCAAGCACGAACACAGCTTGAGCAGAGGAAAAGAAAACAGAGGAGGGGGAAACTGTGAAAAGTCCTGGTTGCTCACAAGAGTATCTTGGGGAACGTGTGTGTGACATACTCTTCCTCATGCATGCAAGCACACTCAGCCCCAAAATTAATCATTCCTGGGCTCCCAGATGGTCATATGTGAGGCAGCCCAGATCCTAGCGCTGTGTGACCACGAACTGGTCCTAAGCTAACACTGCCTCTCATTAGGGCCTACAAGCCAAGTTTAATGCCACGGTAGCCCAGGGGTTGTGTAAGCTTTGTGCATGGACAGCTAATGGTCACAGTTGCCTGCTCTGTACTGGGTGCCCAAGAGGGGAAGAGCATGAGTTTTGTTCAAGTCAATGCATAGATAATAATGAAACAAAAACATAGACATAAAAAATTGCAGAACAATGTGAAAATGAGCATGCTGCTCCCAACCAAATGTGTCGGGACAGCAAGATAGGGCGCTGGAGCTGTGGGATGGACTCTTCTCTTGTGAAGGGCAGGCACTGGAAAATGAGCTTTTGTCTGGGAAGTGGAAGCAAGGCGTCAGTCAAAGACTGAGAGGAAACACAAAGAAGAATAATTTTGTGTTTTTGTAGAAAACTGGGTAACTAAGCTATTCACCTAGAAGCATTTTGGCTCTTTGCTGAACAGTGCATCGACCCTACTTCCATCTGCCTCCTCTATGAAACAGCCTGGAGCTGACAACACTTGTGCGTGGAGAGGGACTCAGCCAGGGGGACAAGTGTTACCTTTCCTGACATCCGAGGCAGCGGCCACTGCTGGGGGTGACATCCCCGGTAGACTTGGCTTTGTTTCCTCCCATGTTTGCACAGCTGCCATGGGTAATGAGGGGTTAACGGGAGCTCTGAAGAGCCGGTCTGTTTTGAATGCGAATAATGGGAATACTCTCCTTCAATCATGTATTCAGCACAGAGATGTACAGAGGTATAAAGTTAATCACTAGCTGGGACACCTCTATTTCCAGAAAAAGAACTTTAATACCTCCTTTATCCAGCGAAGTACCATTGTTATACCTGCATATTATGAAGGGTTTATTAAACTGGTGATAATCTATTCAAGATAAAGTGATCTCTATGGCCAACTGAGCACAGATCAGACAGAATGATGGGAGGTTATTGTTAAAATATGCAAATTCACATCCTATTGAAATGCAAACCCTCCAGATAAGATTTTTTAATAAATCTGGTCTTTTTTCACTCCATGAAGGTAACCTAATGTTTATTGACTTCAAGACCATATAATGGAACGTCATATCTATTAGACAGATCCTTGCCTCTCTTTCGATTACTGGAGGTACATGTTTTGGCTCCCGAAGAATTTTTGTTTTATGGTTTGGTACAAAAGAAAAGAGATTAAAACCCCTGAAATTAATTAACTTCCCTCTACTCAACACCCCCCTTCCTCTTCAACTGCTGTCATTAGTTACCCAAGTAAAAGGGAGCAGTACCCATCAGCTGAGAAACTGTCCACTGCTTTCAGCATTAGGAAAAACAACCAAAAGGAGAAATGTGGCTAATGCAGACCATCCCTGTATGGCAAAAGATAAAAAATAAGACTTTTAGATACCTTCCTTAAGTTTACTATTGCTCTGCCAGAGAAAGTTGTGTGAAGTTTTATTTTACTTTCCTTTAAAATGGTACTGTGAAGTAGCCTGACCTGACTTCTGGGTGTGCACGTTTCTGGGTGTAAGACTGGTTTAATGCATGTATTTGGCATGCTTTTATGATTTGTGGGGGAGAGGTGGCTATGGAACCAGACACAGCTCCAGATACCAAAGCAGCAGCTGAAATAAAGGCTTTTATTTTAGTGAAATGCCAGTGCTGCGGTAGCAAAAGTTGAGAACCCATTTCCGCTTAAAGGTCGTTTCTTCTCAAACGCTGTAAAATCTACATGCTGATATAGACTGATCCGAGACTTGGTGTGCCTCGTGGAGGTTGCAGGTTTGTTTCTCATCCAAAAGTGAAGGTCAGCAGAGTGAACGTAGCCTGAAACACAGCTTCCTAGCTCCTTGGAAAAGCCCTCCCAGCTGTTTTGCGGTCAAATCGGGACTGCAATCACGTCTAGGGGTTCAATATGCAACCAAAGCCGAGCAAGGTGGGAGGTGGAAGTGGCTGCCGTATGCTTGGATACCTGCAGCATCCGCGCCTTCGTCGACCCGCGCACGCTGTTCTGCTCAGACTGGGCTGTGCAACAGCCCCGGGGGCAGATTTCACGTACGGCCAAAAACCTTTATAAATCTGCTCCCCTCTCTCACAGCAGACCTCTGGCTTCCACCATAGCTGAAGAATAACCCAAGCTAAACCCTTCCAGATGGCCTGCCTGTTAGGCTGATGGGGATGTGCATAAAATGTGCTGGCTGCCTGCGTGCCAGCCTCTCTTCCTGCCTCAGCTGCTGCAAGACCCCCAAAAAGCTGTACATCTACTACATATAGTTCAGAAAGTAATCTCGGAGTGAGACCGGGGGGAAGAAAACCCCTCAGCAGCCTGCTTACCCACCAAGGTCAGGACCCACATGGGCTGGAGCACGCCAAGATACAAATCCTACAAAATGAAGGGGAGCTGCTGTTCTGGGGGAGGCTCTCTGTGATGGGGGCTTCAGGAGAAATTAGTTTAAGACTCACAGCTGGGAAGCATCAGGAACTGGCTACAGCATGCCAAGGGTTAAGGGGCTTTGTTCTGGCTGCAGAAGTAATTTACAGGAGGAAATTTCTTTAAAATAACAAGCATGGCAACATCTGGGGTTTTAAATGTACTTTTCTTCAGATTTGCACTAGCGTGCAAGCTTGTCACAATAGGGTATCTTTCCTGGATGTCATACTGCTCTTATTATTGGGAACGACTACTTTCTACAGCGTGTCTCTATTTTATGGCTTTTTAAGATACGGATGCTGTCATCGTATTCCCCAGAGACGTGTTCTGGTTCATGGTGAGGCTGTTTTATATAATCTCCCATGAAAGATTAAAACAACAGCAACAGGAACAACAATAATACAACAAACTACCTCCTGAGAAAAACAACGAAGTTGTGGCACAGGCAGCAAAGTCTCATCACCCACTGCAAAGCGGTGGATGTAATTCATGGATATGTGCCTCTCACCCCACAGGAAGGCTGGATCACATCCCCCCCCCAAGAGGGCCAGCCCGTTACCCCATCCCGGGAGGAGATGATATCTGTTACTTTACCAAATGACAGAAGAGCTTTTCACAAGAGCCAGGTGGCTTGGGACAGGATACAGAAGTTGTGTCTGCATATTTGTATGAGAAAAACAAGTCTCCAACATGGGTTGATGCCCACAGAGTGCTGTGACCCACCTTACAATATCTCCTGGTGCTGTTGCTTGGTTGTCCTCAACTCTTCCCAATCCAACCCACAGGAACAAGGGGTTGGGTTCGCTCAAAGAGACTGAACACAGCTGAGCCTGCCCTGCAGAGAGCCCCAGAGCTTGCCTTGGGTCTATCCGAAGTGCCCATCTGCATGTTAGCAATACAGGTGGCGGACAACCTAGGACCCTCACATGGGAGAGTTTAGATGGGCTCAGTGAGAGCCCAGCACCTGGGTGACCCCTTGTTTGGGCACCACCTGCCTCCCTCTCCCTCACACTGCAGTAAGCCCGTAACTGACATGAGCAGAGCCTGACCCGTCAGCATGAGGGAGCCAAGGCATGCCTGCCTCCAGCAAAGCATCCCCTGCACCAACACAGGCCCTCCCTCCACCACCGCCTGTCCCTCACTGCCACCGGCCGGCGACCACCAGCCCATGGTGTGCCGCCCTCATCCCTGCCATGCCTACGCCCCCCAGTTCAGGCCTGGTGCTGGCCAGTGGAGCACTCTGCCAGCAAGCATGGCTCCCGGGGGCTGCACTTTTCCTTGCCTTTACCTACTTCCCCTCTAAGATAAGAGTCCAGTAAATGCTGATTTGCAAGAAAGAAGAGGGCTTTTTGATGAATGAGCAGGGTTAAGGTGGCTTCTTGTTAATGATAGCCCTGGAAATGCGCATTGAACTGAAGGAAGGGGACACGGTTGTGCCCGCTGTGTGTGAGTCCCCGCTCCCAGGCCGCAGAGAGTGCTTGCACCTGGCCGGGCCGTGCTGCTGGCTTTGTTTCCAATCCAGCTTAACACCACAGATTTGAAAGTCTGACCATGACTGAGAGTCAAGTACCTAGGGAAAACAGTTTAAGGCAGACAAACAGATCAAAAACCAGTGATGAAGGGAGAGGGAAGAGAGGCAAGAACTGGAAGTGGTGGAGAGCAGAAACCAAAGACCTGCTGTATAAAGGAGCCAAAAGTGGAGGTCGAAAAAGTCTCATTAAAAAAAAAAAAAGTATAACAAGTGCTGTCATGGATGATTATGAGGGTTTGAACCTGTCACCTACAGCAACAAGAGCATTGGCCTTCCTCACTAGACTTCAGGGGATAATGCTGTTAGCTGAGGTTAGGGAGGGCAGGTGATGAGTTGCTGTTCAAATACAAAGCAAAGATGTCCTTTCACTCCAGATAATTAAACCAAAAACATAAGCAAACAAGGCCTGAAGTTCTGGAATTGCCTGGCAAAGTCCCTGAAATCCCCTATGAAATGCTGCTAGACCTTCTCATCTCCACAACATTTACCCATCCTTATTCAGTGCCATTATCTTGGGGATATTCTGTTCCCCAGTGTCTGCTTAAAACATGCCAATGTAGACACAACCAGACTAATGGGAACACCCCAGCCACATCCCCAGGAGTCCTGGGGTACATTACAGGACACAGAATTCATCCAGAAATTCTGGAATGACGCTGCTGAAGTGCAACCGTTCTTGAGAGGCAACACAGGTGCTGTTTAACCGAGCACTGCTCAACAGTGTGAGACAGTAAAAGTGATGGGAGGAGGTAAATTTCCTGCTCAAAGGGCAGGAGCAAACTTTTCATCATTTTCCTTCACCTATTTTGTGCGCTTCTGATGACCACTCAAACACTTGTGTTTTATAATGGCGAATACTCAAAAAAGGCAAAATTTCCAAGGCTGGTATACAAATATTAAAGGAAGCTGAATGCTCCATTTCCACCCAGATTTGTGTCTGCTTATTCAGTCAGGAATGTGAAACAACACCGTATGATTTTGCTGATCAATCACAGCTCACCAACACATCCTGAAGAGTGAATATGCATAGATAACAATCCAAATATGCAAAAAGGGAGAGAAAATGCAACTTATAGTTACAAATAATTACAAAGGGTGAATTAACAATTAGCCAGTCATTAATGTAAAGTCTTTGGAATGAGGAACTACACCAACCAACCATGAATACATTTAGCCTAGAAATTAGGAAAAGGATTATCTACTGTCAACAGCGTGAAGTCCTGGTCCAGCTGGAAAGGTGGGGAGCCGGGTACAAGGCTCAGGGTAGAGCTTGACAAGTTCATGCAGTGGCAAGGGATCAACCTGGCCAATCCAGGGAAAGTGTTCACTCTCATGGGATTTCCCTTTTGATTTTATTTTCCCTTTTACCCCAGCGCAAGGATGCCTCCTGCAATACTGCTGTCAGCCAATGTATCAAGCTACGAGGCTTGGCTTAGAAAATGTTCAGATTGTGATTTTTTTTTTCATTTTAAAATAAATGCTTTTCCACCTTTCCTACAAACACTAGTAGATAGAAACTTAAATTATATATAATTATTAAGGCCAAACAGCACCAATTCACTTGACTCCAAAGGCAGGAGCTTTAGGAAACAGATTAGCGAATGTTGTCATTGTTGTTGCTTTTTAATGATAAAAATATTGTGAGAATTGACAGCACTGCTCAAGAGTTTCGGTTTTCAAAATCAGTTTCTGAAAACCTGGACAAAGATGTTTTGATTATCTCTTCATCTGTTCACGATACTTAGTTTTCTCATTTGAAAGTCAAATAAGCTGATGCCATTTGAAATAAGAGGCACTGCCTGACGCATGTGAATGGGAGTCAAGGATTTCTGTGCAAAGTGGTTCAGAAAACTGCCAGTTTGTGTCTGTGTAAAAGTAGTCACCACCCTCCTGACAAAGCCACCGAGTCTGAATCAGGGACCTGTGGAGCGGTGGGCTCGAGCTCTGCAGCTTGCCTCGAAAAGCTGGCAGATACCAGCTGGAGGCTTTAGAACCTCAGATCTGCTCACAGCCAGAAAGGACAGGGCTCGTAACACTCAAGTCACTGACGCTTTTAATTTCTTGCACACGTTTTGGGAAGAGACAGGCAGGAGGCTGAGGAGGAGCAGAATTCACCAAAAACTAAAATGTGCAAATCTTTTTTCCCCCCACTTTCTGGAAAACATTTTGATTATTTTCCATAAAGAATGATAGCATTTGAAAATGCAAACCCATTATTCATTTAGTTGAAAGCTGATTTTTCTTTCCTGAACTCCCCTTCCCTGGTATTTCATCAATACTCAGACAACTTCAACTTAAATAAAACAGCAACCACAAAGGCATGCATTTCGTAGTGCTTATTTTGGCTGAAAAGCCACCTTTCATATACATACATGCACAATTTCAGTCAACCTTTTTGCCAGTGCTGCTTCTGTGTTTACATCTCAGCCCCTGTATTGTTTTTTATACCTGAATTTCCCTACAATGAACATCACCACCACCACCACCCTTCGCAGCTATTCTGAGGGTTAGATTGATTAATCAGTTTAAACTGCTTTAAAGATGAAGAACAGAGGGGCAATCTTGAACCCTGAATCATTATACCTTTTAACTTTGAGGTCTGGACATCAAGGTTAAAGTACAGGAATTACTTCAAATGTTGTAAGCAACATTTAAAATCCAGGGGTAGAGATTTTTGGTGGAGGAGTAACCTTACGATCAATACAGTACAAAAAATACAGTTAGATTGAGAGGTAATTCTTAGTCTAAGGCTTAATAACACCTTAAATATTTTTTTTTTTAAAAAAAGGAGACATTAAAAGAGTTGAAGAAAAGAAATGTTGCAAGAAGATGTGCAACAGAACTGCCTCCAAGCAGAAGGCTGCTCTCAGACTTCTCTGTAGGCACGATTATTCCTGCCTGGGAGAAAAGCCCCAATAAAAAGCATTCCTGCTCCCTCCCCTGGTTATGGGACACCATCCTGACGAGAAATTATTCTATTGACAAGCCTGCCTTTTTCTAAAAGGGTTAGCCAAACAAATTGTCTTTCTCGCCAGAGCTCCTCTCCTCGCTTCTGCCCTTTTGTCTTTCTCTCCTCTTGTTATAGTCAAGAGTGAACATTTTGGCACGTTAATTAGAAACAGCAGTAATAGCTGCAACAGAGAAAGAAGAGGAGGGGTAAGGTGGGGGCTGCAGGTAACTGCAGCCTTAATTAATAGAATTACTCTCAGTTGAAAGCCAGCCTGATGAGGACTCTTGTCCTTGAATAAATACTCTGTGTGTCTGCAAATGTATGTATATGTACCTCTCGCTATATATATACATGTATACGTAAGCACTGCTACTCTGTTGCTTAGCAGCCAGTAGTGCCCTTTCATGAGAAAACAAAATATATGTGACAAACCATCTCAAAAACGCGAAGTTCTGTGGGCATATTTCTTTTCTTGTAGCTACTCAGACAAGGTAGAGAGTGGCCCTGAAATTAATGTCTCATCCAACGGACAAAGGCAGAACTAAGCTAACTGGATTCCCATCTGTTCCAAACAAAGTCTCAACATCACACGATAATAATAAATAATATGTCTAACAATTAATCTTTTACTTTAGATTTTTTACTGGGTGCTGGATGGATTCTAATTTCACACAAATATAGATTGCTGTCAGGACATATCCACTGGATGAAAACAACAACAAAAAAACAGTCTGACCATGCACTATCCTTTCAGATCCTTGGGTGTATTTCAGGAGAGCAGGGGCTGTCTAATCTAAATGCCTCCTACAGCGAAATACAAACTGGAACTTACCAGAGTCTAATTTTGATCTAAATCCAAAACAAACGTGAACCGAACTGACAAACGACTGTTCCAAGTGACACATGCGCTTCTTGTTTAATTTTTTTCTGAGACAAGGCATGGCTGAGTAAACCTTTTCCATTTCATCTGCAGAAAGGAGCAGCACACCCATCCCCTCAGGCTCACAGCATGTGCCTCGCCACCTTGTTTTCTCCCCCTGTCACTTTTTCTTCCCTCCTCCCAGGTCAGTTATTTGACCTGCAAACTGGTCAGCCCAATGAACATCCCCTTGCTCTGTGCCAGTGCAAGGACAGACGTGGTAGCCTCAACTTGGGATGTTTACTGCAATAGAGGTAGCAAGGGTAAGAAATTGGGCAAATCAGCCTTGTAACAAGCCAGCGAGAGACAACGGAGCTGACACCCTCAGATATCCAGTGGGATGCCACTGCCCAACCAAGAAGCCCTTCTGTTGGGTCCTCTTTGTGAACATTGCACTAGGACGACATCCACAGACATCCAAAACCCAGCAGGGATGTAAGGGGACTAGGTCTGTCAAAAGCGATTTCCTCAATTTCCAATTGCAAATCCCTGTCACAGAGCTGGGTGTGGAACCAAGATCGTCTGAGTGCTGAGTGTCCAGAGGAGGGCGACGAAGATGGTGAAGGACCTAGAGGGGAAGACATATTATAAGGAGCAGCTGAGGTCACTTGGCCTGTTCAGCCTGGAGAAGAGGAGGCTGAGGGGGGACCTCATCGCAGTCTACAACTTCCTCGCAAGGGGGAGTGGAGAGGCAGGTGACCTATTCTCCGTTATCACCAGTGATAGGACCCGCGGGAATGGTGTTAAGCTGAGGCAGGGGAAGTTTAGGCTAGACATCAGGAAGAGGTTCTTCACCGAGAGGGTGGTCGCACACTGGAACAGGCTCCCCAGGGAAGTAGTCACTGCACCAAGCCTGTCTGAATTTAAGAAGCGTTTGGACTGTGCACTTAGTCACACGGTCTAAAATTTTGGGTAGACCTGTGTGGTGCCAGGAGTTGGACTTGATGATCCTTATGGGTCCCTTCCATCTCGGGATATTCTATGATTCTATGATTCTAAGCTGACTGACTGACAACACGGACACCTGTCGCATCATGGCCACTGAAGGCAGGATGGCACGGGACTCTTGGTGTTATTCTCATTGGGCAGTTTTAAGACCACAGGAGCAACCCTTGTAGGTCAGGATGAAAATGAGTCTAGCTTAGCGTCTTCTCTCTCACAGGGCCCATTAACGGACACCAAAAGAAAGACGAAAACAGGGCAAACATATGATGCTTTCTACAGATCCTCTCAGGCTGAAATTACATTAGTTCAAGGAGTTTCCTTACACCGATGTGGTTTTTATCTACATGGAAACTCTGACTTGATTTCCATGAACTTGTGAGTCTCCCCACATAGACTCCTAACATCCACAGCAGTGGGCAGCAATGAGATAACCAATACCACCACTTGCTACATGACCATCACCTTCTTTTTCTGATCTGGCTCCTTAGCAGCTTCATTCGGTGCCCCCCTTAGCAGCTTTCATTCTTGCTGAAGTCAACAGAGCTACAGGAAAGAAGCAGAGCTAAGTCATGAAGATGTTACTCCACACTGATGTGAGCTCTTAAACATCTGTTTCCGAAATAACCACCCTTTAGTGGTGAGAGAAATGCTCTCTCTATGGCTATAGCTGTAAACAGATGGATAGATATAAGGTGATGTATGGAGCTGGAACAACCAGTTAGTAAAGTTTATAAAGTACTTTGGGGGTCCATCTGGACGGAAGGTACTACATAAATATAAGGCTGTTATCAGTGCCTCCTAAGAGCACCCGACTGTCACTCAGCACTTTCTTGGATGGACAGTTAAAGAAAACACAAAATATATTCCTCGGTAGATATTTCACCCAGACTCTTTTACTTGCAATAGCAGAGGTCTGCGCTTTCATTTGTACAGACCATTCCCATTTGCAGTCACAGGGAAAACTCCGCAATAGCTCAACTCATGAAGTTGCTGGATTTGTTATGTTTGAACAATGAGGCTTCACAGCCCAGCCCTGGAAATAAATGAGTGGTTTGGGAATATGCTAGTGGCAGGTCTCTTGCTGCAGTAGGGGATGGATAACTATAGGGATAGTGATGGGAGAGACATAGTTGTTTGTTTTTGTGGGGTTTTTTTTTTTTTTCCCCTCAGGGGCACTGCCCAGAATTAAATTCAAGCTGGTAACAGTGGAAAAAATAGATCGTCTTTCTGGTGACAAGGGGATGCAACATGTGAATGCTGGACATCAGAAGCTGCACAAAATCCTGGTGGTCTCACTGACAGTTCTGGGAGTATGTCATGGGGAACTGGAGGAAGAGATCAATTTTTCAAGAAACTTGGAAGATTGCTCCAGTACATGAGTTGGAGACCAACAGAAAGATCCCAAGGATCTCACTGAGGCTCCTCCACAAGGCTGGGACACCCTTCTTTCTCACAGCACTTCTTTGGCTAAAGAAATGTTGGGAGGGGTGGGTAGGCCACCCTTGAAGAAACTTATTTTCCCATCCCTGTGTTGTGCCTCTCTTTGGTCTTAATCACTATTTTGTATGAAATTAGGGGGTATTTTCACAGAAATTTAGGGTACGAGTTCTATTTTTTTTCATGAAATATGTATCAATGGGAAATCTCTTTTTTATCTGTACATCCTGAATGCTCCAAAGATTTCAGTCTGGAGATGCTACCAGAGGATGTTTTAATTTCCTATGCTGCCATCATTATCTCTTGTGAGATGGCTTCTCCAAACTTATTAAACTTCCCAGGATACTTTGTATAACTATCTTTTTCCACTAAGACTAAAGACTATTATATGTACCATACCCATGTAATCTAATATAGGATTATAGTTTATGGAAGAAGATGTGAGCATGAGCTAACTAAATTGCTATTCACAGCATGGTAGCCTTTTCAAAAATAACTATTTATTTATGCATTCACTTATTATTTATCTATGGAATCAGAATATTCCATGGACAACTTTAAGAACCTCATATAATTGCTTTTGTCAACATTTTTACAGGGAAAGGGAGCATTTTCAAATCAGTTTTTGTGGTGGTTTTACTCGGGTGGGCGGCCGAGCTCCACCACAACCGCTCTCTCACTCCCCCTCCTCAAAGAGGAACGAGGAGAAAACACGATGAAAAGGGCTCAAGGGTTGAGATAAGGACAAGGAGATCGCACAGTAATTATCATGACGGGCAAAACAGACTCAGCGTAGGGAGACAGTAAGATTTATTGCCTATTACTAACAAGCTAGAGAAGTGAGAAACAAAGGAAAGAAACCAAAAGCACCTTCCCCCCCATCCACCCTCTTCCACCTCCTCCCCCCGAGCAGCGCAGGGGAATGGGGGAATGGGGGTTATGGACAGTCTATAGCGCTTCGTCTCCACTGCTCCTTCTCGGTCACTCTCGTCCCCTGTGCTGTAGGGTTCCTCCCATAGGATGCAGTCCTTCCTGAACTGATCCGGCGTGGGCTTCCCACAGGCAGAAGCTCTTCAAGAACTGCTCCAGATATGGGTTCATACCATGCGGTCCATCCATCAGGAGCAAACTGCTCCAACCTGGGTCCCCCACGGGCAGCAGCTCCTGCCAGGTCACCTGCTCCTGCGTGGGCTCCTCTCCACGGGCTACAGGTCCGGCCCGGAATCTGCTCTGGCAGGGGTCTTCCACAGGCCACAGTCTCCATTGGTGCAGGTCCACCTGCTCCACCGTGGTCTCCTCCACAGGCTGCAGCGTGGAACCCTGCTCCACCGTGGTACTCCATGGGCTGCAGGGGGACAGCCTGCTTCACCATGGTCCTCACCACAGGCCGCAGGGGACTTCTGCTCTGTCGCCTGGAGCACCTCTCCCCCTCCTCCTCCACTGACCTCGGCGCCTGCAAGGCTGTTCCTCACTCCTCTCACTCTCCCAGCTGCTGTGTGGCACAGCATTTTTTTTTCCCTGTCTTAAATATGCTCTCACGGAGGTGAAAAACAACATCACTTATTGGCTCAGCTCTGGTCAGCAGTGGGGCCCTTACCAAACATGGGGCAGCTTCTAGATCCTTCTCACAGAAGCCACCCCTATGGCCCCCTGCTACCAAAACCTTGCCACGTAAACCCACTACAGTTTTAAATGGAATTGTTTACATGTTTGCTACAGACCTAATTTCTCTCTATTTGTGTTGCACCTGATGTGGCATTTAAAGCCTTGCTTAGAGATAATGTTGGAATAAGACATTTCTTTGCTTGAACTGAATTTCCAGTTGCAGGAGACTGGAAGACTGATGTCAGAATTGGCCCTTAGTTATAACACCATCTTCTTGGTCTTGGGGATCAGTTCACTCAGTTCATTTTCTAAACTTTGAAACTATCACTAACTGTCAAGATGATGGTCAACCAAGATGAAGATGATCATTTCTCAGGGAGATCTGCCATAAGAGACCAGCATGAACTTGTCTTTTGTCTTTTAAAAAGCTATCCATCTGCCTTTCATTAGGAGAAATGAGAGGGGAGAAGTGGACCTTTAACTATTCTGATAACATGGGAACTACACAGTCCTGTTGGACTGATCCTGAGATTTCTGAAAGTCTTTACATTTGACAACTCAGAGACAATTACAAGCAAAGAGATATGTGAGCAGGGAGATTTCAGGTGTTTTCAGTCATGTGTTACCAAAGACATACATAGTCAAAGTAATAAAGCATGAAGGAGGTAAGACACATGACGACCCAGTGCTCATGGGTGTAGAGCACTGTAGGAACCACACGGCATGCAAGCATTTACAAAGCATCCATAACCATGGTGGTATTTAGATGCTGAATCAAGCTACTAGTCAGTGCAACATGAAGAAGCATTCACACTCAGGAAGGCTACATTGATCCCAGAAGAACTGTAGGAGGAATAGTGGCAGGCTATATACAGCATGCAGATGCTATGAATAATTGTTTCCAAAGAGGACTATGACAAAGAGATGGCCAAGGGTGCCAAGGTCAGATTATTATTATTATTTTGACTACAGCAGCCAGACAGCTCTCAAATGGTTGATTTGAACAGCTGTAATAGAACAATGTCATTAAAACCCAACAGTCAGTGCTTAGGGAATGACATTGCTGAGTTGCTACCAAAGTCTTGGCAGGTGAATATGAAGGTTCACACTGTTTATGACTAGCATTTGTAATGACTGTTTTATTCCATTTCAGCAAATGCTCCATTTCCAGAGAAGCTCCAGGATAAGCACGAGGAATTGAATCAACATGCATTTTGGGCTCATACCAGCCAGCAGCCTTTAGCTTGGTCACGGGAAGATCAAACAGAGACCCCTTTCTGCATTATCGTTAGCCAGCTCTCAACACTGCTATTTCAACAACTTTTAAACCTGCGTCTATTAGTCTCATTAACACCAAGCATTTGAGTTGTGAAATGGAGTGTGGTCCCCACTTATAAAGGGGCAATTGGCTGCACAGCATCAACGTCCCAGCCCAGGTCCCAGTTCAGCAGCAAGCTGGAGCATGTGCGTAATTTCCAACACAGGCACGCAACCTATTCAACTCAGCATGACAGGAGCTCGTGTTCAACTTGCAGCATGGGGCAAGGAGGCAGCAGATGGGAAATTGGCGCAGCAGGGACTGACACAGCATGGTTAGCTACATGTTTTTTTGGTTATTTATACCTGTAGGGATGAGTGGGGAGGGAGGGAGGGAAAAGGAGGGAAGCAGGTATGGAAACAGCAGGAGAAGGAAAAGAATGAAATCAACACATTGCATGTCGAGGCATAAGGGCTAAGAAAAGTTTCATAAAGAGACAGATTCTCCAGTCAGGTTTGAGTCTTTTTTTAAAATCTTTTTTTTTTTTTTTTTTTTTTTGACGGGGTGCCATTCAGGTAGCACAATGGGATGCTGATGCTTTACGCTAATGGGCGCACAGAAGTTTAGTCACTAGAGGGAAACACCAAGGAACAGGAAGGGAAGGAGTGAATGTCTTTTGTGCATGACAGTGCTCTGGCAAAGCTGACTACAATGCGTGGAATAAGCCCTGCTTCCAAACAAGCACCTGCTAGTGACAAGTGAACTACTCAAACCAGTAGGTGAACGTCTCCCAGCGAGCTGAGTGCATCACACTGTGCAGGAACTGCTAGTGCCACGCTCACCACCACTGGTGCTACCTGATTAAAGTCTATTTGTTAGCAAAACAGAAGCGGAGCTGCAATCGGCTTCTTCGTGCCTCCACTTTGATCACCCCTGTGCACAGCTTTCTTAGGGCTAGGAGACAAACAAAGCGTGCAGTGCCCTGGCTTGCCAAGGCTAGCTACTTACTTAAAGTCACCTGGGATTGGATGCTGACCTTCTGTCATGTAAAGTTATGGTCCCCAGCCAAGGCAGTGTGGGCTGAATGTTGATAGCTTAACTGGTCTTAGAGGCACTTCTCTCTCTCCCCCGTGGAAAGCAGGAGTTAGCAGTGCATTGAGTGTTAACTCAGACAGATAGGGAGCACTTCAATCTCAGAGTTAAGAAGGCCAAGAGCATCCCACCGTGCTAGCCTGTAGCCCTCTGGCTCCTGGCAGAAGCTGAGCACTGTCCTCTGTCCAGCCTTTCTGGTGGGACTTATCCATGCCGGAGGGAAGAGAGGGACATGCCCCAGGAACAGTCTTCCACCAAAAGAGAGTGCTTTCTCCATGCCAAGAGGAGAGAAGGAGGGAGAAGTGGGTGGGAGAAGGAGGAGAAGCATGGGGAATACAACAGACACCTTACAGTCATGTTACCCTTTGGGGTAAAGAAAGGGACTGAACCAAGGATGCCGATACCTGAGTTAATGGTCTCCCTGCTAGATCAGGATGGGCCTCTTTGAGAGCTCCACGTCAGGAGCTTGTTTGCAAGGTACTTCACCACTGACCCCGAGAGCCCTCGGGAGTGTGCTGGGTACACTTCAGAGAGCCTTGCCGGTGCCTAATCTCTGCGTGAAACCATCTCTGATAAAGAGCAACTCTGGTGGCCAAAAATGCTGCAGTGATTTTTGATCAGACTACAAGCTAATCCCCAGGATCATGATTAACATGTTTATTTTGCTCAGTTAAACAGATTCTAATGTCCGGGGCTGGGTGTAAGCATTGCTAAGAACACAGTCACTAAGCTGCCAGCTCTGGGCTGCCTTTGGTGATCTAGATGGCCAACCTGGCTCCATAATAACCCGAAGCTTCTGGAGAGCGGGGAGGTGGGCTTCTATTCTATTCTTTTCCTTTTTAATTATTTCATTTTCCAGATCTGAAAGATGCTCTGGTCTACCATTGAGCAGTCTTCCCAAAAATAAGACCACTGTTCTCTTTAATTAGTCACTTATTGACCTAGATTCAGGCAATACATTTTCCTTTTCATTGCTCATCTAAACAAATTATCACAGCCCTGGTAGAAATCTCTCTTGGCCTCAGTGAGTAGCAGAAGACAAGGAATTGACATAGAGAGATGGAGAAAATAGCTCTCCTCTCCTTGTCCAGATGCTGGCAGGTTCTTCAGTCAGCATTTCCTATAAGATAGGAAATAAAAGGAGCTTGGTCTCTTGGCCATTTATTTGCTTTTTGCTCTCAGAAGAACAATTAAGTCACATGGCTTTGAAATAATAAATGGTTCACTTAATAGCCACTAAAAAGAGCACACTGGAACTTTCCTGTCTGAGAAACAGAGTATTTGCTCTTATATGACTTGATTTATGTGCTAGCTTTCATAATTAGTGGTGGGTGCTTTACACCCTCCTTTCTCCCCCAAGCATGCGATGAACAGGGTATAAAGCATAAATCAGCTTACAGGAGAAACTACACAGCAAGCAGTATCAGGAAACCAGACCTCAGCTAGTGATCATGAAGCACAGAACAGGAAATTTTCTCGTGTACTTTCTGCAAAGCACCACCATGCTACTGACACAGTCCAGATCCCTCAGAAACTTTCTGTGCCCTTTGGATACCTTCCCACAAGCAACCATTAGGGTGTGCTGCACACAAGAAGTCACTAATTGCATCACAGGACATCTGAGCTTAATTCAAGCTGCACATGCAATGCCAAGTCCTTTATCTTCAGAGATCTAAGCAGGCCAGTATCTCTGCCTTCTCATCGCATCTGGTAGTCACTGACATCCTCAGTGATCCCTGACGCCATGCTCGGAATTGTCCTCTCTCATCCCGCATCTTCCACTTGGAAAAGCTGTCTGTTTTCCATTCTCCTCTGGGCTCTGTGTGTTTAACCAGCCCCACCACATCAATAGCTGAGTGACTCAGGGGTTATAGGCTCCAGGGATGACACAGGTAGAACTAATCCTGCCTTGTTGCCTGAAGACTGGTTAGACAACTTCTGGCTGGCTCCACAGTCTATGATTTCATGCCTTATCCTCCCCAAAAGAAATACAGAAATATATTCCCAATAAACAGAAAAGTAAACTGAAAATTAAGTTTTAAGGGGATCTGAATAAGTCAGAAATGTGTTCATCATCCAGCATACTTTCTGTAAAAATAAGGGCTTCTGAAGTGCAGAAAACGGATAGCATGTTTTTTCTTTTAAACTGAAAGGGGAGGACTGGACTCACCCAGAAAGAGCATTTCACTGAAACTCAGGAAAACTTAGCACAATTTCTGCCTCTGCTTCTCTCTTGCTATGTCTCTTTTGTTTGCTTAAAAAAAAAAAAAAAAAAAACTTCTTTGTTTCTCTTTTCATCTCTCTAGCTGGCAAGCTTCCTGGACCAGGGAGCACACCTCCTGTTCACACCATGCTGAGCACGCTGGAACCCAGGAGTCCCCCAGACACCCAACTAGGGGTAAGACCTGTGCAGGTGCAAACACAGGGGTTGTACAGAAAGGCCAGACACATGGCTTCAGACCCTGCTTTGCACAGACTTTTAGGGTGATCTCAGACAAAACCAGGGCTAGAGCCCAAACTCCGGTTCTGCTCAGTGGGGGCAACATCCTGCACCTGGCGATGCCGCTAAGGGGCTGAACACACAAACTGTGGTGGGTTGACCCAACACTAATAAGTCAGCTAAATGAATACCCGGGGAGATAAGTTTTCATTACTCAAGTCCACATGACTTGGAGAACAAACAGTCATTGAAAGCATCTAGACAAGCCTGGAAGAGTGCAGCTGTTAACATAGCATACTACATTATCACCACATATTTAGATTGTTATTAAGTGAACTTTAAGGCATTCTCCATTTGTCATTTTCTCTCTGGTGATTTCAGCTACCAACATTGATTTTTTTCTTGCCTTTTTTTTTTTTTTAATCTGAAAACTTGGCTATTAACTTTTCAAAACTTATTAATCTGTTTTCACTCTATTGGTAGCACCTTCCCCCTACATTCTACTTAGCTTGTTAAAACTCAGTGTTGATTAAATATGACATAACAGTAAAATATTACATAAGTGCACGAGCAAATTTTTACTTCATTATCAGCACAAAATGAGTCATCTTGAATATGACACTAGCTTTGGCTCCATTTTCTCTCACTTTTTTGCTCTAGTTTTATATTTAATCACAGTTTTTTTTCTCCCTCTCTTTGCACATATGATTTTGTTTTTCAAATCCACAGCAGAACGATCCAACTTTGTTCTTGTGCTATTAACTACATTCTACTTAGCTTGTTAAAACTCAGTGTTGATTAAATATGACATAACAGTAAAATATTACATAAGTGCACGAGCAAATTTTTACTTCATTATCAGCACAAAATGAGTCATCTTGAATATGACACTAGCTTTGGCTCCATTTTCTCTCACTTTTTTGCTCTAGTTTTATATTTAATCACAGTTTTTTTCTCCCTCTCTTTGCACATATGACTTTGTTTTTCAAATCCACAGCAGAACGATCCAACTTTGTTCTTGTGCTATTAACACCATGCTCTAGCTTCCAACATACTTAAATGATAAATAAGGTTAAATTCCAGACAACGTTCTGTACATTGCCATCAATCAACAATTTTCGAAGCAGCGCTTCATTAATAAACATTGATCAGCAGAGTCCTTGTGTGGAGTGTATTGGAGCTGAGAATTTGTACCAGAGCTTCTTTTATATGCATGCTGGAGTGTGTGGTGTGCGAGCATGTGCACAAGCATGTATGTATGCGTGTGTGAAGAAAAACAATGCAATATCCTAGGAAACTCATCAGCACATCATCTCCTTAAAGGTTAATTAAGAATTTGAGGAAGAACAGAGGGGCTGAAGCAGAGGTGATAGACATCCGTGTCTCTCCAGATCATTAAGTACTAATTAGGTTTGGAAAGTCTATTGAGCTTCCTTGGTCTCATCAAGCCATGTGATGGTCCCTGGATACCTCACTGTGAAATGCCATCAGCACTGTATCTCTCTTTATGAACAGGATGCACTTCAGTCTCAGGTGTGCCTGATCTCTCTCACTTTCTGTGTGTATGCCTAGTTTGGCATGTGTCTGATTAAGTTATTTTATATGCTGCATAGAAACTGATTGGAAAATACAGACTGTTACAACGTGTGTAATGCAGTATTTTTTGCTTGTAGGGTAAAGAGGCAAAAAGAGGGGGGTAAAAAATGAAGTTCCTGTAAGACATATAATCAAAATGAGCAGGGGAAAAACTTACAAGTCCATACAAACCCTCTCATTGTGCTGGAAATTCACTTATTTGTTTTCCTAGAAATCAGGAAATACCAAAAGGATTTCAAAAGCATGTCACTAAAAATAGGATTGTTTGGAAAGATACTTTCCATAAAAAAGAATATTGCAAATGCTCACTTTTGAACATCTTTTGGATTTAGCTCATATTGAATCGCAAGTCCTGGGTAGAAAGTACTGCACCTTTGATGGAACAATATGAATAAATAAGCAGTTTTCTTTACTTTACCAAAGAGCCGCTGTATTTCCTTACCCAGGCTGCTGGGGATGCTAAGGGACAGACAGGGACAGGCAGCGCTGTGGGGCTATATTCCCACCCATACAACCAAAGTGCAAAGTGTCCCTCAAGCACTGTTCAGGGAAATTGCATGCAGCATTGGGACAAGGCATGTTCTTTACACTACAGAGGAACTAACTCAACTGTACATCAGCAGTTTGTCCAGGATCTCTGTAATTTCTGTTTTATTTACTGGATAAAAAGTGTCACCATTTGGTAAAATTTGAAAGTTCAGGTGCTTTGTAGTTTTCTGCATTAGAACAAAGCCTCCCAAGCCACATCACCTTTGCCTGTCTTTAGCTGAGGTGAACAGCCTGATTCAAATTTTTGTAAATATACTTCAGCTGGTCTCTGAGAGCTGCTCCACACTGCAGAGGAATGAGTCACGTTGTTGCTTTCACTTTTACACTGGGGATATTGTTCCTGCCAGGATCATGCCATTTACTTGGAGAACTAGTCAGTGCTCCTCTCCTGCTCCAGATTGTCATCCTTCCCTTCCCTTTCCCCTTCCTCCACCCTCTAGGGCCAGCAGGACAGCATTTTTCTGCTGTCCTACAGAGCTAGACCTCAGGTCTCTGATATGTTGCCTGATCCCTGGAGAAGGAAGTTAAAATAAATCCCAGAAAAACAAAACCCGTTCCCATTCAAACCCCAAAGACAGTCCCTTTGTGCCAGCTGCACCATCATACTACTACGCTTTATCTTGCCATGATTTCGCAGCCACTCGCTGAGGTGACCAATACCGGGGCAAACGCATTCTGCAGCGGAGCGGGGAATCGAGGCGGGCAGGGCTTTTTTGCGGCATCAAGGCCACTTGAAGCAGCCGAGGGAGCCGCCAGGACCCGACAGCCCTCGCGAGGGAGGCTGATGAGGCGTAGGCGGAGCCAGCAGCGCCCCCTCCCGGCCGTTCAAAAGAAGCCCCTAGGGAGCGTGAGTGACCAGGACGGGCAAACAGGGCGAGGCGTGGTAGTAGGGCAAGGCGCAGCAGGTTGCACGGCTAGTTCGCGCAGGCAGGGCGTGCTCAGGCAGGGCAGAGCGTTCCGCCCCGCTCACGTGAACAACTCATCTAACGGCTGCCTACCTATAGGTAAACCGCCATGGTCATCACGAGGTGGAGAGCTCTTTTTAGACGGTCTGTGGCCACCCAGACTGAGTGCCTGCTTAAAAATGTGGCAGTTCAAGTCTCTGGATGCACAGAGTGCCTGGGCCTGTTGCTGCCCTCTGAGGGCGGCAGAGACACCGTGTGTGTGAGGTGTGAACAGGTGGCTGACCTGCTCAGCCTGATGGAGGAGCTCAAGGAGGAGGTGGAGAGGTTGAGGGCCATCAGGGAGTGTGAGTGGGAGATAGACCTGTGGGGCAACTCCCTGCAAAGCTTGAAGGAAAGGAACTGGGGTGAGACACCCCAAACAGCAGAGGGAGGGGACCTAGGAGATGAGGAGGAATGGAAACAGGTCCCTGCTCGACGTCGCAGGCAACCCCCCTCCCTACCGGCCTTGCCTCCCCAGGTGCCCATACACAACAGGTTTGAGGCCCTGGAGCTTGAGAGACCGGTGGGTGAGAATGTGGTGAACAGTCTACCCAGGAGGGTGCCTAGGGCGAGGAAGTCGACTCCATGCCTCAAGACTGCCTCCACCAAGAAAGACAGAAGGGTGATCGTAGTAGGCGACTCCCTTCTCAGGGGAACAGAGGGCCCTATTTGTCGACCTGACCCTACCTGTAGGGAAGTCTGCTGCCTCCCTGGGGCCAGGGTCAGTGACATTGCCAGAAAGCTTCCTACCCTGGTTCGCTCCTCTGATTACTATCCTCTTTTGATAGTCCAGGCTGGCAGAGATGATACTGAAGAGAGAAGCCTGAAGGCTATCAAACGGGACTTTAGGGGACTGGGACGGTTAGTGGATGGAGCGGGAGTACAGGTCGTGCTTTCCCCCATCCCTACAGTGGCAGGGAGGGGTACAGAGAGGACACGGAAAGCCCACCTGATTAACACGTGGCTCAGAGGCTGGTGCCAACACAGAAATTTTGTTTTTTTTGACCACGGGGCTCTTTACTTGGCACCCGGCCTGCTAATTGCAGATGGGTCCCACCTGTCTCTAAGGGGAAAACAGACACTAGCCCAGGAGCTGGCAGGGCTCATTGAGAGGGCTTTAAACTAGGTAGGAAGAGGGACAGGGTCGGAATAAGGCTCATTAGAGGTGTGCCAGGGAGAACAATGTCAGGGCCGGGGGAGCAGGCAATGGCCCGCCTGAAGTGCATCTACACTAATGCATGCAGCATGGCAACAAACAAGAGGAACTGGAAGCCATTGTGCAGCAGCCAAGCTATGACTTGGTTGCCATCACGGAGACGTGGTGTCTCTCATGACTGGACTGCTGCAATGTCTGGCTATAGGCTCTTCAGAAGGGACAGGCAGCACAGAAGGGGTGGTGGTGTGGCTCTCTATATTAGAGAGTGTTTTGATGTTGAGGAACTCGAGGCTGGGAATGATAAGGTTGAGTCCCTATGGGTTAGGATCAGCTAGAAGGCCAACAAGGCAGGCATCCTGGTGGGGGTCTGTTACAGACCGACAAACCAGGATGAGGAAACGGATGAAAAATTCTACAGGCAGCTGGCAAAAGTTGTGAAATCGTCAGCTCTTGTCCTCGTGGGGTGACTTCAACTTCCCAGACATATCTTGGATGTGCAAAACAGCTCAGGGAAAGCAGTCTAGAAGGTTTCTGGAGAGCGTGGAAGATAGCTTCCTGTCGCAGCTGGTTAGTGAGCCTACCGGGGAGGTGCCCCGCTGGACCTTCTGTTCACAGAGAAGGACTGGTGGGAGATGTGGTGGTCAGGAGCTGTCTTGGGCAGAGTGACCACGAAATGGTAGAGTTCTCTATTCTTGGCAAAGCCAGGAAGGGGACCAGTAAAACTGCTGTCTTGGACTTCCGGAGGGCTGACTTTGAGCTGTTCAGGACACTGCTTGGCAGAGTCCCTTGGGAGGAGGTTCTGAAGGGCAGAGGAGCCCAGGAAGGCTGGGCACTCCTCAAGAAGGAAATCTTAAAGGCTCAGGAGCGGTCTGTCCCCACGTGCCCAAAGATGAGCCAGCGTGGAAGAAGACCGGCCTGGCTGAACAGAGAGTTGTGGCTTGAGCTTAGGAAAAAAAAGAGGGTTTATGATCTTTGGAAAAGAGGGTGGGCCACTCAGAAGGATTATAAGGATGTAAGGCTGTGCAGGGACAAAATTAGAAAGGCCAAAGCTCATCTGGAGCTCAATCTGACTACTGCTGTTAAAGACAACGGAAAATGTTTTTATAAATACATTAACACGAAAAGGAGGACTAAGGAGAATCTCCATCCTTTACTGGATGCGGGGGGAAACTTAGTTACAAAAGATGAGGAAAAGGCTGAGGTGCTTAATGCCTTCTTTGCCTCAGTCTTTAGCGGCAAGACTAGTTGTTCTCTGGATACCCAGTACCCTGAGATGGTGGAAGAGGATGGGGAGCAGGATGTGGCCCTCATAATCCGTGAGAAAATGGTTGGCGACCTGCTACAGCACTTAGATGTACGCAAGTCGATGGGGCCGGATGGGATCCACCCGAGGGTACTGAGAGAACTGGCAGAAGAGCTGGCCAAGCCACTTTCCATCATTTATCGGCAGTCCTGGCTATCAGGGGAGGTCCCAGTCGACTGGCGGCTAGCAAACGTGACGCCCATCTACAAGAAGGGCCGGAGGGTAGACCCGGTAAACTATAGGCCTGTTAGTTTGACCTCAGTGCCAGGGAAGCTCATGGAGCAGATTATCTTGAGTGTCATCACGTGGCACTTGCAGGGCCACCAGGCGATCAGGCCCAGTCAGCATGGGTTTATGAAAGGCAGGTCCTGCTTGACGAACCTGATCTCCTTCTATGACCAAGTGACGCGCTTGGTGGATGAGGGAAAGGCTGTGGATGTGGTCTACCTTGACTTCAGTAAGGCTTTTGACACCGTTTCCCACAGCATTCTCCTCAAGAAACTGGTTGCTCATGGCTTGGACTGGCGTACGCTTTGTTGGGTTAGAAACTGGCTGGATAGCTGGGCCCAAAGAGTTGTGGTGAATGGAGTTAAATCCAATTGGAGGCCGGTCACTAGTGGAGTCCCCCAGGGCTCAGTGCTGGGGCCAGTTCTCTTTAATATCTTTATCGATGATCTGGATGAGGGGATCGAGTGCACCCTCAGTAAGTTTGCAGACGACACCAAATTAGGTGTGTGTGTCAAACTGCTCGAGGGTAGTAAGGCTATGCAGAATGATCTGGATAGGCTGGACCGATGGGCTGAGGTCAGCTGTATGAAGTTCAACAAGGCCAAGTGCCGGGTCCTGCACCTGGGGCGCAACAACCCCAAGCAGAGCTACAGGCTGGGAGATGGGTGGTTGGAAAGCTGCCTGGCAGAGAAGGACCTGGGAGTACTGGTTGATAGCCGGCTGAATATGAGCCAACAGTGTGCTCAGGTGGCCAAGAAGGCCAACAGCATCCTGGCTTGTATAGGAAGCAGTGTGGCCAGCAGGGCTAGGGAAGTGATTGTCCCCCTGTACTCGGCTCTGGTGAGGCCGCACCTCGAGTACTGTGTTCACTTTTGGGCCCCTCACTACAAGAAGGACATGGAGGTGCTCGAGAGAGTCCAGGGAAGGGCAACGAATCTGGTGAGGGGTCTGGAGAACAAGTCTTACGAGGAGCGGCTGAGGGAGCTGGGATTGTTCAGCCTGGGGAAGAGGAAGCTCACGGGCGACCTTATCGCTCTCTATAGGTACCTTAAAGGAGGCTGTAGAGAGGTAGGGGTTGGTCTATTCTCCCACGTGCCTGGTGACAGGACAAGGGGGAATGGGCTAAAGTTGCGCCAGGGGAGGTTTAGGTTGGATGTTAGGAAAAACTTCTTTACTGAAAGGGTTGTTAGGCATTGGAATGGGCTGCCCAGGGAAGTGGTTGAGTCACCATCCCTGGAGGTCTTTAAAAGACATTTAGATGTAGAGCTTAGTGATATGGTTTAGTGGAGGACTTGTTAGTGTTAGGTCAGAGGTTGGACTAGGTGATCTTGGAGGTCTCTTCCAACCTAGATGATTCTGTGATTCTGTGATTTTTTTGGTGGAAAGCTGCCTATGCAATCTGCAAGCACTGTTGGAACAGCCCAGTTTTGCAAGCATAAAGTATTATGATTGCATTGATTTCCATCATAAATCATATTTTCCATCCTTTGTCTCTCTTTCCTTGCACTGACTAAATTAAGCCTTGGTGTTTTCTGTAGCTGCTGCCAGAGCTGAGGCTTGAGATGATATTAGCGTAATGATGATAAATTTTACCCTCAAGCCAAACCATTTCCACATTACAGATAATGTTTTGTTTTTTTCCAAGTAAGTTCTGTTATTGGAATCCAGGACCCACCACATCTGCAGGCTCAGAAGCTACCTCAGCACAGTCTCTTTGATGTAATGGGTTTATAGATTCGAGAATTTGCTCTAAACAAATAAAAGAAGGAATGGAAAAAGAACCAACCAAAAGGAAGAGAGAAAGAAAAGGCGAGATAGAAAAGAAAAAAGAAGGAAAGGGAGAAAAGGGAGAAAGGAAAAAGAAAAAATATGGGGCAGGAAGAAATATAACAATGGGGGAAAAAAGCAAAGAGAAAAATGAGGTGAATGCATGCAGCAAAGCAATAGCAAGTGTGCTGCTATCTGCTTGTATCTCTGGGAAGGAGCAAAGCTGGCACGATGGAAAAGCACAAGTGCTGTACAAGCACGCAGACCCATGGCTATGCATTTCAGATTTCATTCCTGCCTTCTTAAAAGACCATTCCCTGGCATCTCAGGTTGGAAAGGCCTAGGACAGAGAAATGTAATAATTGTGGAAAATTTCTGCTGTCCCCACAATGGACTAGGATGAAACTGAGGAAAACCTGACCCGGTCCTGACCCAACTGGGATCTGTGGTATGGCCTCAGTCTCAGGTGGTTTCTTGCTGGTCTGAGGTTATTCTCATTTTTTCTGAAGCTACCACAAAGCAGGTCATTTGCCAACCTTTGTCTGAGGGGAATTCAATCTGTGCCATCGGGTGTGCAGGACAGTGTCCCATGCTTAGCAGAGCAGATTCTGGGCATGGTGACATTCAGGACAACAGATGAGGGAGGCCAGCTCCACAACTCACTTTTCTGCAGCCCTTCTAAGGCACCAGTTCACCACATCATTGCATAACTCAGCAACCCTCACTCATGTTCCACCCTTGATTTGGAGCACATCAATAAACCTGACACGTGTGGCTTGTAAGCAACCAAGTCCCCTTCTGCTCCACTCCTCACACTCACCAGACCACACGTCTGAGTATTTTTCTGCCTGCTGCTCTGCATGAAGTCCCCCATGGGGGGGGACATCCACCGCAGCAGCAGGGAGCCCTTGGAAATTGGGCTGACCCGGAGTGGCACAGCAGTTCTGATGAGCTCTGGTTGGAGACATCATCTGCACACACAGACACTCCCTTGGGGGAAAACAAAACCAAACAAACCACAAAAACAGCAATGAAACCCCCCCTCGATTCCCGCTCGGTTTTTCTCAGGGCTTGCCCTACCAGGTGAGGCTTTTTTCTGAGGAAGCAGCTTAGCATCTGCAACCATTTGTACACACAGAGAAAGAACGGTTTCAGGTCCTTGGTTCATCTTGAGCTGTAAGGCTGCATCTTATTAGCTCACACTGACAGTGGGACTCATCTGAATAAAAGCAGGTATCTGTGGCACAGACCTCTCCATCAGAGAGCCACCCCAGACTCCCTTTAGAGCCAACAGAAACAAACAGGCAGTCTGAGCTTGGGATTCATCTTATGTTACGGTGGATATCTAAGTCAGACGAATCCCCCGCTAGCTCTAAAGGGGGGACTTGCTTAGATAAAGCAGCCTACATCTGAGATTAGATGAGCTGTATGCACCTGACTTCTTACTGGTCCAGCTACTTACAAAGGGACAAATGGCTCGTGCTGTATTTGTGCGGCTTATATAAGCATCCCCAATGTGATTTGAGCTGGTAAATAATACTACAGCACAAAGAAATAGGTATGCTGCACAGAAGAAGCGAAGAGGTGTCTATCACAGGAAAATTAATTTAATCACAGTGTTGGAATATGAAATGAAGGTGGAGAAAAGGTTTGCTAAAGATATTCCTTGTTGTGCTCTAAAAGCAGGCACAATCTCACAGGCAAAGGCTGACTTAGCATGACAAGCCTCTGGGCTGAATTCTCGTAAAAAGTTCAGAGCAGAGCCCAGAGAAGCTCCAGAGAAGTGTGGAGTGAAAGTTCCCTGCAGACTTTGTTGCTCGGTCCTGGACAAGTTGGTGGGTCTTCAATTTTTACCCCAAATGCTCCTGAGCCTGAAGACGCACAAACATTTCAAAACACTCTCATTAGCTCAGGGGCAGTGTTGGACTCAGAAGATTTGTGTCTGGGCCTTCTGGGTCTGCACAGAGATGTGAGTAGTCTGGACTTTACCCTCCAGTAGAAGAGAAGCAAAGCTGGCGATCCTGGCTCTGAGACAAAGCCTCTCCCAAGGTGTCTGGTATGTGATGCCCCAGCTCTAGCACTAAAATAAATAGGTCTGGGCATGCTCTTAGGCACTGCACTGAAAGCACCCAGCTGTTTTTATCGTTAGCAAGATCCTTGGCATGGTTTTAGTTGATGCCAACTAGTGCTGTCCCAAACCATGCCTTGATAAAGGGACAGCTCAGACTGGGAACGCTTTCAGATGAAGTCTGGATAAGGCCGCTCTGTTTTTGGAGGAAGACAGTTTAGCCATACGGATGGGCTTTGCTCTGTGCCACTTGCTCATGGCCAGATAACACGTCCTGGCCTGTTTGACTGCATGGTGTAGTTGCTGCCTTGCTGGTCCTGCCCAGCTGAGGCGTCTGACTCCTGCAAAGGCTTTTCTTCATGCCCCAGGTTCCAGAAGAGCAGAGGAATATCTGATATCCCAATTCACATTTCTTCCTCCTAACCTTCCTCCCATAAAGGCAGCACTGTGCCGGCTCTGGAGCTCGGAGTTATTGCTCTTCCAAGCCCTAAGCCAGAAGCCCTTCCCGCAACGAGCCTGAGCAATGCTGAAATACAGCCTGATGCAGATGGCTGGGGCCAGCTCTGATTCAGGCCAACAAATTTACAGCAGAGAGAAGGGAAAAAAGATGGACCTGCAGATAGGTAGGCAGGTGGCAGGCAGTTTATTTCACTGGCAGTACTGGAGTGCCTACTTCACGGGATGCTAAATGCAGTAAGTGGGGAGGAGAACAAATTTAAGAATGAAGAAGGAGGGGGTAAAGCAGTCAGTGCTCTTCAGGGTATAAAGAGAAAATCCTGTGCTTCCAGCACAGTTTCAAAAAGGGAAACTTTTTTTCCCTTTTGAGGTCTCTCAGAAAGGGACCTTTTCAAGGTCCATGTGTTTATTATTTGTACCAGCCCCTAAAGAGGTGGTCTTTGAGGACGCTAGTCACCTGGGAAAGCCAGCAGCCCTACCATGTCTCTGATGCAAGCCGGGGCTGGAACAGACAGCACATCCCGGGCTAGGCATGACAGATGATATGCCCTTAAAATTGAGCTTAACTGATTTGCTTTCTCACCTGGATGAATCAAATTGGGATCAGTCTGACTCAATCAGACTGTCTGGCAATCCTGCTAGCACCCCGCAATAAAAACCACACTGATATTCTGCTGCTGCAGCCAGGGCTATCAGAAATATGTGCTGTCCTCCATCATCCCTCGAGGCTAACTGCTCCTGGTACTGCTGACTAACCAAGTTAGACCTCCGCTTTGAATCTTTATCCTTAGCACCCTTTCCAAAACTCTGAGAATGCAGCAAGATGCGAACACACAGGCCAGGGCTGAGGTATGATTTTCCTCCATCCCTTTCTATCCCACAATTACAAAATCAGCAAAGGCTTCATGCGTCTCCTTTCACCTGCAGATTGCCTCCTTGTTCACCTTGCTCACTGCAGGAGAGAAGAAACCACAACAGAAATGTGGAATTTAAGCGCACATAGCTTTCTGAAGCTGAAGTGCTTTCCACAGGTGGAATGACTGCATGGGAGTTTGTGCTGGGTGTGGCTAGGATGGAGTTAACTTTCCCTGCAGCAGCCCACACAGTGCTGTGCTCTGCACTACTGGTATCACACCAGTGTTGTGTCTATTGCTGCATAATGCTGGCACCGCATCAGGACTCCCTCCAAGCCCCCAAGAGCCAGCAGGCTGGGGGTGGGCAAGTGATGGGGAGGAGACATCACCAGGGCAGCTAACCTAAACCAACCAAAGGGATATTCCATACCACATGATGTCACACTCAGCAATAAAAGGTGGAAAAGGGGAAGGGGGGGGGGGGGGGGGGAGGCTCTTGTGGTGGAAGCATCTGTCCTCCCTAACAACCGCTACCTGTGTTGAGGCCCTGCTTCCCAGGATGTGGCCAAACATTGCTCGTTGATGGGAAGTAGACAGTAACTGCTTTTCTTTCTCTGTGCTTCCACGTGACCTTTGCTTTTTTTTCTTCTTTTTTTTTCCCCTCTCCCTTTTCCCTTTAACTAAATCATCCTTATCTCAAACCTTGAGCTCTTTGTTTCGTATTTTCTCCCCCTTCCTCTTGAGGAGGGGGAGTGAGAGAGCGGCCATGGTGGAACTTGGCTGCCCACCTGAGTAAAACCACCACAGAGATCACCAAGGCAGATGATGCAGTGGGAGAGCTGCATGACGGCTGATGCTGTAGCAGTGCAAGCTGAAGCAGCCATGAAAGCAAACAACACTTAGGGCACAAACCTGCAGATACCAGGAACAACCACCCTAAGGAGGTCACGAAGAGCCTGGAGCCAAGTGTCCAGAAGCTCCAGGTCCCAAGCAGGGCTCCTGTACAGTTCTCCCTCCTCTGCCTCCACACGTGGACCAAAAATAAAGGCCCAATTTTTGCATTGTCTGATAACTGCAGTAGCAAAGGCAGGACTGAGATTGCCTTCCTTTAGTCCTCACAGACAAGGTAGCTAAGAGGACAAAGTCACTAGCCTATTTATAAACAACCAGTATCGCTGCTGGCAGTCACACCACAGGGAGAAGGATTAGATAAAGCACAGAGAACAACCCCATCTTCCACCTTGTAAAGGAGCATTTCCAGTTACTGTGGCTGTACCAGACAGCCTCAGTCTGCTGGGCTGTGATGCTGGGCCTGGTTTGCAATGAAAAGAAATACTGAACTAGATTCTGACTATTTCACAGATGGTGTTTATTTTGTTTCATTTGAGTGGTGTTTTGGTTTATCTTGTGTTTAATTTGAAGGATGGAGTGGTTTTCCAATGAATTGCATACCAAGATCTCCATGAGAAATACACTATAAAAAATAACACAACCCAACAACAAGAGCAACAAAACCCTTTCTTCTGCTGCTGCTGATAACAAGGCCTATTACTTCCCAGCCTGTGTTTGGTTTCAACACCGTATAATCTCTCAGCTGCAAACAAGAGACCAAGAGAGCTCTGACTAGAGCTACCCTATAAAGGATTTTGTCCTTGATGTTTGTTCTCGCTGGAGAGGTGCCAAACTCCCTGCCGTGTGGTTAGGTACAGGTGGTAAATAGGCTTTTTGGCTGGTTCATAGATAATTCACAGGTGGTTTGCTAAGGAAAGACAGGTTTGTACCCAACAGAAAACAGAACTGTTTTAAAAAAACTCTTCTCTGAGGTTAACGTTGCAGTGTGAGGCTCATCAGATTTCTTCTCCATTTGGACACAGGGGATAACCTTCCCCCTGTGGTCTCTTTTACAACAAAACACCAAACCTGGGCTCCCTCTTGCTTCCCTCTTGACCTGTTCCCAAAGCTGACAAGGGCTGAGAGAAGCCTGGAGCTCCTCGTCTGCCCAAAATGAGTGTCTCAGTTTAAACCCATGGGTATAAATCCACCACGATTAAATTCAGGCTAATTTGGGGATTAATGTAACAAACAAACAACTTCATGAGTCAAAAAGCCACAAGATGGGATTATAGAGCAATTAAACAGGAAATCTGTGCTGGAATCTGTTTTTTCTCTCTGGTGGAGGAGGAATCAAAAGCAGCCGAACGACGCTTGCTGTAAGAGGGGACAGGTGTTTTGGAGCAGCTTCCAACACATCCACTGTCCCTTCTGTAGATGGTCTCACCTGGTTAACTCTTATTAACACTTCCAAGATTTCAGATGAAAGCCCTTCAGGAAGCAGAGGACAACACATGCCTCTTCACCCAGCCTTTCTTAGCGCTATTTTCCTCTTCATGCACTGCTCTTTTGGCTTTTCCCTTATTCATGGGCGTGTGGTGCACGAGCTTGCTGAACCCCAAGGCGGCCGTGGCTGCTCAGGAAGGAGCAGCGCTGTCAGTGGGAAGATTTCTGGGGTAATCATAGAATCACAGAATCATAGAATATCCCCAGTTGGAAGGGACCCATAAGGATCATCGAGTCCAAGTCCTGGTACCGCACAGGTCTACCCAAAAGTTTAGACCATGTGACTAAGCGCACAGTCCAATCGCTTCTTAAATTCAGACAGGCTTGGTGCAGTGACTACTTCCCTGGGGAGCCTGTTCCAGTGTGCAACCATCCTCTCGGTGAAGAACCTCTTCCTGATGTCCAGCCTAAACTTCCCCTGCCTCAGCTTAACACCATTCCCGCGGGTCCTATCACTGGTGATTACGGAGAATAGGTCACCTGCCTCTCCACTCCCCCTTGCGAGGAAGTTGTAGACTGCGATGAGGTCCCCCCTCAGCCTCCTCTTCTCCAGGCTGAACAGGCCAAGTGACCTCAGCCGCTCCTCATATGTCTTCCCCTCTAGGTCCTTCACCATCTTCGTCGCCCTCCTCTGGACACTCTCCAACAGTTTTACATCCTTTTTGTACTGTGGTGCCCAGAACTGCACACAGTACTCGAGGTGAGGCCGCACCAGCGCAGAGTAGAGAGGGACAGTCACTTCCCTCGACTGACTAGCGATGCCGTGCTTGATGCACCCCAGGATACGGTTGGCCCTCCTGGCTGCCAGGGCACACTGCTGGCTCATATTCAACTTGCTGTCAACCACAACCCCCAGATCCCTCTCTGCGGGGCTGCTCTCCAGTGTCTCGTTGCCCAGTCTGTACGTATAGCAAGGGTTTCCCCATCCCAGGTGCAGGACCCGGCACTTGCTTTTGTTAAACTTCATGTGGTTGGTGTTTGCCCAGCTCTCCAATCTGTCCAGATCTCTCTGAAAGGCCTTTCCACCCTCAGCTGAGTCCACAACTCCTCCAAGTTTGGTGTCGTTGGCAAATATTTGCTCAAAACACCTTCTAGTCCTACATCCAAATCATTTATAAAAACATTGAAGAGGACTGGCCCTAAAATGGAGCCTTGAGGGACCCCACTAGTGACCATCCGCCAGCCAGATGTGGCCCCATTTACCGCAACCCTTTGAGCCCTGCTCGTCACCACTTGCTCATCCATCGTATGATGTTTTTGTTTAGTTGTATGCTGGACATTTTGTCCAGTAGGATCCTATGGGAAACTGTGTCAAAAGCTTTGCTGAAGTCCAAAAAGATCACATCAGCTGGTTTCCCTTGATCGACTAGATGGGTGATCTTATCATAAAAGGAAATCAAATTTGTTAGGCAAGACCTACCCCTCGTGAACCCATGTTGGCTGGGACCAATGACTGCATTGTCCCCCAGGTGCGCTTCAATAACTTCAAGGATCATCTTCTCCATAACTTTACCAGGCACTGACATGAGACTGACAGGCCTGTAATTGCTAGGGTCTTCTTTCTTGCCCTTCTTGAAAATTGGCACAGCATTTGCCAGCTTCCAGTCCAATGGGACCTCTCCAGATTCCCAAGACCTTTGAAAAATAATTGAGAGAGGTCCCACGATGACGTCAGCCAACTCTTTAAGCACCCTGGGATGAATCCCATCTGGACCCATGGACTTGTATGGATCCAGGTGGAGCAGCAAATCCCGCACACGTTCAGGGTCGGTTGGGAGTTTATCATTCCCACCGTCATGGTCCTCCAGCTCAGGGCACCCTGGGTCCCGAAGCCCATCATCAGTGTTGAAGACAGAGGCGAAGAAGGCATTAAACGTCTCTGCTTTGCCTATGTCCTTGTCTGTGAGGAGACCTTCCCCATCAAGTAGCGGACCTATGTTTTCTTTGGTTCTCCTTTTTCTGTTCACGTATCTAAAAAAACCCTTTTTATTGTCTCCCACAGACTTGGCCAGCTTCAACTCTAGTTGGGCTTTGGCCACACTAATTTTCTCCCTACAAACATGAACAGCATCCCTGTATTCCTTCCTCGTCGCCTGACCCTCCTTCCAGCAGCCGTACATTGTCTTTTTTCGCCTAAGCTCCAGTAGAAGATCCCTGGTCAGCCAGGCCGGCCTTCTGCCCCACCTGCTTGACTTCCAATATTTTGGAATTGCCTGATCCTGTGATTTTAGGAGGCAGTGCTTAAAGACTGACCAGCAGTGATGGACGCCAATGCCTTTAAAAGCAGTTTCCTAGGGAACCTTGCTGACTAGTTCCCTGAGCAGCCTGAAGTCTGCTTTCCCCATATCCAGGGCTGAAGTTTTGGTGGCAGTTTTCCTTCTGTCACCATAAATTCTAAACTCAACCACTTCATGGTCACTATGACCGAGACGGTCACCAATTGCCACGTCTCCCACAAGACCCTCTCTGTTCTCCAGCAACAGATCTAGGAGGGCACCTTTCCTAGTTGGCTCCCTTAGCACCTGCACCAAGAAGTTATCATCTAGGTGCTTTATGAACCTCCTGGACTTGCTTGTGTCAGCCATGTGGTGATCCCAGTTGATGTCTGGCAAGTTGAAGTCCCCCATAAGGACAAGGGGAGTTGATCTCGAGGCATCTCTTAGTTCTGCAAAGAAAAATTCATCGGCGTTTTCGTCCTGGCCGGGTGGTCTGTAATAGACTCCCACAACGACATCCCCTTTATTTGTTTGTCCCTTAATCCTTACCCAGAGGCTCTCAACTTTGCCATCACCAACTTGAAGTTCCACACAGTCCAGCCCCTGCTTCATGTACATTGCCACCCCTCTGCCTCGCCTACCCTGCCTGTCCCTCCTGAAGAGCCTGTAACCATCTATTGCAACACACCAGCCAGTGGACTCATCCCACCAGGTTTCGCTTATTCTAATGATGTCATAGCTGTGGGACTGGGTCAAGACTTCTAGCTCATCCATTTTATTCCTCATACTGTGTGCATTTGTGTAGAAGCACTTCAAATGCGCCTCCCTACACGCAGCACCTTGTGGAGCAGACCGAAGGACCTCACTAGCACACAGTCCCTCTGATTCTAGCACACCATCCCTTAGCTCATCACCGGCGTGCCTGGTTTTATCCCCTTCCCCCTTCGACTCTAGTTTAAAGCCCTATCTATCAGCCCTGCCAACTCCTTACAAAAAATCCTTACCCCTCTCTGAGAGAGGCGCATCCCATCTGGTGCCAGCAGGCCTGGTGTTGCGTAGACCTTCCCATGATCAAAAAACCCAAAGTCCTGCCGGTTGCACCAGTCCCGAAGCCACGTGTTAATGTGATGAGTCTGTTTGTCAGCATCGATCTCCCCTATCGGAAGGGCAGAGGCAAACACAACCTGTGCCCCTGATCCTTTAAGTAGTTGCCCCAAAGCCCTAAAGTCCCTTTTGATCGCTCTCAGACTTCTCCTTGCTACCTCGTCATTACCAGCCTGAAAGACCAGTAGCGGGTAGTAGTCGGTGGGCCGTACCAGGCAAGTGACTTTCTTAGCGAAGTCTCTCACCCGAGCCCCAGGGAGGCAACAGACTTCCCTGGGGGTTGGGTCCGGTCGGCATATTGGGCCCTCTGTCCCTTTCAAAAGGGAGTCCCCCATGACAATAACCCTTCTTTCTTTTTTGACAGTTGATGTAGCAATGCGGGGGGTAGGTTGCCTTGCCTTAGGCACCCTCTCCAACTGGGACGGGCTTTCATCTACATCGTTGTTCTGACTGTCGTGTTCTAGACCCTCATACCTGTTATATAAGGGTAGATGGGAAGGTGAAGTGGGCAGGGACAGGGCTCGCCTACCACCCCGAACAGGAACCTGCCTCCATTCCCCCCCTTGGCCCAGGTCCCCTCCTACTGCCTGGCGGGATGAGGGAACTTTTGTCTTCTGCGTAGCAGGAGACACTTGTGCTGTGGCAGGCTCGTGAGTCTGTCTCAGAGAGGGTAGAGTACACCTCCACCAGTCAATTTCCCTCTCTGACTCCCTGATGCTCCTGAGCCTGCTCACCTCCTCCCGAAGCTCCGCTACCTGGCTGAGCAGCTCTTCAATCTGGGCACACCTCCCACAGGCATACCCCTCGCTGCTGCTGTCGGTTACTGACAGAAGACTCGGGCACACCCTGCAGCCCAAGGCCTGGATGGCAGTGTGTTTCCCCGAGCCCTCCGTCTGAGTAGCCACATCGGTGACTGCGGCTGGAGAGGCCGCAAGAGATGCGGAGGCCATGGTTTTCTGCCTGGTTGATACCATGGCCAGGTTCCTCGCAAGCAGGTTACAAGTACCGAAGGGAAAGACCGCTGCAAAGGAGCAGCGAGGGATCCTCCCTGTTCTCCCTGCCTGCGTGAACTGCCGCGCCACGCCCTTCTGACGCACCACACCCTGTTTGCCCATCCTGGTCGTCATGCTCCTGGTTGCTCGCGCTCCCTAGGGGCTGCCTTTGAATGGCCAGGGAGGGGGCACTGCTGGCTCCGCCCATGCCTCGTCAACCTCCCTCACGAGGGCTGCCGGGTCCTGGCGGCTCCCTTGGCTGCTTCAAGTGGCCTCGATGCCACAAAAAAGCCCTGCCTGTCTCGATCCCCCGCTCCGCTGCAGAACGCGTCTGCCCTGGAGCTGATCACCTCGGAAAGTGGCTGCAAAATGGCGGCGGCGCCCCATTTAAATGGCCCACCGCTGACGCTGCTGGCTCCACCTACGCCTCGTCAGCCTCCCTCGCGAGGGCTGCCGGGTCCTGGCGGCTCCCTCGGCTGCTTTGAGTGGCCTCGATGCCGAAAATGGCCAAAGGTGTGGTGTGTATCACTCTTGCTGGGCCATGGCAAGCTGCGTGGGCACCAAAGCACAGTGTGAGCACACGAGCATCGCTCATGGTTTGCAGGCTCAATGGCATGGAGCAGTTTGGGGTGGGAGGGGACCAGCAGGAAGGATGTGGGTTATTCTGGCAAACTGTGCTCGCATGTTAGCCCCATAGCACACTGTGGGGTTGGCCAGGCAGAGGGAAACATGCGTGCATCACTGTTCCCACATCTGGCCCTTCTGTGGGTGCCGCGGGGGCGTGTACCCCTGGTTTCGAACACCCACATCCCATCACAGCAGTGAGAGCGTGGGAGGGAGCCAGCAGCTTGAGCCCAATACCGGAGCACTCGTCAGCCTTAAGGGGGAAAAATAAGGGTGAAAAAACGCCACCCTGTCTCTGACTTCTCCTGCAGCTCAGCAGAGAATGCGACACTTGCAGGAACAACTGAGCTGCTCACCAACAACTGACGCAGCCCGGCTTATTTTTGTAAATAATATAAAGTCCCCTTTATTTCACATCGTGCACTGTTGTGGTCTAGGCCAAGGAATGCATTAGGGATGGTTCCTCTGGGCATCCTGCAAATGAGACGGAGCTCAGGCTGAACATGCTTCAGAAATCAGCAATTTGAAATAAAAGCTGGGATCACCAGACCTCGCCAGCATCTCCTTTCTCTTCCTAATGGTCAGTGAGAGTAGGTACTTTTCCTGGTGGCTGCTAGTGAACAAAGAGATTCAGAGGTACAAATGTTGCTGTTTTATACGTGGTGCTGTTCAAAGGAGTGTGTGCGAAACTATTTCCCTTTTTATTAGAAGTCAGCTTGGTATTGTTATTTTCATTACTCCTACCACTATATTTACAATTAATAATCACTATTATTAAATTATTTCTTAGTTAAATGCGCTAAAGGAATCTTTGATTTTTTTCTTTCTTTTTTTTTTTTTAAAGCTATAAAAGAGCTAATAAGTTGCTGCATTAGGGCTCTGAGGAATTGATGCGAGATTGTTCCCTGTTGGATTACTTTCTCAGTGCTTTGTCCAGCTTCATTTTAATATTAGTCATCATCATTTCATGTTTGCACTGTGCTCCAGTCAGGGATGATTTCAGCACTCTATTTCCTTCAACATAAAGCTCCCCAAAGCTTAAAGGCAGATTGTTCAAGAAGAGAGCGCGAGAGTGAGGCTTGCTGAACACCCAGGTGCTGTTTTCCATACCAGTCAGTGCCACAGCATTGTTCCTCTGCTCCTCTCCTCATCCCTGCACCCCTGCTTGGACCAGAAGAGGCCTGTCCCTTGCTGTCCCTGTCCCCCACCAACCTGCCCATGGCCCTGTGGCCCCCGGTCAGCACCAGTTTTGGTGCTTGACAGGCATGGAGATGGTTCAGCTTGATAGTCCCATAAAAAGCTATTCCTCCTTTTTTTTTTTTCCCATTTTAGTTGCCCTGGTAATTTGCATCAGTTCGGTGAGCTGATTTGGCCCAGACAAGCAGCAAAGATAGTGCCACTGAGGGGACATGCCACGGATCCCCTCAGAGCAGACGGACCATGGCCATGTGTGGTGGTTTTACTCAAGTGGGCGGCCGAGCTCCACCACAACCGCTCTCTCACTCCCCCCCTCCTCAAAGAGGAAATGGGAGAAAATACAACACAAAGAGCTCGAGGTTTGAGATGAGAATGATTTAATTAAAGGGAAAGGGAATGGGGAAAAAAAAAAAAAGCCCTCACATCTCATGCCTAGGGCACAGGAGAATCAACATAGGATGGGCAAGAGAAGAGAAGATCTCAAACCCAGGGAAAACATATAGCAGGTACGGGTACAGGACCAAACTCCAGTTCAAAAAGCCATAGGAAACTACCGCAGATGGGGTGTTTTACTTTGTTGTGACCCCCTACCTAATGCAGGAGGATCCAGGTCCATACGTGGTATCCCAGGCCCTGTACTACTACTGATGTTGCTGCAGTATCGCTACCACTGCTGAAAAATGTAGGCCTGAAGTAGAGAAACAGAGCAAAAGGGAGATGTCTGAGGAGCTGAGATCCTAGTAAAATTATTCCTTGGCATAACTAAAAGAAGAAGGCATCTCTAACACTAAGAGCCCAATATCACGGTTATTCATGTGATATGAAGAGACAGCTCTGCACAACGCCTTAGAGAAGAAATCCCCTCCCAGGAACACGCTGAGGTCCTGATTTAGCACAGACTTAAAAATGCATTTGAGTCGCACTACCTCGAGTGACGCTGGCTTCGGTGTGCTCACCGTGGCTCTCGACGCTGCACCGGGGCACGTACCAGCTTCCACCCCAAGGGAAGGCAGGCTGAGGCACAAGGCAGCGGCTGAGGCTGGGGATTCACGCTCCCTGAGGGCCTCATCCTCTGTGGCCATCCCTGTGGGGAGGCCTTTCTGGTAGGGCACCACCTGACTCATGCCGAAATAGCTGAGATGTTAGGTGGATGAGATGATAGCCCTCGTATTGGCATTGGGTGAGCTTTGTTTTTTTGGCTCAGAGGAACACAAACCCTTCCCTTGGGAAAATCTCCTTTACACCAGGCTACAGGCAAGGGGAGAGAGTCGCAACTTCTACCCCCAAACACTGTGAAACTGTGCAGAAAAGACAGAAAGAATACCTGGAGCAGGAGAAAGGGGAACGATGGATGTAACTCCACAGCTTAGAGATTAGAGAGCACGCCTTGGAGTGGGAAAGTTTTGCCTTTTATCCGATGCTGGTTTCATGTAAAACATATTCAGATATATATATATATATTTAAGTGTGAAAGAGAGGTTGGGCTATTCTTCAAGGATATGCACTATTTATATGGTTATAATAATAAGAAATTGCTTTATGCAATTATTAAAGAAGACAGTATGATCAGATAGGCAGAGAAAGAAAGAGTCAGGCAGAAATATAAAAGAAAAAGTCAGAGAGCTAGCTCACTGTTAGGAAAGCAGAGTATTATGAGAAATTATTGTGTAAAGCAGTAGTCGTGTAGAACAATAGATTAGGGAGAAAGAACCCTTAGCCTGTCATTGCGAAGGAAAAGTAGAGCAAGTTCAGGATGCAGCAAAGCATCCAAAGGATGGTTGATTGGGTTAATAATGTCACAGCGACATAATCAAATTAGTAATGCTACCTTGGTGATGTGGCCCAGTCTCTCAAGGCATTTAGCTGGTTACACCGTGCAGAGCACCACTGCTGGGGGGGCAGAGCTCTCCAGATGTCCTCCCCAGTGGTGGCACAGGTGCTCCCCAGATCCCCCAGCCATCACTGGGGCAGAGGGGATCTACTGGGGCACAAATCGCCACCCAGCTCAGCCCCACGGCCGGCCTGACAGCTCCCTCCCTGCTTCTGCACTGGGGAAGAGGTTTAGGGTAAGCGTGGTCCCTGTTGGCACAGGGGTAAGGGGCCCTCCCCACGGCAGCAGCAGCCTGTGGGCATGGGCGAAGCCCAGGGGAGAAGGGTTTTCATCCCACAAACCCGACCTGTGAGCACAGCGTGCCACCCCAGCTCCATACCATCTCGGCTGCCAATCTTCGAAAACACAAGCATGAGGACTGAATAAACCCTAAAGCCCTTCTGGCATGGCAAAGACCTACCGGGGAAGTTTTGATAAGTGTCACCTCCCCCTGCCTCATCCCAAGCAGCGCAACCTCACTAGGGCTGCGCCCCTGGGGCTGCCTCCTGCAGGGCTTCAGCCTGGAGGCGAGGTGGCCGGATGGGAAGGGACCGTGCCTAAGATGAATCTGGCTTGCCGGGGGAATAAGAGAATAATGGGGATAAGGACTGGTCTGAAATGGTGTATCAGGCTGGGGACACTCAAAAGATGAAGCAGCAGAAAATGCACAGGGATGGATAGGAGGCAGACAGACAGGGGGATGGACTCACTTCACAAGGCTGTTATGTCCAGGCTAAAAATTTGTGTGGCGAAGGGGGAAAGGAAGGGAAGAGCTCTTACTGGGACGGTGATACATGAGAGGGGCATATGAATACTTTTACAGTTTCAAGTAAGTCATTTGGGATGCTGCTTTGCAAGAAATTCTCACATCTGTCTTTCACAGAATCAAAGAATCACAGAATCATCTAGGTTGGAAGAGACCTCCAAGATCACCTAGTTTGTTTAGAGCAAATTCTCGAATCTATAAACCCATTACATCAAAGAGACTGTGCTGAGGTAGCTTCTGAGCCTGCAGATGTGGTGGGTCCTGGATTCCAATAACAGAACTTACTTGGAAAAAAACAAAACATTATCTGTAATGTGGAAATGGTTTGGCTTGAGGGTAAAATTTATCATCATTACGCTAATATCATCTCAAGCCTCAGCTCTGGCAGCAGCTACAGAAAACACCAAGGCTTAATTTAGTCAGTGCAAGGAAAGAGAGACAAAGGATGGAAAATATGATTTATGATGGAAATCAATGCAATCATAATACTTTATGCTTGCAAAACTGGGCTGTTCCAACAGTGCTTGCAGATTGCATAGGCAGCTTTCCACCAAAAAAATCACAGAATCACAGAATCATCTAGGTTGGAAGAGACCTCCAAGATCACCTAGTCCAACCTCTGACCTAACACTAACAAGTCCTCCACTAAACCATATCACTAAGCTCTACATCTAAATGTCTTTTAAAGACCTCCAGGGATGGTGACTCAACCACTTCCCTGGGCAGCCCATTCCAATGCCTAACAACCCTTTCAGTAAAGAAGTTTTTCCTAACATCCAACCTAAACCTCCCCTGGCGCAACTTTAGCCCATTCCCCCTTGTCCTGTCACCAGGCACGTGGGAGAATAGACCAACCCCTACCTCTCTACAGCCTCCTTTAAGGTACCTATAGAGAGCGATAAGGTCGCCCGTGAGCTTCCTCTTCCCCAGGCTGAACAATCCCAGCTCCCTCAGCCGCTCCTCGTAAGACTTGTTCTCCAGACCCCTCACCAGATTCGTTGCCCTTCCCTGGACTCTCTCGAGCACCTCCATGTCCTTCTTGTAGTGAGGGGCCCAAAAGTGAACACAGTACTCGAGGTGCGGCCTCACCAGAGCCGAGTACAGGGGGACAATCACTTCCCTAGCCCTGCTGGCCACACTGCTTCCTATACAAGCCAGGATGCTGTTGGCCTTCTTGGCCACCTGAGCACACTGTTGGCTCATATTCAGCCGGCTATCAACCAGTACTCCCAGGTCCTTCTCTGCCAGGCAGCTTTCCAACCACCCATCTCCCAGCCTGTAGCTCTGCTTGGGGTTGTTGCGCCCCAGGTGCAGGACCCGGCACTTGGCCTTGTTGAACTTCATACAGCTGACCTCAGCCCATCGGTCCAGCCTATCCAGATCATTCTGCATAGCCTTACTACCCTCGAGCAGTTTGACACACACACCTAATTTGGTGTCGTCTGCAAACTTACTGAGGGTGCACTCGATCCCCTCATCCAGATCATCGATAAAGATATTAAAGAGAACTGGCCCCAGCACTGAGCCCTGGGGGACTCCACTAGTGACCGGCCTCCAATTGGATTTAACTCCATTCACCACAACTCTTTGGGCCCAGCTATCCAGCCAGTTTCTAACCCAACAAAGCGTACGCCAGTCCAAGCCATGAGCAACCAGTTTCTTGAGGAGAATGCTGTGGGAAACGGTGTCAAAAGCCTTACTGAAGTCAAGGTAGACCACATCCACAGCCTTTCCCTCATCCACCAAGCGCGTCACTTGGTCATAGAAGGAGATCAGGTTCGTCAAGCAGGACCTGCCTTTCATAAACCCATGCTGACTGGGCCTGATCGCCTGGTGGCCCTGCAAGTGCCACGTGATGACACTCAAGATAATCTGCTCCATGAGCTTCCCTGGCACTGAGGTCAAACTAACAGGCCTATAGTTTACCGGGTCTACCCTCCGGCCCTTCTTGTAGATGGGCGTCACGTTTGCTAGCCGCCAGTCGACTGGGACCTCCCCTGATAGCCAGGACTGCCGATAAATGATGGAAAGTGGCTTGGCCAGCTCTTCTGCCAGTTCTCTCAGTACCCTCGGGTGGATCCCATCCGGCCCCATCGACTTGCGTACATCTAAGTGCTGTAGCAGGTCGCCAACCATTTTCTCACGGATTATGAGGGCCACATCCTGCTCCCCATCCTCTTCCACCATCTCAGGGTACTGGGTATCCAGAGAACAACTAGTCTTGCCGCTAAAGACTGAGGCAAAGAAGGCATTAAGAACCTCAGCCTTTTCCTCATCTTTTGTAACTAAGTTTCCCCCCGCATCCAGTAAAGGATGGAGATTCTCCTTAGTCCTCCTTTTCGTGTTAATGTATTTATAAAAACATTTTCCGTTGTCTTTAACAGCAGTAGTCAGATTGAGCTCCAGATGAGCTTTGGCCTTTCTAATTTTGTCCCTGCACAGCCTTACATCCTTATAATCCTTCTGAGTGGCCCACCCTCTTTTCCAAAGATCATAAACCCTCTTTTTTTTCCTAAGCTCAAGCCACAACTCTCTGTTCAGCCAGGCCGGTCTTCTTCCACGCTGGCTCATCTTTGGGCACGTGGGGACAGACCGCTCCTGAGCCTTTAAGATTTCCTTCTTGAGGAGTGCCCAGCCTTCCTGGGCTCCTCTGCCCTTCAGAACCTCCTCCCAAGGGACTCTGCCAAGCAGTGTCCTGAACAGCTCAAAGTCAGCCCTCCGGAAGTCCAAGACAGCAGTTTTACTGGTCCCCTTCCTGGCTTTGCCAAGAATAGAGAACTCTACCATTTCGTGGTCACTCTGCCCAAGACAGCTCCTGACCACCACATCTCCCACCAGTCCTTCTCTGTGAACAGAAGGTCCAGCGGGGCACCTCCCCGGTAGGCTCACTAACCAGCTGCGACAGGAAGCTATCTTCCACGCTCTCCAGAAACCTTCTAGACTGCTTTCCCTGAGCTGTTTTGCACATCCAAGATATGTCTGGGAAGTTGAAGTCACCCCACGAGGACAAGAGCTGACGATTTCACAACTTTTGCCAGCTGCCTGTAGAATTTTTCATCCGTTTCCTCATCCTGGTTTGTCGGTCTGTAACAGACCCCCACCAGGATGCCTGCCTTGTTGGCCTTCTAGCTGATCCTAACCCATAGGGACTCAACCTTATCATTCCCAGCCTCGAGTTCCTCAACATCAAAACACTCTCTAATATAGAGAGCCACACCACCACCCCTTCTGTGCTGCCTGTCCCTTCTGAAGAGCCTATAGCCAGACATTGCAGCAGTCCAGTCATGAGAGACACCACGTCTCCGTGATGGCAACCAAGTCATAGCTTGGCTGCTGCACAATGGCTTCCAGTTCCTCTTGTTTGTTGCCATGCTGCATGCATTAGTGTAGATGCACTTCAGGCGGGCCATTGCCTGCTCCCCCGGCCCTGACATTGTTCTCCCTGGCACACCTCTAATGAGCCTTATTCCGACCCTGTCCCTCTTCCTACCTAGTTTAAAGCCCTCTCAATGAGCCCTGCCAGCTCCTGGGCTAGTGTCTGTTTTCCCCTTAGAGACAGGTGGGACCCATCTGCAATTAGCAGGCCGGGTGCCAAGTAAAGAGCCCCGTGGTCAAAAAAAACAAAATTTCTGTGTTGGCACCAGCCTCTGAGCCACGTGTTAATCAGGTGGGCTTTCCGTGTCCTCTCTGTACCCCTCCCTGCCACTGTAGGGATGGGGGAAAGCACGACCTGTACTCCCGCTCCATCCACTAACCGTCCCAGTCCCCTAAAGTCCCGTTTGATAGCCTTCAGGCTTCTCTCTTCAGTATCATCTCTGCCAGCCTGGACTATCAAAAGAGGATAGTAATCAGAGGAGCGAACCAGGGTAGGAAGCTTTCTGGCAATGTCACTGACCCTGGCCCCAGGGAGGCAGCAGACTTCCCTACAGGTAGGGTCAGGTCGACAAATAGGGCCCTCTGTTCCCCTGAGAAGGGAGTCGCCTACTACGATCACCCTTCTGTCTTTCTTGGTGGAGGCAGTCTTGAGGCATGGAGTCGACTTCCTCGCCCTAGGCACCCTCCTGGGTAGACTGTTCACCACATTCTCACCCACCGGTCTCTCAAGCTCCAGGGCCTCAAACCTGTTGTGTATGGGCACCTGGGGAGGCAAGGCCGGTAGGGAGGGGGGTTGCCTGCGACGTCGAGCAGGGACCTGTTTCCATTCCTCCTCATCTCCTAGGTCCCCTCCCTCTGCTGTTTGGGGTGTCTCACCCCAGTTCCTTTCCTTCAAGCTTTGCAGGGAGTTGCCCCACAGGTCTATCTCCCACTCACACTCCCTGATGGCCCTCAACCTCTCCACCTCCTCCTTGAGCTCCTCCATCAGGCTGAGCAGGTCAGCCACCTGTTCACACCTCACACACACGGTGTCTCTGCCGCCCTCAGAGGGCAGCAACAGGCCCAGGCACTCTGTGCATCCAGAGACTTGAACTGCCACATTTTTAAGCAGGCACTCAGTCTGGGTGGCCACAGACCGTCTAAAAAGAGCTCTCCACCTCGTGATGACCATGGCGGTTTACCTATAGGTAGGCAGCCGTTAGATGAGTTGTTCACGTGAGCGGGGCGGAACGCTCTGCCCTGCCTGAGCACGCCCTGCCTGCGCGAACTAGCCGTGCAACCTGCTGCGCCTTGCCCTACTACCACGCCTCGCCCTGTTTGCCCGTCCTGGTCACTCACGCTCCCTAGGGGCTTCTTTTGAACGGCCGGGAGGGGGCGCTGCTGGCTCCGCCTACGCCTCATCAGCCTCCCTCGCGAGGGCTGTCGGGTCCTGGCGGCTCCCTCGGCTGCTTCAAGTGGCCTTGATGCCGCAAAAAAGCCCTGCCCGCCTCGATTCCCCGCTCCGCTGCAGAATGCGTTTGCCCCGGTATTGGTCACCTCAGCGAGTGGCTGCGAAATCATGGCAAGATAAAGCGTAGTAGTATGATGGTGCAGCTGGCACAAAGGGACTGTCTTTGGGGTTTGAATGGGAACGGGTTTTGTTTTTCTGGGATTTATTTTAACTTCCTTCTCCAGGGATCAGGCAACATATCAGAGACCTGAGGTCTAGCTCTGTAGGACAGCAGAAAAATGCTGTCCTGCTGGCCCTAGAGGGTGGAGGAAGGGGAAAGGGAAGGGAAGGATGACAATCTGGAGCAGGAGAGGAGCACTGACTAGTTCTCCAAGTAAATGGCATGATCCTGGCAGGAACAATATCCCCAGTGTAAAAGTGAAAGCAACAACGTGACTCATTCCTCTGCAGTGTGGAGCAGCTCTCAGAGACCAGCTGAAGTATATTTACAAAAATTTGAATCAGGCTGTTCACCTCAGCTAAAGACAGGCAAAGGTGATGTGGCTTGGGAGGCTTTGTTCTAATGCAGAAAACTACAAAGCACCTGAACTTTCAAATTTTACCAAATGGTGACACTTTTTATCCAGTAAATAAAACAGAAATTACAGAGATCCTGGACAAACTGCTGATGTACAGTTGAGTTAGTTCCTCTGTAGTGTAAAGAACATGCCTTGTCCCAATGCTGCATGCAATTTCCCTGAACAGTGCTTGAGGGACACTTTGCACTTTGGTTGTATGGGTGGGAATATAGCCCCACAGCGCTGCCTGTCCCTGTCTGTCCCTTAGCATCCCCAGCAGCCTGGGTAAGGAAATACAGCGGCTCTTTGGTAAAGTAAAGAAAACTGCTTATTTATTCATATTGTTCCATCAAAGGTGCAGTACTTTCTACCCAGGACTTGCGATTCAATATGAGCTAAATCCAAAAGATGTTCAAAAGTGAGCATTTGCAATATTCTTTTTTATGGAAAGTATCTTTCCAAACAATCCTATTTTTAGTGACATGCTTTTGAAATCCTTTTGGTATTTCCTGATTTCTAGGAAAACAAATAAGTGAATTTCCAGCACAATGAGAGGGTTTGTATGGACTTGTAAGTTTTTCCCCTGCTCATTTTGATTATATGTCTTACAGGAACTTCATTTTTTACCCCCCTCTTTTTGCCTCTTTACCCTACAAGCAAAAAATACTGCATTACACACGTTGTAACAGTCTGTATTTTCCAATCAGTTTCTATGCAGCATCTAGGCTATCAACCAGTACTCCCAGGTCCTTCTCTGCCAGGCAGCTTTCCAACCACCCATCTCCCAGCCTGTAGCTCTGCTTGGGGTTGTTGCGCCCCAGGTGCAGGACCCGGCACTTGGCCTTGTTGAACTTCATACAGCTGACCTCAGCCCATCGGTCCAGCCTATCCAGATCATTCTGCATAGCCTTACTACCCTCGAGCAGTTTGACACACACACCTAATTTGGTGTCGTCTGCAAACTTACTGAGGGTGCACTCGATCCCCTCATCCAGATCATCGATAAAGATATTAAAGAGAAGTGGCCCTAGTGCTGAGCCCTGGGGGACTCCACTAGTGACCGGCCTCCAACTGGATTTGACTCCATTCACCACGAGTCTTTGGGCCCGGCTATCCAGCCAGTTTCTAACCCAACGAAGCGTACGCCAGTCCAGGCCATGAGCAGCCAGTTTCTTGAGGAGAATGCTGTGGGAAACGGTGTCAAAAGCCTTACTGAAGTCAAAGTAGACCACATCCACAGCCTTTCCCTCATCCACTAAGCGTGTCACTTTATCAGACTGAAATTTAAACATGTTTATATTTCTATGGTTATCTTTCATACATATGCTCCATTTAAATACATATATGTGTATGTGCACACATATGTAGTGCATAGCTACATATACACGAAGGAAAAAGAGCATGGCTGGGTCTTTGCTTTGAATCCCCACAACCCAGGGAGTGCTGCGAAGGCCACTGCTGCCTGCAGGAGGGTCAATCTGCAGGCTCCCCCTGCTCTTCCCTTCCAGGACAGCACAGACAGCAGATCCCCCTGTTCCACCTGAAGATGAAGAAGCATCACAGAGGCCCGCCCCATGTCCATCAGCAGGACTCGGAGACAAGCATGGGGCTCTCAGGGAAGGAAATGGAAAATAAAATCAAATGAGGCTTAATCCAAAAAGCAAATGTTTGCAGGGACAAAGCCACCACAGGGATTGTCATTTCACAAATTGTATTAATCTGGGAAAATAGTGCTTCAGAAACAGTAACCATGGTATTTATGCTCAGTTCCCCCTCCTGACCTTATCTTGCCTCCCTTGCTTCCCTCATTATGGGCCAAACACTTATCAGTTTGCACCAAAGGTCCCTTCCTAGGCACAGCAACCATGCAAACCTGGAACTCGTGCATGAGTCCGATAAGGATGACTGAAATGTGACTGCTCCTTTCATTAAACAAGTGTGGCAGAAATGACACAACCACCGAGCACCCAGGTCCCCAGGGGGCAGATCCCACACCTTCTTGAGGCCGTGCTGCCAGGAGGGCGGTGTGATCACCCTCCACATCTCAGGTCCAAGTAAGTGTGCAAAGCTGAGCAGGCGGAGGAAGAGTTGGAAAACTAAACCACACTTAAGTGCAACAGGGTAAGCAGGAAAGAGCAAGGAAATAATTATAACCAGTCCTGTAACACTTCCTACGCTCCTTTTTGGTCCAACCAACACATTGACCAATACTGCATGCCGTGGGAGATGCTTTGCTGTAGCTGTAGTCCTTCAGTTCAGAAAGGAGAGGAGAGGACAGGATTTTTTTTCAGGTGGTTGCTGGAATCTCTCTCCATCTGCCTATCTTTAGTATTTTTCCTTATCACTTGGCATCTGAACAGCCACATATCCATGAGTTTTCTATGTATGACCCTTGTCCTAAGGAAGAGGAAAGGATGCTGAAATTTCAGCTCTATGGATGGAGCCAGAGCAGGCACAATTCAAGAAAATCAACCTTCTTTTTTCCCTAATGAATACTGACTTGATGCTGGGAAAAGAGCTTTTTGCTTTTTTATGCTACAAAGTCCACCAGATCTGCTCATGAAAAGGGGAGGTAGAGTCAATTGGCTTTGCTTAATGTCTAAACCACCAAGACATCACGGGTTTGAACATCTCAGCTCAATCTCTAAAGCTACTGAGTTCATGTTCTGATTAAGAGAGGCAGCGAACAAAGGAGCAGAGAGTACGGGGGAAGGAGGTAAAAGGGTACAAAATAGCACAGTGAAAAGTGAGGCAGTGAAAAACATATCGAGACTGTGAAAAAAAAGACGCTTAGAAATGTGGAAAGAGAAAAAAAGGTTCCAGAAAAAAAATAAATATATATATATGTCTACTGTACCTACCTAACAGTTCCCCCTAATCTTATCTGTCATGCTAATTACCAGATTGAGGTGTTGGTACGTTATGCAAAGACAAGGGTGTGTGTGAGAGCACATGTGCACGGCTCCTGACAACTCACACGTACAACCCGCTGATTTCCCCCTTTAGCTAGAGGAAAGATTTTTTATTTCAATTGAATCACCATCAGAATGAGCTGAATTACAGGAAAGACGAGGTTAGGCAGCTCATGTAGCTTTTGAGAAATCCAATAAAAAAATCCAAAGGATTCCCCAAATCCCAGAACTCCAGGAAATGTGCTAGTTCCTGTGTATTACATTGTTTCCTTCCTAACATATTAATATCTAATATGCGGCAATATGCAATGGCATGCTCTGCTTTACCTTTTCGTCCCAAGGCTTTCACTCTGCCTGCAGCTCTGCATGATTTTATGCACCCATCTGAAGTTGCATGGAGTTTTGCACCTCTATTCATCTCACCTGCACCCCCAAAATGGCTGGCTGGGGCTGAGCTGTGCTTCAGGACTGAAACAGGGCTTACGTGGGGACAGGTGGGCAGAGGGCAGTGGCTGTTGGCTTGGTAATGCAACAGCTCAAGTGACAACTCCTCATTAGCAACTAATCCAATCGCTCCTGCTAATCCAATCAGCCTGGGGAGCTGGAGCTGATGCTTTGCAGGGTGGGCATTTTGCTCTCCCAAATGTCCCAGGAAGGTACACGAGGGATGAAGGTGAGCAGAGCTGGCCTGGGGGCACTGGGGGGTCACCCCCAACGTGGATTCGGTTCCAGGGGGCAAAACTGCGACAAGCCCCAAGTCGGGACACCCCTTAGCATCCCTCTGCAGCATCACACACAAATGAGTGCCAGGGCTAGAAGTTGGCTGGGAGAGGAGGGGGAGAAGAAGGGCAGGGTTAAGCCACTGCCCGGTGCCCCCCCCTCCAGCCAGCAAACTGCGATCCCGAGCTGAGATTTGTCAGCAGACACGTCGGTATCACGCCACCATGCCTTCGTTACCTCCTGTTCTCTAAACAAGGGCCAGTTAGGCTCAGAAAACATTACGCAATGCTGTTAGGGCTGAAATAAACCACCAAAGTGGCATTCTGCAGATGAGAGAAATGAGCAAAAACCCGGCAAAATCCTCTGCAGTTGGGTTTAAATGAGGGCTGTAACTTCTCACACGTCCCGCTCCCAGTGTACAGGAAGAGGCTGATTAATCCTGCGTGTGTTCAGCTGGAATATTGCATTACTGGAAGCAAAGAAACACCTTAATCATATTGCTGGTTATGCCAGAGGTCTGTTTTCTCTCAAGTGCATCACATTAAGAGCCATCCCTGGGCTACAGAACTGTCCCAGGCTATTTTTTGGGTCACAGCACTACAGACAGGGTGTTTTTTTGTTGTTGTTGTTCTGGTTTTGTTTCAGTGGTTGGTGACTGGCTGGGCTGTGGTTAATCTTCATCTAACCACAAATGCTGTGGATGTTTTTGAGGGGAGAGGGAAACGGGATATGTTACCACCTCTGATCTCCATGAGAAGTTCTGACCTGCAAAGAGCCTCGCTCGTAACCTCCCTCTGCTATCTGCTCCAAAGGCAGGAGAAGGGAAGGGCTGATGCCATATGCACGATGCAAGTGGTGCTCTCTGTCTCTCTTCCCCTTTTCCACCCTACAGGAAGAGAAGAATTTCACAGGAAGGACTGCGGTCTGCACCTCCACCCTGTTTTGGGGGCACAGTTCATTCCTGATGAGTTGTGTGCTGGCTGACAGGGCATCCTCCCAGTCTCGTTCCCTCGTTCCTTCCAACATTACAAGGCTGGTCATTAATGAGAGGAAACCAGAGTCCCTAAGACCATGCTCACTTGTTAGACTGGAGCTTTGGGAGTCTGTAATTCCTCCCTAGGGACATTATGGGAGTGGATAGGGAAGGGAACAAAGCTGTCTTGCTGACACAGTGCCTCTAGGAAGCCCAGGGAAGTTGGCGAGGAACACAGATGCCTTCTGGGATGGTGCACCACATCCCTATCTCAGTTCCCTCTCCCCACACGCCTGCAGAGAAACACTTCCCTGTACTGAGGAATAAAGGAATTCCTTCTGACACCACTGGAAAGGCCTTGTTCTGTGTTTTAGCACAGAGCTCAGGTTCAAAATTGCGCCCATGACTGATCTTGTGTAAAAGAAGGAAAAAAACACACTAGAAAAATCCCCCTTTTCCCCGCTAGGACATTTTCAGAGGTCCAAAAACCAAATAAAACAACCCAACCAGCATGGGAAGTCCTGGCAGCAGCTTCAACTGTTGCAAACACGTAGACAAGACCCGTGATAATAAACGATGTCCCACAAAGCGTGAAACTAAGCAGAAATGTCCTTGGGGAAGGCTGATTATTGCACCAAACCCCGGGGAGGAGGAGGTGACAGAAGGAAAAGAGCCTCTGTTTGTACAAGCCACTTTGGACTTCCCCTCTGAACAGGGCACGGGGGCTCTGAGTCTTATGGCCTTTTTAATAGAAGCATCTGCTCCCATTCTCATCCCAGCTGGACGGCGCCTCTGTGTGTTTGCTGTGAGCAAGATGTGCCATGTGTCACGAGGAGGAGCGTATCCTGGGCACACGCATGCCTTGGAGGCCTTTACACCAGAGCAGCAGGTCCATTTGTTTGGCCTGGGAACTTGCTTGGGGGCAGCAGCTGCATTCTCCAGCTTCTGTGGGATTTCCAAATGGTTAACCCCCCCCAAGGGTGGATGTTGCTATCAGGGTAATGCCTATGCGAGCGAGGATGTGTAGGGAGAGGGTTTTGTAGGCACTTTGCACTTTATCTTATTTTACTTTACTTCATTTTTCCTTCCACTGACATCTGGAAATGAGAGTCATCTCACTGCTACAGACTCTGTGAACTCAGGCCTTCTGTGGGACCATCTTTTCCTCTCCCTCAGTTATGACCTGCCCTGCAGGAGATTGATGGTGATGGAGACAGGGTGCAGGAAATGTCACAGGGATGCCCACATGGTCAATAGCAAATCTGCCAAAGTGGGATTTCTGTCTAGTTCAGGGGCCTGTTACGCAGCTCTTAACACTTGGGTAGGTGTTCACAGGGACGGAAATGACAAATCAACTCAATTTATTTGCCTCACATTCTCCCCTTCCTCTATGCCCTTTTTTTACTTTGGAAACATCCAGCCACAATTTTTAAAAGGCTCACATTTATAGGGTAAAAGGGGCAGATGGAGGAATTCATTTCATCCCATCTCTTCTAAAGGACTTCAGGGGCCACATGGAAACCTGCAGCAGCCTCTCTCTGCCCATGAGCAGCAAATTTAACTGCCCCATCTGCCACCCCAGCCCTCCAACAGCACATAAAACAGGCCAGCCCTTCTAGTGAAAGGCCAGATCATGCACAAACTGCCATATGCTTATATGTTTTTACAGGGTTTAGTCCAAATGACTTGCATGCAAAAGCAGTCCTAGCACGATCAATCCCCAAATTTGAAGGAAGAGCCGGCAAAGAAATGCGGGAGAAATTCTGTTTTGTAAAGGAAACTTGGCCAAAGAAAGCTTACTATGAGGCTTGTAAGCGGAGCCTGCATTGGTTCGAGCTGGGTGTTAATAATAAAAGCAAAGAGCTACAGTGCTGGCTTCCCGCCACCCACCTCAGCGAACCCGGCTGAACCTAGCAGACGCAAATGCAAGTCAAACTCTGCAGGCTGGATGCACAACACGAGCCTGTTGTCCCATCTGTAGCCATGCACATGCCAGTGGAGATCAGCTTAACACAAGGCAAGGAGATACACAGGGGAGCGACTGATTTCCTCCTCCCTTCCCACTTTTTTCTGCTCTGAGCTGGGAAGGGAATCTGGAAGTTGGTGCCACGTCTGCGTTGATCCCAGTAGACTGGCTTGGGTACAGCAAGCAGAAGAGGATGCACGGCATATGCTCTGTGCTGTGACACAGGGACACTGGATATAGGACAGAAGTAAGCATTAACGGAGATGCTGACACCCCAAAGTGCCCACAGTGCCGTAAGACACCGATTCACCAGGCTTCTGCCATAAAACACAAGTGGTGCATTTTGCTCTGGAGCCCTCAGCACCCATGCCAGGACCAAAGCTCTGCAAGGGCCAATGGGCAACTTGCTGGTCATGACCAGGTTCATGTCCTCGAGGCCTAATTGGCATCCTGTGCAATTGGTCTGGCTTCGGCTGCCAGGAGAGAGTAAATTGTCTCCTCCTTTCGTGGATGGGATCAGGGAAGGGGTGACCACCACATGTCTGTGTCGGTGTCAGGGGATGGCAACAAAGGATGTCAAGAAAATGGCGCTGCCAAGGCGCTCGCATATTTGGCTTCTCACCTGACGAGCACAAAGCAGATGGCAGAGTCTATGTCATGCCCCGTGGGGAGTGGGGAGGCAAGGGAAAGAAAGGAGGAAAAAATAAGACTGGTGCAGATGGGAAGTGCCAGCTCTTCTCACTGGAGCAGAGCTGCTCGATGGGGAAACCCAGCCAGAGAAACTTCAGAGAACCGGGAGGGAGAGAGCAGAGTTGGTCAGTGTCAGCAAGCATCGCCTGAACCTCTCCTGCAGCCACCTTGCATTTCAATGGGAAAATAAGTAAAGCCCACAGTTTAAAAAAAGGAAAATAAGAAAAAAAATCAGAGATTTCAAGTAAGTCAGGGATATGTGTGTGCACAAAAAAAAGAGGAAGAGAGAGACAGAGATTTAGGAAAAAAAAATCTTGGAACAAAACATACACAGGCCAATGCCAAAAACTTAAAAACTTGAGAAGGAGAGTGGTTACACACTAATTTAATTTTCTAATCCCTCTACTCCTGTCACTGTTTACTCACTGATAAATGTGCAGTAGCTTCAGCAAGACAGCCACATTTGCAGAAACTGACAGCCTGACTCAGAAACTATTTACCTAAAGACCATGAATATTAAAACAGGTTTCCAAAAGGGCCCCGTCTTGAAGGAGAAGATTAGCACAGGGCCTCTTGTTGACAGACTCTTCCCTCTCCACCCCTCCTTCCCCCACTCCGTGATGCATCTCTTGTGCAAACACTCGAGAAGTATCACCTAGCTAAAGAAGTGAAATGTTGGAGAGAGGCCCTGGAGCTGTGCATTCAGCTTTAGCCTGACAGCAAAAACACCCATCCATCCAAGACAGAAGTTGGGGTTAGGGTTTTGCTTTATTTTTTGATTTATTTTTTTCTCCCAGTAATTAAAACCAAAATTCAAACCCAAATCGTTTCATTCTCCCTCCCTCCTTCCCTTCTATCCCCACTCTAGAAGGTGAACTATGAGCACAGGGTGCTTTCATAGATTTAACAAGGGAATAAAATTATACTCCAAAGTCCTGATCCTTAAAGAGTTTGGATCTGTCTCCTAGGATGGCTCGTGGGATTGACCAGAAAGATGGAAAAAGGTAGAATCAGAAAGGGCAGAGAAAATGATGGCTGTAAAGATCAGAGGGAAGGAATGGCTTCCATAAGGTGGGAAAGAGGAAATGAGACAACAGAGTGGAAATCAAAGCAATGTGCACAAAAACATGAATGGTGTCAAAGGGAATATCGAAGGGACATTAAATGGTCATTTATGGGGTTTAAAAAACAAACAAACAAAAACACAAAACAAACAAACAAAAAAAACTCCACCTGGGAAGAAGTTTGAAACCAAAACAGGAGGGTTTTGTTTGTTTGTGCAACATATATTTTACTGGAGGGAATTCTTTCCCACAGAATCTAGTGATGACCAAAATTATACATAGATCTAAGAAAAACTTAAGACAGTGTATAAGGTGCTTTCCAATGCAACGATGCAGAAGCAAACAATCACAGATTGCTAGAAGAAGAGAGACTGCAGCAGAAGAACAACGCTGTACCTGCCCTGTGCTGGCACCTTTCCCCAGCCCACCTGCCGCTGCCCCATGAAAGCAAGATGCTCCCTAAGATGGACCTTCAGGCTAGTCACAGGGACCTCCTAATATCCTTCAGCTGAAAGGAAAGTCTGTAGTACGCAGAAAGTAGTGATGCACTCAAGTTCAGAGATCATTTTTAATTGGTTTGTATCCCAAACCTAAGCACCTAGAGGGTTGGTTTTTGTAAACATGCTGAATTTCCTCTTCCATGAATGAGCTATGCTCTGCTCGGCATACCACGGCTGGAGGAGTTTGAAAGCACTCAGGAAAACATCATATAGCCCTTCAGTATACAGCAGGTCTGTCACTGTCCTTTTGCTTGTGTATTTGGACCGGAAAATATTTCAGAAGCAGTGAGAGACCCTGCCCTAGAGTCATTTGGCAATGGAGTTAGAAGCGTAATTTATTCTGGGCCTGTGTTTCTCTCTGTCCTTATTCCCCCTTCTCTCTACAGGTAAAAGGAATACTCCTTTTCCAGAAAGAAAGGATTTGGGGAAGCCTCAACACACATGGAAGCAGGGCCATGCACGTATATGCCATGTAGGCATTGAGTACAACCCCTATCATATAGATGGGACTGCAATACATAGGCTACTGCTTCATCTACCCAGGTTAATGCAGTAAGATCAATGTCTCTTACAGTGGACAACACCAGTGTGATACATTTGTCCCAATACAGACTGTGCTACTTATCCTTGGAAAATGGTAAATATCCTGACTCGGAAGACAATGACATTCAGCCTCCCTCTTAGGTCAGTGAACTATTTAGACAGAATTAGAGTTCGTGATTTTCCAGCCTCTCGAACAACCCGAAGATGACTTGAAGTAGATGCTTGTTTGGGATAAAATGGGTCAGCTCTGTTGAAATCAGTGGAGTTTTCCTGCTGTTTGCTTTTGTCGCCAACAGAGGATCAGGTGCTTTGAATGCAAGCCTTTGGGAGCATTACTGCCAACTACATGATGGACAAGACTAACACAAGGACGAGCGAATTTGACTTCCAGGGAAAAGGGCTAATAGTTGTCCTACTTGCACTCTCCCAGCATCCCTGGACACCTTCCCAACTGCAAGCAGGCAGACCATGCCTAGAAAACTACCGTTAGTAAAGCAGCCCCACAGCAGAGAGATGGGGTTCATAAGAGGGGTTAAAGGGTTTAACGAGGGTTAAAGCACGTCACCACCTGGCACACAGCTCTTCTATGGCCAACATCAGGATCCTGCCTCAACACCAGCACCAGAAACAACCCCAGCCCCTTCCCTCTTCATAGTTCCCAGATGCCACGAGGCTAAAAGTACACCTAGCTAGAGGAAGATGAAGTCTCCATGCAAACACACTGAAGGCTACTGAAAGACACCTCTTGTCCTCCGGGGATGGAGAGGGGCAGGAGTCAAAGTGAATGGAAACGTCACCTAATACAGACAGAAATCCTTGATGAACATTTCTTGCAGGTTGGATTTGTTATCTTGTTAAAGGAAGGGTTTAATTATAACCAAACTACCATAATGAACAAACAAAGATGGACTATTAGGAAATCCTCCTGGAAGCAGAAAGGCAGTGTGTACAGAGGAAGCAAAAGTCCTTCCGGCCTCAGCATTTGGCCCCAGGGCAGAACAGCTTCCTCCAGCTTCACTTCACAGTGCCTTCCTCTGCAAAACCTCCTTCTAGCACCTGAACACACCTCACTTTCTTTGCACACCTTAGGCCTTTAGCAGAAGCTGAGGAGCTCTGTCATGACCCTAAGTATACAATTACATGGACAAATCAAACCTGCTTCAGGTCCAATTCTAAATGCAGGCTTTAGTGCGAGCTCTAAAGTTAAAGAACAAATGTTATGAACTTTAAAAGGTGTAAGCAGTGTTTCTTGATGATCTCACAGCATCCATTTGGCTTTCTGGGACACTTTAGAAGGGTTTTGAAAGCCCCTTGGCTAAGTGATTGCCAGAGCTTTGGAGTGGGTTAATGCTGGCAATAGTCACTCCATGCAACATTTGTTTCTTAAATTCTTCTAGCCATTCTTTTTTAGGTCTTTGAACAGATGGGGCTTGGGTCTCTCTTTCCCAAGGAGGCTTATCAGGTATAGTTTTCTGTATTGACTGATGTCTCATTGTGGACTTAATCATTTGGGAAGCTTCCATTTTTATGCTGCTTTCTCTCTGGTAGATACACATACATGCAGAATTACAGCATCCCAGACGTATAAGCAATACCCCCTTGATTTATGAGGGTCCTGCAGTCTGTATGAAGCGGAGCAATGCCCAGACTCCCAGAGAGCAGACAGGTCTGTTCTCTCTCACTGCCCAAGTGACCCACCCGTATGCCTTGCAGTGGGTGCTCTCCCGGTGTGTGCAGCTTTATGCCTGAATGCTGCAGGGCCACAAGCCCTTTTCTGCTTTGTGTGCCCATGTGCGCTGTGACAGACTGACCTAATGTGGACCCTGAAGTGTGCGTGTCTCTGTATGACATGCTGCACCACCATCGCGAGGTGGTGTGCCTCCTAGCCTGAATCCTTGCTTGGAAGAGCTCTTGTGATGTGCACGCTGTCCAGTAACAATGCTGTGCACAGATATTGCTCGCCTTGTGCCTTAGCAGAGCAATCACACATCCCCCTGTGCATTTGTGTGCACCCCTGGCCCACAGCAGGACCCCAAGTATAGAGCTTAATGCACTGGGATTGGAGATCTGCAAAGGCATTGAGGTATTTAACTCCTGTTTAGTTGCCTTATGCCCAATAGGACGGGAGATTAGGGTCCTAAATAAGAGTTTAAATGCATAAACATTTTCATGGGTGTAGGAGTCTGTCAAGGAACATACCTCCAAGACTCTGAGGAAATAGTTTCTACTTTAACACCCCCGACCACGCATTCATCACCCAGTAGACATGCAGACAGTCCTCCTCTTCCCTCTTCCTTCCTTTAACTGCAGCAAAACCACATTAGTCAAACTCTTCCACTATCAGCAAGAGAAGCTGCCATTTACACATTTACAGAGCAGTAGACACAACACCAGTTTAATGATATAAGGAGGGAAAGAAATAAGGAGTGATCTGTATATAACGCACACATATTTTAAAGACTCAGCAGGAGAGACTCCGCTGTCATCTTAGTTTATTGAGAAATAGCTAAATATTAAAGAGAGATGGGGCTGATGGAACGGGGTGGCAAGTTATCTCTCTGAATCTATTTGTGATCGCCTGTGTCTCTGGTCCCTTTCTCAGGATACTTGCGGAGACACGACGTGCTGCTGGCCACCCCCAGCGCACCTCATGAAGGACGCAAGGGATCACAGTATGACACATGCCTGACCGGCCCATGACAGCAGGACACCTCGCAGCGTCCCGTTCGCAGCTCATCGCGCACAAAGCCCGGTCCCGTGTGCCTTCCAAGCTCTCCACGTGCAGGCACCGCTCCCTCATTTCGTAACAGCTCCAGATGGGTGCGATTAACAGCCCATAGGCCTTACACACCTTCCTTGGGAAGTAGTTTTCAGCAAATTTTCCTAAATTGTCTTAATTTTACAGGTTGGCGGAGGGAAAATGAGTAACCCAAGACATGCAACAGGCCCAACGGAAAAAATAAGGGAACAGAAACCAGGTTTCCTATTTCTTAGATTTATCCTCACTTTCTAGGCTATACTGTGTCTTGTAATGCTGGCAATCATTTTAAAAATCAGTCACAATATAGGCTTGAGAAAAGAACTGGGAGGCTTTTTTAGATATTTTTAACAGATGCTATTGCCAAATTGTTTTTGAGTAGCTATTGTCTCGCTCTTTTTCTTTTTTAAGTTATTCACAAAGGCACATGGATAAGCCACTCATTACTCCACAGCTGGACTGCAGCCACTCATAGCAAGGCAAGACCCTCAGCACCCAGTCGTAGGGTCTGATTTTGATCAGACAAGGAGTTTAGCTGGAAGAATGGAGACAGTTTTAGACTCGAGTTCAATTCCCAGCTCAGCCAAATTGCCTGTCCTGTGTCTAATTGCAAATACCTAGGCCACTGAGTTAGTATTTTCCAGCATCTCCAAAGTTTTTGAGGCAGTAAGTCAAGTAATGAGCAAGGGGCACTCTGCAGCCTGACACAGGCAGTACAAGCACCTAGGCAGGCAGATAAATTGTTTCTGTTCTCTGCCTGGAAGAGCATAACTTTGCAGTTGTGTGTTTCCAGTAGGAGCATTCATAATTATGAATTCAGCAAGTCACTGCACTGTGCATATTCCACAGCTGCTCATGGAGAAATCATTGTCTGTGAGAAAAGCTCCTGCTTAACATGTTTGCTGCAACAGGCATAAAAATTGAGCACAAACTGGCCATGAACAGGCAGAACAAATTCAATTTGGGAGTCATAGGGCTATTGTGTCCTACACAATGGTCTGTTGTCACAGAGCTCTGCATAGGATCCAGGGACAGACATAGGAAACTTGGATTCAATTTTCAAATTATTTTTTAATTTGGTTTCCTAAAGAAATGAGGTATCCTGCGATCATTCTTAATGTCTTAATGTCTATTTACATCTCCCTCACTTTTTTCCTCTCCCCTCAATAACTTTGAACCAATTGGCACAAGAGGTTTTGTCTGCAGCTGGATAGATAGGAGAGAAAGATGAAATGCTGTGGGGAAAACGGGCTCTGTTTTTCACTCTCCAAGGAGTGCATGATTTTGAAAAAAACTTTCTTGGGGGAGTAGATGTGTTTTGGAATATTGTCCTCTCACCATTAAAAAGGTAGTAAGTAAGCTGAAATCCATAGTTGAAATTATTTCTAAGCTGAGACAGCTGTTATCCATGGTTTACTTTGTTTACATGGCACAGAGCAGAGGTGATCCAGTTCTTGGCTGACCCAAGCATCAAGCATGCGATGTCTCCAGTGCTTGGTCTTTACAGGCAACTCCTTTAAACCACCACTGCTCAGGCTGATGTTGAGGGGTCTGAAAGGCAACAGACTGAGCTCAGGCTTAGGAACTGCTTGCCTAAACTCCTCTGAAAGTCATCCGTCAGGCAGTCATGTCTACTGCTCTACTGACAGTCAGTCAAAAAATCAGTCTGGCTCCAGAAATTCATTTTGTGATTTAGGGCCAGTTTTGCAGCCACCTTTGTAACTTCCTTAGGCTTCCCTATATCCTGTAATTTCCTAAGGCTAATATAAATAACAGTAGCCTTCATGCTGTTCTGACTTTTATGGGGGAACTTATTCAGCCAATGCCCAGTATAAAGGATCCATGCAGCCCACCTCCTCCCTGTCTCTGCCTACTCTTTGCTGGCAGGTCAAGCCTGACCTTGCAGCACAAAGTGTTGGTGGGTGAAGAGCCAGCATGGGACTGAGCCACAAGCAAGTCCTTTAGCTGTTTTCAACTGCAAGCTCATTTATTTCCAAAGCTGCCTAAATAATTCCCAAGATCTGGACTGCCGTACATCTGTTTCTTGGTTTGCCCCCTACCAGAGGGTAAAAACACAGCACCGCTGTGCCTCACAGAAGCGTGGTGAAGACAGATTTCAGCAATGAATGGCTGTCCTGTGATGCCCAGGCACTACTGAAATGCCAGCACTACTTAGCACTGGTAACAGTCACGTACACCTTTGCAGATCCTCTCTTTGTCCATAGGATAATATTCACCAAGGACAAAATAGACTAGGCTCGAACCTTAGCTCGAGTAAATTGTGGTGGTCCCAAAGAACCTGTGTAAGCTGGGAGCTCCTCCATACTCCTAGCAAAACTAGTTAAGCAAGAATTCAGATTGAGGTGCGTGCACAAATGTTTTCTTAATAATAATTAATACATGATTAATAGGAGTAAATTCTGAAAATAAATTATTATAAGATGTCTCTATAGCGTGCCACCAGGATGATGTGGATAAATGATGCCAAGGCACCTGAAAGTTGAGAGCCCATTACTAAGCATTTATAAATGGGAATGCATAAAAATATTTATCCATGTCTTTCTGAAACATGCTCTAATGTGTCTTCAAGCAATTTATCAGCTAACAAGTAATTTTCATTAATCACTTATTAATTACTAATAAAGTGTTTGTAAGTGTCACCTTAATTTAAAGTGCTTCTGACTCAAGGTGCACTTCCAGACTTTCATTCTTGAAGGAGATCTTGACTCTCAGACTTGAGTCCTTCAGACTCAAGCGACCTTGATACATCCTCCTTCGCCCAACCCACCCTAGGTCTCCACACCTGTTAGGCTTGCAAATGGCACTAAGTTATGTTTCTGGAAATCACAGTTTGTCATTTCAGAAGGAAACTTGATCAGATCCTCTCTCCCTGCTCACAAAGCTGGATGCCCAGACCTAGGAACGTAGCATTCAAATGTTTCAATTTATCATTACAGTGGAACCCTGAAAAGATCACATCTGCTAGGACCATAAATTGGACAAGATCCCACTTCAGAAGGAGCAGGCTCAGCTCGATATTCCTATTCTTGAACAAGGGACCATTTAGGCAGGTTTATTTACCTGCCATAAAATGAGATGTTAGCCAGTGGGGGAAGTAACTTAAGGACAAAAACAACAAAAAGTCTTTCTGATCTCTCTGTTAGAAATGGCCAGCTTAAGAAACAGCAGCTCTTCATGATCTCACTTCCACCTGTAAGTATTCCTTCTGTTCCTCCTGCTTCTTCATGCCTCCTTTAAAGTCAGTTTCCTGCCCTTCTCTGCCTTTTCCCCTTCATCTTACACATTTTATCTTCCTCCCCATCCCTTCTCTCTTTTTTCCCTCTTCACTGTTCTTTTTCTTAATTGTTTCTCCTCCTCTTTTGATATATATATACATATTATTTCTTTTACACATGCACACATTCAGTTAAGATACAATTTTGAGCTTTGCTACTGAACAAGTAATCAAAAAGGTCTTACATCTCGAAATAGAACCTGGGCTACAAAATGAACAAATTTCTCACACCACCTTCCCTTCATAAGGTTTTGCACTGAGGAACAGGTCTTCCACTTGCCAAAGACTGGATTCAGGCCCCTAAGAGATGGTAAGGGGGAAATCTTTAGGCTCAAAAGTGGTATTTTCTGCTTCTCCTCATAGCCTTAATTCAGCTTCTAGATTAGATGGAGAGATGCAAGAGCATCCGGAGTGGAAGCAGAGAGAAGCAGACACACACCTGTCAGGGATGGTCTGTGTACATTTATCCTGCCTCCGTGCTGGGGGATGGACGAGATGACCTCTCGAGGTCCCTTCCAGATGTACTCATCTATGAGTCCATGATTAATTGCCTTCATGATCTGCAGTTTATCTATCCAAAAAAATAAGCCTCAAAATCTCCTCCGAATACATATCCCATGGACTGCCTGGGCAGATTGGCTCTCCTTCCCTGGAGTGCTGCACCTTAATTTAGACTCCACAGAGGGGATGTGTCCCTGCCGATCCATGCAGAAATATAGCCCTTTTCACATCTTCTAATAGCAAAGGAATTAAAGAATAAAGCTGATTTATCTCAATAGAGAAAAGAAGGGAAATACAGCCTCTAAATGGGAAAGAAAATTCCTATGCTCAGCTTCCCCTGAAGACAGAGACAGGGAACCAAAGCTCAGTGAGAGCTGCTGATGGCACATTGTGGTTTCCCAGTACTCCCTTTCCTCCAGCAGGAGCAGGAGCAACTTGTGGCTGCCTTCCCAGGGTAACGAGATGTGGAGTAGCACACAGCCTTGCTGTCCGTGCCGGAGGGAGGCCACATGAGAGGAGCCCATGACGCCTCCTTTTTTCAGTCAGATGTGGTCTTTTGCTCACACTGAAGCAAGGCTTCATTAGCTAAGGATGAACATAATCAAGGCCAGACACATTTTACCAAAATGTGCCAAAAGGAGGAGAAGATATAATAGAGAAAAGGAAAGGAAAGATGACAATGAAGGCAGGGAGGGACAAAAATCTAACAGGAATATCTTATGAAAGGGAGATGCGACAAATGGGAACCTCTTACCCATGTGATGATGCTGCCCATGTGATCATGACTACAGTCGTGAGCATCATATGAACTACACTGGCCATCTCCAGCTGATTTATTCCCAGTATTTATTTAAGAGTGAGACAGAATTAACCTTAAAGTTATCTTTTTCTCTTCACAGACTATTATGGACTGGCTCAAATGGAGATCTTTACAGTACTGAAATTTGATCAGACATATTCCACCCAAGGAGAATTCAAACTGAGCCTTCACTATAGCAGATCCTCCTGGAAACTTTGCTAAGGCCCATGGAAAGTAAGGAAAAGACTGGTGACAGCCAGCATGGCTTCACTAAGGGCAGATCATGCTGGACAAATCCGGTGGCCTTCTACAATGGGGTTACAGTGCTGGTGGATAGGGGAAGAGCAACTGATGTCATCTACCTGGACTTGTGCAAAGCATTTCAGCATTTGACACTGTTCTGCATGATATCCTTGTCTAAATTAGAGAAATGAATGTGACAGATGGACCACTCAGTGGGTAAGGAGGTGGCTGGGTGGTCGCACTCAAAGAGCTGTGGTCAATGGCTCGATGTCCAGGTGGAGATCTGTAATGAGTGGTGTTCCTCAGGGGTCAGTATTGGGACTGGCGCTGTTTAACATCTTTGTTGGTGACATGAACAGTAAAATTGAGTGCACCCTCAGCAAGTCTGCTGATGACACTGACCTGTGTGGTGTGGTCGCCACACTGAAGGGAAGGGATGCCATCCAGAGGGACCTGGACAGGCTTCAGAGGTGGGCCTGTGCGAACATCATGAGGTTCAACAAGGGCCCCATCCTTGGAAGTTCTCAAGGCCAGGCCGAATGGGTCTTTGGACAGCTTGGTCTAGTGGAGGTGTCCCTGCCCATGGCAGGGGGTTGGAATTGGATGGTCTTTATGGTCCCTTCCAACCCGAACCATTCCATGATTCTATGAGTCATGTAAATAGAAGAGCAGGTCTTCATGGAGAAGCTGGTCATGCAACACAGATTTACTGAAAAGATGCCTGGTTAATGTACATAATGCATAATAAAATATTAAGGACTTAATCTTGCATATTTAGGCTGGCTAGATCTAGGCTGAGGACTTTATATTAGCCTACCCTTTCAACAGTCATGACAAAAATAATAGAGGAAATTAGTTTGGTATCACACTTTCTGTCTCTTCTGAATCATCAGAATTCAAACCGAGTTAAAAATTAATAGGGGTGAGATGCAACTCACTAAATATAGATACCTACAGTAGCTGTATACTAGCTAGTCACCCTCAATTTCTTTGTTAATTGAAAGAGAGAATTAGACACTTCCATGCACTTCAACAACTCATTTCTGCTTAGGGTACATATCTAAACCAGAGTTCAGAGGATTGTTTAAAAAAAAAACCCTTAGGTCTGTCTACTGACCACAAAGGGAACTTATGGAAGCCAGTTTAGATGTAGATTTCTAAAGGTAGACAGGATTCCGAATTTGTAAATTCCAAATAAATACATATATATATACGGATAGTAGTGTCCCTTTCTACTGAGTTTAGCAGGAAAATGGTGCAATTAGAAAACTATGATCTAATTGCTATCATGGAAACGTGGTGGGACAAATCACACAACTGGAACACTGGAATGGAGGGCTACAAGCTTTACAGGAGGGATAGGCAGGGAAGGAAGGGTGGGGGCGTTGCCCTCTATGTTAAGAAGTGGCTTAGAGACACACAGTGAACCCACGAACCTGAAAGTGAAAAGCCCAGGAGAAGCGCCTCACATGGGAAGAGCATCAGCTCCTAAGTCAGGAACATATGTTCCTTCAGATGAGCAGTTTTTCCACCTTAGTACTGTGAAGGTATGGATAGAAATAATATATCAATGGGTAGCTGGAGAGGAAATGGAGAGCATTGGACGCAGACTCCTGCTTCCCTAAGGATTTGAGTTTCATCCCAGTTTTCATTAGGGAACACACCTAACTTGTATCAGGTTCCCTCTGCAGTCACCTTAACAAATAACGGCACCTTCTGAGAATGATTCGAATTGTCAGGGGACTGAATTGCACCCCCCCCCCCCCCGAGTGCCCTTTCTATGCAGCAACTGTAAGTAAATCTAGTATTCACCCCACTTAGAAATACTTAAGTTTTGTGGGAATCAAGTACCTGTGGAGATCAGATGAATGGAAGAACAAACCATATAATGTGGATATGGATAATTTTTGAATTATCCTTTGGATGAGCAGGGTTTGACACTAGGCATAAAGTGCTGTCAGAGCTTTGCCACTGATTTCAGCACTGCCTGGATTTTACCCGTATTGCAGAAGCACTGATGAGGAGCTCAGTTTACAGATAGGACTGCCACAGGTTGTCTGAGCTTCAGACAGGCATCCAAAGGATGAATAGGACATCTACAGGTGGTCTGGGCTTCAAATAATCCTCCAGGAGATGATTACCAGCAGCAGATCTCTGTATCCAAGGCTCATCTGTCATAATTTCTTAGTAAAGAAGAAATGAGGGAAAAGATCTGCCAAATATATATATGATGGATCAGCCAAATTGTTTCTAAATGGTACCTTAGTCAGAGATCTCCACAGGGGACCAGCAGCCAGCTGCACTACACTGTAGAGTAAATGCTACTGCTTTGGAAAAGAATCAGTGGCAAGTGATTTGCATTAAACGTTTTTTTTGTGTGTGTGCGTGTTTTTCCTTTTTGTTGTTGTTGGTGGTTTTGTTGCTATTTTTGGCTAACACAGAACTGCATCAGCATGTGAAATTCAGAGAGAAAGTGCCCAGTTGCTGATTTCCAGTATATTTTTTGTCCCCATGTTTAGAGATTTTACTGCCAAAGGGGGGTGGGGAGTAGGGGGGGATGGTAGCAGGGCAGAGGTAGTGATGGGGAATCCAAAAAACAACAAGCAAACAGAGAGAACATCCATAGCCAGAAACAGCTTTTGTTTTCCAACATTTTCTTTCAAGCTCATGAATAAACAGAAATCTATGAATTCAGAACATCTGCAGTTAGCTAGCCTTGGAAAGAAGAACAGAAGAGGGAGAACTAGACCTGTGCTGAAAGCCACAAACTCATGAATATGAACAGGGGGCATGGGAGTAAACAAAGCTCCAGGATTCACAGATCTCATCATGGGCTAGAGATGCTTTCAGCATATGGCTGGAATGCAGCAGGCTCTGGCCATTATCCTGCTGTTGAGGCTGCTTTAGGGACTGCTGCTCTCCTACAGTTTGTTCTGGAGGATTGTTCTCGCCGATATGGCGTGATGAAATACAATGTGAGAAAAGTGCTTAGATACAAACACGCACAGGTATATGTCAGGATGGATCTAGCCATAAGCCCGGTCACTTGTCCAGAGCTGCACATTGCTAGGGGCAGCAAAATGACTCTGCCACTCTGCTTACAGCTCTCGTCGAGACAGATGTTGAGAGTGTCACAGAGATGCTGCTCTCATCCCGCAGCCACCACTCCCAGCCTACTGACTTCTAAAGTCAAGATCAGACTTCAGGGCTCTACCTCAGCTCCACTCCTTCCCTCCCATGACAGAAGGAGCCTGGCCAAATACAGTCCCTCATTTTAGAAGTGGAAAAATTCCATGCAGAGAAAGATGCTTCCAAGTGTTACCTCTGCATATGTTTTTCATACACCCAGATATGCATGGATTTATGTGTATATACAAACACACAAACATCTGCAATGATTGCTGTAAGGATAAATATAGAGGTAGGTGTGTACATTAACACTCATCATTTACATGGACACATATGTATGGATTACAGAGACGAGCAAATGCATTAAAAGATTTAAAAAATTAAGGCCAGAAAAGACCACTGGAGCCATCCAGATCTTCTGTCTTCCATTAACCAGCCTTCACTACATAAAGAAAGCTTTGTTAGGCTACAGGACATGCTAAAATCATACTGTGTGATGAGAACAACAACAAGAACAAACAATGAAATATTTAATATTCTCTTGTTCTCTAGTGGCATTAACACTGTCTTTAAGCACAAGGCACTGCATTAACACTGTTCATCATGCCTCTTAACTCAAGTGTCTAGAACTTGACTATAGGAGACAAGCAGAGAATAGTTTTTGCAATGCTTTTGCACTGAGAGAGCCTCAGCTGAACCCACTTTCGGGCAATGTACTTGAAGAAATACGTGTATCAATCAATGAAATCAGAGAAAAATGATGGGAGGATTAGAGACTGAGAAAACAAGAGCCACGAGAAGCAGTCAAAAGAATTGTGCCTGCTTACTGTGCAGAGGAAGCAAATGAAAATAGTCTTAGGATATATAAAGGACTTTGCTCGGAGACAAGTTATAAAGGGGTTTTGTTTAAAGCATGAGAAGCTTTTTCCTGGAAAAATCACATATCTCAGTGTAAGATGGTCCCTGTCTTCCTGAAGTGCCACTTTCTCTCCTCTGGCTGTGGAGCAAGCCTAGCCAACTTGTCTAATTATTGTGTGATAAGAAGAATCCTTTCCAGGTGTGATAACACTAGCCTAAATAGACATTTCATGAACATCAGGGCCTTCATTGGCAGGCTATGCTTTCTTTTGGATCCCTTTTCCCTGAGTATGTGCCACTTGCCACAATTGGAGACAAGACACTGGTCTATGTGAATCTTTAATCTGATTCAACAGGAAGCACATATGTTCTTATATTGAAACAAACAAACAAACAAACAGAATACCACTGAATTTACTTTGGACTGATGTGCATAATATAAAGATGACAACTATATTTCATTTGAGATCCCTCACCCCACAAACAGTATGTAAGGATGGAATTCATATTCAATGATCAGCAGTCATATTCTAAATACCCTAAGAGTTCTTGTGAGCCCTGCACTCTTTTGATCAAATCCATTAAAAGTTTGACTTGTGTAAAGCAACAGCACCCATATCTGAAAAGAAGTCAATTCCTACTTTTGAAAACGTTCCATGGATCATCCGTGGGCTTTGTTGCCTCACAGAGCAAGCTCTGCTAGAAGGATTTGGTTGCATTTTAGGCATTTTGTTTGGTTCGAATGAAATTTCCAAAACTCCCTCCCTGCTCAGTGAGATTTATTTTTTTTTTCATCACTGGATGAGAAACACATTTTCAAGTCACTAAATCCAACTGAAGTTCTGGAAAAGCGCTGGTTTTCTTGGCCTGCCTGAAACACATTGTTTGCATGCAAGGAAGACGGCACACAAAGACTACCACATCTGCTCTTCAACCAGACCGTTTCTATCTCAGTGTTCCAGCCCTGGATGACAGCAGTTTGTTTTTAACTCCACCTTAGGCAGACTCAGAAGGGCATGGCATTCGCTGTAGAAGAGGAATCCAGCTGCAAACACACGAATTTATAGCTGCCTTAAGAGTCTTCCCTCCCCGTGCTTGTACCTGGGAACCCCCCTGACCACAGGGCCACATACCCGAGGTGTGCACCTCGAAGGTCTGCAGGAGCTCCCAGGCATTCAGAGCAGATCTGGTAAATGAGTGCCAGGATTCAGACTGCAGGTGAGCAAATTTGGTGTCTTTAGCTGCAGCCAGACCCTCGCTTCCTCAGTAAGAGAGGGATGAATTATGCAAAGTACACTCTCAGTACAAGCAGTAAGAAATGACAAAGCCACTGAGAGAGACGGAAGGAAAAATAGAGCCTGCGAAGCAGGGGAGAGCAAACACAACTGCACTGGGAGCAGTAGGAGGGCAACCTGACTGGGAAAAAAAGATTTCACCATCCTTGGCCCTCATTTACCCTCGCTGAGCTGCAATGATGGACAAGCTGGAGCAAGGACTCTCCCTTATACGCTTGCCCTTTGCAATGGTCCCTTACTACAGTTACTGTTAATGTAACTTTTTGTCCTGGTTCCAGTTAGGACAGAGTTAATTTTTCCTCATAGTAGCTGGTAGGGTGCTATGTTTTGGATTAGGATGAGAAGAGCGCTGATAACATGCTGATGTTTTAATTGTTGCAGAGCAGTGTTTACACCAGGCCAAGGACTTTTCGGCTTCTCGCTCTGTCCTGCCAGCGAGCAGGCTGGGGGTGCAGCAGGAGCTGGGAGGGGACAGACCCAGGACAGCTGACCCAAACTGGCCAAAGGGGTATTCCATACCATCTGACGTCATGCTAAACAATATATAGGGGTGGCTGGCCGGGGTGGGGGGGCCGGCTGCTCGGGGATAGGCTGGGCATCGGTCAGCGGGTGGTGAGCACAAATTGCATTGTGCGTCACTTGTTTTCTTACACATTATTATTATTAATACTATTATCATTATCACTATTATTATTATTATTGTTATTATTATTTTCCTGTCTTAATAAACTGTCTTTATTTCAACTCACCGGCTTCACTTTCCCGTTTCTCTCCCCCATCCCAGAGAGGGAGGGGGGAGGGTGAGCGAACGGCTGTGTGGTGTTTAGCTGCCAGCCGGGTTAAACCACAACAGCCCTTTTGGCGCCCAACGTGGGGCTCGAAGGGTTGAGATATCGACAGATTTGACCAGAGTGTGTTAAACTAAAATTGGTATAAGTATTAGACCTGCTTAATAGTTGCTAGTCACAATGTTGATTGCCTTAATCTCCAGTCTGCTGTGCCTGTTTCCCAAATTGAGTTTTATAGCACGTTACTTTCTGTATGTGCTCCCTGTTGCACTGTTTATCCTTTCCGGGCCCTGGTTTAAGATTGTTATGGTACTGTGCGGTGTAAGAATGGCTTATGAAATGATGAAATATCTGGTCACGACTCTAACCTGGTATTTGTACTCAGCACTGTCGTCGACTCTATACTTTGGAAACCATATCTCGGAAACTATTAGCAATTACACCTATTGCCTGTTTTCGTTAGAGAGCCAATCTGTGGAGGGGACAGGGGAAGACATGTTTCCCTACCTGTTCACTCTCCCTTTCTCCTTCACCACCACCCTCTTATCCCCCGAGCTAGTTACGGTGGTTCTCTGAGATGTTGAATATCCTTGGGATACTCAGACCAGCCTGCTCTTGTTGTTATGTCTCCTGAATGTGCTTCAGGTTTTGTTGAGGGTTAAACAACTACTTAGGAATCTCATCCGGAGATCTGTCTTGAGGCGGGATAGTTGCGAGTGGCAGGGAGTGTGGGAGGATATGGGCAGGTTTCTAGAGCAGTGGTCACCTCCAGTGTTTTGGACATTCACCCCTGAACAACTGCAAAATCCTAAAAAGCTGGCAGAATGCTTGAAAAAAAGGTGTCATGACTCTGGCAGTTCCAAAGTGACACAAATCACTGTAGCGTGCTGGGGTCTGGCTTGTGCCTATCGAGCTGCAATTGATGCTACTAGCAACCTAGCTCCCGCTCCTGCAGCCGCTCCAGCTCCTGCAGCCGCTCCAGCTCCAGCTCCTGCAGCCGTTCCAGCTCCTGCAGCCGCTCCAGCTCCTGCAGCCGCTCCAGCTCCAGCTCCTGCAGCCGCTCCAGCTCCTGCAGCCGTTCCAGCTCCAGCTCCTGCAGCCACTAGAGCTCCTGCAGCCGCTCCAGCTCCTGCAGCCGCTCCAGTTCCAGCTCCTGCAGCCACTACAGCTCCTGCAGCCGCTCCAGCTCCAGCTCCTGCAGCCACTCCAGTTCCAGCTCCTGCAGCCGCTCCAGTTCCAGCTCCTGCAGCCGCTCCAGCTCCTGCAGCCGCTCCAGTTCCAGCTCCTGCAGCCGCTCCAGCTCCTGCAGCTGCTCCAGCTCCAGCTCCTGCAGCCGCTCCAGCTCCTGCAGCTGCCCCAGCTCCAGCTCCCGCAGCCACTCCAGCCCCTGCAGCAGCTCCAGCTCCTGCAGCTGCTCCCACTCCTGTGTCTGGGTCAGAGAAACGAGCTGTAGCAGTGCAAGTTGACCCCGCAGAGGGTATTCCAACCCCTGTGGCAGACCCTGTGTCTGGGTCAGAGAAACGAGCTGTAGCAGTGCAAGTTGCCCCTGTAGACAAGGTGAAAAAATGGTATAGAGGCTCAGGTCGTTTAGAACGCAGACAGTCTTCTGCTAAGTCTGGGCATAGTGAAGACGAGGCTGGGCCATCAAAGGTGCAGGAGACTGAAGATGAGGATGGGGATGTCGAAAAATCAACAGTAACTACCCGAAACCTATACCAGCGTGAGCTACGAGATGTGCGAAAAGATTTTGGTCGCTGTATAGGTGAGCAGCTTGTCACCTGGCTGCTCCGGTGCTGGGACACCAGAGCCAATTATGTGGAATTGGAGGGCAAGGAAGCCAGGCGGCTGGGATCCCTTGCTAGGGACGCATGTATTGACAAAGCAATTGGAGATGGAGCACGATCTCGCAGCCTCTGGAGGCGTCTCCTGTCAGCTGTGCAGGAAAGGTATCCCTTCAAGGAAGAACTTGTATGTCTACCAGGCAAATGGACCACCATGGAGAAGGGAATCCAGTACCTGAGGGAATTGGCCGTACGGGAAGTAATTTATAAGGACCTAGACGACGCACAAACATCCGCAGATCCAGATGCAGTCCGGTGTACACTACCCATGTGGCGGAAGTTTGTACAGAGTGCACTATCATCATATGCCAGCTCATTGGCAATACTAACCTGGAAAGAGGAGGAGAATCCCCCAGTGAATGAAGTGACTAAAATACTCCGGCAGTACGAAGGAAATCTCTCCTCTTCCCTAAAGGCCTGTGTCACGGCTGTGGAGAAACTCTCTGAAGAGGTCCACCAACTTAAAGAGAATTTATCTTCCCCTCCACCTGAACGAACCAGTGTCCATCAGCTAAAAGAGAATGCTTTAGAGAAACTTTCTGAAAAGATCCACCAACTTGAAGAAAGATTATCTTCCCCTCCACCTGAACGAACCAGTGTCCACCAGCTAAAAGAGAATACTTTGGAGAAACTTTCTGAAAAGATCCACCAACTTGAAGAGAGATTATTTTCCTCCCCACCTGTACAAACCAGTGTCTCAGCTATTAGGGGTAAACGTTCATCTATGCAAGGAAGACAATATGGTGGGTACACACACCGCGCCACCCTGTGGTTTTACCTACGTGACCATGGAGCGGACATGAGAAAATGGGATGGAAAATCTACTGCGACCCTAGAGGCACGGGTACGTGAATTGCAAAGGAAAACAATTGGGAAAAAGGGGTTCTCTGAAAAGTTTGCTGCTCCAACTTCCAGCAGGCAGTCCTTTAAACACAGAAACGAAGATTCTGACCAGGACTAGAGGGGCCCTGCCTCCAGCCAGGGGGAGGAAAGGGACAATCGAGTTTATTGGACTGTGTGGATTCGATGGCCTGGCACGTCAGACGCACAGAAGTACAAGGCTTTAGTAGACACCGGTGCACAATGTACTCTAATGCCATCAAGCTATAAAGGGCCAGAGCCCATCTGTATTTATGGTGTGACGGGGGGATCCCAGCAGTTAACTGTATTGGAGGCTGAAGTGAGTCTAACCGGTAATGAGTGGCAAAAGCACCGTATTGTGACTGGCCCGGATGCTCCGTGCATCCTTGGCATAGGCTATCTTAGAAGAGGATATTTCAAGGACCCAAAAGGGTTCCGCTGGGCTTTTGGCATAGCTGCCTTTGAGACAGAGGACATTAAACAGTTGTCTACCTTGCCTGGTCTCACAGAGGACCCTTCTCTTGTGGGGTTGCTGAGGGTTGAAGAACAGCAAGTGCCGATCGCTACCACAGCTGTGCACTGGCGGCAATATCGCACCAACCGAGACTCCCTGATTCCCATCCATAAGCTAATTCATCAACTGGAGAGCCAAGGAGTGATCAGCAAGACTCATTCACCTTTTAATAGTCCCATATGGCCAGTGCGAAAGTCTAATGGTGAGTGGAGACTAACAGTGGACTATCGTGGCCTGAACGAAGTCACGCCACCGCTGAGTGCTGCAGTGCCGGACATGCTAGAACTCCAGTATGAACTGGAATCAAAGGCAGCCAAGTGGTATGCCACAATTGATATCGCTAATGCGTTTTTCTCCATCCCTCTAGCAGCACAGTGCAGGCCACAGTTTGCTTTCACTTGGAGGGGAGTCCAATATACTTGGAATCGGCTGCCCCTGGGGTGGAAACACAGCCCTACCATTTGCCATGGACTGATCCAGTCTGCGCTGGAGCAGGGGGAAGCTCCTGAACACCTGCAGTACATCGATGACATCATTGTGTGGGGTGACACTACAGAAGAAGTTTTCGAGAAAGGGAAGAAAATAGTCCAAATCCTTCTGAAGGCCGGTTTTGCCATAAAACAAAATAAAGTCAAAGGACCTGCATGAGAGATCCAGTTTTTAGGAATAAAATGGCAAGATGGACGTCGTCAAATCCCAATGGATGTGATCAACAAAATAACAGCTATGTCTCCACCAACTAGCAAAAAAGAAACACAAACTTTCCTAGGTGTCGTGGGGTTTTGGAGAATGCATATTCCAAATTACAGTCTGATTGTAAACCCGCTCTACCAAGTAACCCGTAAGAAGAATGCTTTTGAATGGGGCCCTGAGCAACGACAAGCCTTTGAACAAATTAAGCAGGAAATAGTAGCCCTCATGCAGTAGCCCTTGGGCCAGTCCGAACAGGACCAGATGTAAAGAATGTGCTCTACACCGCAGCCGGGGAGAATGGTCCCCCCTGGAGCCTCTGGCAGAAAGAACCTGGGGAAACTCGAGGTCGACCCCTGGGGTTTTGGAGTCAGGGATACAGAGGATCTGAGGCCCGCTATACTCCACCTGAAAAGGAGATATTGGCAGCATATGAAGGAGTTCGATCTGCTTCGGAAGTGGTCGGTACTGAAGCGCAGCTCCTCCTGGCACCCCGACTGCCGGTACTAGGCTGGATGTTCAAAGGAAGGGTCCCCTCTACACATCATGCAACTGATGCTACATGGAGCAAGTGGGTTGCACTGATTACTCAGCGGGCTCGAATAGGAAACCCCAGTCTCCCAGGAATCTTGGAGGTGATTATGGACTGGCCAGAAGGCAAATACTTTGGGATATCATCAGAGGAGGAGGTGGTTCGTGCTGAAGAAGCCCCACTGTACAACAAGCTACCGGAAAATGAGAAGAAATATGCCTTGTTCACTGAGGGGTCCTGTCGTATTGTGGGAAAGCATCGGAGATGGAAAGCTGCTGTATGGAGTCCTACACGACGAGTTGCAGAAGCTGCTGAGGGAGAAGGTGAATCGAGTCAGTTTGCAGAAGTGAAAGCCATTCAGCTGGCTTTAGATATTGCTGAACGAGAAAAGTGGCCAGTTCTCTATCTCTATACTGATTCATGGATGGTAGCAAATGCCCTGTGGGGGTGGTTACAGCAATGGAAGCAGAACAACTGGCAGCGCAGGGGCAAACCCATCTGGGCTGCGGCATTGTGGCAAGATATTGCTGCCCGGGTAGAGAACCTGGTTGTAAAGGTACGCCATGTAGATGCTCATGTGCCCAAGAATCGGGCTACTGAAGAATATCAAAACAACCAGCAGGTGGATCAGGCTGCTAAGATTGAAGTGGCTCAGGTGGACCTGGACTGGCAACATAAAGGTGAATTATTTATAGCCCGATGGGCCCATGACACCTCAGGCCATCAAGGTAGAGATGCAACATACAGATGGGCTCGTGAACGAGGGGTGGACCTGACCTTGGACACTATAGCACAGGTTATTCATGACTGTGAAACATGTGCTGCAATCAAGCAAGCCAAATGGTCAAAACCTCTTTGGTATGGAGGACGATGGCTGAAATATAAATATGGAGAGGCCTGGCAAATTGATTACATCACACTCCCTCAAACCCGCAACGGCAAGCGCCACGTACTTACAATGGTGGAAGCAACCACCGGATGGCTGGAAACATATCCTGTGCCCCATGCCACCGCCCGGAACACTATCCTGGGCCTTGAAAAGCAAGCCCTATGGGACATGTCACCCCAGAGAGAATTGAGTCAGACAACGGGACTCATTTCCGAAACAACCTTATAGACGCTTGGGCCAAAGAACATGGTATTGAGTGGGTGTAGCACATCCCCTATCATGCACCAGCCTCTGGAAAAGTTGAACGATACAATGGACTGTTGAAGACTACCCTGAAAGCACTGGGTGCTGGGACATTCAAACATTGGGATACACATTTGGCAAAGGCCACCTGGTTAGTCAATACTAGGGGATCTGCCAACCGAGCTGGACCTGCCCAATCAAACCTGTTATGCGCTGTAGAAGGGGATAACGTTCCTGTAGTGCACGTAAGAAACATGCTGGGTAAAACAGTCTGGGCTACTCCTGCCTCAGGAAAAGGCAAACCCATTCGTGGAATTGCTTTTGCTCAGGGACCTGGATGCACTTGGTGGGTAATGCAAAAGAATGGGCAAGTCCGGTGTGTACCTCAAGGGGATTTAATACTGGGTGAGAATAGCCCATGAGTTGAATTGTAGTATGTTAATTATTATATAATACTGTATGTCATCACTACCATGATTGCTATATATCATAGATGAAAATGGTGATTAATTACAAGGTACTGGAAAGAGTGTAACCTGAGCATGACATAAATGGTATGGAATAAGGGGTGGATATCTGTCCTGGTTCCAGTTAGGACAGAGTTAATTTTCCCTCCTAGTAGCTGGTAGGGTGCTATGTTTTGGATTAGGATGAGAAGAGCGCTGATAACATGCTGATGTTTTAATTGTTGCAGAGCAGTGTTTACTGCTCTGCCAAGGATTTACTGCTCAGCCAAGGACTTTTCGGCTTCTCACTCTGTCCTGCCAGCGAGCAGGCTAGGGGTGCAGCAGGAGCTGGGAGGGGACAGACCCAGGACAGCTGACCCAAACTGGCCAAAGGGGTATTCCATACCATCTGACGTCATGCTAAACAATATATAGGGGTGGCTGGCCGGGGTGGGGGGCGGGCTGCTCGGGGATAGGCTGGGCATCGGTCAGCGGGTGGTGAGCAATTGCATTGTGCATCACTTGTTTTCTTACACATTATTATTATTAAAACTATTATCATTATTATTATCATATTCCTGTCTTAATAAACTGTCTTTATCTCAACTCACCGGCTTCACTTTCCCGTTTCTCTCCCCCATCCCAGAGAGGGAGGGGGGAGGGTGAGCGAATGGCTGTGTGGTGTTTAGCTGCCAGCCGGGTTAAACCACAACACTTTTCATTAAAAATTAAGTTAAGAAACTTCCTAATAAATTATGTACAACTCCAGAACCTAGAGAGAAAAGCTTTTACCTCTCATATCCCAAGCAGACTCTCCAAAAGGGAGGCTTTTCCCTGACACCACCTTGAAAAGCCTGGCTTTGGCTGCCCCTTGAAGCACAGTATCAATGTGAGCTCTTCTCTGGGATTGTGTTTGTTGTCTTTCCAGAAACAAATACAGTGGGGAAGAGAGCAACTGTGTGAAATGTCCTACAACCACCTGAGCAGGACAAAGTATTCAAGGTGTGGGCAGGAAAAAAATGGTTGTGCTTAGACACCAGAGCCCTCTCAATCCCAGCCACTGCAGGACTGTCAACGTGATGACCAACCATTCTGGCACTCTTCTGTGGAGGGAAATCCTGCCAGGCGCAGGGCTGGACTGACATTAATTTTCTTCTGGCCAAAAAAAGACTGACCAGATTGCAAAGACTGTGAACTCACAACTTTGATTTGTTTCCCCTTCAACAGCTCCCTGGAACGCTTGGTTTCTCAGACTCCTCTCTGCCTCCTCCTCTTTATCTAGGAGCCATGGCGGGGCAGATACAGCCCCAGCAACACATCCCTGTGGTGAGCCCACCCCACCGAGGTGCCGGAGCAGCGCCGGATGCTGACAGGGCCGGAGTTCATCACTTATTCCCCCCGCACAGGTAGGACCGGCTGGAAGGACAGCACATCAAAGACAGAGTACATTTAGCTGGATACTTTCCCTCAATCACTACATTAGCTTGTCCTGATCCTATAGTTAAAAACAGCTATTTATTCTATCACTACATACTGGCAAAGATATATTGCATCAAGTCAGCATCTACAATTATTATAGTACAGAAAACCTTTGCGGTAGCACATTTAGTGCTGCTATTTATCAGACACAAGTCTATTACATCCTGGCTTCCAACAAGGCTATACAATTCTGGCACCCAGGAAGACAGCAGGTGCTCTGAATTCAACCAGAACCCAAAGACTTTCTCTTCACCTTCATCTGGCTTCCCTTAATGGTCTAAGTACTGGGGGGCTATCAGGAAAAACAGGGGTTAAGGAAAAACAGCATTAAGAAATATTGGGGGGGGGGGGGGGGGGGAGATTTTGTTCTGTTGTGAAGGATGTGATGAGGTCTGAAGTAATTAGAGAAATCAGAATCCAAGTAGGTCATACACTTCCTCCAGGTGCTGAAACCGCAATATTTAACTGTAATAGAGATTTCTTTGTGAGGTGCCCATCCCTCATGACCTGATACCCAGGAATATTAAACACCCCAGCCCACCTGCCTATCCAGCCATCACAAAGTGTACTGCTATCACTGTTGCTCCACACAAATACCAACCCAGGGCTCTGGACATCTTTTTGGTTTCTCTGCTATATCACTCAAACTTTATTCTATTATTCCCAGAAAAACTATCTTGTCAATGATGTGCACTTCAGATTAATTTGTTTTCATGTCTTTCAGCAGAACAAGGGGTGTTTCTTAAAGAATCTTTTCCAATTTGTTAACTTTAGGGTTGCTAGTAAACTGAAAATTTAATTCACAAAGTCTACAGATTTATTGCAATGGTTAAAAAGAAAGAGAGAAGGAAATGCTAAAGAATAGCTGACTGATCAGCAAAAGGGATTTTTTGGGGATGTGTTACTGAAAGCCTGTTATTGTCGAGTTCTCTCTTTCCCTGTCACTAATTTTCAAAAGAAACTCAAGCTCGAATCTAAGAAACTTCCCTGATGATTTCTTTCTGAAAAATTATGCCTTTTTTTTTTTCAAACTTCATTTTTCAATAGAAAAACGTTGTCAAAATGACTTTGATCAGCCCTTGCCAACATCTCTGCAGCCCAGTTGCCAGCAGCTACACCGGGTTATCTGGGTGCGGTCTCAGTGGAGCTGTAGGAAGCACTATCAGCAGTGATTTCTTTATTTAGGTTTGATGCTCCCAGACAGCAATGCCATCTTGGTAGAAGAGCAGATCAGATTGTGTGACAGAGGAAAGCAGAGAAGAGGAAATGAAAATATTCTCAATCATAATTGTAATATTAATAACTAACGCAAAAGGAAGATTTTTCTTCTGGCCATCATTGCTGATGTACAAGACACACACACAGTGAGCAAATCTATTGACCTATTACTGTGCAAGTGTTACTAACGTTAGGGTGACTGTATTTAAGAGACAGCAGCCCTTAAGAGGTATCTGCTGATGGAGCTGCAGACACCACCAAAGATTCATGCTACTAACTAGGGGAGGCACCCAGACAGTGGAAATAATTTGCTTAAAAGCATGTTGATTTGGACGTCACTAATCTGGGCATTGACCTCTGCTGGCATTAACTTTGCTGTTAATGCAAATAACTGAACATAAGGATGCTATTAATTGTATTGATATAATGGAAGGCATTGCCCTTGACTTCAAGGCCCCCCTCCTTGATTTAGTGCTTGCCAGCGACTCAACATTTTTGTCTTCTCTCCCCCTTTCTGCTTATCCAAAATGATGTTTCATTCCTTTTTATGTCCCTGCTATGCTTGGAAGATCCTATTTCCATGTTCTGCTCCTTCAAATACCCCTTTCCTCCTGAAGGTCCTACATTCACCTTCCCTCCCTCCCCAAAGGGCAATCTCACAATGATAGCAAGGCAAGAAAGACCACACATCCAGAACACAATAGCAGCAATACAAATTCAAGTCATCATTCCATCATGGCAAATTCCTTCTGTGATTCCTCGGACCAAGAGGATTGCAGGTTGCAGGAGTGAAGGCTTAATGAGGAAAAAACAATGAATGTGATTTATCCATACAGCATTATTGAAGGTGTTACTTCAAAACAGTTTTTCTTCCTACTGTCTAGTTTCCAAACTGAATAACTAAATAAATAATAATAAATAAATGAAATAAATAAATAAATAAATAGTAAACTAATAATTAAGATCTAGAAGTTACAAAAATGACTTGGGGATTTAAAACCCTCATTTTAAGGAAGGATTTAGGGATTCTACATATATAGCTTCTCCAAAGGAAGGCTAAGAAAAGTCTGTTGCCCTTTATTAATAACTAGTAGAAGAAAAAGATCTGATGGCAGAGGGGAATTTTTGTTTAGGAGACAGTTTTAGTTTAGTTTAGGAGGCAAAGATACCACAAAATATCTCACTAGAAAACTAAGTCTAAAATTATGATAGTTTATTTTAACTGTTTAGTCAACTTCCTAAGTCTTAAAATCTTTAAATCAATTTTATTTTTTCTATAAGGTATTTTTAATATATGAAGCATATGCATATATATGCACACACTAAGGGGAAAGCTCTTCTTGTTGCAAAGGAACCATTCATTTAGAGCAGAGACTTACCAAATACATAAGAGAATCACTTTTTCTGACCCCCAAAGTTTTGCAGTGTCAAAAGTGAGGATACAGGAGGAAGAATACTATTGCAGATCTATCATGGACAACTGCAGATTTCATTGAATAATAAAACAAGCATCAATTAATTTCATATTTTTCTCAGCCAAAATTAATTGTTTGATTTCCTGAGGGCACTGTTGTGGTAGAAACTGGCATTGAGTGGATCTGAAGAAGTGAGGGTATGAGGAAGATGTCATATATGTAAGTGGCTTCCTGGATCAGGAGGCCTTCAGGCTGTCTTTTTCAACCAATCACCACAGCTTAGTTTAAAACAGGGTTGATGACTGTTTGAAATGCTGTCAACTTTAAGATAATCAGAGGTATTACCTCTGGAAACCAGCACATTGTGGGACTATGAAAGGAAGCCCCTGCAAGGGAGAGTAGGAATAGTGTATGCAGCAGCATTAAATTGGCATCTATTTGTCAAAAACATCATTTGCCACCTCTTTTCTCTAGGAAAAAAAAAAAAAAAAAAAAAAAGAATTCCACTGCAAAAAAGCACCCTTATCCTCAAGTTCCTCAATTAACATCAGAATTGTAATCAACCCCTTTGCAGTCCAAGGATCTTTGAAGAGACAGGAAAATGAATGTTGTTTTTCAAGCTCAACATAAAAATACAGTAATGATAGTGGGATTATATTGGAAATACTTGGCCAATAGGAAACTTGGAGGGGCTTGATCCATTCCAAATCCAAATCCCTTTTGGTTCCTTAATCCATAAAGCTTACTGCAGAAGTGTGCTATTGCATACTACACAGTTGCATTTAGGATTTGCAGCTGGATTTTCATATACAGTTGTCTATCATAATGTATCTGTAAATGCATCTTCAATAATGTCCTGGTTCCAGTTAAGACAGAGTTAATTTTCCTCCTAGTAGCTGGTAGGGTGCTATGTTTTGGATTAGGATGAGAAGAGCGCTGATAACATGCTGATGTTTTAATTGTTGCAGAGCAGTGCTTACACCAGGCCAAGGACTTTTCAGCTTCTCGCTCTGTCCTGCCAGCGGGCAGGCTAGGGGTGCAGCAGGAGCTGGGAGGGGACAGACCCAGGATAGCTGACCCAAACAGGCCAAAGGGGTATTCCATACCATCTGACGTCATGCTAAACAATATATAGGGGTGGCTGGCCGGGGTGGGGGGCCGGCTGCTCGGGGATAGGCTGGGCATCGGTCAGCGGGTGGTGAGCAATTGCATTGTGCATCACTTGTTTCTTACACATTATTATTATTAATACTATTATCATTATCACTATTATTATTATTATTATTGTTATTATTATATTCCTGTCTTAATAAACTGTCTTTATCTCAACTCACCGGCTTCACTTTCCCGTTTCTCTCCGCCATCCCAGAGAGGGAGGGGGGAGGGTGAGCGAACGGCTGTGTGGTGTTTAGCTGCCAGCCAGGTTAAACCACAACAGTCCTTTTGGCGCCCAACGTGGGGCTCGAAGGGTTGAGATATTGACAGATTTGACCAGAGTGTGTTAAACTAAAATTGGTATAAGTATTAGACCTGCTTAATAGTTGCTAGTCACAATGTTGATTGCCTTAATCTCAAGTCTGCTGTGCCTGTTTCCCAAATTGAGTTTTATAGCACGTTACTTTCTGTATGTGCTCCCTGTCGCGCTGTTTATCCTTTCCGGGCCCTGGTTTAAGATTGTTATGGTACTGTGCGGTGTAACAATGGCTTATGAAATGATGAGATTTCTGGTCATGACTCTAACCTGGTATTTGTACTCAGCACTGTCGTCGACTCTATACTTTGGAAACCATATCTCAGAAACTATTAGCAATTACACCTATTGCCTTTTTTTGTCAGGGAGCCAATCTGTGGAGGGGACAGGGGAAGATATTTTTTCCTACTTGTTCACTCTCCCTTTCTCCTTCACCACCCTCTTATCCCCCGAGCTAGTTACGGTGGTTCTCCGAGATGTTGAATATCCTTGGGATACTCAGACCAGCATGTTCTTGTTGTTATGTCTCCTGAATGCGCTTCAGGTTTTGTTTAAGGTTAAACAACTACTTAGGAATCTCATCCGGAGATCTGTCTTGAGGCGGGATAGTTGCGTGTGGCAGGGAGTGTGGGAGGATATGGGCAGGTTTCTAGAGCAGTGGTCACCTCCAGTGTTTTGGACATTCACCCCTGAACAACTGCAAAATCCTAAAAAGCTGGCAGAATGCTTGAAAAAAAGGTGTCATGACTCTGGGAGTTCCAAAGAGACACAAATCACTGTAGCGTGCTGGGGTCTGGCTTGTGCCTATCGAGCTGCAATTGATGCTACTAGCAACCTAGCTCCAGATCCTGCAGCCACTCCAGCTCCTGCAGATGTTCCAGTTCCAGATCCCGCAGCCACTCTAGCTCCTGCAGCCGTTCCAGTTCCAGCTCCTGCAGCTGTTCCAGTTCCAGCTCCCGCAGCCGCTCCAGCTCCTGCAGCTGTTCCAGTTCCAGCTCCCGCAGCCACTCCAGCTCCAGCTCCTGCAGCTGTTCCAGTTCCAGCTCCTGCAGCCGCTCCAGCTCCTGCAGACGTTCCAGTTCCAGATCCCGCAGCCACTCTAGCTCCTGCAGCCGTTCCAGTTCCAGATCCTGCAGCTGTTCCAGTTCCAGCTCCCGCAGCCGCTCCAGCTCCTGCAGACGTTCCAGTTCCAGCTCCTGCAGCCGCTCCAGCTCCTGCAGCCGCTCCAGCTCCTGCAGCCGCTCCAGTTCCAGCTCCAGCAGCCGTCCCAGTTCCAGCTCCTGCAGCCATCCCAGTTCCAGTCCCTGCAGCCGCTCCAGCTCCTGCAGCCGCTCCCACTCCTGTGGCTGGGTCAGAGAAATGATCTGTAGCAGTGCAAGTTGCCCCTGCAGAGGGTATTCCAACCCCTGTGGCAGACCCTGTGGCTGGGTCAGAGAAACGAGCTGTAGCAGTGCAAGTTGCCCCTGTAGACAAGGTGAAAAAATGGTATAGAGACTCAGGTCTTTTAGAACGCAGAGAGTCTTCTGCTAGGTCTAGGTATAGAGAAGACGAGGCTGGGCCATCAAATGTGCAGGAGGATGAAGATGAGGATGAGGATATTTCAAGGACCCAAAAGGGTTCCGCTGGGCTTTTGGCATAGCTGCCTTGGAGACAGAGGACATTAAACAGTTGTCTACCTTGCCTGGTCTCACAGAGGACCCTTCTGTTGTGGGGTTGCTGAGGGTCGAAGAACAGCAAGTGCCAATCGCTACCACAACTGTGCACCGGCGGCAATATCGCACCAACCGAGAGTCCCTGATTCCCATCCATAAGCTAATTCGTCAACTGGAGAGCCAAGGAGTGATCAGCAAGACTCATTCACCTTTTAACAGTCCCATATGGCCCATATGACCTCGCTACAGCCTCCTTTAAGGTACCTATAGAGAGCGATGAGGTCGCCCCTGAGCCTCCTCTTCTCCAGGCTGAACAATCCCAGCTCCCTCAGCCGCTCCTCGTAAGACGTGTTCTCCAGACCCCTCACCAGCTTCGTTGCCCTTCCCTGGACTCTCTCGAGCACCTCAGTGTCCTTCTTGTAGTGAGGGGCCCAAAAGTGAACACAGTACTCGAGGTGCGGCCTCACCAGAGCCGAGTACAGGGGGACAATCACTTCCCTAGCCCTGCTGGCCACACTGCTTCCTATACAAGCCAGGATGCTGTTGGCCTTCTTGGCCACCTGAGCACACTGCTGGCTCATATTCAGCCGACTATCCACCAATACTCCCAGGTCCTTCTCTGCCAGGCAGCTTTCCAACCACCCATCTCCCAGCCTGTAGCTCTGCTTGGGTTTGTTGCGCCCCAGGTGCAGGACCCGGCACTTGGCCTTGTTGAACTTCATACAGTTGGCCTCAGCCCATCAGTCCAGCCTATCCAGATCCTCCTGCAGAGCCTTCCTACCCTTGAGCAGATCGACACACACACCTAACTTGGTGTCGTCTGCAAACTTACTGAGGGTGCACTTGATCCCCTCATCCAGATCATTGATAAAGATATTAAAGAGGACTGGCCCCAGCACTGAGCCCTGGGGGACTCCACTAGTGACCGGCCTCCAACTGGATTTACTCCATTCACCACGAGTCTTTGGGCCCGGCTATCCAGCCAGTTTTTAACCCAACGAAGCGTACACCAGTCCAAGCCATGAGCAGCCAGTTTCTTGAGGAGAATGCTGTGGGAAACGGTGTCAAAAGCCTTACAACATAGTGTTACAAACAAAAACCAAAACCCTATTATGATCAGTGCTGTGTAAAAAAAAAAAAAAAAAAGTAAAAGTTACTTTGTTCTTTTCCTTTCTTTTTACTGTGTGGTACCTATGCGGGTCTTAGTCTTTCTGATTTAGTGAAAAGCTGTTGGTGGACATGATTTTTTTGCATACTTTTGGTGGAAATATCCTGAAAAATTGAATCCTTCCTGTACCTAAAGGGGGCCTACGAGAAAGCTGAAGAGGGACTTTTTAAAAGGACATGTAGTGATAGAACAAGGGGTAATGGCTTTAAACCAAAAGAGGGTAAATTTAGATTACATATTTGGAAGAAATTCTTCACTCAGAGGGTGGTGAGGTGCTGGCCCAGGCTGCCCAGAGAAGCTGTGGATGCCCTGGCAGTGCCCAAGGTCAGGCTGGATGGGGCTTTGGGCAACCTGGGCTGGTGGGATGTGTCCCTGCCCATGGCAGGGGGCTGGAATTAGATGGTCTTTAAGGTCCCTTCCAGCCCAAACCTTTCTGTGATTCTATAAAGAAACAGGGAAATGACCCCAGCTTAGCCTTGATTCACTTCAGTGTGACTAAACTCATCAGGACTACTCACCCCAAATTGTCCTCCATTAGAGTAAGAATAAGGAATGTAGTCTAGGATGGTGCTGCCCAGCAAAGCAGCAGGATTTAGCATCTACCTCTTCGTTATCACACAGAATATAACATGATCTCTCTCTCCTTTGGACTACCAAGCAAGCCAAGTCACTCAAAGAGCCAAATTTCATGCTGATTTACTTCCACTGACTTAAAAATCCAGGAGGCCCCAAACATGATACAGATCAGTCAAATATCAGTGGCTCCATGGTTCCTGAGGAGGAGGAGCAGATGGACAGGAACACAAAGAGGCTGATTGTATAACTCCTGTTTCTTAAGAAACTAGACTAAAATTAGGTGTTTTAAAATCCAGATTGGGGGTTAATTTTGTTTGAAAGTAGGTGCCTGAATACTAACACATATGGCTAGGACAGTAGCTGTGTCTGTTACTGTTGTCAAAATCATGTTCTGATACCCCAAAATCAGGTCATTTATATCATTGCAGACTATTATGTCATAAAACGAGCCCTAGACCCACACATATCCAGGTAGGTAGGTAAGTAAGCTTTATAGTCATTTCCACTTCAGCCATGCAACCTCCTAACAATAACTTCTGGTTTCAGTCAATTACTTTATAATTATGTTCTAAAATTCATGTCCAATTTGAGCCAAACCCTTGGCTTTTAGCCTTGCTAACAGAAAGAAAGAGTGTGGCATGAAATTGCAGTATTAAAAGCAAAAGCCGTGCCGTCTATGGAGATACTCACAATTTAAGGCTCTATTTCCATGAGTAACTTGGGGTGTGGTTCCACAACAGAAATCCTTCTGTCGCAGAACCATCAGAAAAGTTTTCAACTAAACTGCTCGTGAAATCATCCATTCACAAAACAACACAACAACAACAGCAAATAGGAATGTCACCAACAATGGATTTTGTTTAAAGTTCATCCAAACAAGGAATTGAGCTCAGAAGGTACACATGAGAAAGGCAGTAATCCTTGTACAACACTGGTGGGAACAGGCAACAGATTAGTGATGTATAATGTATATAATCTCTTTCTAAGAGGCCAACAAATGACTGTCAATCCCGACACAAACCCTTTCTCTCACGATGGCACAGAGAATCCACCTTGGCTTTCTTTCTTCCTACCCAGAGGAAAGGTTTTACTCTGTGATGAATTTGCACAGTGCAATGGAGAAGGTGAATCTCTCCAGTGCTACCCTGGACTACGCACGGAGTCATATATACATATACCATGCAACAGGGGCAAAGCCTGCTGCAAATCCTGATCCAGATGGAGAAGAGGAGGCTCAGGGGAGACCTTATGGCTCTTTTACAACTACCTGAAAGGAAGGTGTGGGGAGCTGGGGGTCGGCCTCTTCTCACAGATAACTAGTGATAGGACTAGGGGGAATGGCCTCAAGTAGCACCAGGGGAGGTTTAGGTTGGAAATTAGGAGACATTTCTTCTCAGAAAGAGTGGTCAGGCATTGGAATGGGTTGCCCAGGGAAGTGGTGGAGTCACTGTCCCTGGGGGTGTTCAAGGAAAGGTTGGACGTGGTGTTTAGGGACAGGGTTTATTGGGGGATATTGGTGGTAGGAGGATGGTTGGAGCAGATGATCCTGGAGGTCTTTTCTAGCCTTACTGATTCTATGATTCCAGGGCTTCCACAAAATCTTCCTCCCATCACTTCCAACATTCCCCACTACATGCCCTGTTACGAATTATCCTTCATGGCAGGGAAGGAGGACACTGGAATTACCTGGCAGTACCTAAATACACTGGTTCAAGGACTAGAGCTGCAATCCTGTGACTGCTCTTCCTTTCTAAAAGGCCAAGATGCTCCATGCTGCGTAATCCATTAGGACTGCCACTACCTGGGTATGCACAGCACTCAGACACAGCTCCAATCTTCATTGTGGCTATGAAAACGCTACCCCCAGTATTATTCAGATGCAGTTGTTTGTCTCCTCCTGAACTTATAATGATAATAATGATAATAATGATAGTAATAATGACTGACATTTACATAGCACCTTTCATCCAGAAGGATCCCAAAGTGCTCTGCAAACTGATTTACAAATGACTGCATACCCATATTAAACACTCAATCCCTATGTTAATGCCATGTTAATGTTGCAAATGCAAGGCAGCAAAAAGACGGGAAATGCAAAGGTTACACCTCCAGCAACAACACACTGCGCATCCTAGGAATGTCTACCATGCACCACATCCCCTGGCAAACGCTGTGCAGTAAGCAATACTTCCCAAACCGGAGGGAAGGTGCTCAAAACCTCATGCATCTGGGCATGAAGTTAATTAGTGAGCGAGGTGGAAATTGCTCACAGCCCCCTTCCTCAGGTGCCGATGTGGAGAACTGAGTTCTCTAATCCTCTATTTTTATTTGCTACAATTGAGAGGGCAATACTAGATGTAGATGCCCAACAGTTAGAAGTAATGTGGCTAATGATACTGCAATTGGGCAAAGGAGGGAACAGGAAGAACCCTGCTGACTTCAGTGGATGCTGGATCAAACGGTCATTGAATGGTCCAAACAGCAAAATGTCACTCTCTCTCTTTCTTGTACTTATTTTTATTATGAGTTCCTCTGTCTTTTCAGATAATGTTCTTTTCTTTTTCACCCCTTTACTCTTTGAACTACAGGGAGGACGACCTATTTTGGATCCAGCTCTCACATGGCAAGTTGCAGCTGAAAGGTGTTTTACATCCATTGAGCAATGTTCCTCTGGTGGCAGAACAGATGAGCCCAATGTTAATGGTGCAAATGGTGCTGTTTTCAATGCACAATTAACCAGGTAAACACTGTGATGAATAAAAAATAAAGCTGGCGTCAGGGAGGACCCCATGAAAGTTCAAATCAATTGTCTAGGTGCTTGTGACTCTCAAAACACCCTTATATCTGAACAGATACTGTGTTTTTTTCCCACATAAGATCAAATCACCTGCATCAAAAGACTGATCTGGTGGAGTTTGAAGGAAGAGAATCTATGTTTGAGTGTGAATGGTTTAACAAAAGCTACAACCCAAACCCTTTTGACACCAACCAGCTGGGAGTTGCTTTTGGACCATCTAGACATGGAGGGATTTATTTTTTTCCTTTTTTTTCTCTGTTGCAAGGTGGCCTGGTGAACAGGATGAAAGTGCACACACAAACACAACATAAACTGCGCAGGGCACATGCCCACATCTCATGGCTATAGCTTCTTAAAAGCAATCATTAAAGCAAAGTTTTCTGTTAGGGCAGTCATTTCTCACAAAATTGCATGTAAATTCTGACTGTGCAAGTCACTGAGTTGCTCTGGCAGGAGTTTGGCATTACTTTGGACTTTGGCTTTCTGAGCTCCTGCCATACCTTTCATTGCAGACTAAACTTCCCAGCAAACCAGGGAAAAATAAGTAAAATTTTATCTATCGAGTTCCTCACAGGTTTTCTTGCTCTGTTTCGAGAGAATATTTCCTGCCAGCTCTGTGAATCTTCATACAGTGATGGGACCCAGAGGAAAAAAAAAAAAAGAAAGGAAGAAAAAAAATCGAAGCAGCAATATACAGAATATAAATGATTTACTTTGAGAAGGACCTCAGCCTATATTTGCCTCAACTTCTGTAACAGCTCACAAGGGTTAAAATTCACTCCTCCTGTAACTGCTGCTGTCAAGGCAGGTGGTAGAGCGGCTTCCCAATTCTCTTGCCATCACCCCAGGGGTGTTTGTATCGTATCATTTCTGCCCTGCAGAAGCTTTCCTTCCACCTTTGATAAGGCTCTGTACTGGCTGGCTTTGCTCAGCTCTGGGAGAAGAGTGGTTAATAGTGTCATTTTGGAATTTCTTCCAGTGAAAAGCCAGCAAAAAAAAAAAAAACAAAAAAAACCCAAAAAAAAACAGTGCCAGCAAAACTGCAAGGCTGACAGCACTATTAAATATGACAAAGTCTTCTTTAAAACACTGACTGTTTGACTGGTGGGAGAAAAAAAAAAATCATGGCGTGATTTATACCCGGCTGTACGAGTCACAGAATCTCTTCTATATCTTTTGTCCAAGGAATGATGGCTCATCTACAGCCTGCAGTGTCCTCAAACAGCTCGTCACAGATGGCTCATATTGACTTTTTAACATTGAAACATGTTCGTGTGTTCCACTGCACCTTTCCTGGACAAAACTCCCACCTAACCCTTTGTGTCCCCCCCCCATAGTAGGGTTTCTTCCCAGACTGAAGTGTCTGCTCCCTGCACTAGACAGCCAGCTTTTCTGAATGAGAACATCATGCTCTTAATGGAAGGCAGAACTGTTTGGGGTGAGGATTCCACAGCTGGGTTGATGAAGCAGGAGGGTGTCTCAGATTGGAAGGCCACTTCCAAATGGGATTGAGGAGCTTATTACACAAGATTTTATGTATCTACTCGGGAGTTTTCAGAGACACAAGAAAAATGCATTAAGATTAGATTAGAAGAGATTACATTAGATTAGCCAAGCACAGACATAGTAGACCAAATCAACAGTCGGTGTAGCTCAATAGCCTGTCTCTGACAGCAGTCAATACCAAGAGCTCCTCTGCAACAGGCAGGGCACCTTTCAGTGGGTAGCTATGGGGATAACACACTCATAAGGACAATGTCTTCCTAAACCCCATTAATTAAAAGTTGGTTTAGGCACTGAAGCATTGAAGCTTATATCCACTCTGAAGCTTTAGGCTTTTTTTTTTTAATCCCCACAATTGTAAATCTGGATGTTCTTGCTACCTAATAGAAGTCTAATTCCATTCTCCCTCTTCCCCTCCTCCTCCCAAGCTGTCAGAATTTTGGTTTCATAGACTAAGAACAATATCGTTTTTTTCAAACCTGAATTGCAGCTTGTGTTTGGGCAGGACTGAGAAACCTACGTAACAGCTGGCAGCAGCTCTGCCCAGCCTTGAAGAAACAAGGGAGAAGAATGACTTCAGTCACTGAAATCAGAGACGACCAATTTTGTGTTACCTGCCTGTAATCATTAAAGCAGCCTGAAAAATGTCCTTCCACATATTTTCACTTCTCACATTTAGCATCCATTTCCATTCTGAAACATGTCTAGTAGCTAAACCAGCTTGGAAGGGATCCAGGGGACATGGTTAGCATCCTGTATTTTAGATATCTTAAGTGCATGTCTCTTGGCTGGGCCACTGGCTTTACACCTCATTTGAATAATACAAGGTTTTACTGAGAGGAAGAGGAAGGCGTATTACCCAAGTGAATAAGGAGAGATATCAGCTCTGCCTCATTTCCAATGCCAGCAAAGTGTCTCATTTTACTGGATGAGTTGTGTAAGGTCAAGAATACAACTACAGGACTCAGGGGGCAGAGGATACAAGTAGTATTTTCCTGCATGAAGCTTTGAAAAGGTTTAAAGATACAACAGAAAATGTTTAGGCAACGTACTGTAACTGCTGGACAGTTGAGGTTTTGTTGGTTTGGCCAATGTTTCCTGTTTGCATTTCACCAAATCTGTGAAGTGTGTGTGGAGGTTTGGTTAATGGGGCAGGGAACCCTAAAAATTCATTTGAGGTACTACGTTTTGGGTTGGTTCACGCTGCTATTGTGGTATGTCCTTTAACTTGTCCAGTCATTAATTTGCCCTTCCATAAAATCTTACAAAGAATTTGTCTCCTAAGGAAAATGTTAACTTGTTTTTACAGAAGAACCTAAATATTGCCATAAAGGTCTGTTCCCATGTGGCCCCATGAGCTAGTGGGCTACTGCCAGCAGTCACCATTTCCCTCTGCAGATAATGATCCCAAGACTGACTTTATGTCTGGTGATGAAGACAGAGTTAAGCATACAGAGGAAAATGAGAGTATGAGTCATTCCAACACCCAAGAAGTGTTGCTCTGACATGCTTTAATAAAAAAACTGCAGTTTTCAGATGAAATAACTTGCTTTAAAATATACTTGTAAACGAAATGCCATAATGCTCCAGGTGAAGGGGGAACATATTTTGAGCAGATGCAATGTTCATATTCACCTGCTGGGTCCTAACTTTGGAAGGCAGGGCTTCCTGCTCTGCCATCCAACCATGAGGAAGTGGAAAGGATTTAACAATGCAATGCAAGGTGTTTTAGAGGTCCTGGGAGACAGCTGAAAAATCTATACCCAATAACTGTCTGAAGAACATGTCTCTGCTTGTCTGTGCTTGCATGCCTACGTGGTATTTTTTTGTTTTGTAACAAGATCTATTGACTAACTGGGAGCATTTATTAAAGAGAAAAGTCTGGGTAAAGCCAGCAAACTATTCACTGCCAAAATTTACCCAGAAGTACCTGTGTAATTGAATTTGCCCAGCTCTAGCAAGATATTTGATTTTCTATGATTGGATTGGCTAATGGGGGGAAGAGGGTGGGGAGAAAAAAGAACTGGAAAGTTATCTGTCTCCCTTAACAAAATGATCCAGTGACTTGGGAAATTTCTCTGCCCTCAGGGAGAGAAGGGCCAGTTAAAACATGAAAACAAAGCAAGTGATGGACTGAAGCAAGAGGAAGGGCTAGAAAGCAGGGGTTAGTTCATGGCTCTGCTAGAGACTCCTGGGATGCATGTGGGCAAGTCACTTAATCTTCCTGTGCTTAAATTCTCTGCTCCATGCCTGTCTTATTTCAGAGTGCTTTGGGGTGCAGGTATGTTGTGCGTTACAATGCAGTTGGATAAGAACTCGACCTTTCTACATCACGTAGTGAAAATGTACTCATCCCATAAGGGGGTTTTGAAAGGCTATCACATCTCCAGCTTGCTTCTGTTCCTACTCATTATTGTAGACACATTAGATTAAAGGACTTGGACCTTCTTCAACTTCCCTGATATATGCTGGAAGTATAATACTGCACAGAGGAAGCAGTCCAGGAAGTTTCTAGAGTGTGTGGAAGATAGCTTCCTGACACAACTAGTTCAAGAGCCTACCGGGGGAGGTGCCCCGCTAGACCTGCTCTTCACTAACAGAGAAGGACTGGTGGGAGATGTGAAAGTTGGGGACTGTCTTGGGCAGAGTGATCATGAAACTGTAGAGTTTTCTATCCTTGGTGATGTCAGAAGGGTAACTAGCAAAACTGCTGTCTTGAACTTCCGGAGGGCGGACTTTGATCTATTCAGGACACTTGTTGCAGGGGGCCCTTGGGAGTCACTGCTGAAGGGCAAAGGGGTCCAGGAAGCCTGGATGCTCCTCAAGAAGGAAATTTTAAAGGCACAGGAGCAGGCCATTCTTGTGTCCCGTAAGGCGAGCCGGAGGGGAAGAAGACCAGCATGGATGAACCAGGAACTTTTGTTGAGACTCTGGGAGAAAAAGAGAGTCTACGTCCACTGGAAGAAAGGACAGGCTACTTGAGGCAACTACAAGAAAGTTGCTAAGATATGCAGAGAGGAAGTTAGAAAGGCAAAAGCCCATCTTGAACTCAGATTGGCCACTGCAGTAAAAGAGAACAAGAAATCCTTTTACAAATATATTAACAGCAAGAGAATAACCAAGGAAAATTTCCATCCTTTACTTGATGCAACAGGAAATGTGATCACTGAGGATAAGGATAAGTCTGAGGTTCTCAACGCCTTCTTTACATCTGTCTTTAGTAGTTGGATCAGTTATCCTCAGGATACTTTACCCCCTGACCTGGATGTCCCCTGTGATTCAGGTAGAGAATCCCCCACTGTGATCCAGGAAGAGACAGTTAGAGACCTGCTTCTCCATCTAGAATGTCACAAGTCCATGGGACCAGACGATCTCCACCCTAGGGTGCTGAGGGAGCTGGCGGAGGTAATTGCCAAGCCGCTTTCCACCATCAGCATTCCTGGTTATCTGGAGAGGTCCCAGAGGATTGGAGACTCCCATCTACAAGAAGGGTCGTAAGGAGGACCTGGGGAGCTACAGGCCTGTCAGCCTGACCTTTCCAGGGAAAGTTATGGAGCAAATCATCTTGGGTGAGATTACACGGCACTTGTGTCCAGGGGATCAGGCCCAGCCAGCACAGGTTCACGAAAGGCAGGTCATGCTTGTCCAACCTCATCTCCTTCTATGATCGTGTGACCAGAATGGTAGATGATTCCTGCTACAGTGAACCCCTTCTCCTCTCCTCCCCCTAACAACGATGGTGATGAATTGGGGGAAGAGGGGCAATGGCAAAAGGTCCCTGCTTGGTGTTACAAGCGTAGCAGGTGCACCTGCCTGGTGATTCCCCTACCTCCCCAGCTGCCCCTGCAGAACAGATACACTGCTCTGTGAGGACAACTGGACAATGGCAAGGGTGATGGGTCTTCCTACTTGGAGGTGTCACCAAAGTCTAATCAGGCTACCCACTGCATTAAAACCTCCTCAGTAAAGCGTAAAAGACGGGTCATTGTCATTGGTGACTCACTGCTGAAGGGAGCAGAGGGCCCAATATGCAGACCAGACCCACTACACACGGAGGTCTGCTGCCTCCCGGGGGCCCAGGTTAAAGATGTAAGGAAGAAATTTCCTTCGCTAGTACGGCCCTCAGGCTATTATCCTCTTTTGTTGTTTCAGGTAGGCAGTGATGAAATAGGAAGAACTCCTCTAAGGACTATGAAGAAGGACTTCAGAGCCCTGGGGAGACTGGTCAAGGGTTCGGGAGCACAAGTCGTGTTCTCTATCCCTCCAGTTATAGGAAATAATGAGGGACTGGACATGATGAGCCAGCAGGTTAAAAATTGGCTCTGAGTCTGGTGTCACCGGCAGGGTTTTGGTTTTTTTGACCTTGGGTCGATTTACATGAGACCAAGCCTGCTGACGACAGACAGGAATAGCTTTTTCCTCCAGCAGAAAAGGGTTTTAGGATGGGAGTTGGCAGGGTTCATTGATAGAGCTTTAAACTAGGTATGAAGGGGGGTGGGGGTGGAACCGGGGACACTAGAAAGGAGCCTGAATGTGACATGCCAGTTCTTCTGGGTGAGGAATGTGCTAGCAAGACCTCGCAGTCTTGTGTCTTGGTGAAGGCTGAGGATGGCATAACATTTTGCAGGAAGGACACAAGGGTTGGTGAGAGGTTGGTAACTATGGAAACACCTGAGTATGGTCAAGAGGGTATTAGGGCTTCTCCTTCCCAAAAGGTGGCCTAGTTGAGGTGCATTTACACTAATGCAAGCAGTATGGGCAACAAACAGCTGGAGGCCACCGTGCTAGTAGGAAACTATGATGCAGTTGCCATCATGGAAACCTGGTGGGATGATTCCCATGACTGGAGTGTGGCCGTTGATGGCTACAAATTGTTCAGAAGGGATAGGCAAGGAAGGAGGGGAGGAGGAGTTGCCCTCTATGTTAGGAAGTGGATGGATTGTGAAGAGCTGTGCCTGAGAAACAGCCATGACCAGGTCGAGAGCCTGTGGGTGAAAATCAAGGATCGTTCCAGTAAAGGACATCTAGTGGTTGGGGTCTGCTACAGGCCACCTGATCAGGGGGAGTCTGTTGACGAGGCCTTCTTGCTTCAGCTGCAAGAACTGTCACACTCACAAGCTCTTATCCTGATGGGGGATTTCAACCACCTGGATATCTGCTGGGGTAGCGGCACGGCGGGTTCCAGGCAATCCAGGAGATTCTTGGAGTCTGTTGAGGATAACTTCCTGGTCCAGGCAATAGACGGATCAACCTGAAGTGAAGCCTTACTAGACCAGGTGCTCACCAACGTGGAAGAGAGCATTAGAGAGGTTAAGATTGGAGGCTGCCTGGGCTGTAGCGACCATGCCCTGGTGGAGTTTGTGATCTTGAAGAATATGGGTCTGGCAAAAAGCAGAGTCAGGACCCTGAACTTCAGGAAAGCAAACTTCCAGCTGCTCAAGGAATTACTGGCTGGGATCCCCTGGGAAACTGTCCTTGAGGGCATAGGAATGGAACAGAGCTGGCAGCTCTTTCAGGACACCCTTCTGAGAGCGCAAGAGCTCTCCATCCCCCAGCAGAAGAAATCGAGCAGAGGATAGACAGGCGACTGGCATGGCTGAGCAAGGATCTGCAGCTTAAACTGAGGGAAAAGAGGGAAATGTACAGGAAGTGGAAGCAGGGTTGTGTAGCCTGGGAGAAATACAGGGGTGTCGTCCGGATGTGTAGAGACGGGATCAGGAAAGCCAAGGCACGGATGGAGCTGAACTTGGCAAGGGATGTGAAGAATAACAAGAAGGGGTTCTACAGATAAATAGGCAGGAGGAGACAGGCCAAGGAGAGTGTTCCCCCTCTGATAAACGAGAAGGGAGAACTGGCTTCCTCAGACACGGTTGAGGTACTTAATAAGTGCTTTGCCTCAGTCTTCACTGGTGGTCAAGTTTCCTATGTCTGTCAGGACCCTGAACCTCGAGGAGAGGGTGAGAGGAGCAGATTCTGTCCCACTGTGACAGTGGAACAAGTCCGGGACCGCCCAAGGAAATTGGGTGTGTATAAATCCATGGGGCTAGATGGTATACATCCCAGGGTGCTGAGAGAGATGGCTGATGTGGTTGCTGAGCTGCTCTCCATCATATTTGAAAAATCATGGCTGTCGGGTGAAGTCCCCAGTGACTGGAAAAAGGGAAACATTACTCCCATTTTTAAGAAAGGGAGAAAGGAAGACCCGGGGAACTACAGGCTGGTAAACCTCACCTCTGTGCCTGGGAAGATCATGGAGCAGATCCTCCTGGAAGACATGTTAAGGCATGCACGAGATAAAGAGGTGATCTGAGACAGCCAGCACGGCTTCACCAAAGGCAGATCTTGCCTAACCAATCTGGTGGCCTTCTATGATGGAGTGACGGCATCGATGGACAAAGGAAGGGCGATGGATATCATCTACCTGCACTTGAGAAAAGCCTTTGATATGGTCCCTCACCACATTCTTCTCTCTAAATTGGACCTGGATAGGCTGGAGAAGTGGGCCCATGAGAACCTAATGAGGCTCAACACGGCCAAGTGCAAGGTGTTGCACTTGGGCTGGGACAATCCCAGGTATTTATATAGACTGGGCGAAGAACTTGAGAGCAGCCCCACGGAGAAGGACTTGGGGGTCCTGATGGATGAGAAGCTGGACATGAGCCAGCAGTGCGCGCTTGCAGCCTGGAAGGCCAGCTATGTCCTGGGCTGCATCAAAAAAGGGGTGGCCAGCAGGGAGAGGGAGGTGATTGTCCCCCTCTACTCTGCACTTGTGAGACCCCACATGGAATACTGCATGCAGGCCTGGGGCCCCCAGCACAAGAAGGATGCGAAGCTCTTGGAACAGGTCCCGAGGAGGGCCACTAAGATGATCAGAGGGCTGGAGCACCTCTCCTATGCAGAAAGGTTGAGGGAACTGGGCTTGTTTAGCTTGGAGAAGAGAAGGCTCCGGGGAGACCTCATTGCGGCCTTCCAGTACTTGAAGGGAGCATATAAACAGGAGGGGGAGCGCCTGTTTACATGTGTTGGTAGTGATAGGACAAGGGGGAATGGTTTTAAACTAAGACAGGGGAGATTTAGGTTAGAAATTAGAAGAAAGTTTTTCACTCAGAGGGTGGTGAGGCACTGGAACAGGTTGCCCAGGGAGGTTGTGGATGCCCCATCCCTGGAGGCATTCAAGGCCAGGCTGGACGCGGCTCTGGGCAGCCTGCTCTAATGGTTGGCAACCCTGCCCAGAGCAGGGGGGTTGAAACTAGATGATCTTTAAGGTCCTTTTCAACCCAGGCCATTCTATGATTCTATGATTCTATGAGGGAAGGGCTGTTGATGTAGTCTACTTAGACTTCAGCAAAGCCTTTGACACGGTCTCCCACAGTATTCTTCTGGGGAAACTGGCTGCCCGTGGCCTGGACAGGTATACTCTTCTCCGGGTAAAGAACTGGATGGAGGGCCTTGCCCAGCGGGTTGTGGTTAATAGATTTAAGTCCAGCTGGCGTCCTGTTACAAGTGGTGTCTCCCAGGGGTCGGTACTGGGGCCTATCTTTATTGATGACCTAGATGAGGGGATTGAGTCAGTAAGTTTGCAGACTACACCAAGTTGGGAGGTAGTGTCGATCTGCCTGAGGGTAGGGTGGCCCTTCAGAGGGATCTGGATAAACTGGACTTCTGGGCTGAGGTGAATGGGATGAGGTTTAACAAGGCCAAGTGCCGGGTCCTGCACTTTGGCCACAATAACCCTATGCAATGCTATAGGCTTGGGGCAGAGTGGCTAGAAGACTGTGAAGAGGAAAGGGACCTGGAAGTGTTGATCGATGTTCGGCTGAACATGAGCCTACAGTGTGCCCAGGTGGCCAAGAAAGCCAATGGTATCCTGGCCTGTATTAGAAATAGTGTAGCCAGCAGGAGCAGGGAGGTGATCATCCCCCTGTACTTTGGTGAGGCCGCACCTCGAGTACTGTGTTCAGTTTTGGGCCACTCACTACAAGAAGGACATTGAGGCCCTGGAGCGCGTCCAGAGAAGGGCAACAAAACTGGTGAGGGGTCTGGAACACAAGTCTTATGAGGAGCGGCTGAGGGAACTAGGGTTGTTTAGTCTGGAGAAGAGGAGGCTCAGGGGAGACCTCATTGCACTCTACAACTTCCTGAAGGGAGGTTGTGATGAGGAGGGGGTCGGCCTCTTCTCCCAGATAACTAATGATAGGACTCGAGGAAATGGCCACAAGTTGCGCCTGGGGAGATTTAGATTAGATATCAGGAAAAACTTTTTCTCTCAAAGAGTGGTCAGGTGCTGGAATGGCCTGCCCAGGGAGGTGGTCGAGTCACCATCCCTTGTGGTGTTCAAGAAGCGCCTGGACAAAGTGCTACGAGATATGATTTAGTAGCTTAGTGGGTAGTATTGGTGATAGGAGGACAGTTGGACTAGATGATCTTGTAGGTCCTTTCCAACCTTGTGTTTCTATGATTCTATGATTCTATGATCTGCTGATGATTTGGGGGCATTCAGCAATCCTGGACATACCCACTGCACACAGCTCCACTGCATGGGCACATCCGACATAAAGCATCCTGAGATCTTCCTTCAGCTCGTTTCTTATGGTGATGGATGCCATTCTCCTATCACAGCAGAATCATGACACTAAATGGTATTAGACATTTTAGGGAATAAGATCAACTCTACTAGATCAGAGATAAGGTCCTCTCATCAACCCTCCCCTACAGGAGGTGCTTAGGGCAAATGCAGGTAGCAGAGACTGTTTTTCCCCTGAATGCCCTCCTATACTTCAGTCATTTTCCATTCAGGGGGTTTCTGAGATGACGTATCTATATAGCCAGTAACCTTCACTGTATTTCCTTATCCACTCTGCACCTGCACAAGTGAAAAACAAGGAAAGAAAGTAAGCCCCACCTTGTGTGATAGCCATGTAATCATCAAAAATCTCATTTTAAGTAATATGGAGCCTACAATTGTCACTTCAGCAAGATCAGATGGGATGGAAGCAAGAATTTAAGGAGGGGGATGAAGACAGATTGACAGCTTACTTTGTCCCTCTCTACCAAATATACAATACTTTAGTACTGGTGATACGAATATATTATGTTTGGTGGTATTGTGACATTATTTGATAACAGTATCAAGAAATATTTTAATGCTATCCTTATTCTTCATTAAAAATGAGGCACTGTTATTTTAAAGGATTTTTACATGGTTAATCAACCTTCCCTAAAACATGAGACTGACTTAAAGTTAAGATGGAATAACATCAGTTGTTGAACACAACTGTAGTTTGAAATGAGTGCTAGAGTCTTCCTTTTAATGACTAAAATTTGTTCTTCTGAAGAAATGAAGCTGATGCGATCGAGTTATGTGTGTGTGTTGGTCTATCACTCTCCCCTGATTACATTATTGCATGCTTCATCTGAACATACAGCAAAATAGAAATAATAATAATAGTTAAAAAAACCCCACACACCCCAAAATCAAAAACATTACTACTGTCACTAACAGTAAGTTATGTTAGTAGTTCACTCTTATTAGACACCAGAGAATCCACAACAGTGTCATCATGAATATCTTAGCCACAAGTGAAGATTCAGCCACTGCATGTACCTTAGGAAATCTCAAAATCCAACCATCAGACACAAAGTCAGAGGAAATTCATGTTCACACATGCATGGCTTACAGAATAAACTCTAGTTTATTTTGCAGGTATTACACTGAGGATTGTAAAACTTTTTGGAATTAAAATAGATAGAGGAGGAAGAAAAAAAGAACACATACCTAAATCTTTCTTTAAGATTTAATGACAGTCTACTTCCAAGAACAACCTGTTGCGAGGGCTGGTTTTATAGCCACACAAACCAGCAGTGTGGGTTACCCAGGGTATATACTGTTCCTTAACATTTAAAATTCTTGACAGATAGCAGGTTTTCAAATGCCTGCTACAATCTGGCTTGTTTGATTCATTTTAATGAGTAACTCCTGGCAAAATGAAGGTTTCCCCATGTTTTCAAGGAAATGGAAGGGCAAAGAGGCACAGTGGACTAATCCTGCATCCACTACAGGGAACAGGAAGCAAAACCAATTTAGACTCCCATTCATCTTCTTGATCCCCATATAGAGACCAAAAAGAGTAATTTACATTCCTACAAACACTAGACAATTATTGGAGGTTTCAGTTTAAAAGGGAAAAAAAAACGTTCTCAATATTGAATTCAGCTTTGACTCTGTGCTGGAGGAACATTTTGTGTGCATGTCTGTGCACGTTTGCTTTTGCTGTTTCTTTGCTTTACATTCTGATGGCTTTTTTTTTTTTTTAACCTTCAGAGTGTGACTTATAAATAGGATAAGGAACCTGTGATCTCTTTGTGCCTTTTTTTCCAGATGTGTGAACCAAACAGGAGGAAGATTCCTCTGTATCAGAAAAAGATGCTCAGGCTCAGTGACCTGCAAATAACGAGATGTCCCTGTGGATGGAAGACACCAACAGGTCTTTGCAGAGCTGCAGGGATGGGTCTCAGGGCTGTGGATATGCCCAGACATTTTTGTTCTCTTTTTCTCCGCACCCTAACAGACTTATCCTGCACTGTTGACAGTTCCTAAGTCAGCCCCCAAAAACAACCAGAGGGGTTTGCTGTATTTACTTTGGCTCGTTGCAAGCTGCGCCTGGGGCTGACGTCCCTCTCGCACAGTTCTTGCCATCGCTGTGCAGGTCCATGACAGACTGTCATACTTCCCAGGCAGCCTCGCAGGGGGTAATGGATTCAGATTGTCACTAACTTGAACTTGTGGCCTGACCCAGGTAAGAAGAAACAAGGACTGCTTCTGCTTTCCTCGCTGAGAGAAGCAAGACGGGGAGGGAATGAGAAGGGCTGTGAGCGATCATGTCCATCACTGAGGTACTGGCAGTTTTGCAGATGCTTTATAAGAAGGGGGTGAAGTTAAGCTGTTTCTCTCAGGAGAAAAAATAGGATACATGCTGAGGTAGATGAAGGAGGACACATGAATTTCATAAATGAAAGAAGCCATACGAATGTCACTCAGCATAGCTTATTTCTCTCTGCTGATGAGGAGGGAGGTCTTTGCATAACTAATTCAGGCACGGAGACCTGCCAAGTTAGCTGAAATCAACTCCACTCTGGCTGTTGATAGGAGTAACAATAAAGAATCTACTTTGATCTCTTCTTTGATCAACAAAACTAACTTCTGCCCTTTCCTGTGGTCAGACTGAGGACTCATGGCTGCCCTTCTGGAACGGACGCTGCATGCATGCAGGCACAGCTCATGGGCCTGGACAGCCAGCGCCCTCGGGGCCTCTGTGGGCCATCCCACCTCACTGCCCGGCCACTCTTACACGGACAAACAGCGTTTCCATGACTCACCCAAACATTTAACAATGGAGAGATGCTCAGATTCTACAATCACACAATTGTTTTAGATAGACAGCATTTGAAGAGTGAAGGGTTTGGGCTGGATTTACCCCACCTAATTTAAGAGGACCAGTCTACACCATTTGACTTTACAGTGAATGGAGAGATATAGGTGAGAGTTAGGCCTCTCCAGAAAGCTATTCAGTCCCTCTGGGATCTGAACTGAACCACAAGAGTGTTGAGATTCCTCAGTTTGGTGGAATGAACTTGGACATTAAACAATTTTATGGTGCTGGAACTACCTATTATATACATATACAGCCCTCAACAAAGAAGCCTCTGAACTGTAATCTCTACAAGTTTCTTGTAACCTCTACAAGTTTCAATAACTGTTCACAACCCCATAACACAAATATCTGGCTCACTCATGTGCCATCACCATAGACGCATGGCATTGTTGTGATTACTGTGAAAAATGAACTTCCATTAGCATGCAATTGCATTCAACTGAGCTGCTGACAATCTCCCAGGCCTCTTAAAGTCTGCAGGACAGGAGAATGGTAAAACCCCATAACACTAAATGAGATCAAGCACATGGAGTCAGAAGTAATCTCAAGAAAAAGAAACAGATCCTCCCTAGGAAGCAGGGTAGTCCGATCTTTGGCTAATGCAGTACTGTTGCCAAAAACATACTGCTTAATTTGCTGCTATTTTAAAGCAACCAAATAACTTTGAGTTTCAGCTTTGATAGTTCCTGACTTGTGTGATGGTGCTCAGGAACAACTTTCTATTGATATATAGTCTCCAATTGTAGTATTTCTATTTTTGATTTTTTTTTAAATTTTTCCTTACTATGTAACTCATTCTGAACTTTGTGCAGTCTGTCCTCCTGATGCCATCACTTTTCTTTATGAAGTTACCTAAGTGTTTATAGTTAATCAGGAAATAGATTGATGAAATTAGTTTTCTTCACATTTGTTCATGGAATGAGTAAGTTCAAACACACAGAAATAAATTCCTTACTGGTCCCAAACACTTTCATTTATATGTGACAGGTCACTTACTTTTCCTGCTGAGTAAATACTAGTATGATGGTACGACACAGAAATATGGTGTCACCATTGCTATCTCTTTTTGATTTCTCATTTAAGGGGACTAAAAGAATATCCCAGGAGGCTAAGCTGCCAAAAAAAATAACATAAAACTCATTGTTTAAGACAGTAGTAGAACAACTGCTTTGAATAAAATGAGATCAATCTATGATTTTCCATTCCAAGGAAAAGGAAATCTATAGGCTGAATCAGATTTGGTTAGTTACAGAAACAGATATGTCATGTCAAGCTATTCATGTAATCTGCAACCTAACTGCTGTGAATTTTCTACAAGAATTTCCAATTGGCACCTTCCTCAGGTAAGTGTTCACATCATTATCATGTCTTTGAATAAGTCTACGTCAAGGCTAGAAATAGACTCAGAACTAGACTGAAAAACAGGAGAAATAAGTTCTTATCCAGTTTGTCAATAAGCAACTACAGTCTTAGGAAACTGATTTAGTCTCTTCCAGTTTCTGCTTTCATTTCCTCTCTTAATCCCTGTCAATATTACTTGGAATTGGACAGTATTTGCTGTGGGGACTGTACTTGAATGTGTGCATGCACAGCACTTGGCACAGTTGGATCCAGATCTTGGTGGTGACCACTGGGTGCTACTGAAATACAGACGACTGTAACAGTCTAAGCAGTTTTCCCCCCTCCCTCATGTCAACTTCATCTCCACCAGGGGAAAAAAAAAAAAAGGAAAAAAATCCCAAACCAGCCTAATAAATATGTAAGTAAAGTAGTCCACTCCTAGTTCAGATTATTACACCAATAAAAGGTTCAAAAAAATGCTATAGGTTCTCTTTAGACACTAATGTTGGAGAAAATTCAAAGAGAAGCAAAAACTATCAAATTATCCTGAATTAAGAATTTCAGCATCCTGATTGTTTCAGCTCTTCTCTGGACCTTAGTTTCCTGGCTTTTTTCAGATGCCCATTTCATACACATAGAGATTGCTTTTACATGGCCAAAAACTGCTCTTTTTTTCTTTTTTTAGAATCCTAATCTATGTAGTATCATGCAGCTTTGAATATTTTTACTTCTTGGGAAAAGCAAAATCTAGGGCATTTCAGTAAGCATGTAAAAAATTACTTTGTCTGGAGAAGCAAGGGAAGGAGTTAAAGCTAAGATGAACCAAACACATGAATGCACTGTGCCTGCTGGGGTCTGGCTGTGTATTCATTATACAAGGTCAGGGTCTTACTTCCATTCCTCCTAGTGTAATTTAGGTAAAGCCACCACACAATGCCTGACCTTTCCATGGGACAAGCTCCCTGCCTCCCTACTGACATGCTGCAGTAAATTTGTGTGTAATTAAACATAGTGTTCCAACACGCCAGGTCTCTGTGGCAATCTGGCCTCCCCTCTCCAGCTGACCTTTCAGATTGAATCCAGCACAAACCACCAAGGCCGGGAAGTGGCTAGTGTCGGAGTGCGGCACGATAAAGCAGGGCATGTCTGTACAGATTAAAACATGCTGCTCCCTGCCTTTCCTTCCACTTGGGCCTGCATTGCACTGCACGCTCCACGGTGAAAGAGGGGCAGGAGACATGGCAGAAGAGCAGCTTGGCTCCTTCAGCTACCCCTTGGGCATGAAATACCTCCAGGGCCCCAGCTGCGATGAGAACCCAATGGGCAAAACATTGAGTAAGAATTCAGGAAGACCAGGGCATGCTATAAGGAGCTCTGGATCTGAACAACAGTATTGGGAGGATGGAGGCTCTTCACAGAAGTTGGTTGAATGTGTGGTGGTTGGCCTGGCCTGATCTAGTCATCTATCAGACAGCATAACTGCTCTGGGTCATGAAGGTAGGAGGAGATGGGGAATAGCCAGATCAACGGTCAGAGAATTAACTGCAAGAATCTCATCTAGTCCACGGGGGTTTGCCTAAAACCTCAGTTGGGACTTCTACTTATAGGAAGCTGTAGGAAAATAATTTTGGTGATATTGCACCAAATGGTGATATTGCACCAAAAGAGAGATGTTTATGCTTTGGAGAAAAAATGCAGTGCAACAATATTGGGCATCTGAAGATATTCTTTGGAGGCTGCAGATATTTTTCTGAAAGTACAAGAGCTAGCAGCTGTTGCACAGGACTTGGTGACAAGGCTGAGAGTCAACTCGCCTATCTTCACCCAACTATATCTGTGTTTGAACTAGTCTTCTACTTTTATTTTATAGCCAAAGAGAGGAACTGAATATTCAACCCATCTGGCCAGCCTGAACAGCTAGACTGGATATAGGTTTCAACCATTTAGATTTATGTAGATTGGTTAGAGAAATCCCACCCTAACTTCTTCATTTACCCACTGACCAGTGAACACCATTCCAGTGATATAAGGGGATCTCAAAGGTCCTTTAGGGCCCTGAAAGTCAGACCATCTGTTCCCAGCTATATCAACGACAGTATATTTGAGTAAAATGACCTCTTTGTGCCTCATTTTTTCTAATGGAAAAAAAAAGACAGTGTAACAATAATATGAAAAACTGTGTTCCTCTAAATTACAGTAGTATATTACCACCAGCTATGACTAGCATTGTCTAGAATAATAGAAAGTGTGGGAAGCCTGAAGATGAACAATTTTAAATAATTTTCTAATGTTCCTTCAAGCAAATGGTTCCGGATACCTCCCCTAGAAACATTTCTTAGCCATCACAGGCATTTAGTATTACAATTAACTTCCTGTTAGTCAGAAACATCCTTATCTTGCTGTTTCTTTTCTACATCAGGAATGAAGGCACCACAAAGGGAAAGGGCACTGCAATATGCTTTCAGACCTGTTTCCATCATTAGAAACTCTTGTTTGTCATCACCTTCCTTCACAGTCTTTCCTAACAAGGAAGTGGCAGTATCCTAGGCATCTGAAGAAACTTTTGGATTCAAGATTTTCAGGTGCACCATATCAAACTGATCACGAAAATCTTATCACACAACCTTTCCCTCTGCTTTCCTGTTGCTCTCTGTTGTTAATAATTCTCAACCCCATCTTGCTCATGGCTCATGACCCCTTTGTCCTTTAGAAGTTTCATGATGTTTTCTCCGTCTTTACATTCCATTATTTTAATGGGGAGAGAAGTTAGATTTATAGTATGGTAATTGTCAGCACCAGAAGTAAGAAACAGAAAGACCTATTTTTGTAGGTCATCCAGCCATTTCCCTTGCCAGTGTCTGAATGTTCCTTCCTGCATATGTTCCTCTGTTTTGCTCAACATGCCTGTGACTCTCCTCAGCAATGGATTTTTCACCCTTTCCTTTGGGAGACCATGGCTTTATATACCTCACTTCCAGGAAGTGTTTTATTCCTGATATTTATTGTGAGTTTTTCTTTGCTTAATTGTATCCCATTACTCTTAGTTATATCCCTGTGGAACCATCTTAAATAATTCCTTCTGTCACTGGCATCTTTCCCCTTCAAGTCTATGTATTTATTTCTTGTCCTGTTAATCACCCTTTAAGAAAACCACAATCTTTCAGCACCGTCATCCTTGAGATATAGAGAAGAAGTCTCCACCTAGTTGAGGTCCTTTTTCCTGTTCTGAAAATCACAGAGATACACAGGCAATTTCCTTTGTATATAAATGCAAAAGATAGTAAAGAGACACTGGTTAAGCTTTACCATCCGCTGAAAGAAGAGTGTTAGAAGAAACAGCTGAAAGAAAGGGACTTTCACTGAAGTTACAAAATCCATGTAGTAGTCTAAAAACCGTAACTATTGGAATTCTCTGGTACTGATTTTTGTGGGATCTTGGGAAAAGTGGCCCACATTGAACTGGCCTCCATAGAAAAAAAGGGGTTTTAACCTTTACTTTATCCTCCACGGTGAATGGTATACTGCAAGACTCATCTAAAAGATACAATTAAATAAAAGACCTGAAAGACCTAGGAGTATCAAAGCAAAACACACGGACTGAATCAAGTAGGTTGGTTCTTTCTGTTCTCCCCCCAAACAAATTATCAGTTTTCAAACTTCTCTATACAGACTCAGAAAGATGCAAAGTTCTTGCTGGATGAAAAATCTGTTTCCTGCCCACTTCCAGTTTTAAGTCTGTATTTTTCAACTTCTAAAGATCTAAAATATAGGATTTCAATTCAATTATAGCATGCAGATTTGGTTGCAAAATGCCTGTTAGTGCTAGGCATCAGTATCGATACTTCTTCCTGTATCACCAGGGTATAATGAGGATTACTTAGTTAATGCTTGTAAAGGGCTGAGAAGTGCTGTTTAAATGTTATTCTTATGAGCTCTTTGGTTCTTGGGGCTGTTTTCATTTCTGTTGAAACTGCTGCTAATATTTCCTTGACCTGTTGATTCAGCTGCAGCACCTTTGGCAAGAGACCTCCCCTTTGAGGCTGCTGGTATTTCATCCATTTGATTCATACTTGAGCCTGAAGCACACTTATTTACAATCAGAATTAAAGCACGGGACAAGGGTTGTTGAGTTAGTTCTTAAGCCCTGGCCAAAAAAACTGCAAAGCAAAAATTATCGGAAGATGAGATGGAAAACAGACAGAGTCTGTCTGTATGGAGTCTCTCTTGTCAACATCCTCCTTTTGCAGCAGTTGGAGTGGGAGGAAGAGATGTAAATCAAATCCAAAGGAGTGTTAGATAGAGTAGAACTGACATTTGAAGCTGTAATACCTTAAAGTCAATATCATTATCTCTGATATTTACTGTAGCATACAATGCTTGGATGAAATGGTAAAGTTCACCTATTCTTCCCATACACACTATATTGTCATATGTGCTGTTGCACACACACACACACATGTGTATATATAGAAATTGGAAATGGCTTCGCCTATCTCAGGGTGTGATGAATCATTCTCAGAGAGGACTATTTCTGTCCACTGACCGTAAAGGGAATCTAGCATAACTAGTCTGTTGGCCTTCAAGGTTAGGACAGATAGATGTCACCCCAGGTTCCATTTTTTAATTTAGAGTGGAAAGATTATACATCTTTAATAGAGGGGGAAATGTTGAACATGGAACCAGGGACTTCTGCAATCTCTTCCTAGCTCTCAAATGAAACTCTGAAGTGGTCTCATGTAAAACTTATCAGATCGGTGTGGGATCTCAATCACTTAATTTAGGCACTGAAAATGCAGTTATTTCTAAATACATCCATCAATTTCCTGCTTCATCAATGGCTGCCACGGAAGGCTTCCAGGGAAAAAGCTTGGGTAATGTAACCACTGGCCCACTTTTGCTCAGGTCACTATACCAGTAATGGAGGACTTGGAGCTGATATATTTGTTCCTAATACGAGGATATCCTTTACACTGTTAATTGGATACTGTTTTATATTTGTTGAACTCCCTTTCCTGGTCTGACATGCACTCCTTAAGGAAAGCCAGAAAAGAGACATCCATGTTCTAAGCAAACTCTATGCTTAAGTCCCCTTTTCATGTGAAAGAATATGTCTCCCCATTTATTTTACACATCTTTAAACAACATATCATGTTCTGTTGTCTCTTAAAGCGAATCTCACCTCAACACCACTTGTGGCAAGCTGAGCTGTCCTACGCTGAGCACAAACCTTCCTCCTCCAGCCACACAGAGCACAGACTGAACTCTTGGTAAGTCTCTGGGGTCCCAGTCACTCACATGCTACACTATTGCCACAGCATTGTCTCAGGAAAGGCATTTTTCAGACTGAGAAGAAAGTGCTGGTGATTACAGCAAGAGACACAAATGTCTTTGAGTGGATGGAGACTACAGGACTATTGCAAGAGATGCCACTGTTTCTAGATGCCAGGTTTCTAGATGCCAGAATATTCCATACCACAAGTGACTTTGGCTGTTTCTCCGAAGAAATGATGAAACACACAAAAATGCAGAAGCACCCCCTGCCAGTTCTAAGTTTCATTATTAATAAGCCCAGAGTTACCTCTCCAAGAAATGACCACCAAGATGACATCGAGGGCCTCGACTTCAAAAGGAATCCTGCTCATTTTCATGCCTTTGCAATTTTACATGAATTAAACACTTTAATGTGATCAAGAGATGCATTCATCATGTATGGCATTATCTTGGGAGATAAAGTTTTTTTTGTTTGTTTTCTTGATGGAAATATTATTTCCACTACTTTGCCATTACTTGATAGTTTGGTCTTCAAGAATAATCACTCCTCTTACTACAGCACCAGCCAAAGTGGAAATAGCAAAACACACAGAGAAACAGAGAAGACAGTGCTGGTATGAATGAAAAATCCTGCAAAGCACCTTCCGTTTTTTAGAGGGGATTTGAAAAGCTGTCAGTTTTCTGCTGCAAGCTAGCTAGTTCTCTGTACCTCTAGCCACAACAAGGGATAATGAAGCTTTCCACTTCTTACTTCTTTACCCGAGCTTCTCTTAGTCTTCTTGACCAAGTCTGAACTTGACAGCCTGGCAACTGGGAAAGCGAGGTAGGCTTTGCTATGAATTCTTCCTCAGCTGCTCTCAGGATTCATTATTCCAAGCCATGCACTTGGATGGCAGGAGCTGACTTTTTGTAGGACAGAGGACCCCTGTTGGAGTAGATTTGTTTTTCATGACAGGGTGCATAACAAACTCTATTGGGAAATGACGTTTCCTGCCATGGACACACCAGTTCCAATGAAAAGAAAAAAGGTGGCACGTCCTTCCCTTTTTGGTGGTATGCATGCTTACCCAGATGCTCTTTCCCCACAGTCCCTGTAATGGGTAAAGCCTTGTTTGTTCATTAAATATTGCCGATGGGAAGGTTTTCAACAGTTAACTGCTTATACCCCCAATATCCTGTTGAAGGAAAAAAACAAGTATAGGAATTTCCTGTTAAGTTAACAATTGCAGAAGAAACCAGCTCCAAAAAAGGGCAAAATGGCATTCCCCCTCGCATGAGAACACACATATCAGCAGCAAAGTCACGACCCCAACGCAGAGGAAGACGACGATCTTCATCCCCACGACCACCAGAGGACTAACGAAGACCCCCTAGCAACAGGCCTCGCAGTCGTAAGAAGACACCAGGAGGTGCCACTAAACCCGGAACTACTAGGCTATAAATCGAGACTCTGGCGGGCTTAGGAGCGCGCCGTTGGCGGAGCAGGAGACTCCCCGGCCGCCCAGCGCTGTTTTACTTATCACTGCTTGCTGAATTGCTCAAATAAATTGAAATTCGATCTACCTTACCCACGATGTGTCGGGAATGATTTCTACCAAAACTAATTTATAACAGTCCCCAGGTCTCAGCTCTCCATTTGAAAAGCTTTCCTTGCTTTAAGTATGTGACAAGGTCTGGGCTCCAGCTTGCCCCCTCCTTTTTTTCACTTGTCTATTTATCAAACACTAACTAGTTTTCACTATTGGCAAGGAAGCCTTTCTCACTTTGGCTATTATTCTCTGAACTGCAGAGTTTCTCTTACTTTCTGCCTCATGGATTCCCTTCAAATCTCACTTGAATTTTTCTTTTTCCCTACAATAATGGGACTAGACTCGGAGGTCCTGAGACTCAATTTATGCTCAGTCTGTTAAGGATGCTTCACTTTCTCACTGCCCCCATCTTGAGGAAGCTGATGTCTCATTCACCTGAAGTATGATAATTTTTAGCTATTCTGGGAAACTCACTTGGAACAGCTTGGAAGCTGTTCTGCAAAGTGTTTTGTATTTTAAAGTGCAGATTATTGTTTCCATTGTAGAAGCATCAGGCACCTTAAATGAGCTCATTCTACTCATAAGAACTGCAGTCTCATTTTACTGCAATAAGTCCATTGGGTCCAACCTCTGCTGATCCTATTGATCCACTCTGGCAGCCTGAAATAACTTTATGATGGGTGGAAATCCCTGCTGGAGAAATTCCTCATCCCTCTGATAGGAGGAGGAATGTAGTGTGTCCGTGCAGCTCTTTCAGCTGCTCCTGACAGAGGTATGGGAAGCAGAACCCAAGCTAAAGTCAGTGGGAGGTTGCTCTAGACTAGTTCAGGCATGCTCCACCCTAGTCTTAAGAAGCTAGGCAAACAAAGATAAGTAGTTTTAATCCTATCCTCCCCTTCTCTATGATCTCCCTTCTTAACATGGCAATAGGAACAAACAAACAATGAACTTCATTTGGCTTCGTTTTTTGGCTGAGACTAAAGCCAATGCATAATAGCAGGCCTTTGGAGATCACTGTTCCAAAAGCTTTAACTCGCCTTTCCTCAGGACTCTCCCACATCCTTGTAGTCCTTATCAAAAAGGAGAACGAATGGGTTAATGCTCCAATACACTGTTAGGTCATCCCGTACACATACTGGGTTAAGAGTTTTGGATAACTCTTCCCATCCCTTTTTATTGGATGGCATGTTCCAGTCTGCCAAAGAAGAGTAAGACCCAAAACCAGAAAGCAACAGGATGGCTCTCCGCTTTCTGCTGCCAGGGAAGATCTGAACAGAAGACGCCTGTAAGCTACCTGCTGCTGTCTGTAGCCAGGAGAGGGAAAGGAGAGCTAAGAGACTCACCAGTAAATCAAGATCTAGTTCACCAGGAGATCTCATTTAGTTAATGGCATTCTAGGTCACCTTTGCATTTTCTGCCTCAGTTGCCCTATCTGAAAAAATAAAAGCAAAGATAAACTGAGATGGTTTTGTGGCTTCAAGAAAAATATTATTGGCTTCCTTTGGAGGCCCCAGATTGGAACTTGCTTGCTGGACAATATAACTGCCTCAAAGCAGATCCTAGTCTCGAGGTGTGTATCATCAGTTCAACAGCTCCCAGTACTGTGAGATCTTGACCTCAATTAAACCCATATCCTATGGAATTTAGTGGGAATAGCATGGGTGTGCCTTATATGGAATTCAATCAGGTTTATAGTTTAATAAACAAATCTGTGTGAAAAGGGGCTAATAAATAAGAGAATTACTGGAAGAGCAAGCTGCCTTTCATAGACAGAAAAGGGCCCTAAAATAATCCAGAATTTTAGTTATGGTAGCTACAAAAAGGGGATTTTTAAGTAAAAGACAAAAATACACCTTTAGCAGCATGTTATTTACCCATTTAATTGATATTCACTCTCTGAGATGATGCATTTTAGTATCAGAGTAGGATAATCTATTGCTTAGTAAACAGAATGATCTAAAGTAGAGGTGGAAGAGATCTACCGGGACAGATTTTTCAAGCAATTTACATGCTCCCTTATATATACAAAATATGAGCACCGTTGCACACATTCTGCAAATCTGCATCAATGCATATGCAAATCAGGCTATTGTGTAGGGTATTGTGCCCATTCAGGGATTCAATTGGTGCAATTAACCAATTTCTACGCCGAACTCCTGTAACTGGGCATGCAAATTAATGCAATTGCATGCAAAGCTTACACCAGCATTTACATACTTAAATGTTCTGTGTATCTAGTCCATTAAATAAGGGTCTGTTTTAATTAGACTGTCTAATTCAAGCCAGACCAGATCACAATGTACTTGGAAGTTCAGTACATAAAAACAAAAACATATTTTCTGATATGCTATGTTGTTCAAAACCACCAAGAGCTCTCCACTGCTTCCCCTGGATTATGAAATTGCAATCACACCCTATCAGACCTTAACACAGGAAAGACATTTCTCCTGATGCTCAGTCAATTTTTTTCCTTGCTTAACTTTATCTTATTTCCCCTAGTCATCCTCCCACTCTAAACACCATCTCCTACAGAATCATAAAGTGGCTGCTGTGTTTGCTTAACTCAGTTGCAATATTTCTAGGAAATTAATTGCATCTGTACGAAGAAAACAGATCAACGTATATAGAAAGGGGATCATATTCTAGGGGTCTTGTTGGTGACAAGAGCCCTATTTTGGCAAGTCTAGACACAAACATGTCCTAGTAAAAGCAAACCTTGAGCAGCATCTTTCCTGGTACTCATTAGACCTTGTATAATAATGCGATGTGTTTCCTCAGTACATCTCAAAGTCAGGCTCATGGAGGCCCTATTTTACAGACAGAGAAGGTAAGGCAGAGAAGAGGATGCATCTTTCACAGGCTGTCACAATAAATCAGTAACCAAGCAAGGATAAAGTCTAGATCTCCTCAGACCAAGGCCAGAAGTGAAACTGCAAGAGGAGGAACTTTCCAAACAATCACATCCAAAACCCTTTTTCTCCAGCTGGACATGCCCTGGTAGCTCACTGCAAGCTTAGGATGTGCTCAGACACAGTGGACTGATCTTTGCATTCAATGCATTAGTCCTGTAAGTAGTACAATTCAGCCTTCAGCATTGCCAAAATCATGGAGGCACTAAGATTGGAAGGGGGTCATCTGGTGCAGGCTCCATCTAGAGCAGCGCCAGCTTAGATCAGGGTCCCTTCCTTCTTAACACATATATATTTCTGTAATATAAAAATGATTTTTATATAGTTTTAGTCCTTTGATAAATATATTCTTTTTATAAGTACAGAATGTTTATTTTCATAATGCAACCATGTCATGACAAAAGGGGAAAAAATAAAGCCTATAAAGGCCAAAATTTGTTTAGCTTCAAAGATGAGGGTTATCTACAGCTTTCTTTATATGGGTGATAGTGCTAAACCAGTATAAACTCATGGTACTTTACTGAGTTAAACCCCTCTAGTTACAAAATCTGCTTTGGCGAATGGCTTATAAACATTTTGCTTTATCAGACTTACGTAAAACTACGTTTTGCAGATCACATATCTTAGAGCTATACTAGAAGCACTTACTCTGTGCTCAAGGTCCCCTTTCCTATATATCAAACAACAAAATAATGAAGAATTATACTGAATTGCTAAAATATTAGAGAGAGAGGAGGAGGGAGAAACACATTTTTGCAATATTTGGAACCTAGTGTCACTGGGATTTTTTTAATGCATAAGAGGCAGAGTAATTTTGCTCTAGTTCCACATTAATTCCTGCACAATATGCATTGGGAATATTATTTTTTTACAATATGTTTTAAAACCAGGCCTGAAAACAAGCAAAATCCATTACTGACTTACAGTAAATTCCTAAAGGATTCTACGTACTTCTGTTCCTACTTCAAAATGGCTTTACACGCACACACACAAACAGGTTCAGCAAACATGGCAGTATATTTTAAGATTCACTATCCTGAAGAAAATAAGACAAGAAACAGTAGACCCTATTCAGCAATTTTATTGTACTCCCTTAGCTTCCAAACCTCAAAAGCACAATGGGTACTTACAGCACACGATCATTTTTAATTCCTAGGAAGTGATTTAAGATGGGAACATTCCTAACGATGACTTCCAACAACCCATTCCAACATGGCCCTGTTAGTAGAATTAAACACTCTGGTAAGGCTTGTAGCCTTATTGATACTTCATATTTAATATAAAGTAGAATTAAACTTTTAAAACTATTCTATGCTGTTGTCAGGAAAGGTTAGTAGCTGAACTGTAAATCTGTGACCATATATACGTGTGTATGCATATATATATACACAGGCTGTATAATACTACAATAACAGAAAAGACAAGTGATCAATCTGGTTTCCCTTAATTAGAAAGGGATGGGGAAAATGAAAGAAAAGATAGTGTTATACTGAATATTATACAGATAGGGAAGAAAAACAGGAGATCTTACTTAGATGTCTGGACAGAATATATAAACGTGACTATTGAAGCTGCTCCTTAGAATTAAAGGGGTTTTGACTGTATCCTAAACATATTTCTGGTTGCAAAACTGGAAAACAAATTGGAAGACTGATGAATGAACCTCAGACCTTCAAAACACTGAGACTGAGTAGCTGACTTTATATACCGAAAGCCCTCAATGCGATACAAAAACTAAAAATACCACAAAGGTTTTCATTAGCTAACAACAGTCATTTTCCAAGCCCATGACACTTTGTAGTGCTGTTACATCCGGAAAGATGTGTGTAGGTGAGCACAAAATGGCACAGACATTGGATGTCAGCACTGTCTAGCTCTTTCCCTACATGATTTGGCTCAGGATCGGCCAGGTAACTGAACTTGCATCACACTGCCACGGCTCCTACTCTGCTGTCAGCAGCCAGGGCAGTGAGCAGCACAATTTGCCAGCACTGTCACATAATGAAAGGCATGTTAGACAAGTGAGCTTTAGAAGCCTTCTTTGGACATCACAGATGGGCAATTGAGGCCAGGAGAGTTAATTTTTGAGGTTTTGCAAAGAGATTGCACTTTTTTCCAATTTGAGCCTTCTAGGGTAAAACCAGTGCTCATCCTGACTCCCCTCTGAGCTCAGATTCCTGTTGCTTCTCAAAATCTCACGTTGTCTTCGCTCTGTGGTAGTTTATGTTGCGTTCCTTTCACCTCAAGCATCTCACCACAAAGCACACAGAATCGGAGCTCACCTTGCTCAAAGTCTTGAATCTGCAATAAACCCAGGAAAGAAGCTCCAAGGCTGGGATTTGAATTAGGAAGCTGCCAACTTTTGTTGCTTTACTCTCCACAGCTGCCTAGATGTGACAGATGTGGCAGAGACGAGCCCCAACAGAGGGATAGGCTCTCCTGGGTCCTGTGCCACACCACGTCACCCACAGTGCATGCAAGGGATCGGGAGACACAACACATACCCTTTATGTATGCACATATATATATCCCTCCCTGTGTTGCACGTTCCACACTAAGCCAAAGTTTGGGAGATAAGAAGCAGCAGCAGTGAATTCGAGTGGAAACAGCAGAACAGAAAGGCATTTTGTTGTCACAGGCAAGATTTTTGGTCTCTCTCCCACTACTTCCCTGTGATGTTTTATTAATGTATAAGAAAAATCTAAACGGCCACGGAGATTTCCCCATCAAATGCAGGGGAGGAGGAAGACTTCATCACAGTTCTATTTTTAAAGCAAGAGAAGGGGAAAAAAAGTGATTTTATATTTAGACTTTCAGACAAAGAAAGGAAAGATGGAGCTAGTAGAACGGTACCTTCAGAGTATGCTTGTGTTAATGGGATGCTGATAAAGCAAGCCCTCAGCCTTACAAAAATAAAAGACCACTGGCTTCTTCTATAAATTGCTGTGTCATTTACATATAAATGACTCCCCTCCTCTTTCTTTCCTTTGGACTTTGTATTATCTCCATCTATTCTGCCAGACAATAAAACAGCTGAACTCATCACCAGAATTTATAGGCCAAGGATTTGCTCTGGTCACCAGCCTAGGGCGATGCAACACAAAGAGGTTCAGTCAGGTCTAAAGAGAAGGAAGTAGTGTGTGTGCATGTCTTTGTGATGGGGAAGAAACTGAAGAGAATTATTTCCAATGACAATTCTCTTATCATGGCTACAAGAGACGTATGATTGTCGATGTGTATGGTCACGTATATACAGCTGAATTTGGGGATGTTGATTACGAGATTCTTTGACGTCCTATACTCAACTTGCTTGTGAAATAGTAAGCCTGAGTGTAAAAATCGGGTTTAAGCATTTAAACTGCCTACTAAAGCACCATACCTGCTCCTGTGAGAGTTGTGCTCCTGTGCTGCCTTCTCCGGCATATGAGGCTTTATTCTGGTGTCTGAGGAATTTATGGATGCGTTCAGCAGCTACACATATGTTAGCATGTTCTGGCTTGCTGAAAAGCCCACGAGTGCTGCCTGGGACTAAGAAGGCTCTGCTTGTCAGAACATCTGTATGATCGTTAGCGTGTGGATCTGTGTGCTCAGGTACGCATTGACACCCACTGCCTGGTACACAGTTATGTCATGTTGTGCGAGTGTGTTCTGCCTTGTTTGAAAGTCTCGGTAAGAGTGTGTATATCTGCCTTTAAAAATTGCATTGCCGCAGCATATAAATATTTATATATGTAATTGTCATAAATCTGTCAGCTTGGTGTCCTGGTTCCAGTTAGGACAGAGTTAAGTAGCTCATAGTAGCTGGTAGGGTGCTATGTTTTGGATTAGGATGAGAAGAGCGCTGATAACATGCTGATGTTTTAATTGTTGCAGAGCAGTGTTTACACCAGGCCAAGGACTTTTCGGCTTCTCGCTCTGTCCTGCCAGCGAGCAGGCTGGGGGTGCAGCAGGAGCTGGGAGGGGACAGACCCAGGACAGCTGACCCAAACTGGCCAAAGGGGTATTCCATACCATCTGACGTCATGCTAAACAATATATAGGGGTGGCTGGCCGGGGTGGGGGGGCCGGCTGCTCGGGAATAGGCTGGGCATCGGTCAGCGGGTGGTGAGCAATTGCATTGTGCATCACTTGTTTTCTTACACATTATTATTGTTAATACTATTACCATTATCACTATTATTATTATTATTGTTATTATTATTTTTCCTGTCTTAATAAACTGTCTTTATCTCAACTCACCGGCTTCACTTTCCCGTTTCTCTCCCCCATCCCAGAGAGGGAGGGGGGAGGGTGAGCGAACGGCTGTGTGGTGTTTAGCTGCCAGCCGGGTTAAACCACAACACTTGGCAAACATATGAGTCGCCAAGGTAACTTTGGGAGATTTTTATTGAAGAACTCATAAGCTGGAGTTGAGGAATAGCTGAAAGAAATGAGAATTAATGGCTACTCAACATCACTATCATAAAGTTAGTTATCCCAAGTTTCAGAAAATGAAACAGACAGCATGTCTGCGACCACAGACACAGTTTAAGTACACCAGACTTGCTAGAAGCTCAATGCTCCAACTAAAACTAACTTGGGTACTGGGTCAGTGCTGCTGGAGAACCCGGGGCGGTCACGCTTAGGAAACGAAAGGCTGTTGCCCTTCTGCACTGCACCGTGATTGCTTTTGGAGGAGCCTTTGGGATTTTCAGCTGGCTCTCGTATGTGTGCCAGCTTACAGCAAAGTCCTTCACAGAAAAATGCTTTCGTAATGGAAACCTCACTTGAGTATATGGCAAGTAAGCCTTTGTCGTCGTTACTCTGAGGCACCTGGTTGCACCATCAGCTTTGCTGTGTTTTAGCTGACAGGAGAAGTGCAGTCTTTTGGTATTGCAGAGATGTTACCAGAGACTGAAAACACTTTTTCCTTATGGCTTGCCTGCACAGGGAAGTCTTTTCAGAGTAAGCTAGGCAGTGTTCACCTGTGGCCCACTGGCCTCTGCTGGCTCTCAAAAAAAGCCTTTCACAACGTAACACCGTTAATTTCTGAATAAACCAGCATCCCCTGATGTTCCCAGTCCTGCTTCCCCTGCCCTGGTTCCCCAGTGCAGACAAACCCTTCTGCCATGTCCATATGGGCTTGGTGCTGGAGGCTCACCATACAGGGTTGGCATACGCGTCTGCCACAGGACTTCATCAAAGAGGTGCTGCCTCCAAGCCACTTGGGTTATCTCTGGTAATACTTCAAAAGCACTGAGTTACAGGACACGGGGTTTGTTACCGAGGGATATGCAAAAGTTTCTTACAACCACAGAATGTCCTGAGTTGGATGGAACCCAAACGTGGGACTGCTCGTAAGTCTCTGTCTACCACTAATAACTGCCTTACTAAGTAATAATAATAAAAAAAAAATCTTGTGCATCTTGTAGGGGGAAATAAGATGATTTAAAAAAAAGCTTTAAAAGATGTGGTGACACTTCCTGTGTGCTGTCCCAGGTAGCACACCCCTAAAACCTGCCAACACAACCAGTGTTGGGTGGTTTTACAGCACTTGATTCAATGGCAAGTGCATGGAGCCACAGGTCCTCCTTGGACAGGAAAGGGGATGGTGAAAATTGAAGCAAACCCTGAAAGAACTGGCAAAGTGGGCCAGGGGTGTGTGAGGCTGGGGCTGAGGCACAGTGCAGGGGCTCACCACTGCATGGACACATCTGCATCCTGGGGAGACCTCTGCAATGTCACAGATTCACAGATTTCTCTAGGTTGGAAGAGACCTCAAGATCATCGAGTCCAACCTCCGACCTAACACTAAGTACTCCACTAAACCACATCCCTAAGCTCTACATCTGAACTTCTTTTAAAGACCTCCAGGGATGGTGACTCCACCACCTCCCTGGGCAGCCCGTTCCAATGCTTAATAACCCTTTCGGTAAAGAAGTACTTCCTAACATCCAACCTAAAACTCCCCTGTCGCAACTTTAGCCCATTCCCCCTCGTCCTGTCACTAGGCACGTGGGAGAATAGACCAACCCCCACCTCTCTACAGCCTCCTTTCAGGTAACTGTAGAGAGCGATGAGGTCGCCCCTGAGCCTCCTCTTCTCCAGGCTGAAGAAGCCCAGCTCCCTCAGCCGCTCCTCATAAGCCTTGTTCTCCAGACCCCTCACCAGCTTGGTCGCCCTTCTCTGGACTCGCTCGAGCACGTCCATGTCCTTCCTGTAGCGAGGGGCCCAAAACTGAACACAGTACTCGAGGTGCGGCCTCACCAGAGCCGAGTACAGGGGCACAATCACTTCCCTCGACCTGCTGGCCACACTGCTTCTTATACAGGCCAGGATGCTGTTGGCCTTCTTGGCCACCTGAGCACACTGCTGGCTCATATTCAGCCGACTATCCACCAATACTCCCAGGTCCTTCTCTGCCAGGCAGCTTTCCAGCCACTCATCTCCCAGCCTGTAGCTCTGCTTGGGGTTGTTGCAGCCCAGGTGCAGGACCCGGCACTTGGCCTTGTTGAACTTCATACAGTTGGCCTCAGCCCATCGCTCCAGCCTATCCAGATCCTCCTGCAGAGCCTTCCTGCCCTCGAGCAGATCGACACACGCACTTAGCTTGGTGTCATCTGCAAACTTACTGAGGGTGCACTGGACGCCCTCATCCAGACCATCAATAAAGATATTAAAGAGGACCGGCCCCAGTACCGAGCCCTGGGGGACTCCACTAGTGACCGGCCTCCAACCAGATTTGACTCCATTCACCACAACTCTCTGGGCCCGGCCATCCAGCCAGTTTCTAACCCAGCGAAGCGTACGCCAGTCCAAGCCCCGAGCAGCCAGTTTCTTGAGGAGAATGTTGTGGGGAACGGTGTCAAAAGCCTTACTGAGGTCAAGGTAGACCACGTCCACAGCCTTTCCCTCATCCACCAAGCGCGTCACTTGGTCATAGAAGGAGATCAGGTTCGTCAAGCAGGACCTGCCTTTCATAAACCCATGCTGACCGGGCCTGATCGCCTGCTTGCCCTGCAAGTGCCGCGTGATGACCCTCAAGATAATCTGCTCCATGAGCTTCCCCGGCACTGAGGTCAAACTGACAGGCCTATAGTTCCCCGGGTCTGCCCTCCGGCCCTTCTTATAGATGGGCGTCACATTGGCTAGCCGCCAGTCAACCGGGACCTCCCCCGATAGCCAGGACTGCCGATAAATGATGGAAAGCGGCTCGGCCAGCTCCTCCGCCAGTTCTCTCAGTACCCTTGGGTGGATCCCATCCGGCCCCATCGACTTGCGCACATCCAAGCTCCGTAGCAGGTCGCCAACCATTTCCTCATGGATAGCGAAGGCCACATCCTGCTCCCCATCCCCTTCCACCAGCTCAGGGCACTGGGTGTCCGGAGAACAACCGGTATTGCCGCTAAAGACTGAGGCAAAGGCGGCATTAAGCACCTCAGCCTTTTCCTCATCCTTAGTAACTAGGTTCCCCCTCGCATCCAGTAAAGGATGGAGATTCTCCCTAGTCCTCCGTTTCGCGTTGATGTATTTGTAAAAGGATTTTTTGTTGTCTTTAACGGCAGTAGCCAGATTGAGCTCCAGATGAGCTTTGGCCTTTCTAATTTTCTCCCTGCACAGCCTCGCTACATCCTTGTAGTCCTCCTCAGTGGCCCGCCCTTTTTTCAAAAGATTATAAACCCTCTTTTTTCTGCTAAGCTCCAGCCGCAACTCTCTGTTGAGCCAGGCCGGTCTTCTTCCACGCCGGCCCGTCTTTGGGCACGTGGGGACGGACCGCTCCTGTGCCATCACGATTTCCTTCTTGAGGAGCGCCCAGCCTTCCTGGACTCCTCTGCCCTTCAGAACCGCCTCCCAAGGGACTCGGCCAACCAGCGTCCTGAGCAGCTCAAAGTCAGCCCTCCGGAAGTCCAAGACAGCAGTTTTACTGGTCCCCTTCCTGGCCTCGCCAAGAATAGAGAACTCTACCATTTCGTGGTCACTCTGTCCCAGACAGCTTCCGACCACCACATCTCCCACCAGTCCTTCTCTGTTTGTGAAGAGAAGATCTAGCGGGGCACCACCCCTGGTAGGTTCACTGACCAGCTGCGTCAGGAAGCTATCTCCCACGCTCTCCAGAAACCTCCTAGACTGCTTTCTCTGTGCCGTGTTGTGTTTCCAGGATATGTCCGGGAAGTTGAAGTCCCCCACGAGGACAAGCGCCGACGATTTTGCAACTTCTGTCAGTTGCCTATAAAACTCCTCATCCGTCTCCTCATCCTGGTTCGGCGGTCTATAACAGACCCCGACCAGGAAGCTAGCCTTGCCGGCCTTCCCGCGGATCCTAACCCACAGGGATTCAACCTTATCATTCCCAGCCTGGAGTTCCACAACATCAAAAGATTCTCTAATGTAGAGAGCCACGCCACCACCCCCTCTGTGCTGCCTGTCCCTCCTGAAGAGCCGATAGCCAGGCATTGCAGCACTCCAGTTGTGGGAGCGGTCCCACCACGTCTCCGTGATGGCAACCAAGTCGTAGCCTGCCTGCTGCACAATGGCTTCCAGCTCCTCCTGTTTGTTACCCATGCTGCGTGCATTAGTGTAGATGCACTTCAGCTGGGCCATCGCCTTCTTCCCCAGCCTAGCCATTGTTTCCCCCGGCACAGCTCCAACAAGCCTTATTTGAGCCCCGTCCCCCTTCTTTCCTAGTTTAAAGCTCTCTCTATGAGCCCCGTCAGCTCCTGGCCTAGGATCCGTTTTCCCCTTGGAGATAGAGACCCATCTGGGGCCATCAGGCCGGGTGCCGAGTAAAGCTCCCCATGGTGAAAAAACCCAAAATTTCTATGCTGGCACCAGCCTCTGAGCCACCTATTAACCACATGAGCTTTCCATGTCCTCTCCGTGCCTCTCCCTTCCCCCGTAGGGATAGACGAAAACACCACCTGCACTCCCGCTCCCTCCACCAATCGTCCCAGCCCCCTATAGTCCTGTTTGATGGCCCTGAGGCTTCTCTTTTCAACATCATCGCTGCCAGCCTGGACTATCAAAAGCGGGTAATAGTCAGAGGGGCGAACCAGGTTTGGAAGCTTCCTGGTAACGTCTCTGACCCTGGCCCCAGGGAGGCAGCAGACTTCCCTATGTGTGGGGTCAGGCCGACAAATAGGGCCCTCCCTTCCCCTGAGGAGGGAGCCGCCCACAACAATCACCCTTCTTTCTTTCTTGGTGGAGGCAGTCCTGAGGCGTGGAGTCAACTTCCTCACCTCAGGCATCCTCCCGGGTAGGCTTCCTACCTCATCCTCACCCACGGGTCTCTCGAGCTCCAGGGCCTCAAACCTATTGTTCAAGGGCACCTGGGAAGGCGGCGCCGGCAGGGGAGGGCATCTCCTGCGAGGTCGAGCAGGGACCTGCCTCCATTCCTCCTCAACTCGCAGGTCCCCTCCCTCTGCCCGATGGCAACAGGGCAGGGGGTCCACCCCCCTTTGGAGCGTCTCACCCTGGTCCCTCTCCCTCCGGTCCTGCAGGGAGTCACTCCACCAGTCTATCTCCCGCTCGCACTCCCTGATATCCCTCAGTCTCTGCACCTCTACCTTGAGTTCCGCCACCATGCGGACCAGGTCGTCCACCTGCTCGCACCTCACGCAAGCAGTCTCCCTGCCTCCTGCCGATGGCAGCAAGAGGCTCATACACTCCCCGCATCCGGAGACCTGAACTGCCGCATGTTTGGACAGGCAGTCGGTCTGGGTGTGCACTGACTTCCTAGAGAAGGCACCGTGCCTGGTGGAGACCATTGTAGCCCAGCTGACAGGAGAGTGCCGTTAGAGGAATTGTCCCTATGGGCGGGTGTGAGCGCTCCGCCCTGCCTGCGCCAACTGCCTGCGCCAACTGCCTGCGCCAACTGCCTGCGCCAACTGCCTGCGCCAACTGCCTGCGCCAACTGCCTGCGCCAACTGCCGCGTCACTCCCTGTTTGCTGGCCCTGGTCGCTCGCGCTCCCTAAGTGCTGCCTTTGAACGGCCGGGGGGAGAAGCTGTCGCTGACGCTGCTGGCCCCGCCTACGCCTCGTCAGCCTCCCTCACGAGGGCTGCCGGTGCCTGGCGGCTCCCTCACGTAGGCTCGATGCCCGAAAAATAGCCCTGCCTGTCCCGATCCCGCGCTCCGCTGCAGCACGCATCTGCCCCGGAGCCGGTCGCCTCGGCAAGTGGCTCTGAAAAGGCGGTGGTGCCCGATTTAAAAGGCCCGCCGCTGACGCTGTCGCTGACGCTGCTGGCCCCGCCTACGCCTCGTCAGCCTCCCTCACGAGGGCTGCCGGTGCCTGGCGGCTCCCTCACGTAGGCTCGATGCCCGAAAAATAGCCCTGCCTGTCCCGATCCCGCGCTCCGCTGCAGCACGCGTCTGCCCCGGAGCCGGTCGCCTCGGCAAGTGGCTCTGAAAAGGCGGTGGTGCCCGATTTAAAAGGCCCGCCGCTGACGCTGTCGCTGACGCTGCTGGCCCCGCCTACGCCTCGTCAGCCTCCCTCACGAGGGCTGCCGGTGCCTGGCGGCTCCCTCACGTAGGCTCGATACCCGAAAAATAGCCCTGCCTGTCCCGATCCCGCGCTCCGCTGCAGCACGCGTCTACCCCGGAGCCGGTCGCCTCGGCAAATGGCTCTGAAAAGGCGGTGGTGCCCGATTTAAAAGGCCCGCCGCTGACGCTGTCGCTGACGCTGCTGGCCCCGCCTACGCCTCGTCAGCCTCCCTCACGAGGGCTGCCGGTGCCTGGCGGCTCCCTCACGTAGGCTCGATGCCCGAAGAATAGCCCTGCCTGTCCCGATCCCGCGCTCCGCTGCAGCACGCGTCTGCCCCGGAGCCGGTCGCCTCGGCAAGTGGCTCTGAAAAGGCGGTGGTGCCCGATTTAAAAGGCCCGCCGCTGACGCTGTCGCTGACGCTGCTGGCCCCGCCTACGCCTCGTCAGCCTCCCTCACGAGGGCTGCCGGTGCCTGGCGGCTCCCTCACGTAGGCTCGATGCCCGAAAAATAGCCCTGCCTGTCCCGATCCCGCGCTCCGCTGCAGCACGCGTCTGCCCCGGAGCCGGTCGCCTCGGTAAGTGGCTCTGAAAAGGCGGTGGTGCCCGATTTAAAAGGCCCGCCGCTGACGCTGTCGCTGACGCTGACGCTGCTGGCCCCGCCTACGCCTCGTCAGCCTCCCTCACGAGGGCTGCCGGTGCCTGGCGGCTCCCTCACGTAGGCTCGATGCCCGAAAAATAGCCCTGCCTGTCCCGATCCCGCGCTCCGCTGCAGCACGCGTCTGCCCCGGAGCCGGTCGCCTCGGCAAGTGGCTCTGAAAAGGCGGTGGTGCCCGATTTAAAAGGCCCGCCGCTGACGCTGTCGCTGACGCTGACGCTGCTGGCCCCGCCTACGCCTCGTCAGCCTCCCTCACGAGGGCTGCCGGTGCCTGGCGGCTCGATACAGATATCGGTCACAGATACAGCTGTCATAAAACTTAAATACAACAGTCATCCTTTCATTTCCAGCTAGCTATTTGATTTCCCTTCTATTATTATTGTTGCTGTAAGAAATGGTCCAGCAATTCGTGCCACTAAGGGGTTTTGAAGGGTTAACATTGAGGCCTGGGTTTAGGCGAGAAGAGAACAAAGGGATTTCTTCGGAGAAAAACTGCTGACTTTGCACGAATGTGCAGTAACTTCTGACAGCCGGCCAAGAGACCACTAGATAAGGAGGAAGAATATGAGCCTCCCTGTCCGAGCGGCCCCCGAGAAACTAACAGAGACTGATAAGCAGGCGCACCTGGGAGGACTTCGGATTCGGGAAACCAATTATAATAACCCTGCCTCTTCTAGAAGTAGTAATGAATATGTATTAGCCTAGGAGCATAAAAACCAGCCGCCTTACGTAACAGGTGTGCGTCCCGGTGGAGCAGAGACTCCCGGCGCACCCAGCGCTGTTTGCTTGCCTCTATTCGTTTAATAAATTGTAAACTCTGATTGTAATCCTATTTGGGACTCAGTCATTTATAACAATTGGGGGCTCGTCCGGGATGGTCTTGGTTCCTGAATTCTGACTTGATCTAGGAGGGGCGCCCCCACCATTTGGTGGCTCCTGTTCGAGTCAGGTCAGGGCTAATGCCATCTTGAACCTGAATAAGGGCAAGCAAAGATTTAGATTTTTTTATGAGCTCCCTTTGCCGGCTGCAGCACTATATTTTGCCCGTAATTCTGCGCGTGAAGATCCGAACGAAGACGACGGAGTCGTAAGTATTTAAGGCGTATACCGTTCGGTTGGGTGGGTTTCGGTTGCCTGTGTGTGTGAGAGTGTGACTGAGATGGAACGTAGTTCCGAAGCGATTGTGGAGGTCTTCTAACCGCGGTTCCAATCTCCCGCGAGGGACTTGGCCGGTGAAGGACCGAAGCGATTCCTATAGGATTCGTGGGTGGGTGATAGGTCCTAAACCCCCTGCAAGACACTCTCACTAAGGCAACCAAGGGCTGTAGGAATTGCCACAGTAAAATTCCTAGATGGGTCAGACAAAATTGAAGACCCGGGACCAGAGAAAAGGGAGCAAATTACCAGACATACCACCAGAAAGTCCATTAGGGATAATGATTAGAAATTGGAACGATAGGGGCCCCAGAAAAGGGAAAAAGTAAATTAAAAATGGTTCAGTATTGTATGACAGAATGGCCAAAGGAGCCTTTAAGACCACATGTCTTTTGGCCCGTTTTCGGATCCTTTGAAGACTGGGTTTGCCAGGCCTTAAATATACATGTTAATTCAAAGGAACCTTTTAGCCAGGAGGAAAGTGATTATGCAGGATTATGGATCAGGATCTCACGTCCTTTTCCAGCCTCAATATTTACACTAAAAGCAGACGAGAAGTTTGACGAAGAAGAGAACAAAAAAATAAAAAATAAAAAAAAAAGGAAAAAGAAAAAGATGATGAATGGGAGTCATTGGATAACCTACCACCTCTGTATCCTAACAATCCACCCCCGGTGGTGCATCTTGTAATCCTGTTTTGTTCTTAAATGTTTTGACTGTGTCAAGGAGGAAGGTGGGAGCATTATCTAAGTAACAGTTTAGAAGTTTGGGTATATTCGCGGTGGTGTTCGGTCAGTTTCCCAAGTATCGGGGGAGAGGGGCTGACTGATTATCAAAGTGGTAGAATGGAGAGCCACTTCTTTGGTGGTTCGGGCCTGAGCCCTGGGAATTTGGTAAGAAGGGGGAGAGCGAATTTATTTAGGCCTCAATACCTTTTTAAACCCCCATCTTGACGGATACACAGGAGTGATTCCTTGTTTTGTGTAGGCTTACTAACAAAGTGCATGAGAAAAATTAGCATTTGGCTTGAAATTCGGTCTTATTGAAATGTAAATTTTGTGGAAAAGGTGGTATTGTTTGTCTAGAAGACAGAAGGCTGAGTGCTTCAGGTGTTTTTCCGAAGTCCTGCGGATTTATGATTGGAATGGGGCTCATTAATAATCTGAAATAGTAAAGTTTGTATGTGGAAAGAAGAGTTTAATCCCAGAGAATTGGGACATTTGGGAAGAAGATTAGGAAAAGATAGTAAAAACCTGCAATAAAAAGGTTTGCGTGGAAATTGAAACAAGGGACAGTAACTAATATAAATAAATAAAAGGGAATGGGAAATCAAGGAAAAGGGGAAAATCCAAAAAAAAAAAAAAAGACGTCCTAAAAAAGAAAAAGCCTCCTTGGGTGCATATTGGCACATTGGAAGGATATTGTTAGAAATGGGGGCACAGAAAGCAAGAGGACTTTCACTAAGTATTGCAATCAATTGTGGCCACTATATAAACTAAATGGCCACTTTATGGATCAATCGACTATAACAGTGTCTTGCAATTAATGTTTTTGAGGAGAGAAGGAAAATAGGATGAAATGTTGTATAGTGATATGTTGTTTCAGCATGTTGGAGGGAAAAGGTTTGGAATTAAATTGGCCCCTGACTGAGCCTTTGGTGTTGGCATTAGAAAAGTACGGGCTGGAGAAAGATAAAGGAAGTGTTAAAAGGGTTGTTGAAGGTGTTAAAGGTTGTGTGGCATGTAGTATTTAACAGAGCTGTTTGAAGTTGAATGAGCAGGGGAAGAGGATGTAGGAATGCTAATAGTTCCGTCTCAACCCGAGGCTGAGATCTCTAAATCGCGGGTGTGAGCCCTCTGGGGCAGGGGGACCGTGATGGGTCCGAGAGAGTTGTCGTGGAAACAGAAAAGCAGCTAACTTTTGAAACAACCTGAGTTCCTGTGTGAGCTCAGATTGCCAATGGGACCGCTCAGGGAACTTTCAACGATTGCATTCCCCTGACCGACCCCCTCACTGAGACCCTAATCACCCCGGAAATTATGTAAATACTAAAATCTGGTTAAATTGGCTATTGGGAATTGAGAATCTGTTCCAACAAGGTCCAAAAGAAACCCCTATGGAATTTATGGAATTTTTGAATTTCTGGACCAACTTTGAAATGCAATGAAAAAAAAAAAAAAAAAGGACCTGGCTTAAAAAAAAAAAAAAAAAAAAAAAGAGAGAGAGAGAGGCAACTGGCTAACCTCTTTCCAGGGCAATCAGCCCCTGATATCAGAAAGAAATTGTCTTAGGCTGCAGGACAAACAACAGTCAGGAATGATGGGGACCTGGGGCATCTACCCTAGCAGGTCCACTAGTTGAAATAAAGCTAGGAAACGAAGACAGAGGCTTGAATTTTTTGTTGGTTATGGGAGCTTCTTTCTCTGTGTTAATTAGGCTGTAAATGTAATAGGAGCAACATATTCAGTGTTAAATAGTTTAAAAGGACGATTAGGAACTAAGACAACTACAATAATTGGAGCCACAGGGAAAGAGGAAGAATGGTCATTCTTACGACCCCTTGATTTGCGTTTTGGGGGTGAGGAACTAACCCATAAATTTTAGTATGTACCAGAATGCCCGATGCCACTCTTGGGATGGGATCTATTAGCCAAATTAGATGCAACAATAACCTTTGAGGATGGAGAATTAATAATGAAGGTACCTGAGTCCAAAGTAGGCCAAATCCTAATGATCAAAGATAAACCCTTTGTTAATATTCCAAGAGAAGTAGAAAATGCAGTTATAGCAACAGTACGGGAAACAGATATACCAGGGAAGTCGAAACTGGCACAACTGGTAAAGGTGGAATTAAAGGAAGGAGCCAAACCTGTTTGAATCAAACAATATCCACTTAAGATAGAAGCTAGGCACGGGAATGGTGAAAATTATTGACAAATTTCTCAAATATCAGATTCTGGAAGAATGTAAATCGGAATACAATACTCCAATTTTTCCAGTAAAGAAGCCGAATGGCGAGTATAGATTTGTACAAGATCTTAGAGCAATAAATGAAATAACAAAGGATATTCACCCGGTAGTAGCTAATCCTTACACATTGTTAACATCTGTGAAAGGGAAATACAAATGGTTTACCGTGATAGATTTAAAGGATGCCTTCTTTTGCATACCTCTTGATAAAGATAGTAGAAAATTATTTGCCTTCAAATGGGAAAACGTATTGAAGTTTTTGGACCACATATGGTAACAACCGTTTTGGAACAAAGGAGGGGGGGGGGCACTGGTTATCACCCAGCTGGAAGATGAAATATCAGGCAATCCTAACTGAACAAGATGACATAACCTTGAAAACGACTAACCTGTTATATCCAGCAGTATTTCTAGGAACCGTTCCAGAAGAAGGACCGTTGGAACACAATTGTGTGGAAATAATCGAACATACGCCAGCCACAAAGATTTGAAGGATGTACCCCTTGAAAGGTATTCAGTGGGAATACCACACTCCGTGGCACCCACAAAGCTCAGGGAAAGTAGAAAGGATGAATCAAACAATAAAACAACAATTGGCTAAGTTAATGATCGAGACACAGCTGCCCTGGACGAAATGCTTACCATTGGCACTTTTAAACATAAGAACTAAACCACACAGTGAGACTGGTTATCATCATATGAAATGTTATATGGTATGCCTTATTCTCAAGGGATGCCCCTAGGGAACAATGTAGTTGAGGATCATAGTATCCAGAAATACATAATTACCATTGGAAGGAGATTACAGGAGATAAGAGAAATTGGGATGATGACTCAGACACCACCTTTAGGATTTGCTATTCATAAAATACAACCAGGAGACAAGGTCTTAATAAAAACCTGGAGAGAAGAATCATTGAACCCCCGATGGGAGGGACTGTACCTTGTTTTACTTACTACTGAAACAGCTGTGAGAACAGCAGAAAGGGGTTGGACCCACGCATCCAGAATAAAAGGACCAATAACTACCGAAGCCTGGAGGGTTGAGTCCACTCCTGGGGAACTGAAACTGAGACTAAAGAGGAACTGATATCCCAGCAATGAGGTTCTGCATGAATTAAGGGCACTGGATAAAGAGGACAAGGCTGAAGGGAGGAAAGGGAGAAGGCAAGACCGGGGTAGGACCCTCCACTGCGGCGTGTATGGTCTACCGAGGGAGGCAACCCCTATGGGTATTGACCGCCGAGTGAGAGTGCCTCGACCGGACTTCTCCCACACCAAGATCAGTTTGTCCTGAGAAAAATAACATGAGAACCTTTTAAACCCATAATAAAATTGTGATTAGTTTTTCCAGGAGCTGGATCACCCTGAAGGGCTGAATGGTAACACAAGCTTTGAAAGCGGGCCCAACCCCATGATTGAAGGCGCTTCCCACACTCTCAAGATTGGACGGCGAAAAAGGCTTATAATATGACAGGTCGCCAAAGAGAACTGAATTGTGACTGTAAGTGGAAACCCAACGTGGGAGCTTGGAAGCGTGCATATACGAGTACAAACGGGGCAGACATTGTAACAGGACCACTCGGTAACAAGGACACTCTGTATTATCACGCCCCAAAGGGTAAAGATGGATGGGATGGTCATTTTCCAAACGGGACGTGGGCCCTAAAGGGACATTATTGGGTGTGTGGCAAACATGCTTACAAGAGGCTACCTGGAAACTGGTCGGGAATATGCTATGGGGGGTACATAAGACCCTTGTTCTTTTTATTGTCACAAACACAAGGAAATCATTTAGGAATAAGATTATATGATGACCTGAACAGAGTAAAACGATCTATTGATACTTCCTTATCCGGGGATAGTGCCCAAAAATGGGGAAAGGATGAATGGCCTCCTGAAAGAATCATACAGCATTATGGGCCAGCTACCTGGAACCCAAATGAGTTGATATCAGGAGCCCGAGAACCTATTTATAATTTGAACCGAATAATTAGGTTGCAAGCTATCCTCGAAGTTGTAACAAATCAAACAGCGACAGCCTTGGATCTTTTGGCTGACCAATCCACTCAAATGAGAAATGCTATATTCCAACATAGAATGGTCTTAGACTATTTACTAGCAGAAGAAGGGGGAGTGTAAGAAATGGTCCAGCAATTCGTGCCACTAAGGGGTTTTGAAGGGTTAACATTGAGGCCTGGGTTTAGGCGAGAAAAGAACAAAGGGATTTCTTCGGAGAAAAACTGCTGACTTTGCACGGATGTGCAGTAACTTCTGATAGCCGGCCAAGAGACCACTAGATAAGGAGGAAGAATAAGAGCCTTCCTGTCTCCCTGTCTCCCTGGACCACGAGATAAGGAGGAAAATATGAGCCTCCCTGTCTCCCTGTTCGAACGGCCCCTGAGAAAGTAACAGAGACTGATAAGCAGGCGACATCGGATTTGGGAAACCAATTATAATAACCCTGCCTCTTCTAGAAGTAGTAATAAATATGTATTAGCCTAGGAGTATAAAAAAGTAGATGCCTTACGTAACGGGTGTGCGTCCCGGTGGAGCAGAGACTCCCGGCGCACCCAGCGCTGTTTGCTTGCCTCTATTCGTTTAATAAATTGTAAACTCTGATTGTAATCCTATTTGGGACTCAGTCATTTATAACAATTGGGGGCTCGTCCGGGATGGTCTTGGTTCCTGAATTCTGACTTGATCTAGGAGGGGCGCCCCCACCATTTGGTGGCTCCTGTTCGAGTCAGGTCGGGGCTAACACCATCCTGAACCTGAATAAGGGCAAGCAAAGATTTAGATTTTTTTTATGAGCTCCCTTTGCCGGCTGCAGCACTATATTTTGCCCGTAATTCTGCGCGCGAAGATCCGAACGAAGACGACGGAGTCGTAAGTATTTAATGTGTATACCGTTCGGTTGGGTGGGTTTCGGTTGCCTGTGTGTGTGAGAGTGTGACTGAGACGGAACGTAGTTCCGAAGCGATTGTGGAGGTCTTCTAACCGCGGTTCCAATCTCCCGCGAGGGACTTGGCCGGTGAAGGACCGAAGCGATTCCTATAGGATTCGTGGGTGGGTGATAGGTCCTAAACCCCCTGCAAGACACTCTCACTAAGGCAACCAAGGGCTGTAGGAATTGCCACAGTAAAATTCCTAGATGGGTCAGACAAAATTGAAGACCCGGGACCAGAGAAAAGGGAGCAAATTACCAGACATACCACCAGAAAGTCCATTAGGGATAATGATTAGAAATTGGAACGATAGGGGCCCCAGAAAAGGAAAAAGCAAAGTAAAAATGATTCAGTATTGTATGATAGAATGGCCAAAGGAGCCTTTAAGACCACATGTCTTTTGGCCTATTTTCGGATCTTTTGAAGACTGGGTTTGCCAGGCTTTAAATCTACATGTTAACTCAAAGGAACCTTTTAGCCAGGAGGAAAGTGATTATGCAGGATTATGGATCAGGATCTCACGTCCTTTTCCAGCCTCAATATTTACACTAAAAGCAGACGAGAAGTTTGACGAAGAAGAGAACAAAAAAAATAAAAAAATAAAAAAAAAGGAAAAAGAAAAAGATGATGAATGGGAGTCATTGGATAACCTACCACCTCTATATCCTAACAATCCACCCCCGGTGGTGCATCTTGTAATCCTGTTTTGTTCTTAAATGTTTTGACTGTGTCAAGGAGGAAGGTGGGAGCATTATCTAAGTAACAGTTTAAAAGTTTGGGTATATTCGCGGTGGTGTTCGGTCAGTTTCCCAAGTATCGGGGGAGAGGGGCTGACTGATTATCAAAGTGGTAGAACGGAGAGTCACTTCTTTGGTGGTTCGGGCCTGAGCCCTAGGAATTTGGTAAGAAGGGGGAGAGCGAATTTATTTAGGCCTCAATACCTTTTTAAACCCCCATCTTGACGGATACACAGGAGTGATTCCTTGTTTTGTGTAGGCTTACTAACAAAGTGCATGAGAAAAATTAGCATTCGGCTTGAAATTCGGTCTTATTGAAATGTAAATTTTGTGGAAAAGGTGTTATTGTTTGTCTAGAAGACGGAAGGCTGAGTGCTTCAGGTGTTTTTCCGAAGTCCTGCGGATTTATGATTGGAATGGGGCTCATTAATAATCTGAAATAGTAAAGTTTGTATGTGGAAAGAAGAGTTTAATCCCAAAGAATTGGGACATTTGGGAAGAAGATTAGGAAAAGATAGTAAAAACCTGCAATAAAAAGGTTTGCGTGGAAATTGAAACAAGGGACAGTAACTAATATAAATAAATAAAAGGGAATGGGAAATCAAGGAAAAGGGGAAAATCCAAAAAAAAAAAGACGTCCTAAAAAAGAAAAAGCCTCCTTGGGTGCATATTGGCACATTGGAAGGATATTGTTAGAAATGGGGGCACAGAAAGCAAGAGGACTTTCACTAAGTATTGCAATCAATGGTGGCCACTATATAAACTAAATGGCCACTTTATGGATCAATCGACTATAACAGTGTCTTGCAATTAATGTTTTTGAGGAGAGAAGGAAAATAGGATGAAATGTTGTATAGTGATATGTTGTTTCAGCATGTTGGAGGGAAAAGGTTTGGAATTAAGTTGGCCCCTGACTGAGCCTTTGGTGTTGGCATTAGAAAAGTACGGGCTGGAGAAAGATAAAGGAAGTGTTAAAAGGGTTGTTGAAGGTGTTAAAGGCTGTGTGGCATGTAGTATTTAACAGAGCTGTTTGAAGTTGAATGAGCAGGGGAAGAGGATGTAGGAATGTTAATAGTTCCGCCTCAACCCGAGGCTGAGATCTCTAAATCGCGGTGTGAGCCCTCTGGGGCAGGGGGACCGTGATGGGTCCGAGAGAGTTGTCGTGGAAACAGAAAAGCAGCTAACTCTTGAAACAACCTGAGTTCCTGTGTGAGCTCAGATTGCCAATGGGACCGCTCAGGGAACTGTCAACGATTGCATTCCCCTGACCGACCCCCTCACTGAGACCCTAATCACCCCGGAAATTATGTAAATACCAAAATCTGGTTAAAATGGGAAACGAGAATCTGTTCCAACAAGGTCCAAAAGAAACCCCTATGGAATTTTTGAATTTTTGGACCAACTTTGAAATGCAATGAGAAAAAAAATGGACCTGGCTTAAAAACAAACAAACAAACAAACAAACAAACAGAGGCAACTGGCTAACCTCTTTCCAGGGCAATCAGCCCCTGATATCAGAAAGAAATTGTCTTAGGCTGCAGGACAAACAACAGTCAGGAATGATGGGGACCTGGGGCATCTACCCTAGCAGGTCCACTAGTTGAAATAAAGCTAGGAAACGAAGACAGGCTTGAATTTTTTGTTGGTTATGGGAGCTTCTTTCTCTGTGTTAATTAGGCTGTAAATGTAATAGGAGCAACATATTCAGTGTTAAATAGTTTAAAAGGACGATTAGGAACTAAGACAACTACAATAATTGGAGCCACAGGGAAAGAGGAAGAATGGTCATTCTTACAACCCCTTGATTTGCGTTTTGGGGGTGAGGAACTAACCCATAAATTTTAGTATGTACCAGAATGCCCGATGCCACTCTTGGGACGGGATCTATTAGCCAAATTAGATGCAACAATAACCTTTGAGGATGGAGAATTAATAATGAAGGTACCTGAGTCCAAAGTAGGCCAAATCCTAATGATCAAAGATAAACCCTTTGTTAATATTCCAAGAGAAGTAGAAAATGCAGTTATAGCAACAGTACGGGAAACAGATGTACCAGGGAAGTCGAAACTGGCACAACTGGTAAAGGTGGAATTAAAGGAAAGAGCCAAACCTGTTTGAATCAAACAATATCCACTTAAGATAGAAGCTAGGCACGGGAATGGTGAAAATTATTGACAAATTTCTCAAATATCAGATTCTGGAAGAATGTAAATGGGAATACAATACTCCAATTTTTCCAGTAAAGAAGCCGAATGGCGAGTATAGATTTGTACAAGATCTTAGAGCAATAAATGAAATAACAAAGGATATTCACCCGGTAGTAGCTAATCCTTACGCATTGTTAACATCTGTGAAAGAGAAATATAAATGGTTTACCGTGATAGATTTAAAGGATGCCTTCTTTTGCATACCTCTTGATAAAGATAGTAGAAAATTATTTGCCTTCAAATGGGAAAACGTATTGAAGTTTTTGGACCACATATGGTAACAACCGTTTTGGAACAAAGGAGGGGGGCACTGGTTATCACCCAGCCGGATGATGAAATATCAGGCAATCCTAACTGAACAAGATGACATAACCTTGAAAACGACTAACCTGTTATATCCAGCAGTATTTCTAGGAACCGTTCCAGAAGAAGGACCGTTGGAACACAATTGTGTGGAAATAATCGAACATATGCCAGCCACAAAGATTTGAAGGATGTACCCCTTGAAAGGTATTCAGTGGGAATACCACACTCCGTGGCACCCACAAAGCTCAGGGAAAGTAGAAAGGATGAATCAAACAATAAAACAACAATTGGCTAAGTTAATGATTGAGACACAGCTGCCCTGGACGAAATGCTTACCATTGGCACTTTTAAACATAAGAACTAAACCACACAGTGAGACTGGATTATCATCATATGAAATGTTATATGGTATGCCTTATTCTCAAGGGATGCCCCTAGGGAACAATGTAGTTGAGGATCATAGTATCCAGAAATACATAATTACCATTGGAAGGAGATTACAGGAGATAAGAGAAATTGGGATGATGACTCAGACACCACCTTTAGGATTTGCTATTCATAAAATACAACCAGGAGACAAGGTCTTAATAAAAACCTGCAGAGAAGAATCATTGAACCCCCGATGGGAGGGACTGTACCTTGTTTTACTTACTACTGAAACAGCTGTGAGAACAGCAAGAAGGGGTTGGACCCACGCATCCAGAATAAAAGGACCAATAACTACCGAAGCCTGGAGGGTTGAGTCCACTCCTGGGGAACTGAAACTGAGACTAAAGAGGAACTGATATCCCAGCAATGAGGTTCTGCATGAATTAAGGGCACTGGATAAAGAGGACAAGGCTGAAGGGAGGAAAGGGAGAAGGCAAGACCGGGGTAGGACCCTCCACTGCGGCGTGTATGGTCTACCGAGGGAGGCAACCCCTATGGGTATTGACCGCCGAGTGAGAGTGCCTCGACCGGACTTCTCCCACACCAAGATCAGTTTGTCCTGAGAAAAATAACATGAGAACCTTTTAAACCCATAATAAAATTGTGATTAGTTTTTCCAGGAGCTGGATCACCCTGAAGGGCTGAATGGTAACACAAGCTCTGAAAGCGGGCCCAACCCCATGATTGAAGGCGCTTCCCACACTCTCAAGATTGGACGGCGAAAAAGGCTTATAATATGACAGGTCGCCAAAGAGAACTGAATTGTGACTGTAAGTGGAAACCCAACGTGGGAGCTTGGAAGCGTGCATATACGAGTACAAACGGGGCAGACATTGTAACAGGACCACTCGGTAACAAGGACACTCTGTATTATCACGCCCCAAAGGGTAAAGATGGATGGGATGGTCATTTTCCAAACGGGACGTGGGCCCTAAAGGGACATTATTGGGTGTGTGGCAAACATGCTTACAAGAGGCTACCTGGAAACTGGTCGGGAATATGCTATGGGGGGTACATAAGACCCTTGTTCTTTTTATTGTCACAAACACAAGGAAATCATTTAGGAATAAGATTATATGATGACCTGAACAGAGTAAAACGATCTATTGATACTTCCTTATCCAGGGGTAGTGCCCAAAAATGGGGAAAGGATGAATGGCCTCCTGAAAGAATCATACAGCATTATGGGCCAGCCACCTGGAACCCAAATGAGTTGATATCAGGAGCCCGAGAACCTATTTATAATTTGAACCGAATAATTAGGTTGCAAGCTATCCTCGAAGTTGTAACAAATCAAACAGCGACAGCCTTGGATCTTTTGGCTGACCAATCCACTCAAATGAGAAATGCTATATTCCAACATAGAATGGTCTTAGACTATTTACTAGCAGAAGAAGGGGGAGTATGTGGAAAACTGAACGATTCTAATTGTTGTCTACAGATTGATGATAATGGAAAAGTGGTCAAGCAGATAACAAAGGAAATTAGAAAGTTAGCCCACGTCCCAGTACAAACTTGGAAGGGTATGGATTGGGATTTCTTTTCATGGTTGCCTGGTGAACCATGGGTTAAAAGGATGCTGTTTTTATTTTTATGTGGTGTAATGACATTATTGTTTATACCTTGTATGATACCTTGCTTTACGTTGTTGATACGGCGAGTAATAAATAGCACCCAATTTGTGATGACTTCAGTGGAGAGAAAAGGTGACGTGTCGATAATGATGCTTAAGAAGTGGACACCCCGAGAACTGACTGATGAAATCCAATTGTTACTGACAAAGGTTGAAGGAGAGACACGAATTGATGATTAAAAAAAAAAAAAAGGGAGGAATTGTAAGAAATGGTCCAGCAATTCGTGCCACTAAGGGGTTTTGAAGGGTTAACATTGAGGCCTGGGTTTAGGCGAGAAAAGAACAAAGGGATTTCTTCGGAGAAAAACTGCTGACTTTGCACGGATGTGCAGTAACTTCTGATAGCCGGCCAAGAGACCACTAGATAAGGAGGAAGAATAAGAGCCTTCCTGTCTCCCTGTCTCCCTGGACCACGAGATAAGGAGGAAAATATGAGCCTCCCTGTCTCCCTGTTCGAACGGCCCCTGAGAAAGTAACAGAGACTGATAAGCAGGCGACATCGGATTTGGGAAACCAATTATAATAACCCTGCCTCTTCTAGAAGTAGTAATAAATATGTATTAGCCTAGGAGTATAAAAAAGTAGATGCCTTACGTAACGGGTGTGCGTCCCGGTGGAGCAGAGACTCCCGGCGCACCCAGCGCTGTTTGCTTGCCTCTATTCGTTTAATAAATTGTAAACTCTGATTGTAATCCTATTTGGGACTCAGTCATTTATAACAGGGAGTATGTGGAAAACTGAATGATTCTAATTGTTGTCTACAGACTGATGATAATGGAAAAGTGGTCAAGCAGATAACAAAGGAAATTAGAAAGCTAGCCCACGTCCCAGTACAAACTTGGAAGGGTATGGATTGGGATTTCTTTTCATGGTTGCCTGGTGAACCATGGGTTAAAAGGATGCTGTTTTTATTTTTATGTGGTATAGTGACATTATTGTTTATACCTTGTATGATACCTTGCTTTACGTTGTTGATACGGCAGATAATAAATAGCACCCAATTTGTGATGACTTCAGTGGAGAGAAAAGGTGACGTGTCGATAATGATGCTTAAGAAGTGGACACCCCGAGAACTGACTGATGAAATCCAATTGTTACTGACAAAGGTTGAAGGAGAGACACGAATTGATGATTAAAAAAAAAAAAAAAGGGAGGAATTGTAAGAAATGGTCCAGCAATTCGTGCCACTAAGGGGTTTTGAAGGGTTAACATTGAGGCCTGGGTTTAGGCGAGAAGAGAACAAAGGGATTTCTTCGGAGAAAAACTGCTGACTTTGCACGAATGTGCAGTAACTTCTGACAGCCGGCCAAGAGACCACTAGATAAGGAGGAAGAATATGAGCCTCCCTGTCCGAGCGGCCCCCGAGAAACTAACAGAGACTGATAAGCAGGCGCACCTGGGAGGACTTCGGATTCGGGAAACCAATTATAATAACCCTGCCTCTTCTAGAAGTAGTAATGAATATGTATTAGCCTAGGAGCATAAAAACCAGCCGCCTTACGTAACAGGTGTGCGTCCCGGTGGAGCAGAGACTCCCGGCGCACCCAGCGCTGTTTGCTTGCCTCTATTCGTTTAATAAATTGTAAACTCTGATTGTAATCCTATTTGGGACTCAGTCATTTATAACATTGCTTTTATTAGGAATTCACTAGGGCTCCTGCTTCATGTCTCAGCTTAAGGCCAAGTACTGCAGCATCCACTTGCACTTTCAAGCGCTATGTCAATTTATTTAAGTACATATTCCTCTTAAAGTTTTGGTCTTCAGGTAGCGAAAGTGAAATGACTAAAATATGTTATATCTCTCAATATATTTATACATATATGTAAGTACAAATGTACGGAGCTGTAACTGTGTGCATGTATACAGATAAACATACCTATTAATCCACCCATGTACGTTCACACCCACACATAGAAAGAAGCCCATTTCTATAACCTTAAATCTGAGGAAAAGCTTTTGGTGGGCTGGAGAGCTGTGTATAGCGAATGAGAGCCTTCCCCGTGGTAGGAAGCAGGATAAAAAACGACCATAAGCTCCTGAGCTGTGGGTAGCTCTGCACCCCAGCACCACCAGGCGCTGTTTCTCCACCACCCTTTGGCACAAAGTGAGAGCGAATTTCACCTCTTTACTCTAGGCTGCCTCTTGGTGAGGCGGGCAGCATGTCTGCCCAGGACATCCTCCAAACCCTGCAGGTAGGGGGATGCCAGCAGCCTCTGGGACCCCAAATCCCCAGGGGCAGGCCCTCGCCTCCCCCCTCGTGGGGCTCCTGCCCGCCTGGCCCTGCCACACCACGTCCCGCGCGGGGCCAACTGGCCGCACTCAGCAGCGCCAGCTAATAACTTCTGAAGCTGAAAGCAGCTTTTGGCTCCATTTCCACGTAAGTCAGTCTTACTTAGTATTCGTCAGACCCCTATCCCCTGCCCTCCTTCCTCGGGCATAATTGGCCTCTCATTATTTGCACATTATGGAGATATATCACTTATTCGGAGCATTGCAGAGTCAGGCGAAACAAGGAGTGTGTGCTCCCTGCCTGTGCTCTCGGTGTCTCGCACACAAATTGCTCCTCTTTCTTTATGGTGGAAAACAAAACCAAACCCCAAGCCCCAAACAAACAAAAGCCAAGGATGCAAGTTTCAGACAGCAAGCGAGCAGCACGGCACTATATCAAGCTGGATTTATGACATCCCAGAGTGTAGGACAATTCCTTAAAATGCACTCACAGTCCGGAAAGTGACTCTGTATAAAATGCCATCTGGGGTTTCCATATTTTATTCTCTCTCTCTCATAGTGTTTCCAGGTTGAGTTTGTTAAGTCAGAAAGATTTTTTTTTTTTCCCCTTGCAAGCCTCAGCTCTGCCATGCTCCCCTAAAGACGGGTTATGTATTATCGAGCTCTTACATCAGCTTAGAGGAGAAAGATCCTGCCAAAAAACGCAGTTTGATTGTTTTCACCCTTATACGTTGTGTCTGTCACCTTACAAACCATTGAATTTCTTTCAAAATGCAACGTGGGTCTAAATACACCGATATTCGTTTGCACCTACTTCACTTGGGGAAAATTATTTTAAGCAAAGAGGTAGAGAAGTGGACTGATTTTGCAGATGTTTTACAGCTGAATCACATAAACCTGCCATTTTGATTTTTTTTTATTACGAGAAACTAACACAGTATCTAAACATATTTAAATCTGAAAACTGTAAAGATATATTACAGTCAAACTGAAATATTTATTTTATTGTGCTGAGGAAACATACTGCCATTGTGCTAGTAGGGCTAGACGATTTCATTTGGGTCAACATTTAAAAAACATTTTTGTTTAGTCAGAAAGAATAAAACCATGAAAAATTAATTGTTCTTTGCTAACTGTAATGCTCAAGTTTGGAAACGTGAGGAATGAGAAGGAATCAACGATGGAGCCTGGTGCAGCACAATGGAGAAAAAAAATGTAATGTCTTAATTAAAAAATACGAATGTAACTTTTATTGTGTAGAATTCCCTATAGAATAGCTCGGATCTTCCTCGCAGTGACTTCTAATAGCTACTTAGAAAGCTGGCCCCAACATCAGTACAATTATGATCTCGCTGGATAGCTAAAGTGAAACAAGAGGCGTCTCTTTGTGCATTGAGCCTTTAATTAAGCAATAATAAATGAGTTCTACCCATAGTTCTGCATGCCATGCTTTGACTTAAGAAATATAAAGACTGAGGAGCTGTGATTCGTGTTCAAATATAATGCATGGTTGGTAACATCCAAACTGATCAGAGAGGGGAGCCAAGGTCCTGATATAACCCAACCATTCATCACTTATCATCTCTAACCTCTTGACAAACAGGGCACCCCTCCCTCTTTTGGTAATAGGTTAATTAATTACCAATTTAGAAGTAATCTTACAAATCAGCTGTTGCCCTTGATAAGAATTAATTGCAGATACTTTTGGGGGAGGAACACATTAAATGGACCTTTCTTTAACAGCAAATATCATCAGAAGGCAGATGAGGAGCAAGGCTCCTTGAGTGGTTCCAGAGATAGGAGAATTGTCTGAATCCTCTTTGGTGGGGCTATGAATGATAATGAAACTCATTAATTTTATTTATTGAGGAATTACCAAGGTTGTGATAAAACTGCTATAAGCTCATTTGTAAGCCTCCTAGCCCACCCATGTTCGGCTTCCTCGGAAGCAGAAGCCTTCTCCACTCCTCCTTCTGGTTGGGGATTTAAATGCAGCCCAGTTTACTTTGCAGTGAAATAACCCAGCCTTCAATTATCGTGGACAGGATTCCTGCCACTGAAGCTTAGGTAACTTTAAGGTAGATGCCTAGGCTCCTCCTGGAACTAATGGAGGTCTCTTCAATCTCTTCATGTGACAAACTGCAAGTGTCCACTTTAGGATGTCCTGCCTACCTCCCCACTGGCTCTAAAGGCAGCCTTGAGTCACTTGCTCAAATGAAGACGCATATTTTAGGCAGACCACTCTTTTTGAGTGGCATTCAACTTGACTGTTTTACCATATGAGAATCACCTTGCAAGTGCCTACTCCTCTCCACCGACCCCAGAGCTTGTTGGTAGATACAGGTGCTTATACCACGGCATGTCTGTATTTGCTTGGGTGAATCCCAGCCTAGATAGTCTGCCAACCATCTGCCCACTGCCACAGGTTCTTTAACAGAACAGAGCTGACGTTTGATGTGCTTGAAAACTACTTCCACTAGATTATTTCACTATGTTGAGACTGAGCTCTCATCATGATTGACCACAGACTTAGTGCAATGTTTGAAGTATAAGGTAATCATAACAATAGCTGGTGTCAGACTGCAAAACTGAGTCCCAGAGCCAGACCTTAGAAATGCAAGCTTCTTGCTTTCAGTCTTTGAAATCTGAGATCATGTGAAAATCAGGTACCAGCTACAAAGAGCTCAGTGAATCTAGATCTAAACTCCTCCAGAGTTGGTAGGGCTTTTCACAAGCAGAATCGAATCTTCTCTAATAAGAATTCAAACTCGCCAGACCTCCTGATGTTTATCCATTACTAGAAAAATATATGCTTCATTTCCCATTCCCATTAACATGGATAGCTGTGGCAAAGGTGCATGAGAACCAGCAGGTTTATAGATCTGAAGCCATATGAATTATCAGCAAGATGCTCCAAATCCACTGGGGTCCGATATTACATCTCCTGCACAGAGCCATCATGAGGTCTATGCATCACTTGAATCCTACCTAAGCACTCAGCTGGGCTCTGCCCTCTCATATCCTGTGCTACAATGAGATCAACCCAAACTGTTCTAACCATCAGCAATATCTGGTTCAAAATTTTCAGGACAGATTTTAAGATTGGTTCTTATTTTGTAGTGGAGAGTTTGTTTACTTTTTACAATAACTAAGTAAATTAAAGAGTGGCATATAAACGAGTCTTAAACTTCATCATCATATTCTCCCACTGGGTAAATATTAGACTGATGACCTGATTCTTTTCCTCCCATCGCATTTTGGGCTTTAGTTGGTCAGAAAGAACTGGCTGCAGAAAGCGGCATAACAAACACCACAAAGTCACAGACGCTGATGGTTTTGTTACAAAAGCATTTGCTGCTAGGAATATGAACAGCACTGTTACTATTTCTAAATGCAGCACAGTTCCTAAAATGTTTTCCCTAGAGCCATACAAACCTGTTGTTGCAAGAAAATGCATGTTAAATTGTACATGTAAAGTGGAAATCAGAGGATCACGTCACCGAATTTGGGAGAAGATAGACTTGAAAGCTGCTCTTGGTGTCGGGCAGCTTCAGCCGAAGACAGCGCCGGCCCCAGCACCCCAGCCCTTGGGCCCCTCTTGCCACCCCCTTCCCGCAGCAGGGACAGAAGGGCTGCTCCGGCAAAATGTGGTAATGGCGCAGTGAGGACCTCAAACCTCTTCACACGCAGCTTGGTCTTATCTGCTCCCAGCTCTGCAAGCCCAAAGCCCGTTCATCTGCCTGTCAGGTGCCAGCCCAGATATCTGCATGAGTAATCACTGCAGATCCCAAACGGTGCGTGTGACTTAGATGCCACTTTCTCCCTCGCTTCTCCTTTCCCAAATAAAAATGACACGGCTGCTATTTTCACCTGTTCCCCAGAAGAGACATCCAAAAGCACTTTCCTGTCTACTTATCACCTCTTCTTTCTGCTCAGAGCCTTTCTGCGCACCAGGAAGGAAACTCTGGCAGCTGGGCATTCAGTGCATACACCCTCACTTTCCTGAGGTTGCTTACAAAAACTTTTCAGTGGAGGATGCTGAATGTTACCAGGGAACGTACTCAGTCATTAAAACAAAGCTACAAAGAAACCGCAGGAGATATCACAGGTTTACAACCTGTGCTACGAACCAGAGACCCCCCACAAACACATTTTCTTGCTCCATGAAGCCAGCCAGCCAGCCTCGTTAGCCCAGCTTGCGGCAGGGCTCTGCAGAGGGGCTCAGGGCAAGGTGTGGGACAGCGCAGGTGCCCAGCAGATGGAATCAGCCACCAAGGTGGTGTGAGCATGAGCAGGAGGAGAGGTGGGCCTGGAGACCACCACGGCGCTGGGCCTGGCCACCCACTCCCGTAGTGGCCGATGTGCCGGTGTCCCCACAGGGGCAGCCCCACGCACAGCACTCAGCCCGTTGGGCAGTGTTGTGTGTGGGGTAAAAGAAACTTCTTCCTGACCCCTGCAGGCAATCAGTTTACACCCTGAAGCATGAGATTTGATTAGACTCATTATCTCAGCTTACATAACTGTAAACGTTATTAATGGTAATAAAATTATCTAGCCTGTTTTAATAATACAGCCACAGTATTTTTCTCGATGACCTCCCGTGGCTGTAAATCCCACAGGGGACTGGCAAATGGCACAGTGGTTCTTTTTATTTATTCCAAATTTGCCAGCCATTAATTTCACCAAGTCACCCCTTGTTCTCCCATTATGGGATGGAGTGAGAAGAAGCAGATTAGGTCCGAGCACACCTTTCCTAACACCAAATGCAAACATCTCCAAGTCGGATCAACAAGTTTGGGAGCAGACAACACCAGGCCTTCGGGCCTTCGGATTCACCTTGGGATTCACTCCCTAGCTGTCACCTAACATATTCCCGTGATATCATGGGACCAGGCCTGTGCTCTTTAAAACCCACCATGCAGTTAAGGAGATTAAGTAAATTAGACTTGAACTCATCATTTGCTTGAAGCCTAAGCAAGAGTTTGGGCTTCCAAGTATCCCAGAGTGGCAACAACTGCTCTGATCTCTGCGGAGAGGTCTTGCAAGAGCTGGAGATGGCCAAAAACTCCTCTAAAGAGAGCTACAAGAGGTGAAAGAAGCTTCTGTCTAATCTTATGCAAAGAAGAGGCTGGGTACATCAGACAAGGAATGAGAGAACAACCTATTCCTAGTCTTGCCTGCAGCAGATCGCACCTACCAATGCAATTTTTATGGAAATGCTGTGAATCCGCTCCTGTATCCATGTTTTTTAATACACTGGTTTGTGTTTGAACACAAAGTAAGGGGTGATTTGAAGAGCAGAGGAGTAATGAGGAATTACTACTTTACTGTGCTTCTGCACATGGTGCTGTGCTGCATTCTCACTTAGGATGTGGGAGGAAGCACAACTCAGCCTTTTCTTGTAAAGATACAATGATATAATTTATGTTTTGCTTTTTTTTTTTAATTTTTTAAGTAGTTTTTGCCTGCTGGGTAAAAATACCCAATGTAAACATTTGCTCACTGTCACAACTGAGGCTGTCCTTAAATGACTAAACCAAAACGAGCCTGGTTAATAGTAGAAGGTCAACGTGGGGGTCGTGTTGTTGGTTGGCCTACCGTAATACACGCCTCAGATTAAACTTTGATTTGTGCCACACATGGCCAAGCCCTTCCATTTCTTGTTTCTCCAATTTATGGTCTTCAACTGGTAGTAGAGCTATTATGAATCAAACAAGAAATTGGGGTATAGAATTGCGCTGGTTTGTAGGAAAGAGGGCAATTCTTCAGAGGCCGAGTCAGGGGCAGGGAAAGGGCACCAGCCAGCGTGGCAGCGGGATGAGGGGAGGATTTGCTCTGTGCAGCGTGATTACGGTACTTGCCCACCAATAACAGCACATACACAGAGGCTCCCATCCCACAAGCTGTTCCTTCCTGATGTGGGAATAACTACTAACAAGCTATTCAACTTTCTGGGAAAGCAGGGCTTGGGAGTATTGAAAAATAAATTACAATATGTAGAAAGAGAAGTCAAGTATTTAAGGCATCTAATGTCTGAGGGAAAATGAAGAATAAATCCAGAGAGGATTCAGGGAATTGTTGAAAACTAAGAAAGAACTAAAAAGTTTTAAGAGAAAGTGTTTTGTTAAGGAATCAGGAGCCATGAAGTCTGAGGGAAAATGGATACTCCCTGATGGGAGAGAAATGCTGAATAAAGCACCAATGAGGCAAATATTAATTGTTTTACATCAAGAGAGTCATTGGGAGGTGCAAGCAATGTGTGATGTTGTGCTAAGACAGTGTGTCTGTGTAGGAATATACACTTCAGTGAAGCAAATATGCAGAGGATGTACCATATGTCAAAAGGTAAATAAAAAGGTCATCCGTAACCCACCAAGATGGGGACGGGAGCCAGGGATTCGACCTTTCCGAAGTGTACAGGTAGACTTTACTGAGTTACCTAAAGCAGGGAGGCTTAAGTACTTGTTTGTCCTAGTTGACCACGTGACTGGATGTGTGTAAGCTTTCCCCTTGGTATCTGCCACTGAGAACACGGTGGCTAAGGTATCACTAGAGCAAATAGTCCCTAGATATGGGATAGCTGAAAACATTGATTCAGATCAAGGAAGTCATTTCACTTCACAAGTACTGCAAGGGTTAATGCAGGCCTTAGAGATTGAGTGGGATTTTTACACCCCCTGGCACCCCTTCTCTTCTGAGAAGGTAAAGCGAATGAACCAGACATTAAAGAAGCAATTAACTAAGTTAGTGTTAGAAACCCAACTTCCTTGGGTAAAATGCTTACCTTTAGCACTCCTCCAGGTTCAAACAGCACCAAGAAAGGATATAGGAATTTCACCATATGAGATGCTGTTTGGATTACCCTATCTGGGCAGAAGGGGTGAGATACCACAATTCGAAACAAGAGAGTTTTCTTAAGAACTGTATTCTGGGGTTGTCCTCTTCTTTGTCATCTCTCAGGACTCGTGGGTTGTTGGCTCAAACCCCCACCACCATCAACCAGGAAATTGGGTCCTGATTCGGACCTGGAAAGGATCAAAACTCCGGCCGGAATGGGAAGGACCATTCCAAGTACTACTAACCACTGAAAAAGACATAAGAACTGCGGAAAAAAGTTGGACTCACTATACTCGAGTGAAAGCACCCGTCGACCCTAGTACCTGGGAAGCTGTTTTTACAGAAGACTTGTTGAAAGTTAAAATCAAAAAGAAAAATCTCAGAGTCTGAGCTGGATAAAAGCTTACAATTGTAAACTAACCTTTTATTTTCACAGGTAACTAATGAGTGTGACTTGCGACTGAGAGAAAGGACAGACCTATAGCGAATCAAAGTGCTCCCAAGGGGTTTTTGTTCTAGTAGTAGTGTACATCTTATTCTTTGTATTGATAATTATTTGGAAACCTAAGGGTTAAAAATAATGACAGGGAACAATCAACTATTAATTTTGTTTTTAGTGATTGTAGGCCTCAGAGAAGGCCTTGGTCAATTGGCAACTTGGAAAAGGCATGACCAGATAATAGCAAAGACTGGATACCCCATCAAAATATGGGTGAATGTGACAGAGGGTTATGTACTGTGATAAATTAGCGGGTGTTTGTTCATTGTCTTTAAAAGGAATTCAGAGAATCTGCTGAGAAGATAAGGTTTTGCAATTTACGACCTTGTTAAGGGGAAGACTAAGCAAGTAGATAGTGGGGAGGGGGTGTTGGATAAACATCCTTGGTAAAACAAAGACTGTGAAATACTGTTTGCTGCTTTTGCTTTTGCTACCCTTGAACACGAGCACAACGCATGATCATTGAAAGAAACAGAACGAACTGCACAGCTTCAGAAGATTCAACAAGTCCTGACAAGCCGAAACTTGGATGCTGACAAGCCGAACTTGGATGCTATAAAACGGCGACACTGAAAAGGGAAAGTTGCGTGCTGTGGTGGAGCGGAGACTCCCCAGATGCACAGCACTGTTTTGCTTGTACCTGCTTACTTAATTAATAAATTATCTTCGACCAGAAAATTGCGTGGTCTCGCTTATAACAAATTTGGTGCCGTGACTCGGATGAAGGCAAATTGACTGAGGACCCTTTCGGGGGAGGCGCCCCACCGATTTCGGCGGCCCCTGGAACGGAAAGCCTCACTCGAGCCCTTCACCGACGAACCCTAAAATTAGGCACAAGCAAATAAAACCGGTAACCCCAAGCAATCTTTGTGCACGAAGACCGAACGAAGACCCACGGGGTGGGTAAGTATAGGCCGGTGATCCGTTCGGTTGGGGTTGGTGATCCCGGAGTGCGTCTGTGTGAGACGTCCAATTGCGGACGAAGTGAGTGCGGACCCCTCAGTAGTGCGGTTCCCACATCCCGCGAGGGACTGGGCCACGACCAGGGGGAAGCGGCTCTGTGTGTGTGTGAAGGCACTCCAGAAGATGGGACAGAAGAAGAGTAAGCCTTCTGGTCCCATGGGTGGGGCAATGCCTAGTGCTAGGTTGCCCCCTATTCCCCCAGATAGTCCACTGGGGTTAATGATTAAGAATTGGAGTGATTCCCCTTTTAGGCAGGGAAAGGATAAAGTAAAAATGATTCATTATTGTGTTGAAGTTTGGGGAGGTAGGCAAATTATTGGCCCATATCTAGGTCGTTTGAAGACTGGGTTTGTCAAGCCTTAAATGTTTATGTAAATGCAAAGGAACCTTTTTGTTTAGAGGAGAGCGAATATGCGAGCCTTTGGATTGGCTCAGAGAATCGAGTTAATCTGTACCCTCTGTACCCTTTAAAAGAAAAAGGAGGGGCAAAATTACAAATTGTGGAGCAAGAGATAAAGTACCTGGGTCACCAGTTAAGTAAGGGGACTAAGAAGTTAGACCCGGGCAGAATCAGTGGAATATTGGTTTTTGCGTCCCCGCGAACTAAAAGGCAGGTACGGCAACTGTTAGGGTTGACCGGATACTGTAGACAATGGATAGAAGATTACAGTGGAAAGGTTAAATTTTAATATAACAAGCCGAATAAGGATGGATTACTCAAATGGACAAAAGAAGATGAGGAACGACTGAACAAGTTAAAGGAGGAACTAGTACGCCCCCCCCCAGTGTTAAGCTTACCAGATTTAAGGAGGCCGTTTTGTTTTGTTTTGTTTTTTTTGTGAACAGCGCAGTAGGCATGGCATATGGAGTGCTGGCCCAAGAATGGGCAGGGAGTAAAAAACCTGTGGCCTATTTGTCTAAATTATTGGATCCGGTTAGCCGGAGTTGGCCAAACTGTTTGCAGGTAGTGGTAGCTGCTGCCTTGTTAGTGGAAGAAGCACAGAAGATCACTTTTGGGGGGGAAATCAAGGTAATATCTCTACACAATATACGCGGGGTACTGCAACAGAAGGCAGAGAAATGGATCACTGACGCCAGATTATTAAAATATGAAGGAATTTTGATTTCCTCTCCAAAATTAACATTAGAAACAACCTCCCTACAGAACCCTGCTCAATTTCTTTATGGGGAACCAAATGAGTCCTTAGGACATGATTGCCTCTGAAATATAGAAGAGCAAACGGAATTACCCATCGGTGAACAGATATATGTGAATGGTTCCTCGAGAGTAGTCGAGGGAAAGCAAAAATCAGGATACGCGTTAGTAAACGGGAAAACATTTGAGATAGTGGAATCTGGACCTTTGAGCCCTAGCTGGTCCGCCCAAGCTTGCGAGCTATATGCCATATTGCTGGCCCTAAAATTGTTGAAAAATAAAAGCGGTACAATATATACAGATTCAAAATATGCTTATGGGGTAGTACATACATTTGGTAAAATATGGGAAGAAAGGGGGCTCATCAATTCACAAGGAAAGGGTTTAATACATCAGGAATTGATTACCCAGGTTTTACAAGCTATCAGAGAGCCCAAAGAAATTGCCTTAGTACATATAAAAGGGCATCAAAAAGGCCTCACCCCTCAGGTTAGGGGTAATAATCTAGCAGATCAGGAGGCAAAAAGGGCAGCATTAATGAGTATAAGAATTATAAGAACGAAGGAGGATTGCCCAGACTGTGGGAAATACTTAATAGTTATACTTAATACTTAATATATAATAATTAATATAATAATTAATAATATAACAATATATGAATAATATATAATAATGCTTAATATAATACTTAATACTGTGGGAAAGACTTAAAGGAATTTCCATGTTATGATTGCTGGAGTGAATGGGGAGTTGATGGGATTGAATGCAATTGTTCTGAGGAAGAAAGCCCGCCTTATAAACTGCTACAAGTGCGGGCCGGCTAACTCCCTGTGGTCGAATGGACCCATTCCCCTCCCCTTACTCTGTTTCACTATTACAGAAGAAGACAAGATGACACAAATGGGGGTTCGGAAAAAAAAAAACGATAAAGGGAAATGGGTACTGCCTGATGGACAGGAAGTGTTACCAAAATCAGTAGCTATGAGGGTGCTACGGAGATTTCATGAACAGATGCACTGGGGAACCCAGGCATTGGTGGATCAATTTGCCACAAATTATATGTGTATAGGGATTTATAATATAGCAAAGAGGATCGTAAATGATTGTATAACTTGTCGGAGGGTAAATGCTCAACATATGAGAAAAAGGGTCCCGGGAGGACGAGAATTGGCACATCGACCTTTTGCAAAGATTCAATTAGACTTTACTGAACTTCCAAAAACGGGGCGATATAGATACTTGTTAGTTGTTGTAGACCACCTCACAAACTTTGTTGAAGCATTCCCTACGGCAAGGGCCACAGCTCAAACCGTGGTAAAGATATTATTAGAAAGCATCATACCCAGATACGGGGTAATAGAAGCAATTGACTCTGATCGAGGCCCACACTTTGTGTCAAAGGTATCCCGAGACACGATGAAGGCTCTGGGAATTAAATGGGAATATCACACTCCCTGGCATCCTCAAAGCTCTGGAAAGGTAGAACGAATGAATGGTGAAATTAAAAAGCAACTAACAAAGCTTATGATAGAGACAAAAACCTCCTGGGTGAAATGTTTACCGCTTGCACTATTGAATATCCGGACACAGCCCCGAGCCGATGTCGGAATCTCACCTTTTGAAAGGCTGTATGGTATGCCTTATGATTTAGAGATGCCATCTGATCACCCCCAGGTAGAGGATATCCAATTAAAACCTTATTTAATACAGCTTATGAACCGACGGAGGGAGTTGCAAGCGAAAGGCTTGGTGGCTAGATATAGCAATCCATAGGATACAACCTGGAGATAGGGTTCTAATTAAGACATGGAAAGAAACGTCTTTAACACCACGGTGGGGAGGCCCCTATGTTGTTTTACTTATCACAGAGACGGCTATCCGGACGGCTGAGAAGGGGTGAACGCATGCCAGTCGCGTGAAAGGACCGATCCAGAAAAGCGAATGGGAAAAGGACCGATCCAGAAAAGCGAATGGGAAGCGGTCACAGGCCCTGACGACTTAAAGATCACGTTGAAATGAACTCGATAAGTATGGTCTAACTGTCTATGTATCATAAAAAAAGGAGGAGAGGGGACCCTGTTTGATCAGAAAAAGGTCGTGGTTACCTGAGAAACTCCCCTGAAGAACACTGCTGCTGCCGAGAAGAACCTGCACCTTGTAGTTCGCTGCAACCGAACTGACAAGCGAGGCAGAGAGTGAAACGGTGGGGAATTACGTGGCCAGGTAAAGAACTCTGGAAAATGGGCCCTAGCCATTTTTTTTTTTGCGATACATAGTAATGGGTACGATTGTTTACGCTGTTCCTGGGTCTGCGCACCCTCACAAACCTTTTAAATGGAGCCTGATTAGATGGGAAGATCACCATGTTGTTCAGCAGATAACTACTGCTGGGGGACTGATAGGGGAGGCATCATCTATATAAAGAAGGAAGAGACTAAGAGTCCCCAGTGGGTGGGACCAAATCAGAAACTGTCGGGGAGTGTTTTGAGGATTCAGCCTACACAAGCTTTTAGAATGCTAACTCCTTGTTGTGGTTTAACCCGGCTGGCAGCTAAACACCACACAGCCGTTCGCTCACCCTCCCCCCTCCCTCTCTGGGATGGGGGAGAGAAACGGGAAAGTGAAGCCGGTGAGTTGAGATAAAGACAGTTTATTAAGACAGGAATATGATAATAATAATGATAATAGTATTAATAATAATAATGTGTAAGAAACAAGTGATGCACAATGCAATTGCTCACCACCCACTGACCAATGCCCAGCCTATCCCCGAGCAGCCGGCCCCCCACCCCGGCCAGCCACCCCTATATATTGTTCAGCATGACGTCAGATGGTATGGAATACCCCTTTGGCCAGTTTGGGTCAGCTGTCCTGGGTCTGTCCCCTCCCAGCTCCTGCTGCACCCCTAGCCTGCTCGCTGGCAGGACAGAGCGAGAAGCTGAAAAGCCCTTGGCCTGGTGTAAACACTGCTCTGCAACAATTAAAACATCAGCATGTTATCAGCGCTCTTCTCATCCTAATCCAAAACATAGCACCCTACCAGCTACTATGAGGAAAAATTAACTCTGTCCTAACTGGAACCAGGACACTCCTAATAGCCCCAAACCACTGGAGGTTGCTAATAAATCAGTAAACCCAGAGTACGGGATTAGAAATGAAGGGGTGACCGGGAATAACATATGGAGAATCATGAATGCTAGTTATCAGTTGTTGAATCAACCAAATCCAGACGTGCCTAGACCTTGCTGGTTATGTCTTGATATAAGGCCCCCATATTACGACGCCATTGGTGATCTGGGAGAGACCACCCGTTCAAACGAAACCGATCCCCCACAATGCAATTGGGGAAGGGATGTAGGAATAACGTTAACGGAAGTAACTGGGAATGGCAGGTGCGTAGGCACGGTCCCTGGTGAGAAGTTCCATTTATGCAATATTACAGAAAATGTTACACAATTAGACTAAGAAAAATGGTTAATACCAGCAGATAACACCAGATGGGTATGTTCGTCTCTGGGGGTAACTCCATGCTTATCTTTGAAATTGTTCAACTCGTCTCATGATTTCTGTGTACAGGTAGTAATTATCCCAAGGATTCTTTACCATTCTGAGGAGTATATGTACATCCAACATGCTATGGCAAAAAACCACTTAAGGAAGAGAGAGCCTATTACGGCTGTTACTTTAGCCACTCTGATGATTCTGGGGGCTGCAGGAGCCGGAACTGGAATTACCTCTCTGGTAAAACAAAGCCAAGAATTTACATCTTTACGCATTGCTGTAGATGAGGATTTGGCCCGTATCGAGCAATCTATATCAGCTTTAGAGAAATCTGTGCGATCCTTATCTGAAGTAGTACTATAAAATCGTAGGGGATTAGATCTGATTTTTCTACAACAAGGAGGACTGTGTGCAGCCCTACGAGAGGAGTGTTGTGTATATGCGGCTCATACTGGGGTAGTAAGGGACATAATGACTAAATTGAGAGAAGGGCTAGAAAAACGAAAAAAGGGAAAATGAAGCCCACCAGAATTGGTATGAATCCTGGTTTAATTACTCACCTTGGCTCACTACACTGCTATCAGCTATAGCAGGACCTTTGTTGCTGCTCATATTTACACTAACTTTTGGACCAGGTATATTCAATCAAATAATCGCAATTGTAAAAAAAACAATTAGAGGCAGCTCACCTTATGCTTGTGCGTGCGAAATATGAATCTCTTGAACAGGAGGAGGATGACGCAGAAACTTTAATATTGAGCAAACAAGTGCTTCAAAAATTCATCAATGAACAAAATATGTTAGAAAAAGAAAAAGGAGGGATTGTGATAAATTAGTGGGTGTTTGTTCATTGTCTTTAAAAGGAATTCAGAGAATCTGCTGAGAAGATAAGGTTTTGCAATTTGCGACCTTGTTAAGGGGAAGACTAAGCAAGTAGATAGTGGGGAGGGGGTGTTGGATAAACATCCTTGGTAAAACAAAGACTGTGAAATACTGTTTGCTGCTTTTGCTTTTGCTACCCTTGAACACGAGCACAACGCATGATCATTGAAAGAAACAGAACGAACTGCACAGCTTCAGAAGATTCAACAAGTCCTGACAAGCCGAAACTTGGATGCTGACAAGCCGAACTTGGATGCTATAAAACGGCGACACTGAAAAGGGAAAGTTGCGTGCTGTGGTGGAGCGGAGACTCCCCAGATGCACAGCACTGTTTTGCTTGTACCTGCTTACTTAATTAATAAATTATCTTCGACCAGAAAATTGCGTGGTCTCGCTTATAACATGTACCACAATCCATCATGTTTGATGCTTGCGAGGTGTTAGCTTGTGGAGACTTAAATGCCCAACGGCAACTGAGCAGAGACAACAAATATCTCTGTCCTGAACCTAAGACTAGCGGGATGTTTGAAGGACCCCCTTGCCCAACATGGACTAATGTATGGCGGACGACCAATCATAAAGGGTGGTCACATACGCCCACCTCAACTGTTGACTTCATGAGGTTAAAAAATAATAATAACAAAAAACAAATTAACTAACATATTTAAAGGAACCGTTCAGCCCAATTGTCAGCATCTACAATGTAATCCAATAGCTATAACAATTAGGCTGATTACATTACTAACCATACTTATGGTCTCAGAGCAGATATAACTGGGAGCGACCCAACAGAGAATAGCTGTATGGAAACGATCCTCTATTGCCACCAGAGATAGGAAGAAACTGGAGGAGAAAACAGGAGGCCCTCTTCGAAATGCGGCAGTTGTCACAGTTAAAGAAATAAAAGATCTTAGGCAAACATTTGAGATTGAAACAGGGTATGGGGATGTGAATGCCTGGATAGAATGGGTCAAAAATACTGTCCAGAGTCTCAACCATAGCAATTGCTATGCTTGTGCCTTGGGATGACTGATTGCCCAGATAGTGCCCTGCCCATTGGGGTGGACCAAGGACTCCCAGGGGATGCGATGTATGATTGCATTGTACCAAGAAAAGACTGCCTGGGGAAATGAAGCCTGTAAGTCTCTCTCTTTGCTATTCCCTTCCTTGCATGATAGCAATATCAGGGCTCCCCCTGCATTCTCTACAGCTATAGGTAACCATACAGCTTGCCTCTCACGGCAGGGTGTGAGTGCTACCCGGCATCTGGGAGAATTTGCCTTGTGCACGAGGACCTTGAATGCTACCGAAGACTTGATGGGAAACTATTCAAGACTTGAGATCCCCAGGGCAGATCTCTGGTGGTACTGTGGAGGGAAGATCTTAATTACACCCATCTAACTGGGGAGGCACTTGTGCACTTGTTCAATTAGCTATACCCTTCACCCTGGCATTTGAAAGAGAAACATCACAAATACCCAGAAGAAGTAAAAGAAGCTTAGGAGTATCATTTGATGATAGAGCGTACATAGATTCTATTGGGGTGCCTAGAGGAGTTCCTAATGAACAGAAAACCAAGAATCAAATTGCTGCAGGGTTTGAGTCACTGTTCTGGTGGGTAACAATCAATAAGAATGTGGATTGGGTTAATTATATTTATTATAATCAGCAGAGATTCAGAAATTATACAAGGGATGCGATAAGAGGAACTGCTGAACAACTGGATGCCACCAGCAAAATGGCTTGGGAAAACAGAATAGCATTAGATATGATGCTCACGGAGAAAGGAGGTGTGTGCGCGTGATGCTGAGCAACCATTGTTGCACTTTTATCCCCAACAATACTGCCCTGGATGGCACAGTAACTAGAGCATTGAAAGGGCTTACCACCCTTGCCAATGAATTGGCAGAAAAGTTAGGGATGGACACTTCCATAATAGGATATTTGGAATCTTGGTTTGGTAAATGGAAAGGGATGGTAAAGTCCATATTTACATCCTTGATCGTAGTAGCAGGAGTTTTGACAGCCATTGGTTGTTGCACTATCCCCTGCGTAAGAGTACTATTACAGTGGTTAATTGAAACTGCACTATTGAAACAAATGACCATGGAGCCACCACCTTACTCAGATAAGGTGATGATACTAGAGGAGATGGAAAGCAAAGAAAGTGAAGAAGAGGAAGATATCTACCAAATTACACCTTAGAGAAAAGTTTTGCAAAAATCAACAGTTTATAAAGAAGAAAAGGGGGAAAATTGTAGGAATCAAAATGTTGTTTTTGCACAGAGTTACATTGTTTAGGGGGAAGGAATGTGGTATTGAGATATGCTTGCAGTGATAAGAAAGCTTAACAGACGACCTTGTAAAATGCAGACAACCAGAATCCTTAGAGCAATTAGGCGGAAATCCCTGTGTAAGAAACATTACCACCTCAAAGAGTATAAAAGTCAAAAGAAATTTGACTTATAACAGGCCGGCAACTGAAGGCCATGTATTGTCTGTGAAGCACCGGACAGATTGTGAACCTGGATTACCCAGTCAATGGGGAAACAGGGGCGGGTCCCGGTCGTCGAGAAAAAAAAAATATAAACTGTGTTTTAAAACTAGTAGGTGCGCTCCTGCTTGTGGGACGCCCGCCATTGCAATCGCGAATAAAAATGCTACTTCACTGAGATCCTCGCCTGAGCCTAAGTTATTGGCTAGAGAGTGTTTTTCACACTGAGGAGACCACGGGTTTTCAGCAACAGACTGTACAAGATCCAGATCTGTCCCAAGAAAAAGACCCCTGAGACTTTAATCCACATACCGTCTGTACTTTGGGGAGGAGGGAGTGTAGGCTGCTGCCAAGAGCACAGCTGCTAATATCGCCATCAGGCGGCTTCCTTTCACCCGTTTGGCCAACAGCTCTGTAAGGACAGGGCTGAATCCACCCGAGGCCAGGCAGAGCAAGAATCCCTCATTTCAACAAAAGCAGTTCCCCAGTGAAAGCAGCAAGAGGCAGAACGGTTCCCTCGAGTCCCACCAGCTTTCAGTGGGAGTGAGGGGAAGGTCTGGGGAAGCCTTCCGGAGAGCCAGCATCCTCCGGGCCTTCCCCATGCAAACTCTGCTCCTCATTATCACCACGACAGCGTAAACCTCTGTAGATGAACTCTCCACACTGAAGGCAGAGCTGAATTCCCAGTCCACGGCATTGACCTACTGGTTAAGCACTGCAGTGCCATTTGTGGGATTCCCAGCGCAAACATATGCTTTCAAACATAAATTGGGATTCTTCTAGCAGATTAAAGCTGTTTTGCTTCCCTGGAATACAGCCTGCGAGGTTGAGAGGTAAAGGCTTGGCTGCCTGTGGTGGTTTTACTCAGGTGGGCAGCCAAGTTCCACCACGGCTGCTCTCTCATTCCCCCTCCTCAAAGAGAAAGGGGGAGAAAATACGATGCAAAGGGCTCAAGGGTTGAGATAAGGACGGGGAGATCGCTCAACAATTATTGTCACGGGTAAAACAGACTCAGAGTAGGGTGATAGTAAGATTTATTGCCTATTACTAACAAGCTAGAGAAGTGAGAAACAAAGGAAAGAAACCAAAAATGCCTTCCCCCCATCCGCCCTCTTCCACCTCCTCCCCCCCGAGCGGCGCAGGGGAATGGGGGAATGGGGGTTATGGTCAGTCTATAGCTCTTCGTCTCCGCCGCTCCTTCTCGGTCACTCTCGTCCCCTGCTCCAACATGGGGTCCCTCCCACGGGATGCAGTCCTTCCTGAACTGATCCTGCATGGTCTTCCCACAGGCAGCAGCTCTTCAAGAACTGCTCCAGATGGGTCCGTACCACGGGGTCCATCCCTCAGGAGCAAACTGCTCCAACCTGGGTCCCCCGCGGGCAGCAGCTCCTGCCAGGTCACCTGCTCCTGCGTGGGCTCCTCTCCACGGGCTACAGGTCCGGCCTGGAATCTGCTCTGGTGGGGGTCCTCCACAGGCCGCAGCCTCCGTCAGTGCAGGTCCACCTGCTCCACTGTGCTCTCCTCCACGGGCTGCAGCGAGGAACCCTGCTCCACCGTGGTACTCCATGGGCTGCAGGGGGACAGCCTGCTTTACTATGGTCCTCACCGCAGGCTGCAGGGGACTTCTGCTCCGGCACCTGAAGCACCTCTCCCCCTCCTCCTTCACTGACCTTGGCGCCTGCGAGGCAGTTTCTCATTCCTCTCTCTCTCCCAGCTGCTGTGTAGCAGTGGTTTTTTTTTTTTTTTTCCCCCTTTCTTAAATATGCTCTCACAGAGGTGCAAATAACATCGCTTATTGGCCCGGCTCTGGCCATCAGCGGGGCCCTTACCTAACATGGGGCAGCTTCTGTATTCTCGCAGAAGTCACCCCTATGTTCCGCCCCCCCCCCCCCCCCCCCTTTACCAAAACCTTGCCACATAAACCCACTACACTGCCTCACTGTGCTCCGTGGCTCAAGAGGATTTAATATTCAAGTTGCTCATCCTCCATCCTCCCCCGACCCCCCTTCCCCTCTCCCCCCTCCTGCAGACCATCTCCATGTCTGGTGCCTTCCTCCTACTGATTTCCCTCAGGTCAGAAGAACTCTGTCATCAATCCCTCTCTGAGACTTATTTCCAAAGATCAGCACTGACCGCAGAGATCGGCACTTGGCACCGCACCATCAGAACAGTGTGTGCCAGCGCTGCTGAGAGAAGAATCTCACAGAGACCGGATTCAGGATGTCGAGCCGTCTGCTAAGCACTTGTCAAGCTCCCATATTTCAGAAAGAATTCTTTATGCGGATGACCCGGTGACTGGAGGATGTATTTATAAAACAACACACAATGGCCAGGTGGGTTGACGCTGCCATAGCGCTCTGCATTGCTGAGCAGAAGGGACCGTGCTGGATCCCTGGTTCTGTCTGCTCTCGCCCGAAGAAGGGGAAACGAGGAGGCTGCTGCTGAGTCTGGAGTCAGAGAAGGGCACTGGGGACGTGCTGTGGGATGAAGGTCTCTCAGGAGGGTGGAGAGAGCACAGGGTGCAGGATTCTGCACCCATCATGGGCAGAGGGCACCATGGGGGCCTCATGAGAGGAAGGACCACCATTTCAGGGCTGGTGTGAGGTAGAGACCAGCTTTCCACCCGGATTCTTCACCTCAAGAGCCCCTAGCTAAGAAACCCTCTGGAGCACCATGTCATCTCTCCTGCCCTGCGACCTCAGTTGCTGCTCAGTGTTCATCAGACAACTCTGTGTCTGCAACAGCACCATACTGCGGCTGGACTCGGTCCAGGTGATGACGGGGCAGCACCTGCAGGAAGGACTGTCTGTCAGCATAAGCCAAGAGGTAGCTTGAGCCTGATGAAGGAAATAAGGCCCTCTAGAGCCCCATGCTACAGATTCAAAAGGGAAGGGCCTTGCCCCCAAACTAGACAGCGCAAGGAGGTGCCATGAGCTAATCCTCCTACCTAGAGGTTTCCATCACATTGGTATTTTATCTGTGACCTGCAGCAAGTGATAGCCCCCCCAGCTGATCATCTCTCAAGGCTACACGTTTCCCTGCAAAGCAGAGAGCTTCCCCTCTCGGCGAATATCAAGTACATTTTGCAAACACCCCTCACACAGTTTCCATAGTCAAAGCCTGAGCAAACTGATACATTTTTCATCATGCTCTAAACACATCCTCTTGGTTGCTGCCAGCTCAGGAGACACAGAGGTTTCCCAAATCTGGGGCCACTGGATTGCATCTTGCATGCAGACATGGGACAGCTGATCCCCCAGTCAGAGGGGGACAGATGGAGGGACGTGCCTTGTTGTGGATACACAGATGCCAACCATTAAGGAACCTCATGATTGCCCTGACCGCGTTCAGAAGCTAACTGGAAACCCACATTTTGGCAGCATAAAGGGAACCCACGCCAAAGGGAATAGAGCTAATTTTGCAAGTGCTATTCGGTGTTTCTAAGCAGGCAGACGCCAAACAACAGCAATGTTTATACAACCAGCTTCAAGGGTGCAAATCTGAATGTGAACCCCAGCTTTTTTCTGTTGCTGGCCAGAGTATGACATATGCCATCATGGGACCTCTCTTCTGGGATGAATGAGAGACATTTTTGTGCTGATATTTCACGTTGTCATGCACACAGCTTTGAATTTTGCATTCTTTGAATACTGATAAATCCTCAAGGGCTTAAGTGTTCAGAAAAAGGGAAAAAACCACTAATGGGAGACAGAGAGTGAATTAAAAACGAGGCCACAACATAGCGCAGAGCTAAACACAAACACACACACACAATCAGCTCAGCCTGAGTTTGAATGGAATTACTCTGGGAAGAACAATTCCTTTCACTCCAGGAATTACTGGGTGAATTTCTCCAGCCCATGTTATGTAGGTCAAAGCAGATTATTGCAGTAGTCCTCAGGGCTTTACCATCTATGAATATACCCAGCTGACTGCTGAGCACGCCTCTGGAAGGGCTAGATGCAACGTGTGCTGATACCGTTCAGGCGCAGAGGGTGGGTGCATGCCCATGTTAAGAGAATGGGGTTTTTTAGTTGTAACTCATGATTTTCAGTGCTGAGATGCTGAATTCACAACCCAATTCGCTTACTTTCCCAGCCTTCACTTCGATTTCTGTGCAGTCTGGGAAAGGGATATGGGACTTCAGCTTTCACTGGGGATCCTTGGGACGTCTTCTGCTGGCAGCAGGAGTTGAAGTCCCTTTTCCTAGCCTCTTCCCATGATGGCTGGTGCTTGTCTGACCCCACACCAGTCCCAAAGCCGTGAAGCAGTCCCATGCTGCTTCACCCCAAGCCTGCTGCATGCTGCTAGTGCAGCAGAGCGAGCGTGAACACACGGCTGAGGGCAGGAGACGGTGCTGCCCCTTTTCGTGGCAGCTCGCCACTGGAGCTATTTACTTCTATTATCAAAACACGTCCTTCACTGTCCTGACTCGGGAGCTCCGGTGATTTATGCAGGGTTGACTTCAGACGCCGCTCCCTGAAGCACCCCGACAGCCCCAGCAGAAGCAGCGAAGCCGGTTCCTTTCCCTGCCACGCGGCAGAGGATGGCTCCAGCAGGAACCGGGGCTGGCATCCGCTGCACATTGTGTTAGGACCCCGGGCTGTGAGCTGCATCAGTACGGGGCAGACGTGTCTTCTGCTCCACCGCCATGTCTGGGGGGAGCAGCAGACGCTGGGGAGAGGAGGAGACGGGCACCACCGCCAATTCCTTATCATTCAAAGAATTAGTTTATTGAGTAAGCGATCAGCAAGCAAAACAGCGCTGGGTGGCCTGGGAGTCCATGCTCCTCCTAACGGCCCGCACCCCCCCCCCCCTTCACAGTCCTTATATCACCGAGTTCTTCCGGGGTTACGTAGCCCCCCTTCCTGCTACTGCGGCTGCGTCAACTGTTGCTAGGGGGTCGTCTCCGGTCCCTCTGGTGGTCGCACGGATGAAGGCCGTAGTCTTCCTCCGCTTGGTACGTGATGTTTTTCCCTCCTTAACCGGTCATGCTGTTTTGTCTTCAGATAGGATAGGTGGGTTATCAATTTTGCAGTTATAGTATTTACACAAAGTTCTCTCAACTCTCCGCCCGAGACAGCAACAGGCAGGGAGCCTCAAGGTCCTTACAGCCACCTGGCGACTCCCTTTGTTCCTTCTTAATATAGCCATGGGAAATAATGAACAAACATGCCTCATACACCACATAAAGCACCTGAGATGGAGCAGAGGCCGGGTCTAGAGACATTTTAATCTGTGCTCTTCCAAGCACAGGCCCAGCTTATTTTCAGGGCTCTCTTCTTCCTCCCCCTGCATGTAAGGACAGAGTTATGAGGACCTCAGTATTCATCCCACGGTATGGGTAAAGCCAACAGTAATTATTTGCTCTCCCATCTCACCATTTCTATTTCAGGAGCTCTGAGCACCTTGGGATGCAGCCCTTATACTCTGAGTTTAGCCCACAGGTGAATCCGCAGAGGTGGGTATACCTGTTCTTTCTATGCTCACTGCTTAAAAAAAATATAACAAGAAGATGCCCACATTAGTATGCAGAGAAAGCCAATTTATACAGGGCATTAGGCATGCAGTATAAATGCGGCTACAGGAAGAGCAGCATGGATGGTGAATGTTTATGGAATAACTTAACTGGGAATGATATTGCATTTTTCATGCAAGCAGACAGACAGACATAACATGGTCCCAACAGGGAAGAATAAATACCTGTAGTTTGTGGCCTACTTTCAGCTTCATTAGTGGAATAAATGCCGGGAGGCATGATGTCATGAAATTAGCTTCCTAATTAAACATTGCCTTTGCCTCTCTTCCCCTCCTCTCTCTGGATGAAGTCAGTGGCTTTGCTGGCTCAGAGTGCTTGCTATTTGTCAAGGGTTGAAACTCCTTCTTAGCAGGATGTTTAGATGGCTTTTCCAGCCGTTCTGAAGTTTGCAGCCCAGACGCTGGCACCCTGGCTTCTCTTTTCAGGACACCTTTAAAGCCAAAGGACTCTGATTCTCAGGCATACCCATCTTTCAAACAACTGCCTAAGCAGAGTGCTCCAAGAGCTTCTGAAGGAAGGTTTTATATACATATATATATATATACATATATATAACCATTACAAATTCTACAGAAAACTCTCTGGCTGGGACATCCCAGTCAGATTTAGTGCTTGCTCTGAATTTGATCTTTTAGCCAAATGTTTCAAATAAACAAGAGTCAAAACACCAGATGCAACTCTGGACTGTACAACCCAGCCTAAGTGATGAGCCTTCCTTCTTAGGCACCAGGAGAGGGGGGCTGTACTGGGTCGGGCTGGGATGTTAACTTTCCCTGCAGCAGCCCATACAGTGCTGTGCTCTGCACTCGTAGCTAAAACAGCAATGGTATCACACCAGTGTTGTGTCTGCTGCTGAGCAGTGCTGGCACAGCATCAGGACTCTCTCTAACCCCCCTAGAGATGGGCAAAGATGTGAGAAAAGAAACATCACCAGGGCAGCTGACCTAAACCAACCAAAGGGATATTCCATACCATATGATGTCACACTCAGCAATAAAAGGTGGAAAAAGGAGGAAGAGGGGAGGGGTGGGCTTTCGTTGTGAAAACGTCTGTCCTCCTCCCGAACACCGGCTACGTGCGTTGAGGCCCTGCTTCAAGGACGTGGTCAAGCATCGCTCATTTGTGGGAAGTAGAGAGTAATTTCTTTCCTCTGCACTTCCACATAGCCTTTACTTGTTTTGTTTAGTTTTCCCTTTCCCCCTCCCTTTTCCCCTTTCCTTTTTCCCCTTTAGTTAAATTGCTAATTGTTTAGTTAAATTGTTTAGTTAAATTGTTTAATTATTAATAATCTTTCCTTAATAATTATTTTTTTTCTTCCCTTTAATTAAATCATCCTTATCTCAACCCGTGAGTTGTTCTTTCCTTTACTTCTTCCCCTCCTCATCTAAGGAGGGGGAGGGAGAGAGCGGTTGTGGTGTTCAGCTGCCTAGCACGATAAAACCACCACAGTCCTTTTTGGCGCCCAACGTGGGGCTCAAAGGGTTGAGATAACAGTAGAATTGATTAAAACGCTTACAACTAACACACTTACTTGCTAGTTACCATGTTCAGTGTCCTGTTAATATCGGCTTGTTTGATCATGTATCATGCAATCCGTGTCATGTTCTCCTTTCTCCTCTATATCCGATCCGAGAATGTGCTACAATCTGTGTTCGTTTTTTTTAAATTCGCTGTGCTGCCAAGCACTGGCCTTGCGTTTAATCTGGCATTCAGGCTCTGCACTGTTATCATTTGGGTCTCATGGAAACTATCTTTTAGAGAATGTTCAGAATTACACTGCCTTCTTTTCCTCATCTGGAAGTCATTTTATGAATAATATCAGGAATGGTACCTCCTCCTTCTTTCACAGTGGGCTAATTGCAACAGTTTCTGAGTATTTTAAATATCCATGTGGAACCCATATATTACTATTTCTAATTCTGAATAACGGGTTTCCTCTTCTCTCTAAGATTACTCGATTGTTTAGAAAGCTTACCCGGGAACCTGTCCCGAAACAGTCTTGTGGCAGGTGGCAAGGTGTGTGGGAGGATATCGGCAGGTACCTGTCACGGGCGTCTCCTCCAATAGTTTTGAACTTCACCCCTGAACAAGTGCAAAATCCTAAAAACCTGATAGAATGTTTGAGAGTCTTATGCCCTGACCCTGATAATGCCGGAGAACGACAGCTTGCAGCATTGTGCTGGGTCCTGGCTTACTCCTATCAAACACTGTTTAACATCATCCAGCACCTTGAAGAGAGGGAGGAAGTCTCTGAATCTGATGACCAGATAACACATGCTGTGACTGACCCAGAGGATCAACCAACTATGGTATCAGTCACCCCCATAGTCAAGTCAAAACAATAGAAACGGAAGTCAGCTCGTTTCGTAAGGGAAGAAGCCTCTCCTAAGAAGGAGGGAGAAGGGGAGAAGGCAGGCACCTCTAAAGCAGAACCATCACAAAAACAGCAGGAAGAAGAGATGGAAATCATAAAGGAATCAGAAACCACTCGATCCCTATCCCTGAGTTGCGAGAAATACGAAAGGATTATGGTCGACACCCAGGTGAACACATCCTCACCTGGCTGCTTTGATGCTGGGACACTGGGGCCAATAGCCAACAATTAGAAGGCAATGAAGCCAAACAGCTGGGATCCCTCTCTAGAGAAAGGGTCATTGACAAAGTAATTGGGAGAGGAACACAGGTTCTCAGCCTCTGGAGGTGACTCCTGGCAGCTATGAAAGAAAGGTATCCCCATAAGGAAGATATTGTATATCAAGTAGGCAAGTGGGCCACCATGGATAAAGGTCTCCAGCATCTGCGGGAATTAGCTGTGTTGGAGATGATTTATAGTGATTTGGACAATGCCCAGACACCTCAAGATCCCGATGAAGTCCAGTGCACAACATCCATGTGGCGTAAATTTGTGCGGAATGCACCATCATCACATGCCAGTACGCTGGCAGGAATTCATTGGGATGAGGGGATGGGACCAACAGTGTATACTGTATCCTGCCAGCTTCAAAAATATGAAGACAACCTCTCTGCTCCGCTACGGGCCTGTGTCTCAGCTGTGGAGAAACTGTCCAAAAGACTTGACCACCTCGTAGAACGAGCATATCCCTCCTCATCCAGACGGAGTGATATTTCAGCCACTAAGAATCAGTATTTTCCTGCTCGAGAGAGAGAGTATCCAAGACGCACACCACGTGGCACCTTGTGGTTTTATCTGCGTGACCACGGGGAAGATATGAGGAAATGGGATGGTGTACCTACTTCAACCCTAGCTGCTCGTGTACGTGAACTAAAAGGAAATACAACAGAAAGAAGAGGGGCTCTGTTGTGGTTTAACCCGGCTGGCAGCTAAACACCACACAGCCGTTCGCTCACCCTCCCCCCTCCCTCTCTGGGATGGGGGAGAGAAACGGGAAAGTGAAGTCTGTGAGTTGAGATAAAGACAGTTTATTAAGACAGGAATATAATAATAACAATAATAATAATAATAGTGATAATGATAATAGTATTAATAATAATAATGTGTAAGAAAACAAGTGATGCACAATGCAATTGCTCACCACCCGCTGACCGATGCCCAGACTATCCCCGAGCAGCCGGCCCCCCACCCCAGCCAGCCACCCCTATATATTGTTTAGCATGACGTCAGATGGTATGGAATACCCCTTTGGCCAGTTTGGGTCAGCTGTCCTGGGTCTGTCCCCTCCCAGCTCCTGCTGCACCCCTAGCCTGCTCGCTGGCAGGACAGAGCGAGAAGCCGAAAAGTCCTTGGTCTGGTGTAAACACTGCTCTGCAACAATTAAAACATCAGCATGTTATCAGCGCTCTTCTCATCCTAATCCAAAACATAGCACCCTACCAGCTACTATGAGGAAAAATTAACTCTGTCCTAACTGGAACCAGAACAGGCTCCTAAGAAAAATGCTGCTCCAGTTTCTGTTGGGCAGTTCCCCAGAGGCAGTAGAAGAGCTGCTGTTATTCTTGACCCTGATGAAGTGACCTCTGCTTCTCATTTACAAAAATTAAGTGGCAGATACTCCAACCAGGACTAGAGGGGCCCTGCCTCTGGCCAGGTAGAGGAGAGGGATAACCGAATTTATTGGACTGTGTGGATCCGATGGCCTGGCATACTGGAACCACAAGAATACAAAGCTTTAGTGGACACTGGCGCACAATGTACCTTAATGCCATCAGGCTACCAAGGGACAGAACCTATCTGTATCTCTGGAGTGACAGGGGGATCCCAACAATTAACTGTATTGGAAGCTGAGGTGAGTCTAACCAGGAATGAGTGGCAAAAGCATCCCATTGTGACTGGCCCCGAGGCTCCATGCATGCTTGGCATAGACTACCTCAAGAGAGGGTACTTCAAGGATCCAAAAGGGTACCGGTGGGCTTTTGGCATAGCTGCTTTGAGCACAGAGAAGATTAGGCAGCTGTCTACCCTGCCGGGCCTTTCAGAAGACTCTTCCATTGTAGGATTGCTGAAGGTTGAAGAACAGCAGGTACCAATCGCTACCAAAACGGTGCACCGGCGGCAATATCGCACCAACCGAGACTCCCTGATTCCCGTCCATAAGCTAATTCGTCAACTGGAGAGTCAAGGAGTGATCAGCAAGACTCGCTCACCCTTTAATAGTCCTATATGGCCAGTGCGAAAGTCTAATGGCGAGTGGAGGCTAACGGTGGACTATCGTGGCCTGAACGAAGTCACACCACCGCTGAGTGCTGCAGTGCTGGACATGCTAGAACTTCAGTACGAACTAGAGTCAAAGGCAGCCAAGTGGTACGCCACAATTGATATTGCTAATGCATTTTTCTCCATCCCTCTGGCAGCAGCATGCAGGCCGCAGTTTGCATTCACTTGGAGGGGCATCCAACACACCTGGAATCGACTGCCCCAGGGGTGGAAACACAGCCCTACTATTTGCCATGGACTGATCCAGTCTGCACTGGAACAAGGGGGAGCTCCTGAACACCTGCAGTACATCGATGACATCCTCGTGTGGGGCAACACAGCAGAAGAAGTTTTTGAGAAAGGGAAGAAAGTAATCCAAATTCTCCTGAAAGCTGGTTTTGCCATTAAACAAAGTAAGGTCAAGGGACCTGCACAGGAAATCCAGTTCTTGGGGGTAAAATGGCAGGATGGACGTCGCCATATTCCGATGGATGTGATCAATAAAATAACAGCAATGTCTCCACCAAGTAGCAAAAAAGAAACGCAAGCTTTCCTAGGCCTTGTAGGATTCTGGAGAATGCATGTTCCAGGCTATAGTCAGCTTGTGAGTCCTCTATATCGAGTGACTCGAAAGAGAAACTATTTCGAGTGGGGCCCCGAGCAACAACAGGCTTTTGAACAAATCAAACAAGAAATAGCTCGTGCAGTAGCCCTTGGGCCTGTCCGTACCGGACCAGCTGTGCAAAACATACTTTACACTGCGGCCGGGGAGCATGGCCTCACCTGGAGCCTCTGGCAGAAAACCCCAGAAGAAACTCGAGGTCGACCTCTGGGTTTCTGGAGCCGGGACTATCGAGGATCAGAAGCCAATTACACCCCAACTGAAAAAGAGATACGGCATATGAGGGTGTTCGAGCTGCTTCAGAAGTTGTGGGTACAGAAGCACAGCTCCTCTTGGCACCACGGCTACCTGTGTTACACTGCATGTTCAAAGGGAAAATTCCCACTACACACCATGCAACTGATGCTACGTGGAGTAAATGGATAGCGTTAATTACACAGCGGGCTCGAATGGGAAAACCTAATCGCCCAGGAATCCTGGAAGAGATCATGGACTGGCCGGAAGGCAGAGATTTCAGAATGCCGACAGAAGAGGTAACCCGTGCTGAAGAGGCACCACCATACAATGAGTTGCCTGAAGACAGAAAGCAGTATGTGTTGTTCACTGACGGATCCTGCCGTGTGGTAGGGAGCCATCGGAAATGGAAAGCTGCCGTGTGGAGTCCCACACGACGAGTCGTGGAGGCCATGGAAGGGGAAGGCAAGTCCAGTCAATATGCAGAAGTAAAAGCCATACAATTGGCCCTAGAAATTGCCGAAAGAGAAAAATGGCCAGTACTGTATCTCTACACTGATTCATGGATGGTGGCAAATGCTCTGTGGGGGTGGCTGCAGCAATGGAAACAGAACAACTGGCAGTGCAGAGGTAAACCTATCTGGGCTGCTACCCTGTGGCAAGATATTGCTGCTTGGGTAGAAAACCTGGATGTAAAACTACGTCATGTAGATGCCCACATGCCCAAGAGCCGCACAACTGAAGAACATCAGAACAACGAAGAAGTGGATCGAGCTTCAAAAATTGACGTGGCTCAGGTGGATCTGGACTGGGGACGTAAGGGTGAGCTGTTTGTAGCTCGATGGGCCCATGAAACATCAGGACATCTGGGGAGGGATGCCACATACAGATGGGCTCGTGATCGAGGGGTGGACCTGACCATTGAGGCCATCACACAGGTTCCCCATGAGTGTGAGTACTGTGCTGCAATCAAGAGAGCCGTGAAGGTAAAATCTCCCTGGAACAGGGGGAGGTGGCTAGGGTTTCAATATGGTGAGGCCTGGCAAATTGACTATATCGGACCACTCCCACAAACCCACCAAGGCAAACGGTACATGCTCACCATGGTAGAAGCAACTACTGGGTGGCTGGAAACATACCCCGTAAACCATGCCACGGCCCGAAACACAATCTTGGGCCTAGAAAGGCAAGTGCTGTGGAGTCATGGTACACCAGAGAGAATTGAGTCTGACAATGGGAGTCATTTTCGAAGCAATTTGGTCACCTCCTGGGCCAAGAGGCATGGCATTGAGTGGGTGTATCACATCCCTTATCACCCACAAGCCTCTGGGAAGGTTGAGAGGTACAATGGACTGTTAAAGACTATGTTACGAGCGTTGGGTGCTGGGACATGGAAACAATGGGACATAAACCTACCAGAAGCCACTTGGCTAGTTAACAACAGGGGGTCTGACAGCGGTGCTGGTCCTGCCAAAACAAAACCCCTACACACGGTGAAAGGAGTTAAAGTCCCCGTAGTGCATGTAGGAAAGTGGATGGGGAAGGTGGTGTGGGTTGCTCCTGCCTCGGGAAAAGGCAAACCCACTCGTGGGATTGTCTTTGCCCAAGGACCAGGGTATACCTGGTGGGTCATGCAAAAGAATGGGGATATCAAGTGCGTGCCTCAAGGAGATTTAACCTTGAGAGAAAACTAATCTGTAATCTAAGCTATATGTTGTAGAAAGACGCTGCAGGATCAACGACAGGTCAACTTCGCAAGAAACTGGGCAAGTGCAACAAGGACTTGAGCTAAGCTGGTGCTGGCGTCCAGACATCCAACTCCGCCTGCTGTGAGTGACCATTTTGGCAGATGAAGACCAAATCGTCAACAGTTCTTATGAACATTTTCCGAGAAAGACCTATAGAATGAAAAGACATACCTACCCATCAATCTGTTAAAGGACAAGGGACAACGGTGATGAGAATACTTATATGCTAAAGTATGGGGGACCTGAGAGTGACACAAATGTTATGGAATAAGGGGTGGAGGTTGTACTGGGTCGGGCTGGGATGTTAACTTTCCCTGCAGCAGCCCATACAGTGCTGTGCTCTGCACTCGTAGCTAAAACAGCAATGGTATCACACCAGTGTTGTGTCTGCTGCTGAGCAGTGCTGGCACAGCATCAGGACTCTCTCTAACCCCCCTAGGGGTGGGCAAAGATGTGAGAAAAGAAACATCACCACGGCAGCTGACCTAAACCAACCAAAGGGATATTCCATACCATATGATGTCACACTCAGCAATAAAAGGTGGAAAAAGGAGGAAGAGGGGAGGGGTGGGCTCTCGTTGTGAAAACGTCTGTCCTCCTCCCGAACACCGGCTACGTGCGTTGAGGCCCTGCTTCAAGGACGTGGTCAAGCATCGCTCATTTGTGGGAAGTAGAGAGTAGTTTCTTTCCTCTGCACTTCCACATAGCCTTTACTTGTTTTGTTTAGTTTTCCCTTTCCCCCTCCCTTTTCCCCTTTCCTTTTTCCCCTTTAGTTAAATTGTTAATTGTTTAGTTAAATTGTTTAGTTAAATTGTTTAATTATTAATAATCTTTCCTTAATAATTATTTTTTTTCTTCCCTTTAATTAAATCATCCTTATCTCAACCTGTGAGTTGTTCTTTCCTTTACTTCTTCCCCTCCTCATCTAAGGAGGGGGAGGGAGAGAGCGGTTGTGGTGTTCCGCTGCCTAGCACGGTAAAACCACCACAGGTGCTTTGTTGTCATACCCTCTCCTTGTTACTCCATGCCCATTGCTACTGCAGGAACAGCCTGTCTGGTTGTCTGAGAAAGGAGCAAATTAAAAAATATTTTCCTTCCTTCCTTCCTTCCTTCCTTCCTTCCTTCCTTCCTTCCTTCCTTCCTTCCTTCCTTCCTTCCTTCCTTCTTTCCTTCTTTCCTTCCTTCCTTCTCCAGGCATATACAAGAATGTCAAGGAGAAGAGTCTCTCCTCACAAAAGGAGATCAAAACCAGGTCATACTCACCCTCCCCAAACCTGCCAAAGTGCAGTAAGAGGACATCCTACTAAAGAAGGGAAGATCTAGCTTTTTCCTCTCTCTCTAATTATGCAATATTTTATTTGGTAAATCCACCATTTTCCCCTATGGTTTTTACTGCAGGTGATTCATACACAGAAAACAGTATCTTCCCCATTAGATAATATTTTAGTTTACAATGTCAACTCCAGGAAGAGACCAAAATTCAGTAGCAGCATAAAAAAAATCATCCACAGGCGGTCAAACTAATCCAAAGTTTGTGATATCCTGGCACCCTCTCATATGGCAACATCCTTACATCAGATCCTTAGCAATAGCTATGATCGTAAGCACACAAGACCTCTCTCTCCCAAGTTTCTGAGTACCCATCACCAGCATGAACAGATTCGTTACTCTTCTCTGAATCTACAACATGGGCAGTGCACTAACCTTTCTCCCAGAAACTGTCCGTGTCTTCACTTTGTCCATTCAGCTAAAAATGCTGCAAATACAGTATGGCCATGAATAATAGAGAGCCCAAAAGCTGATGTTGACAAGAATGGGTGACTCAGGAAGTGGTTCAGACGTATGCGTGAGAACATTTAGCCCTGTAATTCATCAAATGTAGATGTGTTGCTCATATTTATCATTTTTATTCCAATACCAAAGCAGAACCTGCCGTATATATTAAGAAAAAAAGTAACAGTCCCTGTGGCAAAGTAGTTCCCTGAAGATGAGAACACCCCCATAGGAGAGGTAGAGGCCAAGACCTTATTCCTCTTCCCTTTCTCATTCAGGTTTTGCAATGGGGATACACATGCTCTGATCTATCTCTGTCTTAGGGTTCACGGTGTGGAGCAAGAACCCTCTCTGGAGTTTTAGATGGGACAAGGATCTCTCTTGCCCATATTAATCACCATATATAGGACCCCAAAGCAGTGACACTGTTCTGGTTTCTAATTGATCACTTCTGGGCACCCTGCATCTCCTTAAATCCCACGTGTATCAATCCTGGGATTCAGAAATGAGCTGCAAATGTGAATGTACCACTGAAGTGTGACTGATACCCAGAGCCTAGGGACTGAAACTCCATTCACCTCAGCTGCCCACCCCCACTTGATGAATCCCACAGCAGCTGGCAAACTGAGGCACAAAGCACGGAGGTGGGAGGCAGGAGGCCATGCCAGGCAGAGGCAATGGGGCTGTGCGCCAGCACTCCAAGGCATGATCTACAGCCTTAACCCCAAATCAAACAGCCCACCTACCCTACTCTGCTCCTCCCCTCTCCCCCCTCATGCCCTGCCATACACCTCCCCGTGTGACACTACTACAGGGCATCCCTGCAATGCGCGGTAAGTGTGCATCCCTGGGTGCACTCGTCTCCCATCGAGATGGAGCTATTTTCTCTCACTTGACATCTTTTGTGCAGGTGCGTGCCTTACAAACAGAAAAATCATCACTCTGCAGAAGTGTTTCTGTTAACATTTTATCACCCCTTCCCTTAGTCATCACCGCAGCAGCCCTCCCCGGGGAACAGGAATGCTAATTCAAGGGAAGATGTAATGCTAGCCCATTGGGAGCCTTGGATCAGAACAACAACACAAAAGAGAGAATGAGGAAAAAAGAGAGAGGGAGAAAGGGAGAGAATCCTTCTAAGACAGAGGCAGAGAAAGAGTTGAAGTCTCATTCCCTTTTATTGCAGCCCCGTGCTTTTTAATTGTTCCGCCTGAGTAAATCCTTCCTCTGTGATCCCGTTGTTAATGAAAAAGTCCATTGCGGTCATTCTGCTGGCTTTAAGCTTATGCTTGTCCAATGGTTTCTTGAATCCCAGAGCTGTTAATATATCTGGAGTGGAGCAGCTGCAGGGCAACCTATTTCTATGATAATGTGTATACAGAGCTTTTATCTTTTTTTCAGATGTGGGGGGGAGGAGAGTGATGCTTAACTGTTATCCCCTTTCCTCTTCCTCACCTCTGATCTTTCTCCTAAATATTTCCAGAGGGTCTACCCAGAGCCCCAGTTGTTACGATGCAACTTCAGTTTTGATAGCCCATTGTTAGGGGCCGAGACTTTATCTGTATCTCAGTTGTATAAGGCTCAGTGTTGCCATTACAAAATCATGAGTGTACAACGGTTAATCTTTATAAAGAACTAGGCTGTTAAAATGAAAATCCCAAGCCATCCCAAAGTGCTTTCAAACTGCAGCAAAACCTCTGGTTCTGAATTCCAGGAGCAAAATGATTTCACCCTCCAAGAGTTCCCATAGATACACAGTGATTGAAATTGAAATCTGGAGTTTCACCCTATGAAATTGTAAAATGTTACGTAAAACCAAATCATTCTGCAGACTCCATCAAAAACTGCCAGCATCCGTGTTTGAGGCATCTACGTGTAATAGTACCGCATGGAAAGCCGTTATAAACTATGTCTACATAGTTAAATTTCATGTTCATTCCCCTGTCATACAGGTTGGTTTAGAAGTTCTCTTTTCCCCTCCAACCCCATTTCTGATGAAAGCTTTACAAATTAACAGGAAAAAAACTGAAACCCTCCAAAATGTCTCAGGTGACCCCCAAAGACAACAAAGCCCCATCTCTCTGCCTCTAAATTCCCCCTCCGAAATGTCAAACACATTTCTAATAGGGAAATATTATATTTAATAATATGTTTATATTAATTATGGTTTTCTAGTACATAATATTATTTTTAGCAAGAACTGGAGTAGAGTGAGGATTGCCCTACAAAGCTAAGCAAGATCTGTAATAAAATAATCAGCACATCAAGACACAGAACTTTGCCGTATTATCTGCAGAGATCCTTTGACTCTCATTTGTATAATAAAGCAGAGAATTCCTTCCGTTACGTGCATCAAAAGCACATTCAGTCTGAAGACAGCAATGCAGAATATTTTCCTTAAAGCTGAAGGAGACCCATGCAGGCCATGAAGAAGCATTAAAGACCTCAGCTCTTCTTGTTTGACTGTTTAATATTCTCCAAAACCCAACCATCCAAACCACAAACCTCCTTGTTTAAGCATTGGCATCACAAACACAACCTTGGACTCGGGTGTGGCTGAAACAACACAAAAAAATCTAGCTGTGTCCTTTTGTTCCCCTCCATCCTACAAAACAAGGGATTCCTCCAGTCTGCCATACCTCCCAGTAATAGTTTAGATGTTATTGTTACACGTGTCAGACTACAGAATATTTGATTCAGTCTCCCATAGATATGTTGGACTGAAAAAGGTCAACAGCAATTCATTGATGTTTACAGAAGAAAAGTTTGTAATAATATACAATAAATGTATAAATTGACCATCACAATGCAGTCATGTAGCTATGTAGATGACTGGTTTTTTTTTTCTTTCCTATAGTCAGATATTTTAAAGAAAATGTTCTTCTGGTGAGCCCAGGAAAATGACAAATTCAATGACCAACATCCTGCAACTTTGCATTTTTCTCAATCTAAAGACAACACTGCTTCAGTGAAAGGTCTTGTTTGAGCAGCTGGAAACCTGGAGATTTACATCTGTAGACTGTGTAGAACAGTTTGCCAATGGGAACAACTCTAAAGGTGAAAGGAAAGTTCAATGTGAAGCCTATTCAAACCCATGGCCTCTGTGAAGAAGCCTGCAGTAACCATTTTTAGCCTAGTGAGGCTGACATTTGATTCCACTACAGCCCAGCCAGTGATCCTTAGGAGTGCTCTACCAGGCCAGTTGTTGCAGAGGTTATCCTCTACTAATCCCTCCCCATATTGAATTAAATTCACACTGCACCGTCAATTACAATTAAATGGGAGATGGCAAGGAAACAAGGGGAATCTATTCCACAAAAAACATCCAAAGACTTAAAATCTCTTTAAACTTTAAATCTCACAAACCAGGCACACTGCCTTTACAGGAGTGATAAGTGATCCCCAGTCAAGTTTCTGCTGATGTTTTTTGACAAAATTCCTTTCTTCAGGTATTTTGCCTGATCCTAGAGTGTGCAAGATTAGAGCCCTGCTGTTTTACGCACTGTACAAGCTCCTAGTAAGGAACGGTGCCTGGCCCCTAGAGGACTTAAATTAAAACAGGTATGACAGAGAGCAGGAACAGTAATGAAAGCAAAGAGAAAAGTTGAAGGGCACCATTGCAAGAGGGAACTTAGCAGATTTCAAAGCCCAGTTCCTTTGTCAAGCAGAGCAGAGTGGAGCCTGGTGCACACACCAATTCTGGATGAGAGGACAGGACAGCTGGGTTTGCTGCTGCATGGACATATCTGCTGGCTCTAGATGAGCTCACACATTTGTACCTGAGAGCTCTGCTTGGCGGTGCAGACATCACTTGAAAATCACTCTGAAGCTCGGAGATTCACTGTGTTGCTTTTGAAAGCCTTGCTCAAAACTGACCGACGAGGCTGGCTAGCCAAATCCCACCCGAATTAGGATCAGAATGGACACTTTCAATACAGTACGCCAAGGGCCACATCAGAGGAGAGCAAAGGGGGAAAATCTCTTCCAAAATTGCTGTTTGCTTTTCTGTTGTTGTTTTGGTTTGTTTTTTAAATTTTATGTGTTTTTTTTTTCACTTAAACTATGGACTGTGAATGGCATTAGGTAGGGCTGAACTGGAATCTGCACTGCAGGTCTGGAGCTCTATCTGCAGCTCAGACAGCTTTCTCCAGGGGTCAAGCTTTTCTGTTCTCTAGCAACAGTACCGAATTCATATCTAGAGTTACCATTGGAGACCACAGACATTCGATTTCAGAGGACAAAAATAAAACAAAAATCCATCATGGATCCAACGGAGACTAACATATTTGGCTAGTTTAAAGGCCAGGTCCTGGCACCTTAACTGGATCAGATGGCTCAGGAGAAACGTTTGTGTGATTTGCCTACTCGCGTGTGGGCCTCGAGCTGGAATGAGGATGCTTCCAGGGAAGCTGCAGCTGTGTACAAGGGGAGGAATCACTAGCGCAAGCCCAGGATGCTGATATGTAATGAACCGAACTGGTCCATTTTCTGCTTCAGAAAAAAACGTCGTGACTTGATGACTCAGGGGGAGGGGGAAAATAAAAGAACAAGAAGGGGAAAAAAGTCAAAGGAAGCTGGACTAATACCAGCTCCTCCTTTGAAAAACCTAGGCTTGGCTCCTCAGCCTCGCCATGAGACAGAGAGGAACAGGGCAGCTCCCTCTCCAGCGGGCTCTACCAACACGTACCACGATGATCCCAGCTGGACTGCAGGTAGCCTCTAAGGACCTGGGACCCAGCCCACCACCTTATTGAGCTATTACCTATGACACAAACACCACCTTTCCTATCCACATCCCAAGCAGAGGCTTTGCTGTTTCATCCTTGCTTGCTGGGCACAAGAGATGCTGCTCCCCTCTCAGCCCTTCTCTTTTGTGTTTCCTTACTCCATTGTCCTTGATGTCCTCACGAAGGAGGGAGCCTGGGACATTGCTGCTTCAAAGCCCAGAGCCGCCTATTGATCAGCGAGAGCTGGAGGCACGTCTTTCCATTTGCTCCTCCTTGTTTGCTCAGGATGAGCAAAACCAGATCTGCTTTGCTCCTACCAGAAACTTTAGGACTTGAGAAAGCAAAAGCATTCCCACCTTCAGTCTAAAATTACAGCGAGTGTGTTCTTACACCCTTATTGTGAAGCTACACTAAAGCATCATGTGTCTTTTCAGCTGCTGCAAGGAGCACCAAATAATAATGCAGCTTGCAAATGATCATTTTCAATACAGTAGTTGCTGGCTCAGGCAAAGCAAAGGGGGGGGCAGCAAACCTAAAAGGATTCTGTTTTTTTTTTTTTTCCTTTTACCTCATTAAGCTTTGCTTCCAATTACATTTTAATGATGCTTGATGTCTTCTGTATGCTAGCATTTACTGCAGTCTCTTTAAATTTAATCGTCTTGATAATGGGTTACTCTGACACTGCAAATTACGGGCTGAAAGAAACCTTTTGCCACATGCAGAAAAAGCTGTGTGTCCACCCTGCAGCCTGTTGCTGTTCAGCAGGAAACAGCAGCCTCGCATCGCACAGTTTCTGCTGCCTCACAGCTTCCTGCCTCCTGAAGGGTGAATTAAGGCTGAACAAATCATGAGTGGAAAAAAAATAAAGTCTGGACAGAGATCCTTCGCCCTCATTGCTGGGCTCAAATCAGGGATCATCAGGTTACATACATCACCTCTACCTACATGAGATCCGAAGGTGAATCCTACCAGGCTCTGTTTCCACAATGACCAGCCCAAAAAATCATGTGAACTGAGGAAATAATCACATTTATAGCCTCTTCTCCCTCCTTCCATTCCTATTTTCATGACTCCCCCTTTTCTTCAGTGCATTTGAGGAACCTCAGCAGCCACGGGAACTCTTGCCCTGATATTTTTAGCCCAACAACCTCTTTTGAGGGTTTATTGTCTACTATAAGGCAAGAAGCACAGATCAGCTTCAGCAGGTGGTCAACAACATAATGGGACCCTTCAGAGCACAACGTTTAGGTTGTCTTAGCCCAAAAAGGCTAGGACGTCTGGGTTCTGTACCAACTGACCTTAAAACAACCACCTTTCTGGTGCTGCAGAAAGCTTTGGGGTGGGTGGTGGGTGTACGAGAGGGAGATTTCTGAAAAGGTATTTTCTACCAGCATGTTTGAAACCACTGGAGAATTAGATCTTACTCTGGGGCACAGGGCATCATTGCAAGAAGGTCATTTTCTCCAATTTTCACTGCCCTCATTAGGAGCTCTAAATGATTGGTTTCTTACTGCAACCAGTAGCTAACGGGAAATCAAGAAATTATTTTCAAAGGCGGTCTTATGCTTTTCCAGCACTTCTCATCCTCATACAAAAGGCATCTAGCCAGTACCCATGCAGGCTGTAAAGTCACAGCCTCATGAGGAAAGATAGAAAGAATAAAATTAGAGGCCCATCACTCACAGATTTTCACACTTGCTTGTGACTTCCCATCATCAAACATCTAACCATCTAGCAACTGCTGGGTCAAAAACCTTCCTAGGAGTTGGGTATTTTCTCATCCCTTCTTATGCAAGGAACACAACAAATGGAAAAAAAAATCTTGCCAATTTTTTTATGTTCTTGCAGAACATAAACAAGGAGAAACAACACTTGGAGAGGTAGGAAGAAATGAGTACCACAAGTCATTTGAGTGGTGTACTGGGATTTAGGTCCAGGTTCTGCACAGTCTCCCTATTCTTAAAATTTAAAATATTTATTTAGAGAGCAACTCTGAATAAAAAGAGCTTTGAAGGGGTTTTATGGATTTGGTTCATGATTCAGAACTTGATTACATTTCCCAGCTTTCTTTTGTTAATATTTCACTCTGACAAAATATTATTTCACTAGAAAGGGACAGCCCCTTCCAACAGCATGATCTCTTTGGGCAGTTCAGTGGAAGAGGTCCCTCTTCAGCTGCTGGGACAAACAGGAGAGCTGAGCACTTTGTTAGCACAGCTGGTTTGCCATCATAAAAATGAACATATGGCTTCAGCTTGATTCCTTCTTTCTGAGCTTTCCTTAGCGTAGAACTCACAAATTGCACTGGCAGCTCTGCTGGTAGGCTCAAAAAGAGGGAAAGTAGAACGAAGACACCAGTTTCCTTCCAGCTGGCATCTCATACTGATAGTGGAGCACAGTGCTGGAATACACAGCTAATCGTTCCCATCCTCCACCTCCTCACAGCATCTCGTCTGCAGAGAGAGGACAGCACAGAGACAGGTACATGACTTTGGGTCAGGCTGGTGTAAGCAATGCAGATCCATCTCATCATGTTCACAGAAAGTAACCAGTTCGCTTAATGGGTGTCCCATTAAAGACAATAATTAAATAGATTATGGAAGCTGAACTAATCTAACAGACTCTATGACAAAGACAAATATTTCTTCTGTAAGTCTAATGGATTACATTCAATTTTTTTGTTACTGTCCCATCTTTTTTCCTGAAGAAACTCTTTGGGATATCACAGGCCATAATTTCAGTCAGCTGTGAAGGTCATGGTTAAAGCCTTGCACCTCTGGAGAAGTGGAAACAATTCCTCCAGATGTCCATGTAGAATCAGCTCTTGTGGCCACACCCTGGAAAGGACTGGCCTGTTTGGATGGATATTACAATTCTCAGCTGACAACTTATTTTTCTGACTGGGAGTTTCACAAACTAATCTCTTTACAATTGACCAGACTACCAGATTTTTCTCAAAGTGGGGAAAGGTCTCTCTTCCCATCCCTTCCCAAAGAGGACGGCAAAGTATAACGAGATGACCGTGAATAAAAACATGTTTTTGCAAGTGTTTGATATTTCTAAAATGGGTATGAATTTGTCTCTGAAAGTTGGCCATTTTTCAAGTGGCTCCATCCCTAAACTTTTCCAACACAGAATTTTTACCTCCATTGTTTTCTCTCCAACACATTGCTTTTGTGCTAAAACAAATATAGAAAGTGGAAACAAACTCACAAAACTTCTGATTTTAACCTTAAAAATTACCTTGAAAGAAAATAATATCCATTACTGCCAAGATGTCTCTCTTACAAGCAAGCACTACTATTTTGGGGAAGCAGAATGTGCGGAAGGAAAATCCTGGCTGTTAATTTTAGCCCCAAAATAACTCTTTATACATTTTTTTTTTGAGGGCATGGTTTTGTTTGTTTTTAAGGATGTGATTTGGGTTAAGTATGGTATAAAAAACAATCAATATCTCAAGGAAAATGTCTCACTTCAAACAACCCTCTACCTAACACATCTCCATTTGTTCAGCTTCCTTTCCATTTCAGTGCTATTTTAATGGGGTCTTCTCCCTTTTGCTCTAAAATAATCCCCTTGCATCTTTAAATCAATTCCTCAGAGGCCCCAAATGCCATCCTGTTGCTTCTCCAAAACCCTTGGAAATGGACTGGAAAACAGAAAGGGTCAGTCTCTCTCCAGAGGTTTCAAACGCCCACTGATTCAAGCAGGCATTGCTTTATTGAGGAAGGCTGTTTTCCTCAGCACATCTGTATTTCTGCTTAAGTGCTACCCCAAGAAGCTGCAAGAAGGCATAAAATATAACACCTCTTTCCCACATACAACACAAAAAAATTGGTTGCTTTTCCGGCTTTTGAACAAATATGACTAATGACTGCAGTTTTCACCTGGAGCAGGATCAACGCTGATACATGTGAGAAACGTTTAGCTGAATCCAAGAAAGTTTTTGCTTTGACACCAGCCACAGGATTTGTGCTTACTTGTGCTTTCCACCCGTTTTGCAAAAAGCAGCTACATCCTTCTATTTTCAAGTGAGGAAGTTAAGGGATTTGACTAATTGCATTAAATAAATCTGTGGAAAAATTAGGAGTCCTCCTAAACAACTTCCTTCCTCTGTTATGGCGTTGTCCTGTGGGCCTCGCTAGGTGATAAACCTACCTACCTCCTCCCACCAGGTGATCTGGGACCCCCGTTCTGTTTCTCATCAGCTCAGCTCATAGCCCAGTCTAAAATAAATAAATAATGAGGAAAAAGGACTTTTTCTTCAGATTCCCACTACCTTTTGCCTCCTTTCCCTCTCCATTTACCCATTTATTATTCAGGGAACATAAATAATTGAAAAGAATAGTACATAAAATTAATTGTAGAAAATACAGGCTTTTAAATTGTCATCTGCATTAAAAAATAAAACAAGGATGCTTGAGCACTCCATTTTGTAAAGTCACTTTCAGCAGACTTTCTGCATCTGCATAGAATCAGCCACAAGACTTAGCAGCATCATTCATCCTGCGAAGATGTTCCTATCTGGCACCCATAGATCTTTATCGTAGGAAAACATTAATTGAATATTGACGAACACTGGAGAGAGGCGAGAAAGCGAGGCTGGCAGTGTGGGGATGGAAGGAGACAAAATGAGGTGAAAGTGGGGTTGGAAAAGGTGGGAAGGGAAGGGAAGGGAAGGGAAGGGAAGGGAAGGGAAGGGAAGGGAAGGGAAGGGAAGGGAAGGGAAGGGAAGGGAAGGGAAGGGAAGGGAAGGGAAGGGAAGGGAAGGGAAGGGAAGGGAAGGGAAGGGAAGGGAAGGGAAGGGAAGGGAAGGGAAGGGAAGGGAAGGGAAGGGAAGGGAAGGGAAGGGAAGGGAAGGGAAGGGAAGGGAAGGGAAGGGAAGGGAAGGGAAGGATGACATGGCTGTTCCTTTTATAGATGGCCCTGACTGATCTCTTCAAGACCCCTCCCTCCCGCTATGTTCACGCACTGTATGATAGCGAAGGAATGAAACAAGAACAGTGAGCTCCTGTTCCTCAGCAAGACCTCACTCTGGACAGTACAACTGAAATGCCATGACTTAAAAAAAAAAAAAATAAAAAAAAAGAGGAAAGACTTAACTGAAAGACTAGATTTTGTGCTCTTGCCCTCAGCACAACCAGAGAGAGAAAACCTGGCCAGGACACACAACCACCACAACCCCTTCCAAAAGGAATGCCTCCCATCTGCTCTCCACACAAGAGCTCAGCAGAGGCAGTGAACAAACCCACGACAGGACCAATTTGAATCCCAAATATCCTTTAGCTTTCCTAAAGAACTGGGACTTAGAGAGCCGCACTGTGTTTAATGCTAAGTTCCCTGTCCCATTCTTTCTCTGTCAATATTTTTTTTTGTAGCAACTGGGCTATTTTAACCAAATTTGACAGTGAGGGAAAGAAAATTCTTTGAGACAAAAAAAAAAAAAAAAAAGACATTACACTCCATAGAAGCTTATGAGACCAGACAGCTGAGTGAAGGAAAACTTTGTAAACCTCTGTTGAGAAAAGCTGACGTGTGAGCACATCTTTATATTAGACATCAGAGAGTCTACAAAGAGGGTGCATCGAGAGAAAGAAGGGAGACTGGATGTCGCTGGAAACCAGGCTTCGTTCTTTCCCCTGCACAGAGATCAGTTATTTTTGTAACCAGCACTTAAGCGCCTTCCAACCATACACAGAGTGACATAACTAATGTCTGTCAAAAATGTTTTGTGCCCTCTCTCTTCTGCCTCCCCCACCCGAGGGAGAAGCACATGTCAGAAGAAAAAGACTGTGCTCTGAAGATTTTATGGTAAATGTTTTTGTGGGTTGCTGAGAAGATGGGCTGATGAAGGGCAGGAGGAACAAAACACTCCAGGATGGTTTGGAAAGAGGAGAAGTAGAAAAGGAGGCAGAAACTGTGGTGAAGCAAGAAGCAGGGAATAATGAAGGCTGATAAAGGAATTACATTTGGGTCAAATAAATGGACTTCAGGGTCAGTGCAGTCAGGGCTGGCATGAGGACATCTGAAATCTATCGTTGCAGGTTTGTGACAGCCCCGTGGTGTCCAATTGCCTCATTTCTCGGGAGGTGGCGATGTGGAAACATCATGTATGTCCATCACACACAGAAATTTTGGACTGAAGGAGAGAAGTAGTTGCCTAAACCTGCCACTCACAGACCTAGAACCAGGATGTTCTGGCGTAATTAACACCAACGATGAATTACTGCAAGGAGCAAGGGGTTGGCATTAAAAAGGGGAAAAATGCAGGCTGAAGGCCTGGGGGAAGTCTCATGGCAATGACACGATGTGGTAGGCTCCTGAGGGAAGTGGTGCAGGCTACTTTACTTGGGCTGTTAAAAACCAAGCCCAATACACCAGAAAACACACATCAGAGGACACTCTCACATTGTCCTCGCTATCCTATGACTGTCCCAGTTGTTTTGTAGGTGGAGAAACTCATCTTCCTTCTCCCACCTCCCCTCTTTTTTCTTTTATTTTTTTTTTCTTGGAAGAACTCCCAACCTTTCTTTCAGAAGACATTGAGATTCTCAGCTCACACTCTGCTATTGACAGAAGACCTCAGGTTTGTTTGCGCCTTGACTGGAAGTCAGATAATTCTGACACAAACATTGCCTAGACATGCCGGCTTTGCTCACGCCAGCAGACTCACTGATGTGTGGCCCAGGGGTGTGTGTGCCACTGCTGTGCTCCTCTTAAATCTCTGTTTTTTTAGTGGAGGCACTGTGAAAAGAGATGATGCCAACTCCAGAGGGTTGTAGCTGACTGCTCCTCTCCCCTCTACAACTCACTTGGGGTTTCCTCTGCTCCCAGACCTCTGATAAAAGGACGTGGCCCTCTCCATGGTGTCGTCCATGGGGTCACTTTTGCTCAGCATCTCCTAGAGGTTGCTAGGAGGAAAGATGGTCCAGCGGTTAAGGACTAACCGAAGGCTCAAGAGGTGTGGTTTTAGTTCTCTCTGTGGCTTCAGGCAAGACACTTAGCCCAACATCCACATAGGAAAATGTCAAAAAACTGCATTTCAATGCAGTCAGAGACAAAGTGTTTTGTGGTGGAAATGCCACAGGAAAAACAAAACCAAAATAAAACCTTTGTGTTTGGAAGTTAGGTTATGCCTTTGTTAAAAAAGAGAACTTTTTAAAAGGGGGTGGAGGCATTTAGGGGTAAAAAAAAAATACCTTCAACTTGCTCTTATCATTTGATAACAGCCACTTTTACTCCTGGCCGCCCTAAGTCAAATGGAGTCCAGTGACCCAGAGATGAAAGGATCATTTCCAGCCAACTTGATCAATAGCCTAAGTATGTTTTGCAAAATTGTCAGGAAGATTTACCAGCCAGGTCATCAAGTGTACTTACTCAGAGTTTCACTCATGATGTTGATTGTCAAGCTAATGATTTTTTATCCACACATTGCAAAAAGAAAGAGTTCTGTAACGGTCTTGAGCCACTAAGTCCCTATTGGTGCAGGTTCTTCAGGCCCCATAATCGATTATAACTTTCTGGTAAATTGATGCAACATTATCTGCCTCTACTTTACAAGAGTACATAAACATAAAAGTATGTGGTGAATAAATGGATCTACCAGTCTCATTTATAAGTGTAGAGAAGAGATAATGAGGATGAAACGTCTTACCTAATTTTAGCTACCTCAACACAAAACATCTACTTTAACCAGCTTATCGCCACTCCTTCTACCTTAAATAAGGAGAGACATCACTCCTGAAGGAGATTTATCCCATTCTGAGACAGGTACCTGCAGCAGGTATGAGACTGGAAGCACTTTCCTCATCCATGTGTTCAGAAGAACCAGAACAGCTAGTTTGGATTACAAGAACAATTCTGAGCAATCTGAAATCAGCAGACATGATCATTCCCCCTTCCAGGACATAAAGTGGGTCCATGATTACAGGGACCTGCATTTTCTGCCAACGTTTTTCCTAGTGCAAAGCCAGTGTAAAAACATGACCAAAACAGAATGATGATGCTTGCTTTTACCTGCGCTACGAAAATAAGCATATAGAGAAAAGTATAGGATCCACAATTGCTATCACAAGGGCTGATTCTGGGATGGTAGAGAGGGAGATCACTTTGGTCAAAGTTGGACCCAGTGACAACAATGCCAGCCAAGCAGGGGAGGTGCAAGGTCAACCTGTAGATCACTGGAAACTAAGCACTTCCAATCCATTAATTAATTACACAGCTGGAAAGAGGGGACTGTGAAAAAGGTGAACACAATGACATTGCTGCTAATGGAAGCCCTCTATTTATCAGTCATAATGAGCTTCCTTCCGCCCCCCTGCATCCTTCCTCCCCCAGTGCTGCAGCTGCACTGATGTAACTGAGCACTTGGGCTCCCCTCTCCACTCCCAGCCAGTCCCCTCCATACCAAGGTGAAGGTGACTCAGTCAGTCACATCAGTTCAGCCTGGGGTACCTCAGTCCATAGCAGGATGCTTGGAGAGCAAACTCCACCACCCCACTGATGCAAGTCACCTGCCTGCTGCTTTCTTGGGCTCCTTTGCCCAACAGCTCCTCTTCTTCCCCTTCCCAACACCATGGGTACCAAGCCCCTGGCTGAGTCGGAGGGCTGAAGACAAAAGTGCCACCACCTGCTCCAAATACTTGAAGCTAATGATGTGAGCAGACAAGCATATTGAAAGAAAGTTGGTTTTTTTCCTTTTTTTTTAGTCCATCATATAGTAGAGAATTAAATCTCTTGTTGCAAGAGATGCTGAGACACCCGATAGCAGAAAGAAACTTCCGAAAGACAGACTAGACAAACTCATAGGTCTATCAGTACCTACTGAGCATGACAACTTCAGAGTAGGAATTTCAGGGGAAAAATCACTGCCTATTCTTACACTATGCCCCCAACCAGCTACAACTAACCTTGTTTTAAAAATGGGATACTAGGCTAGATAGGCCTGTTCTCTTACTCAAAGAAAACCCTTAAGCTAAACTGCTAGAAACCAACACCCATAGCACTCAAACCACAATTCAGACCTAAGATGGCGGCCCAAAAGGCCTATCAGAGCCATCTACTGTGCCCCACTGCTGGATAACAGCATTACTATTACACACAGAGAAGCTGAGGCAGGGCTAAATGATGCACCAGGACAGGAAAACCTATCTTTTGCAAGGCAGGAGTGAGAGCACATCACTTTCTGAGAAGTGGAAGCCTTTTAGTTAACACATTCTCTCTCAGTGCCAACTTCATTAGGTAGCTCCGAGTTCATGTTGGAGGAAAGTGGGCAATGGATCAAACAAAACCGCCTATTTCTAGGAGGAGAGATGCAAACTCATGAGTGATCTCCCTTATCAAGAGGAGCAAAAAGGTGTGAACTTGTCATTTGGGAGAACGAAGCGGGGGTGCAGATGGTACACCTTTATTAGTCTCCTCTCATTTGCAAAGCCTAAGGAAAGAAACAATGCCTATTACTGTCTCCTGCTTTACTCCATGCTAATGGATGCCTCTGAACTAAGCAGAAGTTGTCCCCATTAAATTCCTGCATTATCAGGCCATTACTTGACAGGGCAAAGATTAATCACAAACTTTCCGGGGACCATTTATTCCATTTGCCAAGCTCTCTCTCCCCATTACGCTGCTTTGGTTGTGTTGTCAGTTTTTCAAGTGTCAAAGAGTTTGGACCGATCCAGTTTTCTGTCCATCCATCTATCAAACACCTGTCAATCTGGTTCAATCTGAACGCACTATTTGCTTTGGAAAGTCAGAGGGGGAGGGAGGTGGGCAGGATGCTGCACAGAGCAGGAGGCACAAGGCCCGGCTTTGAAAAATAAGCAGAAAACAGATTAGCAGGCTGTATTATAAAAAGAATGGAGGACTGAGAGAAGCCATAGAGGTAGGTCTGAAAATTCAACATCATAAATGTAACATTTCCCCTGGTGCTGCAGGCTGACTCAAATCGTTAGTCTGAGAAACTATGAATGGGGTACCTCAAAACACCCGTAGATTTATGATTATAGTTCCTTTTATTGTACTGCTTGGTGTAGGGCAGCGTGTGAAATGGACTGAATGGGAGAACATATCTTTTAAGAAAATAAACTTTTAACTCAGTGGTCTAAGTCATTATTCAACATCTTCAGAGCTTAGCACCAGGAGTGCTCAGGAAATGTAACAGAGGGAAAGCGAGTTGTACAAACACTTCAGAGAGGAGTTAATTACCCATCCTGATTTCCTTTTAATCTGTATGCATTAAGGCAGTGAGTTTGTTCGTCATTAGTTTGGTTTTGAAGAAGCCGACCTTTCATTTCTAAGCCGTTCTACTTCACCACCGGTGTATGTGTCCCATGACTAAAAGGTATTCTCACCTCACTGGTACGTATCACAGAAGATGCTGCTGTTCATCTCAGCTCAGGAAAACCACCCCGTGCTTTGCCATGCAGTTCATACAGATCTGTGATTTGGAAATAGTCCTGGCTTTGAATTACAGTCAGGGTAAAATCCATCTAGGTTCAAGAGTGATTTAATTGAACACAGTGGCCCAGATCCTCCATGTAACTTCAGGTATTTAACTAAGATGCCAAAGCTTGGAGTTCAGCCATCATAATCTCTCACTGTAGTCAGTGGAGGGGGGAAAAAAATAAGCAGTTCAAATATTAAGTGGTTGTATTCCCTCTGGAAATTCCCCCCTCCCACCTTCAGCAGCCTATGGTTATTAGGCAAATGGTGTAAGTTTCTGGGGTTACTGTATAAAGCTGGGTGGGTTGAACCTAAGCCACAAGCCCCTCTGGGGTCCACCTCCAGCTCAAATGATCCTGACCTCCAGGAAATAGGAAATCCTAGAGTTCAAAGGCTGCAGCGTTGGTTTTACTGTTCAGGACTCTTTTGACACTGCTGTTCATTCAACTCATCCTCATGATGAGTTCTCATTCAACTTTCACATCCCATTTGCTAGGAAGCACGTGGCAATGATTACCTTGCTCCTCCCTCCTCCAGGATAATTAACCAGACTTTGCAAATAGCTTGACCCCAGTCCAAGCTGGTCTTAGTCATACCTTCCTTGGAGCCCGTGTGCTAGAAAACTGGAGACAAGTCCCTCAACAGGGACACCCCTGAAGATCAGCTATTGATTCAGGATCTTTAACATGACAAAAAGTAAGACCTAAGCTTTGCCAAAATGCCAAGCGACTGACAACCGTGAAGAAAAGACAACAAAAAATTACAGCTGATAAAAGCCAACTTCAAAATGTTTCACAGCAGGCTCCTGAGGATGACAATGTCTGAAATCAGAGACTCATGGCAGATATGCTGACTTGATAGCCAGATGAGCTGGAAGAGGGAAATACTCTTCCCTTTACAGACCCATGGTGTGATGCCTTCCAGAAGCACCGGGAGTGGGAGACAATGACTATTTTTTAAGATTTTCTTTAAGTACAACACAGTAGAAGACAAATTTTGATTTTAAACTCGCCTAGCAGTAAATAACTTCCACAGAGTTTATGCTTGTGAAGATAACTGGTGCAGAATTAACCCTTAAGCATCTCTATACCTTCCTTTGTCTTTTCCCTGTCTTTGAAACTGAAGGTTAGAAATGAGACAAAGTGGAATTATGTTCTCAGAAAAGTTTAAAAAATCAGACCTGCCAGCTTTCTCCCATTGCTGTGGAGTGCCAGCTCTGCTTTCATCAGCCCACATTAGAGGTTTCTCACCCTCAGTCCATTCAATCAAGAGAAAACAGCACAGGCAGATAGAATAAGGACAGCTGATCTAGCACCGACACATATTGGAAAAGTCCTTCCAGCAAAGCCTCAGTAGAGATGGAAAATAAAATAAAATAAAATAAAATAAAAAATAAAATAAAATAAAATAAAATAAAATAAAATAAAATAAAATAAAATAAAAGAGATTTTTCTTCATTCCCACTAATAGCCCTCCCTCTCACCTGCCATCACCTCCTTTGCATGAAGCATCAGAAAAGTGTCTCCATTTGTGCCTTAATGCATTAGAAAACTTCTGTGTAAAGCAGAGAAAAGCGTAGGGTATACTGGAATATTTCAAGCTTGATAGGATGCTTACAACAATGTCTCACTTGTTTGGATACAGCTTAGGGTGACCAACAGAGCCTAGGGGAATGTTGAGGTGACCTACCCAGAGTAAAGCAGGCAAGAAGTTTCTAATGGAGAGCTCTGGAGTCACTTCCTAACATTTCACATCGCTTTGCATTCTTGTTAAACCTGCGTGAGGACTTTGGGATAGGACTAGATAATCCCAGGGCATGAATCATAATGCTTCAGAATGGGACTGAGACAGGCTGGATGGGGCAGGCTGGAGAAATCCAGCCTGGTGAGAACACCAGTCTCCAAAAGTGATGATCCCAAACCATACATCAATAAGGGCATGCTCAGGTGGGATACTTGGGCAAGTGATAGGCAGGACAGTACCAAACTCTACAGAAATACACCCAGCAATACTTAATGTCAAAAGTAGGCGAATTCTGTCCAGCTGCCTCCCTGTCTCCAGGCTAGCTCCATGAAAGATGCTGGAAGGCTCTGAACGCACCGTCAGGTCAGGGCTGGCTGTCACACTCCTGTTCACTCTTTCCCCTTTACTCCAACTGCAGCATAAATATGCACTGAGGAGCTGAGGAGTTAAGGAAGAATGATGTAATGCAACAAAAAGCATGACCAATGGTGCATGCTTACGTACCTAAGGGTGTGCAGCACAACAGAGTGGAATGATTTCATGTGTTCTCAGAGAAGAAGAGGACTAATGGAGAAATCTAAATTAAAAACAATTCTCCACTTGAAAAGCATGATACGATATAAAACATTTAATGAATTGACCACCACTGAAGACTTGCAGGAGGTACTGAAGAAAGCTACCCCACTAAGACCAAAAATAGTGAGAAAGGGGCGAGCAACAGTCCTGGTTTCAGCTAGGATAGAGTTAATTTTCCTCCTAGTAGCTGGTAGGGTGCTGTGTTTGGGATTAGGATGAGAAGAGTGTTGATAACACACTGATGTTTTAATTGTTGCAGAGCAGTGCTTACACCAAGTCAAGGACTTTTCAGCTTCTCGCTCTGTCCTGCCAGCGAGCAGGCTGGGGGTGCAGCAGGAGCTGGGAGGGGACAGACCCAGGACAGCTGACCCAAACTGGCCAAAGGGGTATTCCATATCATCTGATGTCATGCTGAACAATATGTAGGGGTGGCTAGCCGAGGTGAGGGGCCGGCTGCTCGGGGATAGTCTGGGCATCGGTCAGCGGGTGGTGAGCAATTGCATTGTGCATCACTTTTTTGTACACATTATTAGTAGTAGAACTATTATCATTATCATTATTATTTTCCTTTCTTTCCTGTCCTAATAAATTGTCTCTGTCTCAATGCACAGGCTTCATTTTCCTGATTCTCTCCCCCATCCCAGAGAGGGAGGGGGGAGGGTGAGTGAAGGGCTGTGTGGTGCTTAGCTGCCGGTCAGGTTAAACCACTACAGCAACTAAGCTAACAAGTCCCTTCACATGATCACATTCTGCCCTCATCCCCTTAGCTCAGCAGAGAGCCAAATGTGCTTCAGGACGATACGGATAACCTTGCCCGGCTGTTCTTGTCTGCTGTGCTCCTGCTGGGACCATTAGAAGACATTCCAGCAGGGTGGGGATGAGCAAAGGGGGGGCAGATTGCTAGTCTTCAGTGCTATGCTGTTTATCCTGCTTAGCCATAAAGCAACGTAAATCAAGCATGTCATCCTACCTAATTGCATGTTCATATAGGACTTAATTGGTAATATTCCTGCAACCCAGCTCCTCAACCTTCATGTTGCATTGACTTCCTCTCAGAAACTAATGAGCTTTATACAACAACAAACATTTAGGTCTGTTGTTCTAATTCATTAACATAATGGGCAATACAATGAGCAGTTATGATAATAAACACTAATAAGAGGTACTAGTGACACATTTCTGGCAGTGCTAGGCTTTGCGGGATGCTTGCACAGTGGCAGCAGACTGACATAAACAGGGTGCAGCCACTCCACACCCTCTCCCAGTAGCTCCCAGAACATCAGCTCCACGTCTGCCAACACTTCATAAATAACTGCTCTTGCAGATGATGAGACAGCAGCAAACTATCTTAAGTTTACTTTTTTTTTTTTTTTAACCGTCAAAGAATTTGAGAAAGGAAGTTGGAAAACAAGGGGAACCATGCTGTTGAGTCCTTTTGTGAAACAGAGGGGCCCATCCCACTAGCTATAGGCTTAGCTGCTGTCTGAATGCTGGAGAAACTTAGCTGTTCTCCTGCTTGCAAACACACTTTAGTATGTACAAGAAAGGGAAACACTAACAATTTTTTCTCTTGCCACTAAGGTCAGCTGTCTTTAACCACACTAATTTTCCACAAACAGCCAACACCCCCCCGTAACTAACCAGTGGGAGAATCTCATCCCCAAAATCACACAAGTATGTACACGTACACACCTGCAAAAGATTTTTCAGACTTCACTAAGCTCTGGTTCACGGCAGCAAAGTTCACGGATTGTGTGTAGAACACCAAGTTGCCATTAGAAAAGCTCATTCTCCTTTTTATTTCCCAGGCAGATAAAACCAGGTAACAAAGGGGACCTTGCTGAAAAATGCACTATGTGATACTGATAACCTTCACAACAAAACCATGCCCATTGCTTTGTTACATTTTAAACAATGATCTAAACAAGTTCAGATCTTAGACTATCTGATCCTTTCAAGATTTGTTAATGTCTAACCTCTTTCTCGTTTTGGGGCTACATGAGAAAATGCTTTAATCTAGCAAGGATAGTGTGGACCGTCTACAGGCAGGATAGACCCATAGATTCATGCCTTGTTCTTTGTCATGTCAAACTTACCACCTTGACTTACCAGAGTTGCATGTCTGGGAAGCAAGGCATCATTTATCTTTTAACTTGACTGCTAAAAATGGTATCCCATTTAAAGGTGTGGGGTGGTTTTTTGGCCTTTGCTCTTCTATGAACAGACACTTCATTTCTACATCCATACTCAGGTTCTCCATGATAGACACTGCCTGAGCAAAGAATTATAAGGCTACAAAAAGGTATGATTTCTGAAATTTATGGCCAGAACTTTATTACAATGGAAATATTTTTTTTCTAATTGAAATTTACACTGCTGTTATGACACTAATTCAATTATTCCTTACATTTCATCCATCACAATTTGATCTTGTAAAAGAAAAGCCAGTTGCTTCCTTGACATAGGCAGAGTTGACTAGAGAAGGAAGGGATTAATCTGCATGCTTACGACGTCCTTTTGCAATTAATCGTATTATTTAAAGTAAAACAGAATAAAACCACTTGGAGTAAATATTAAATAATCCAATGGTGTATAAGAAAAGATCATGCAAATAGTCACCTGACAGTTCGGCTTCATATTCCTGAACAGCTGGTCAGCTCTTTGGTGCAGCTTATTTCAGAAATGTATAGGAGTCTATAGAAGGGTGCAAAACTTTTTGCTGCAGTAAATAAGAAAGCCCTTTCTAATAGGTCACAAATCACCATTAAAGACTGCATGTTGCTGAGCATCTGTGACACACAAGGCATGGTATAAAAAATGCCTTGTGCTGGAGGCGCATCATCTTTTATAACTCTGCCATCCCTCACGGACCCTACACATGCTGGGAGTCTCTACAATGACTCAGGCTTTCCACGTGCTGCCTGCCAAGCAGTGGTTCTAGCAGGCAATGGCTTTAACTATGGGGGGAGTTAGTTATCTGGAAGGACATGAAATGACCACTGTGTTGACAGTCTCAGATATTTATCTTCTACACGCGTGACTCATGCATAGCGATAGTTTCACCCATATGTTTGGCTATGAAATTCCTTCCCAGAGTAACAAAATGCCATAGGTACGGTTATTTTTCCTGTGGAATTGCCAATGATTCTTTTGCTATGAACTTCCCTTGGGGGAAACAAACCAAGGAGGCTGTTTTTTTCTCATACAAGATCAAGTACTACATTCAGAGAAGACAGGGAAGAGCACTTCATCTAAGCAACCTTAAGCCATCCAGATTTTAAGCCTTGCTTCTAACAGCCCTATAACCAATGAAGGGTAATCTATGCCTCCACGATGACAACTCATTCCATCCTAAAACTGATGGCATCCTAGAAATGTAGGTAATGATAGGTGAATTACTTTCAGATGGTTAGAGGGAATCTACTCTCTTCTGTCAGCTGCAGAGGCAGCATGAATCTGGCAGTCTGTCCTTCACAGCTTCTCTCAACTACTCAACACTCCTTCGACCTTAAGTGTTTGCATAAGCCATAGCATTTACGTTAGGCAGCTGTAGCAAGTAACTGGAACAGGGTCTTCCTTGCCTGTTTAGTAAGGGGAAAGCCTGGCTTGGTTCCCATGGGGAAACAGAAAGGCACCTGCAGCAATGCCGTCCCTGAATCTCCCTCTCATTCCACTCTGTGCCTTGGAGGAAGCAACCTCTTCAGGGCAGAAGCTACCTTTGCACGGGACTTGCCTAATCACCCTCTCCCAGCCACCACAGACCTGGGGATCCACCAGCTCTCGTACCACCCACTCACAAAACCTGCTCGTCCTTCTCACAGGGGCTGGGATGCACTGCAGTGGCAGGGAGGCGAGTGCATGCCACTCCTCCCCTCAAATGGCTGGGTTTCTAACTCTCTGCCAATGTTTTTTGCTGACCTGCAGCAGAAGTGAGCCTGCGATCCAAGGAGAGTGCTTACCGTGATGAATGGGGTGAGGATGGGGAAAGACAAGGTCATTTGTAACCTGGGCTTTCTGAGGGACACCTTTGCCTCAGGATCAATGTTGCTGATGCCACCAATATCTCTGCCATCCTATCCTCCCCACGATGAAGACACACACCATCTTTCTTCCTTTTGGGTCTCCCTCCTGCTCATCCAACCCAAGCTTTGACAAATGTAACCCTTCCTCATCACACCAAACTCCTAATGGACTTTGGTTCTGGGGAAGGGCAAGCGGGAAGAGAAGCTGATTGTTTTAGAGAGTAAAATTATTCTCCTTCTCTAATCACAGCCCATTGTTTTCCACCTGGAAATCATACATCATACTGGATGGAAATATTTTTCAAAGAGAATAAGGTGAGGATAGGACTTCCTTGTAACTCTGAATCCCATCTTTGACAACCTCACCATCCATTTATCTACAGCTTGACCATGAAAGATGTATTGGTGGCAGCTCACTTAATGATTTGATAACTAGTACTTCCAGTGCCCCAAGCCAATTTGCCATTAAACAGCAGAGACTTGGAGCCTTTCCACTATAAAGTCTAATTTCTGGAGGGAGACGAGACGGGAATGGCTTTCTCTGTGTGTAATAAAAACTTAATTCTCACCAGTAAAGATTAGAAAACTCAACATATCTGCACTCTTTTCTGATGTATATTTTAGAGGTATTTGATAATATTCAGAGTGCAAAGCCATGATATGCAGAGATGAAAGGCTAAGCCTAGCTAAGGAGTGTTATCTGCCATGAAAGCTAGTCATTTATCTATTTGTTTACATAGGAAAGGTGAGCCCTAGAGTTACCCCACCATACAGGCTGTAGTTAGTAATTTCTTTAGACAGTCACGTAGCAGACATAAATATAACAGACCTTCAGATGGGATGGATCAGCTCTAATTGCAAATAAACTGGGTTTGGATATATGGTCTACAAGATGTTGAGCTGTCATTAAGGCCTGCTACTCTTCCCACACCCTTCCAAAAAACAAGCAAACAAACAAAAAGCAACAACCCAACATCATTATGCTTCTAGCAAGTAAGTGCATTAATTCAGAAATTTTGAAGACCTCTAGATCTTTCAAGTCCAGCAACTGCAAATCTTTTGGGTGCTTCTTGCCAAATTTACTTAATGAAACACTGCAGTGCAGACCAGCTGGTTTCAGCTCAGATCTCCATCAGTGCCAGACATAGCACCAATGCCAACAGTTCTCCATCACTGCTTTTGTCTGACCCTCTACAAATCACAGGGCAGTGAATTTCCCTATTAGTTCTTTATTAAGTTCAATGACTTTTTAAGTTGAAATTTACCTTCCAAAAGTGTCCTCTACTCTTTGAAGAAACTAATAGATAAAAAATATACCACTTTTTTTTTAATATGCCATTTCTTTTTCAGCCAGTTATACTCACCACTTAAAAATTGCCCTTTTGTCTAATTTTAACTTCTGATCTTTCTTGCAGTGTTTGCTTCCTTACACTGAAGTGTCTTTTATTACCTGGTGTTTAATTTCTTCTGAGGGTTGGCCGCATGGCCATGACCTAACAAATCACTGCACTGTGTTTTGAATCACCACTGGGTTGTGCAGGTGCCTCCAGCACAGCCCTTTTCTTTGTTGGCTGCTGGGCAATAACTGCATGGCCGGATGGCTGCTGTGTCTCACCAGGGTGGTAGTGACTCTTTGGTGGCAACAATATTGTTCGTGATCACATAATTGTGCTCAACTCCTTCTCCTCTGTCTCTGCTTCCCCTCCCACTCCTCAGCTGTTTATGCTTTTGGACATCTTGTTCCCCACTTTCTATCTAAATTGTACCTCCCTGCCACTGCCTTTTCCTCCTCCTCTCCCTTACTACCTGACTTCTCTCTGCTCCCAAAACCTGTTTTCCTTGCAACACCACCTCCTCAGCTCCCATTGGTGGGGCTGGCAGTTCTGTTTCCTGGAGAAGGCAATGTTAATCGTGCCAGAATATCTTATTAGCTTGGACTTTGAGACTTGTTTTTTATGCCAGTGAGCTACATTTCAACATCAGGAGCCAGGGATTTAGGCTGCAAGATAGGGTCTTTAACTCTGGTGATGCACAGTAATGACATATTCACTCTATGATGGTTTTTACAACTTCTGGGTGTCTGGTAACAATTATAGTAAGTGATTTTAGTGAAAATGTATGCAAGTAATTAGGTAGCTGTCTCTCCCCCTCACCTTCTTGGGACCTCTCTGCACACCATCCCTCTAGCCTTTGATTATCAAAATTGCCGTGACCCTTCCAGTCTCTCTGTGAACCTGGATTATGTCAGTCTGTCTCTGCCTCAGTTTCTCATGTGCTGAGCAATTATAATTGGTCATACCTTGAGGCTGTGAGGACTGAAGTCGTAGTGTTTGCATCATGCTTTAGCATCCCACAATACACAGGCTCAGGATAAATGCAGTGTTCAGTTGTTACACAATCAGAATACTGTGCAACTTCCTTTTTAAAAAATTTCACTCAGTTGTTTGTTTGTTTGTTTTTCCAGCTAGGAGCATATTTTCAATGGCTCTAAGGAAAAGCAGAGTGTGTTGCACTAAGTTTCATTGGAATATCGGAAATCAATCACCTCTTGTCTTTTTGGAAAGCTACCAAGCATTACAAAAGGAGCAGTAAATCACACAAAATTTTGCGGCAATATACAAGTCTCCTTTCAGGTCAGAGAAGGGACAAAATCCTAACACCAGGTGTCATAACCCTCTGGGAAATGAAACAGCCAAATTTCACAAAGCCTCTGTCACTGCCATTTAAACATGACCACGCTCAGAGACTCACTGGTTTATCCAGTCCTCGGGACTGAGTTACGTGTCAGGATGCAAACACTGGCTCAGGCATCTTTAGATCAGTGGTAGTCTTTCCTAATTAACTTCTGGCATGTTGTGACTGAAACTCTCTCAGATGCCCAAGTTAATAATTTGTTCTTAAGAACAAGCAGAAACTGCCAAGGATCTATTCTAGGTACAAGTTTGGGTTGGAAAAATCAGGAAGTTCAATGCAATCTTGAAAGATAAATCCCTGGACCTGTGTTATTCTAACAGATTCTGGCTCACGGGCTTTATTTGCTTTTCAAGTCTCTCAAGATCTCCCAATTCCTTTCTTTAAATATTTTAGCTTTAGGAGAAAATTAACTCCTAAAAATAAATGAAGGATTTATAACTAGAGAGAGGCCTAAGTTCTGTATCTAATTGATGTTTACTTGAAGCCTTTGGCAGTCCTTCTCTGGCTTCTAGGATAATGAGATAGAAACAATTTCCTTATTGTTGTTGCAATAACAATAATTATCGTCATAAATTCATATTCTGCTCACAGTGTCATCCTGTCACTTTCATCTAAACTGTTCAGTGGAGATCCTTCTGTCTTTCTGGTGGTGGTCTAATTTAACCCCTAGGAAATTTCTGTTATGACTCACACCCAATTTCAGGATTGACAGATGACAAAAATCTGGAAATTGCTGCCATGGTCCAAAACCTTAACACGTATTCCCAAAGAAAAATATAACATATACCCTCAAAAGTAAACGGTACCTGAATGTTAGTACTAACGAGCCAAACAGGGCAGAAATATTGTCTTCAGAAGAGATCTGAACAGGTCTGGAAACTGCTGGGAGATGGCTGGATCATCCCCTAGCACTAGCTTTGCTCTAGTACCAGAGATGGGGCAGTCCAGCTGTTTCTAATTCTATGCAAGATACACAAGAAATGTATATGGTTTCTTATTACCTATTTTCCCTTCACTATCTGTATTTGAATTCAAATATTTTAGATATTTGTGTGGTTTTTTTTTAGGTATTTGTAAGTGGGTTTTTTTTTTTTTGAGGGGCAGATGTTGGAAGGCAGAAGGGGCTGATGTATCATTGAACAATGACAATTAAATGAATTTCATTTAGTAGGTCATAAAGTTAATGTGCCTAATTGGAACATAAGGCTAGAAGAAAGAAAAGAAAAAAGGAAACCTTGTATTATCCTCTCTGTTTCTTCCTCCTTTCTTTTTAAGGATAGCGTATCATTAGTCATCATGAAAGCTCTCGGTGACCGTTGAAACAGAGGAGGGACCTTTGACAAAGCTTGATCAATCCTAATTGAATAGACCAGAGGGACAGCAGCCAAAAGGAGGGCCCCATTCTTTGTATTTGACAGCCTCGTCCTTTTTAGTTTGTCAGCTGTCAGAAAACATTGGGGCATTCTCAGGGTGCATGCGAATGCTTTAAGTTGCCATACAATTTTGTGCTACATGAAGAAGGTGGTTTTAAGGCTTGAAAGGTGTCTGGTCTGCTCAGGAGATCCAGGGGTTCTTGTGTAGGGAGGTGCCTGCTGGAGTCAGTGAAGCAAATGGGATCTTTGCTAGGTGAGGCAATTTTCCCTTGAATTTTCCTTTGCAATTTTCCCTTGAATTAACAGAAGGCTCAGTTCTACTCCTCATCAGAATATCCCAACCCAAGTTGGTCACCATTACCCTTTTACCTTACAGCCTCCTGCACTGCACAGGGATATGAGGCAGAGAAGTGTCTCAGGCTCAAAATTTCCCATGACACTTTCCCCTTGAAGACACATTCTGTGTGCTGCTCCATTTCTCGTGAAAAGTGAATAGCTTAAGAGAAAAACTGAACTCCCAGAAAAACTGCATGTTTGGGAACGGACACTCCTTGTGTTTACAGTGCTGTAAACAAGCAACATCCATTTGACTTCTGAGAGGCTGTTCTACATTAGCCCTAACATAACTACAGCCACACCTGAACAAATACTTATAGGAATCCAGAAGTGAGGGATGAAAGGAGACAGAAAATGTCTGCCTTCATCCTTCCTGTCCTCCAATCTTTGCTCACATGGCATCAGTGCAACCAAAAATTCATGAGAAATTTCAAGCAGTAAACAGGGAAGCAGAATAGGCACATCTAGGGTTAAAATAGTAGAAAATAATAGTAGACTGAAGAATAGTAGAAAATAATTTAGACTGAAGAGTATCAGCCAAGAACTTTGCTTCACACAATAACGACTGTCACAGTCAGCTCTGAGACCCCTTTACTTGCACTGATTTCCCAACCCTTTCTCTTGCCTCCCATTATATGTACTTTTTTTGGGATTTTGCCTGTCCTGACTATGCTTTGCATCCAAGCACCAGACCACCAAGGCAATTCACTACTTTCACGTTGCTTTCAGCTTGATACGGAGTTTAAAACACTGAAAATATCCCCAGAAGCTTTGTCCTAAGAGGGTCTCTATCCTACTTATAAAAACCTAAACAACTAAAGATGCTCAGAGATACTACCATCTTCTCCTCCTATGTTATTAAATGCTTAGCCATGACTGCATATCATTTCTTCTCTCACACTTTGACAAGTCAGACAAGAACTTCAGAAACGTCCACACATCACCTCCTGATCACTTCCCTTCCTGCACTGCTCACAGCCCACAGTCTGTCCTGCTGTAAGGGCTGTCTCTCTCCATGCATTTGGCAGAGAAAACGCACACACCGGTCACAGTTCCTCTAGCCATCAACTGCATCAGGAAGACACCTTCCTACTGGGCTATAGGGGAAGGGAAAATTGTCACACTGACAGTTCCTCTGGGCATAGTTTGCAGTTTTGTGTTTCTTTCTACAAGGAATTATTTGCTACAAACTTGTACCGTTATAGATGGTTTTCATAAAGACCCATCTCCAGGCGGTTGACGGACTGCACAACATTAATATAATTAAACCAAAGGAGCAACAACCCTAGCAAAAAAAAAAAAAAAAAAAAGATCTCTGAAACGAAGAAGGAATAAGTTAAGAAAGGTCAGAATAGCCATCAACACTGTCATGACTATGAAGGTCTTCAAAAGAGCCTGCATGGCCATACAGGATGCTGACAGACATCCATGGGGAAGGTCTGAAGTAGGGCCCTAATGGTGAAAGTTTCTGTCATATTCTAGAAGCAATCTGAGCAGTGAAAGGCCAGGTGAGCTCAGCTGTGCTGGAAGTACCATCTGAGCTCTGACAGGTCATACCTAACCATTAGCACAGAGAATCTGCAGGAATCTTCTCTCTCATTATTCAGCTTACGCTGAGAGAGATGAATCTCACCACGTTGCACTGGTTATTCCTGTGATAGCTGAGTGGGGCTGTGTGTCCAGGAACAGCAAAATGCCATATTCTCATACCATATTTCCACAGGTAAATGCCTCCCACTGTGGCAGCTTCACAGGATTTTAATTTTCGCCTGGAGCAAAACAGGTACTCCTGTTGGCCACCGACTCCGCTTTAGTCCCAGAAAGGGGAGAGGCCGCGGGGGAGGAAAACTATTTCAGAATACATCTCGGGCTGCAGTTTAGAGAACCCAGGTCTCTGCTGGATTTAGCACACTAATAAATAAAGAAAAATCATGTGAAAGTCAGGTTTCTTTATCTTGGTGCTTCCAACAGAAACTTCTGATTCTCCAGCTGCCCGTGATTCACAGAAGTGTGTTGAAAACCAATTTAAGACCCAGCATAGCTGACTACGGCATGACATTCAGCCAGCTGTGGAGATTCACACCAGTGCTTCTACCTCAGGACAGATGATGAATGTCTGGTGGTGTTTGGGAAGGTTTTTCAACCCAGAACATCTTTCCTTGATTTCATTTGTCAGAGAACAGGTCCTCAGTACTGCTAGCAATTATGGGAACGTCTGATACTCATACCTCTTATTTTTATCCTAGCAAAGAGAGGCTTAATATTAGGATATACATAAGGGAAGAAAAGTGTAAGGTTTGTAGGTGGGTGGCATTATGAAAAACTACAAGCATAAGGTGCCGGGGTTGTTGGTAATGTTCTCTTCCACTATAAACAGGAAACTCGAAGGTGCAAGACAACACCATCTATAAGCAACATATCTCACACATCAGCCTCAGGAAGAAAACTCATTTAACTCAGGGTAGAGATACCTTCTGGAGAGAGGAGGAGAAGTCATCTGTGACTGTTAGCACTCATGGTCACCAGCACAACAGTGAGGCAATCCCTAAACGTACAGAGTGCTGCACGTGGACTGCCCACCTCCTGCAGAACCAGGAGGTCAATCTCTAGATAATATCAGTTGTCTCTACTGACCTTGACATCAACCAAGGACACGTTAGGATCTTTTCACATATGATTGCTTTTCTTTCTGCACTATGACCATATGGGATTACCTTCCATCCCCCCTCACAAACACATTTCTCAAGTCTTCGAGCGCTAGTGTTGGCTCTCATATAACCATCTCAGGGTGCTTTAAAGGCTTATTTGTCCCCCAGCAAGGTAAGATTCCCAAAAAGCACAAGAAGGAGAGAAACCATAGGAATAAAGTTGTGTCCTTCATACATATGGAAATGTCACTGCAGGAGGTCGAGGGCAGACCAGAGAGAGATTCAGAAACTGGAATGAGCTGGCTGGAAAAGATACATACTGAGTGATGGACAGACAGAGGGGGGGGCTAAGAAAAAGAGACACCCAAAACACTGCTTTGGAAAGGACACAGGTTACAGGAAAACCAAAAGAAAGAGGCTTTTTTTTTAAAAAAAAAGCATTCTGAAATAAAGTGTTTTTTATTTCATCATTGCGTTTATTTCATCATTGGACCTCCTGTACCCTACTATTCATCTAGTTAAGTCCAAACATACAAACACCACTTTCTAGTTTTAGCACACTTTTCAAGGCATACATTAACAAAGACGCACAAGAAAGAGCAAACCTATAAAACAGACATGACATATGCGCAGCAATCAGCAGCTGAACACTGTGTGCAATTTGGTTTTCATCACCGTCAGTTTGTGACTTTATAGAAATAGTGCTAAGAGTTTGGTAGAAAGGATTCCTTAGCAAACAATAATTTGGTACTGAAAGTTTTATGAAACTGGTGAAGAATTACTGAAGATTTTATTGTGAGAACCTTTGATAATATTAAAGTTGCCATGCCTTTAAACTTCAGCTGAGGAGCAGTAAAATTTGGTGTAACTGAGAAACAGTTGCTTAGCTCATTACAAAATCAGATGTGCTTTTTTGCAGAAATTAATGTGAAGACAAGAGGAAAAGAAAAGGAAAAAAAAAAGGCAAGAGACTTACTATATGGCTCATTACAAGTAAATTTGATTCTGTTCAAACCACCCTGACTACGGAGACATTTGAATCAGCAAAACGAGATAGTGAGGGACTGGTACATCTCAGTCTTACTGGACTGTCCTAACTCTTCATCCCTGTAGTAGCAATCAATTGCAAAGACTCATTATTATTTCACATCTACTTATTACTGAGATGATTTTTATGTTAAGAGTCTGAAAGTCCTAGATAGGCTGACAGAGACAGAGTAAGGAGTGGCATCCTTATTCTACAAAGCCAAAAAACAGGAGCAAATTCTTGCATGATGCAACTCTTGTGACAAAAGGGGCTTTTTTTGTTGTGTTCCCCTCTACCCCATAGTTTTTGCATGGCATGAAACTGCATTTGTTTCACTCTATTGTAATGATAAAATCTTTGCTAGTATATTTCTCTCATTCAAAACTACTGGGGAAGAACAAAATTTCTCCAAAAGTAAGTACATTTCTCAGGCACTTCTCTCTCTCTCCGCTTCTGCTGCCAGCTATGCACAAAAGTCCATGGGAGGAGATTCCTAACCCAGCCATCAAAACCAATACTGACAGGCTATAACTTACAATCAAAGACTGACCTCATTCAGATTGTATAGGACCCTAGGGAGAATCCTGGGAACTACAGACTAGTAAATCTGACTTCTACCCCTGGTAAGTTAACAGAGTCTATAATAAGCAATACAATCATAGAGTACATGAATTATATTTCTGTTGGGAAAAAAAGTTAGCATGGCTTCTGCAAAGCGAAAGCCTGTCTCAGTAATCTGCTGGAATTCTAGCAGGGTGTCGGTAAACACATGGATAAAAGGCAAGCAAGATTCAAGAGAAGAGGACCTTCAAGAGAAAAGTCAAAAGGGATTGGTCCTGGGAGTAATTCTTTTCAACTTATTTTTCCATGACCTGCAGCAGAATATCCAACTTTCTCTTCTGGAAAGTCAAAATGCCTTCATGTTGGCAAGAAACTGCAGTGATCTCAGAAAACTGAGTAAATGGATGATAAATTAACTCTCAAGTGGATAAACTTAAGGTAATGCAACTAAGGAAAAACCTACCAAAGCCATCAGTGATGGTTCACAATGCTGAACACAGAACTAGCAGTTACAGTTCAGTTAAGAAATCTTGGCTTCATTGTTGACAGGTCTGAAATCTTTGTCTTAATGTACAGTGGCAACTGAAAAAGCCCAGGAGATATTGGAGACTGCCATAAAGGTTTGATACTGACTCAGGACATGTCATTTTGCCTCTCCCTAAAGGTGTGGGGCACCCAAATCTTGAGCTGTGTGTGCTTCCTGGGCCTCCACATCTCAGGAGAGACACTGGAACTAGGGAGGGTACAGCAAAAGGCAAACAAAAAGACCAGGGTGGTGGGGCTGCTGCCTCCTAAGGGGAAATTGAAAGGCTGGGCCAATTCTGGAATCTGAGACATGGTATCACTGAGGATTACAAAAGGTGAAAGCACTGGATGAGCTGAATAGGGAAACATTCACCACATCATGCAATAAAAGGAGGAGGGAAACAATGAAAGTAACGGTAGATTGTTTTAAAACAGATGAAAGAAAAAGCTTCTTTATGCACTAAGTAGTGGACCTTTGGAACTTGCTACCACAGGAGATTATATGGCAGGACAATATCAGCTGTTTTACAAAGGGACTAGACATTCACAGACAGTCTATCTGTAAAACGGAGACCAAAAGGACTAGCACAGACAGTCCCCCTCACATCCATAATAAAAACAAGCTATGAATGCCACGGGAGTACAAAAGCAATAGCCCACAGAAATTGGCCCATCTTGCATGCCCTCCCTGAACAACATGTCTTACTGATTCTGCTGGAGACTGAACACCAAGGCAGATGAACAGTTGGTCTGATTCAATGGACATTTCTTACTCTCTTACATCTGTGTGCTACTTTGACGGCAGGCATCATTTCCATGCCCATATTTTAAGGCAGGGGCTACATGTCAGTTTTGAATCAAAAGCCACACAACAATGGTTGATGAGGAGTTTACTCCAAGCTCAAGAGCTATACTGAAAACCAGGGAATGCAAGGACAAACTCAGCACCACATTAACGTAACTGCATGACCCAGTCTGGAGATGACTTGCATTTGGCCAGCTCAAAGTTGTGTGAGAACTAAGGTCTATCTGCAAAATATTTCAAAGGTATATCTCATTACAATCTGGTATCTCCAGGGACAAAAGTCTCCCGGCTAGCTCCTGGGACACTGAGTCAAACCTCCTGCTTTTGCAAACACCTCCAGGGCAAACATCCAGGGCAGGACAAAGTTTAAGGGAGTTATTTTTCTGTGGATATGTGAGAAATGTGTGATCCATACTGGTTTCTGATTGAGGATATGTTTTGTGGAACATTAGCTCATTATTTATCTTCTGTTCCTTTTATAGCCCAGGTGGGCCAGTGGCATGAATATTTCAAAAGAGGCTTTGTTTATCACTCTGAACGTAATATAAAGAAGAAAAAGGCCTTTCTCAGAGGCAGCTGCTTCTTATGATCCAAGAATTTGGGATGACCTGTAGCTGTCATTTTATAAACCTAGTCCGCAAGGGCACTGGAGTCTAAATGATACTGAGTGATGCAATGGAAATAGCTCGTCCTTTGTGAGGACATTTTATCATAGCACTCATAATTGGAAGAGTGAGTCTATAGATCCAAAGTAGGATTCAGCAAAGAAGTTCTGGTAATGGTGTTAGAACAATCTTTTTGTTAAAATATAGGGTAGCAGTTCCAACCTATTTCTGGTAACCAGCACGTAGAGTGCACATGACTGGAAACGAGGAATGGGTGAAATCCTGACCTCATCTACTCCTTTCAGAGTACTGGAAAGAGAGAGCCCCATCCTTATCCCATTGGGAGTGTGGAGAAGGGCCCTGCTTGGGTCTTCAGTGAAATGAGCACAGTAAGCTTGGATCTCTTCAGGCTCTGCACTGGGTGAAAGTCAACCCTGGCATGATCACAGTGCAAGACATTCAGCAAAGAACAGAACTACCTATTCAGCACATTTGGCTGTATGTGGTATCTCTGCTTCCCTTTGATGTCCAGAAATGGGACAGATTCTCCCATCTGCCGCTGCTCATAGGAGGCTGAGTGGCCCAAGGTGGGCCTTCCCTCAGGTGGAGGCCTGTCCACATCTGCAGACTTTTAACCATGTCAGAACAAGAACTGCTCTGACCTTGTGCTATCCAAACTATAGGCAGGCTCTGCATTACCTTCTTTTTATTAAACATCTTTAGTATAAGCTCCTCTCAAGGGTTTAGAGACCACTGTGCTCCCTTTGTGCCTTGCATCTATCTCTCCAGAAGTACCAGCTTTTCACCTAGTTCATGCCCCATTGCTATACCTGAAGAGGAAGAAAACCCCAAAGCCCCTTGCGATCCATATGCACAGCACTGGCAGTTCTGTAGGGAAACGTGCAAGTAAACCTCTGAGTTCCAGCATCTCTTCCCAAGCAGATAGTCAAAGAAAAGAAAAAAAAATCAGTTTAAAGGACAGAGTGTAAACAAAGGCACTAAATGCTGTGAATGAAACCAATAAATTAATTTCCCTCTAGACTTCTCTGCTCACTCCTATGAATAAAACACACATAGGATGGTGCGTTTAGCAGCAAAGTACACAAGGACACTTGACTGCTCACATGACAGTCCCATGCACAAGTTTTGAATAGTTTCTCGGAAGAGCCTGAAATGCAAAGAATCTGAAGGGAACTTGAAGGGCTACCTTGCTACGTGCTTCTGCTCTGCAGATATTTAAGATTAGGAGACAGACCAGACTGTTATGTATGCCAGATGAATATGCCACAATTGCCCCAAGAAGCCTGTTTCAACTCCAGCACTGCATGTTGTCAAATCTATAGCCAGGATAAAGCCTGCTATCCACACTACAAAGCTCAATAGACAGTACAAATGCTTACAGTAGAAGATATTTTTAAACTGGCAACGTTCTGATGCAGCCTCTCATATTCATTCAATGCTTAGCTCCCACTAGCCTGAAGACCAAAAAATGGCTAGAGGAAATCTCAGAGGGAAACAAATGATAACATGAAATTAAATGTGTAATATTCCTTTTTATGCTGTGTGTGGGAAAAAAAAGCACTCAGAGAATGAACTGGTGCATTTGCATAACAAAGGAAATCAACAACAACAACAAATTGCCATCCTGTTTAAAGCTGATAATTGCACAGATGACAACAAGGAAGAGCCTTTCTTCTCAGCTCTCTAGGGGACGAGCCTTGTCGAGATGAGGAAAAAAGGTGGAAAGTGACCCCACTTGCTTTCATGAAAATTAGCAAGCTCAGAAAATGTCTTTGGTGCAAGGGGGTGGCCAGTGAATGGTGTGAATGCTAATGAACACAATGAGGGCAGAGGCTCAGCCAGTGTTCCCATCAACCCCATCAGATGATCAACAACTGGCAGCAGCCTCGTCTCCAAACCACCCTCCTCTAGCTGCTCCTGTCTAACCTTGGCGACAAAGCCTTTTTGGAAAAGTGAGTTTTCAGGGGGTTCTGCCTTGTGTTTGCTTGCTTTCTCCATCAATGCTTTCTTTTAGACTTGCATTGATTGTGGATTTTTCAGCTCCTGTGAAATGTGGTGATCCCTCCTGCTTCTGCACGGTGCAGCCCCAGGTAATGATCCCCAGTTTTCCCCAGCCCGTTAGCTGGGCTTCTCACCTTGTTGGGATCAAGGGCAAGGTATGTGCAATCACTAACACCTCTGAGATTTCCTAACCCTAGAAAAGTTCTGGCTCTTGGAGAAAGAGGCACTTCTTGGACACCAGCAGATCACCGATTCTAACTGTTTTTGTCAGCATGAAAATATGCATTTGCTTCGTCTGCAAGACAGAACATAATTCAATTTATCCAATGACTTCCTCGAAGTACTGCAGCTCCAAAAGTCTACTAAAAGTGCTGAATAGTGGTAGTATTTTTTTTAATTATCCAGTGCCCTTGAAAAGAGCTCTGATACCCTTTGAAAGTATGTGACTGATGCTCAAAGTCCTAGATAGAAAGGCAGGCTGTAAGAGACCAGGACCAACTGATACATCCCTATTTAACTCGCCACTTCTTCCTTACCATTTCCCAGCCCTGCATCAATAATGCAGCAGGCACCAAGAATGACCGAAGTCACAGAGTCTTATTCCAGTCTTTCTTATTCTAGGACAAACTCTAGTAGCACAAAAATAGCTTCCATTGGCAAATCTCCATAGACTTGAGAGGTTTAAACCACTGAAATCTGTCCTTTAACCTTATGGAAAATATCTATGAAATTTAGCAGAGTTTCAACCATTTGGATTAAAAAAAAAAAAAAAAAAAAAAGTACTTTCCTGAAGAGTTTAACACAAAATACAATTCTAGAGATTTAAATTATTAAAGTCAGTGTACGTTCTATAAGGTATTTTAAAGTCTTCCTCATAGAATTCAGTTGCAGAGTTTTAATTTTCTGTCATGGTCAATAGGATTGATCAAAAAGCAAACAGCTCCTTCTCCTAACCCCCACAATAACGTAGGGAAAAAAATGTCTAAAATCAGTCAGGTATTGTTTTGTTTTAAAAACCCCTGGTATTTTTGTATTTGGAGTCTGATGTCTACTTCGCTTTTATTCGCTCCAGAAGAAATGGATAGCAATCAGAGAGCTTGAATAGGCAGACAGTTATGGTACTCACATGAGATCCCTGGGTTCAAACCCCTATAGCAGACAAAACAGAAACTTTTGCCTGAGGCTCTAACATCCTATGTACCTTAACCTGTCAGTCCTTACAGTTGGAAGAGTTTCATCTTGTATAAATAATAAAACACTCGTAGGGAATGGGGTTCGCAGGCATGAAAGCTTTGTCATTGGGGGACTCATTTAGGAAGACTGAAAGCACAGATTCAAACCTTGCACCAAATGATTGAAAGAGCAGGTAAAAAGCTTTCCCATCACCTAGACAAATGCAGGAAGCCTCTGAGCTACCAATAATCTTTCTTATGTGGGTGGATTTCTCTCTTTTTTTTTTCCTGGTGGCCAATAAACATGAGAGATCTTCACATTGTTTTAAACTATAGCTCAAGAATCTGTCATCAGGTGAAACTTTCTCTGCAAAATTATGCTCTAAGGAACAACCCTGAACTGCTGTAGGAAGAGGTTTCTCTGTCCAGGAAAGGTATAAACACCTATATGGGGACTGCAGATGGAACCCCTAGCTAACTGCAGACTCCTGGTTAAAAGGAGTATCATCTTCCTTTCTAACCACAACCAATTTGAAAACATCCTTTGGAGGTCACTATAAGACAAAATAAAATTTTACCTCTAACTGCTCCTCTAACAAGCTCAGTTGTTTGCTGCCCAGCACCTTCACACATGCTACAGAGCATGGACAGCTTTTGTTTTGTCTCTGCTTCATCTTCAGCAATCAAATGAAAATGGAGACCAGTTTCTCATGGGACCTGGGGAGCAGTCTGAGATATTCACTGGTCCCACATCTGTGACAAAATGAAAAATAAGAATCTGAATTATTGCAAAGGAACCCAGGATGCAAAGGGGGTGGAAATGATGAACCCTTTGTTATTTACTCGGTTTTGGATGGAGTACAAGAGCAAGGCTTTCTTGTCTGAAGCCTGTAGAGCAGTTCATGACAACTTAATCAGATAAGTGGGTCCTTTCTCTGCTGGTTTCCTTGCCTGGATGATGAAGTTCAAGACCTGTAGGCAATGGATGAAGCACCAATTAGCACCTCTCTGGGTGCAGGCTTCACTACGTGCATCTTTAATGAGTTACTCCTGCCAGGTTTCAGTTGGAGCAGCAAGGCTGGGTTCCACAGATATATGAGTTTTTCCAACTGAGGACAGCAGGTGCCCAGACCGGACTGTGCAAACAAGAGGGAAATGGGACTGGCTTGCATTGATCCCAGCTGAGAGCAGCAATGTGAACCAGGGACAACTCTAACAGGCTCTGGGAGTTGAACTGGGAGCAATGAAGAGGGGGGCAGGCAGAAGAAAATTTGTAAATGCTTTGAAGTGAGTCTTCAGCCTAAACCCATCACAAATGTATAATGAAGTATATACACAAAATCGGTCTTGAGGGGATGCCTACAGGCCCATTAAAAAAAAAAAAAAGTTGTCTACAGCGCTGGTCATTAGCAAAAGGTTGAGTGTTAATGTTGTTAATGTTCCGTAGTGTACTTCAGCTTACTGATGGGACAGACAGAGCTGGGAGCTCCTTCCTCAATATTTCAACCTAGTTCCTCAACAGGGACAAGTAATTCCAGACCTTGGGAAATCAGTGAGGATTGTTTGCCAATGGCTTGCTCATGACTGGATTCTCTGATGTCTAATAAAGGGCAAGATCAATTAGCTGTTCCCTCAATGGAAGTGCTACTAGTGCCTTCCCCACCATCCTACCTGTTTCCGAAATTCATATTAGACCAGAAGACATTTGAGCATTTTCTTCTTGCTACCTAATTTAACTGAAATCAGCTCAGAGTTCAAAAGTTATTTTGAAGGACAGACAAGTTGCGATCACATAAACTTCCTTCCACTAGAAGCCAAAGGAACAATTTCAGATGAAGTCAGGGCTCCTTAGGGATCCACATGGCAGTGTGATATCATTTGTCCAGTGAGGCTGAGGCAATAAAAGCATCATGGCCAGTCCTGCGCTGAGCTGATCAGCCTGTGCCTCACCAACAGCTCCTCTCTGGGGCTCTTGGGGTTTTGGGGCTCACAGACCCTGCCTGTGTGTGTAATGGAGCAGTCACTATCACATTTTGGAGTGTCTGGCAAACCTGAAGAAATTTCACAGCCTCACCAGGGAAGGAGCCAGGTTTTAACCCCAACTGGCAGATATTGAACTGAGGAAAAAGAGGAAAATCACTCGTGTGAGTGATTTTCAAGGAACGAAGAAAAGCTATGGCATAAAACTACCTTTATCTTCCATGTGTCAGCTTGCTATTTTTGTTCATATTCCTTTTTAAACGTAGGTGATTTGGTATTTGGTACAATCCTGCAGTACTTGGATGGTTGTGTCTAGGGTTTGGTGTGGTTTTGTTTCCCTTCAACCAAACTAAGGTCTTTCATGTGATGGTTTACAAAAGGAGCTGGGCCATTACCTTTCTCATATTAATTCATCCCCTAATAAGACCATCTCCACCATGAGGAAAATTTTAACTCCTGCCCTGTGCACCCTGCAGGCACAAAGCCAACCCCATGTAGTCACCAGGTCAATCTCCAGCAGAAAAGAGAAGGTAACCCTCCCAAATCCCATATCCCTATTCCTACTTGACATTGTCTCTCTCTCCCCTTCATTTATTTCCTGCGCTCAGTGTGCAGTGAACCTCTCCAGGTTCATTCATTCATATCACTTTGCCAGCATGTCGCTATGGGGACATTCTATTGAGGATGAGATGGGAATAATATTATGCTACTGAGCTGATAATAACTGACTTTAATATCTCTTAGCAGCATCTCCATTGTACTATGTCAGTGAAACAGATCAGACAGTGTAGGTCTCTAGTGTAAACAAAAAGGAAGGGGAGGGGGGGGGGCAAAAACTTCTGCTATCAAAACTAAACTTCTCATACTTCAGCAACCGAAGGTGAAAGGGCAGCAGAACTGCAAGGGAACAGATCAGCTATCTTTCATAGAATCATAGAATCATAGAATCATAGAATATCCCGAGTTGGAAGGGACCCATAAGGATCATCGAGTTCAACTCCTGGCACCACACAGGTCTACCCAAAAGTTTAGACCAAGTGACTAAGTGCACAGTCCAAACGCTACTTAAATTCCGACAGGCTTAGTGCCGTGACTACTTCCCTGGGGAGCCTGTTCCAGTGTGCAGCCACCCTCTCAGTGAAGAACCTCTTCCTGGTGTCTAGCCTAAACTTCCCCTGCCTCAGCTTGACACCATTCCTGCGAGTCATATCACTGGTGACTAAGGAGAGTAGATTGGCATCTGCCCCTCCACTCCCCCTCACGAGGAAGCTGTAGACTGCGATGAGATCTCCCCTCAGCCCCCTTTTTTCCAGGCTGAAAAGGCCAAGTAACCTCAGCCGCTCCTCATATGTCTTCCCCTCTAGGCCCTTCACCATCTTCATCACCCTCCTCTGGACACTCTCCAACAGTTTTACATCCTTTTTGTACTGTGGTGCCCAGAACTGCACACAGTACTCGAGGTGAGGCCGCACCAGCGCAGAGTAGAGAGGGACAGTCACTTCCCTCGACCGACTAGCGATGCCGTGCTTGATGCACCCCAGGATACGGTTGGCCCTCCTGGCTGCCAGGGCACACTGCTGGCTCATATTCAACTTGCTGTCAACCACAACCCCCAGATCCTTCTCTGCGGGGCTGCTCTCCAGCATCTCGTCGCCCAGTCTGTACGTATAGCCAGGGTTGCCCCATCCCAGGTGCAGGACCCGGCACTTGCTTTTGTTAAACTTCATGCGGTTGGTGATCGCCCAGCTCTCCAATCTGTCCAGATCTCTCTGCAAGGCCTTTCCACCCTCAACAGAGTCTGGAACTCCTCCAAGATTGGTGTCGTCGGCAAATTTGCTCAAAACACCTTCTAGTCCTGCATCCAAATCGTTTATAAAAACATTGAAGAGGACTGGCCCTAAAATGGAGCCTTGAGGGACCCCACTAGTGACCATCCGCCAGCCAGATGTGGCCCCATTTACCACAACCCTTTGAGCCCTGCCCGTCAGCCAATTGCTCACCCATCGTATGATGTTTTTGTTTAGTTGTATGCTGGACATTTTGTCCAGTAGGGTCCTATGGGAAACCGTGTCAAAAGCTTTGCTGAAGTCCAAAAAGATCACATCAGCTGGTTTCCCTTGATCGACTAGATGGGTGATCTTATTATAAAAGGAAATCAAATTCGTTAGGCAGGACCTACCCCTCGTGAACCCATGTTGGCTGGGACCAATGACTGCATTGTCCCCCAGGTGCGCTTCAATAACTTCAAGGATCATCTTCTCCATAATTTTACCAGGCACTGACGTGAGACTGACAGGCCTGTAATTGCTAGGGTCTTCTTTCTTGCCCTTCTTGAAAATTGGCACAACATTTGCCAGCTTCCAGTCTACTGGGATCTCTCCAGATTCCCAAGACCTTTGAAAAATAATTGAGAGAGGTCCCACGATGACGTCAGCCAACTCTTTAAGCACCCTGGGATGAATCCCATCCGGACCCATGGACTTGTATGGATCCAGGTGGAGCAGCAAATCCCGCACACGTTCAGGGTCGGTTGGGAGTTTATCATTCCCACCGTCATGGTCCTCCAGCTCAGGGTACCCTGGGTCCCGAAGCCCATCATCAGTGTTGAAGACAGAGGCGAAGAAGGCATTAAACGTCTCTGCTTTGCCTATGTCATTGTCTGTGAGGAGACCTTCCCCATCAAGTAGCGGACCTATGTTTTCTTTGGTTCTCCTTTTTCTGTTCACATATCTAAAAAAAACCTTTTTTATTGTCTCCCACAGACATGGCCAGCTTCAACTCTAGTTGGGCTTTGGCCACACTAATTTTCTCCCTACAAACACGAACAGCATCCCTGTATTCCTTCCTCGTCGCCTGACCCTCCTTCCAGCAGCCGTACACTTTCTTTTTTCGCCTAAGCTCCAGTAGAAGTTCCCTGGTCAGCCAGGCTGGCCTTCTGCCCCACCTGCTTGACTTCCGATATTTTGGAATTGCCTGATTTTAGGAGGCAGTGCTTAAAGGCTGACCAGCAGTGATGGACGCCAATGCCTTCAAAAGCAGTTTCCCAGGGGACCTTTCAAGTAGCACCTCTGAGCAGGTAGCTAATAAACATCTCTATTTAACTCCAAGCATTTTCTCTCATCTCCTTGTCTTGTCTGCTCGCACTAATACACTAGGTTGGTTATATATAGCTCATTTTAGTGACATCATAACCATTCCATTGGTCATTATCCTGTTACTTAAACAGATTTACGGGCTGCACGTTTGAATAAAAAAAGGACAAATGGGGGATGTTCAAGGAGCCATAAGAAAAGATATTCAAGAAGCGTGGGTTCCTGCTTAAGACAACCCTAAGAAGCTCTGCAAGTGGCTCTCTCTCTAAATCAAGTCAATAAGTCTGTCTTGTAGATAAGACGCAGGACAGGGAGTTGGGAGAACCTCAGTATTGTTTTTGTTCCTTCCATTTTTGGCTATCTGACCTTGGGGAATTGTTTAGCTTATCACTATCACTGTTTCTGCATCTCCATCTTGCATGTGAGAGAGCACCTTCTGCACTTTGATGGTGAGATGGATGTGCACAAGTTAAATGCATTCTTTCATTTGATTCTCTTCATACAGCAGCAGTGGAGAACGTGGTTCGACAGCTGGCCCTGTCAGACCCTGATCATGGGTCAGATTCGGTCCTCTGAATGCCAGTATTTCATCTGAGGATGAGGATGGATTTAGGTAGAAGGATATTTTTAATTCATTAAGTATCCTCTGCTGCCTCAGCAAGCAGCTCATCAAGAGTCATTAACAGCATGAAATTTTTAAATGTGTGATTACAAATTGTGCTAAAAAGAGGATGCCTGGAAGAGCCTTCCAGGTCTTTCAGGTGAATTTCAATGGCCCCATCAGCTATGGATAAAATGCCGAAGGTTGAAGAGTTCAAGTCTGAAGTTAACAGACCTCTGTTTAACTCTTCCTGCCCTGCTGATGCTGGCTAACTTCCCTTTGCCTTTCCACCACTCCCCCAAAAGCCTCTTTGCTGTTCCTCTTTATGTGCCGAGAGCCGCAACTTCAACCTTCCCTGGCTGTTGTGCCACTGCCATCTAAAACCTGATATGAGTGTGAAAATCAGAGTTCAAAGAAGGATCAAAATACTACGTCTCTGTTTCTACAACTGCCTCACTTATTTCTGGAGGAGCAGTCAGAATGAGATAGTCCTGTTTGCTATTTTGCAAGCCTGGTAAAAAGTGTGAATGAGAGCTGTGTTAAGGCAGCATAATTTACCAGATAGAAAAAAAAAGAAAGAAGAAAATAAACTTTTTAATGGGTTTCTGAACTTTCTGGGAGGCTGCAGACAGAGCATCCTAGTTTTTGAGATCTATGCACTGATGAGTTTTCCCCTTTTTCTTTTGCTGCTAAACTTCCTCATGCAGCCAAAATACAAGTAGTCCATCGGCACTGATTTATATTATTTTTAGTGATGTACAAGCAGCAACAGTTTTAGGCCCTTGTTGTGGTTTAACCCAGCTGGCAGCTAAACACCACACAGCCGTTCGCTCACCCTCCCCCCTCCCTCTCTGGGATGGGGGAGAGAAACGGGAAAGTGAAGCCGGTGAGTTGAGATAAAGACAGTTTATTAAGACAGGAATATAATAATATAAGGAATATAAGGAATATAATAATAACAATAATAATAATAATAGTCATAATGATAATAGTATTAACAATAATAATGTGTAAGAAAACAAGTGATGCACAATGCAATTGCTCACCACCCGCTGACCGATGCCCAGCCTATTCCCGAGCAGCCGGCCCCCCCACCCCGGCCAGCCACCCCTATATATTGTTTAGCATGACGTCAGATGGTATGGAATACCCCCTTGGCCAGTTTGGGTCAGCTGTCCTGGGTCTGTCCCCTCCCAGCTCCTGCTGCACCCCCAGCCTGCTCGCTGGCAGGACAGAGCGAGAAGCCGAAAAGTCCTTGGCCTGGTGTAAACACTGCTCTGCAACAATTAAAACATCAGCATGTTATCAGCGCTCTTCTCATCCTAATCCAAAACATAGCACCCTACCAGCTACTATGAGCTACTTAACTCTGTCCTAACTGGAACCAGGACAGATATCCACCCCTTATTCCATACCATTTATGTCATGCTCAGGTTACACTCTTTCCAATACATTCTAATTAATCACCATTTTCATCTATGATATATAGCAATCATGGTAGTGATGACATACATTATTATATAATAATTAACATACTACAATTCAACTCATGGGCTATTCTCACCCAGTATCAAATCCCCTTGAGGTACACACCGGACCTCCCCATTCTTTTGCATTACCCACCAAGTGCATCCAGGTCCCTGAGCAAAAGCAATTCCACGAATGGGTTTGCCTTTTCCTGAGGCAGGAGTAGCCCAGACTGTTTTACCCAGCATGTTTCTTACGTGCACTACAGGAACTTTATCCCCTTCTACAGTGCGTAACAGGTTTGATTGGGCAGGTCCAGCTCGGTTGGCAGATCCCCTGGTATTGACTAACCAGGTGGCCTTTGCCAAATGTGTATCCCAATTTTTGAATGTCCCAGCACCCATTGCTTTCAGTGTAGTCTTCAACAGTCCATTGTATCGTTCAACTTTTCCAGAGGCTGGTGCATGATAGGGGATGTGATACACCCACTCAATACCATGTTCTTTGGCCCAAGTGTCTATAAGGTTGTTTCGGAAATGAGTCCCGTTGTCTGACTCAATTCTCTCTGGGGTGCCATGTTGCCATAAGACTTGCTTTTCAAGGCCCAGGATAGTGTTCCGGGCGGTGGCATGGGGCACAGGATATGTTTCCAGCTATCCGGTGGTTGCTTCCACCATTGTAAGTACGTGGCGCTTGCCGTTGCGGGTTTGAGGGAGCGTGATGTAATCAATCTGCCAGGCCTCTCCATATTTATATTTCAGCCATCGTCCTCCATACCAAAGAGGTTTTGACCGTTTGGCTTGCTTGATTGCAGCACATGTTTCACAGTCATGAATAACCTGTGCTATAGTGTCCATGGTCAGGTCCACCCCTCGATCACGAGCCCATCTGTATGTTGCATCTCTACCTTGATGGCCTGAGGTGTCATGGGCCCATCGGGCTATAAATAATTCACCTTTATGTTGCCAGTCCAGGTCCACCTGAGCCACTTCAATCTTAGCAGCCTGATCCACCTGCTGGTTGTTTTGATGTTCTTCAGTAGCCCGATTCTTGGGCACATGAGCATCTACATGGCGTACCTTTACAACCAGGTTCTCTACCCAGGCAGCAATATCTTGCCACAATGCCGCAGCCCAGATGGGCTTGCCCCTGCGCTGCCAGTTGTTCTGCTTCCATTGCTGTAACCACCCCCACAGGGCATTTGCTACCATCCATGAATCAGTATAGAGATAGAGAACTGGCCACTTTTCTCGTTCAGCAATATCTAAAGCCAGCTGAATGGCTTTCACTTCTGCAAACTGACTCGATTCACCTTCTCCCTCAGCAGCTTCTGCAACTCGTCGTGTAGGACTCCATACACCAGCTTTCCATCTCTGATGCTTTCCCACAATACGACAGGACCCGTCAGTGAACAAGGCATATTTCTTCTCATTTTCCGGTAGCTTGTTGTACAGTGGGGCTTCTTCAGCACGAACCACCTCCTCCTCTGATGATATCCCAAAGTATTTGCCTTCTGGCCAGTCCATAATCACCTCCAAGATTCCTGGGAGACTGGGGTTTCCTATTCGAGCCCGCTGAGTAATCAGTGCAACCCACTTGCTCCATGTAGCATCAGTTGCATGATGTGTAGAGGGGACACTTCCTTTGAACATCCAGCCTAGTACCGGCAGTCGGGGTGCCAGGAGGAGCTGCGCTTCAGTACCGACCACTTCCGAAGCAGATCGAACTCCTTCATATGCTGCCAATATCTCCTTTTCAGTTGGAGTATAGCGGGCTTCAGATCCTCTGTATCCCCGACTCCAAAACCCCAGGGGTCGACCTCGAGTTTCCCCAGGTTCTTTCTGCCAGAGGCTCCAGGTGGGACCATTCTCCCCGGCTGCTGTGTAGAGCACATTCTTTACATCTGGTCCTGTTCAGACTGGCCCAAGGGCTACTGCATGAACTATTTCCTGCTTAATTTGTTCAAAGGCTTGTCGTTGCTCAGGGCCCCATTCAAAAGCATTCTTCTTACGGGTTACTTGGTAGAGCGGGTTTACAATCAGACTGTAATTTGGAATATGCATTCTCCAAAACCCCACGACACCTAGGAAAGTTTGTGTTTCTTTTTTGCTAGTTGGTGGAGACATAGCTGTTATCTTGTTGATCACATCCATTGGGATTTGACGATGTCCATCTTGCCATTTTATTCCTAAAAACTGGATCTCTCGTGCAGGTCCTTTAACTTTATTCTGTTTTATGGCAAAACCGGCCTTCAGAAGGATTTGGACTATTTTCTTCCCTTTCTCGAAAACTTCTTCTGCTGTGACACCCCACACAATGATGTCATCGACGTACTGCAGGTGTTCAGGAGCTTCCCCCTGCTCCAGCGCAGACTGGATCAGTCCATGGCAAATGGTAGGGCTGTGTTTCCACCCCTGGGGCAGCCGATTCCAAGTATATTGGACTCCCCTCCAAGTGAAAGCCAACTGTGGCCTGCACTGTGCTGCTAGAGGGATGGAGAAAAATGCATTAGCGATATCAATTGTGGCATACCACTTGGCTGCCTTTGATTCCAGTTCATACTGGAGTTCTAGCATGTCCGGCACTGCAGCACTCAGTGGTGGCGTGACTTCGTTCAGGCCACGATAGTCCACTGTTAGTCTCCACTCACCATTAGACTTTTGCACTGGCCATATGGGACTATTAAAAGGTGAATGAGTCTTGCTGATCACTCCTTGGCTCTCCAGTTGACGAATTAGCTTATGGATGGGAATCAGGGAGTCTCGGTTGGTGCGATATTGCCGCCGGTGCACCCTTGTGGTAGAGACTGGCACCTGCTATTCTTCAACCCTCAGCAACCCCACAACGGAAGGGTCCTCTGAGAGACCAGGCAAGGTAGACAACTGTTTAATGTCCTCTGTCTCCAAGGCAGCTATGCCAAAAGCCCAGCAGAACCCTTTTGGGTCCTTGAAATATCCTCTTCTAAGATAGTCTATGCCAAGGATGCACGGAGCATCCGGGCCAGTCACAATACGGTGCTTTTGCCACTCATTACCGGTTAGACTCACTTCAGCCTCCAATACAGTTAACTGCTGGGATCCCCCCGTCACACCATAAATACAGATGGGCTCTGGCCCTTTATAGCTTGATGGCATTAGAGTACATTGTGCACCGGTGTCTACCAAAGCCTTATACTTCTGTGCGTCTGACGTGCCAGGCCATCGAATCCACACAGTCCAATAAACTCGATTGTCCCTTTCCTCCCCCTGGCTGGAGGCAGGGCCCCTCTAGTCCTGGTCAGAATCTTCGTTTCTGTGTCTAAAGGACTGCTTGCTGGAAGTTGGAGCAGCAAACTTTTCAGAGAATTCCTTTTTCCCACTTGTTTTCCTTTGCAATTCACGTACCCGTGCCTCTAGGGTCGCAGTAGATTTTCCATCCCATTTTCTCATGTCCTCTCCATGGTCACGTAGGTAAAACCACAGGTTGGTGCGGTGTGTGTGCCCACCATATTGTCTTCCTTGCATAGATGAACGTTTACCCCTAATAGCTGAGACACTGGTTTGTACAGATGGGGAGGAAAATAATCTCTCTTCAAGTTGGTGGATCTTTTCAGAAAGTTTCTCCAAGGTATTCTCTTTTAGCTGGTGGACACTGTTTCGTTCAGGAGGAGGGGAAGATAATCTTTCTTCAAGTTGGTGGATCTTTTCAGAAAGTTTCTCCAAAGCATTCTCTTTTAGCTGGTGGACACGGGTTCGTTCAGGTGGAGGGGAAGATAATCTTTCTTCAAGTTGGTGGATCTTTTCAGAAAGTTTCTCCAAAGCATTCTCTTTTAGCTGGTGGACACTGGTTCGTTCAGGTGGAGGGGAAGATAAATTCTCTTTAAGTTGGTGGACCTCTTCAGAGAGTTTCTCCACAGCCGAGACACAGGCCTGTAGGGAAGAGGAGAGATTTCCTTCGTACTGCCGGAGTAATTTAGCCACTTCATTCACTGGGGGATTCTCCTCCGCTTTCCAGGCTATTATTGCCAATGAGCTGGCATATGATGATGGTGCACTCCGTACAAACTTCCGCCACATAGGTGGTGTACACCGGACTGCATCTGGATCTGCGGATGTTTGTGCGTCGTCTAGGTCCTTATAAATTACTTCCCGTACGGCCAATTCCCTCAGGTACTGAATTCCCTTCTCCATGGTGGTCCATTTGCCTGGTAGACATACAAGTTCTTCCTTGAAGGGATACCTTTCCTGCACAGCTGACAGGAGACGCCTCCAGAGACTGCGAGATCGTGCTCCATCTCCAATTGCTTTGTCAATGCATGCGTCCCTAGCAAGGGATCCCAGCCGCCTGGCTTCCTTGCCCTCTAATTCCACATAATTGGCTCCAGTGTCCCAGCACCGGAGCAGCCAGGTGACAAGCTGCTCGCCTATACAGCGACCAAAATCTTTTCGCACATCTCGTAGCTCACGCTGGTATAGAGTCCGGGTAGTTACTGTTGATTTTTCGACACCCTCATCCTCATCTTCAGTCTCCTGCACCTTTGATGGCTGGTGTAGAGTCCGGGTAGTTACTGTTGATTTTTCGACATCCTCATCCTCATCTTCAGTCTCCTGCACCTTTGATGGCCCAGCCTCGTCTTCACTATGCCCAGACTTAGCAGAAGACTGTTTGCGTTGTAAACGACCTGAGCCTCTATACCATTTCTTCACCTTGTCTACAGGGGCAACTTGCACTGCTACAGCTCGTTTCTCTAATCCAGACACAGGGTCTGCCACAGGGGTTGGAATACCCTCTGCGGGGTCAACTTGCACTGCTACAGCTCGTTTCTCTGACCCAGCCACAGGAGTGGGAGCAGCTGCAGGAGCTGGAGCTGCTGCAGGGGCTGGAGCTGGAGCAGCTGCAGGAGCTGGAGCGGCTGCAGGAGCTGGAGCGGCTGCAGGAGCTGGAGCTGGAACGGCTGCAGGAGCTGGAGCGGCTGCAGGGGCTGGAGCTGGAACGGCTGCAGGAGCTGGAGCGGCTGCATGAGCTGGAACTGGAATGGCTGCAGGAGCAGGAGCGGCTGCAGGAGCTGGAGCTGGAGCGGCTGCAGGAGCTGGAGCTAGGTTGCTAGTAGCATCAATTGCAGCTCGATAGGCACAAGCCAGACCCCAGCACGCTACAGTGATTTGTGTCTCTTTGGAACTCCCAGAGTCATGACACCTTTTTTTCAAGCATTCTGCCAGCTTTTTAGGATTTTGCAGTTGTTCAGGGGTGAATGTCCAAAACACTGGAGGTGACCACTGCTCTAGAAACCTGCCCATATCCTCCCACACTCCCTGCCACTCGCAACTATCCCGCCTCAAGACAGATCTCCGGATGAGATTCCTAAGTAGTTGTTTAACCCTCCACAAAACCTGAAGCGCATTCAGGAGACATAACAACAAGAGCAGGCTGGTCTGAGTATCCCAAGGATATTCAACATCTCGGAGAACCACCGTAACTAGCTCGGGGGATAAGAGGGTGGTGGTGAAGGAGAAAGGGAGAGTGAACAGGTAGGGAAACATGTCTTCCCCTGTCCCCTTCACAGACTGGCTCCCTAACGAAAACAGGCAATAGGTGTAATTGCTAATAGTTTCCGAGATATGGGTTCCAAAGTATAGAGTCGACGTCAGTGCTGAGTACAAATACCAGGTTAAAGTCCTGACCAGATATTTCATCATTTCATAAGCCATTGCTACACCGCACAGTACCATAACAATCTTAAACCAGGGCCCGGAAAGGATAAACAGCACGACAGGGAGCACATACAGAAAGTAACGCACCATAAAACTCAATTTGGAATACAGGTACAGCAGACTGGAGATTAAGGCAATCAACATCGTGACTAGCAACTATTAAGCAGGTCCAATACTTATACCAATTTTAGTTTAACACACTCTGGTCAGATTTGTCGATATCTCAACCCTTCGGGCCCCACGTTGGGCGCCAAAAGGACTGTTGTGGTTTAACCCGGCTGGCAGCTAAACACCACACAGCCGTTCGCTCACCCTCCCCCCTCCCTCTCTGGGATGGGGGAGAGAAACGGGAAAGTGAAGCCGGTGAGTTGAGATAAAGACAGTTTATTAAGACAGGAATATAATAATATAAGGAATATAAGGAATATAATAATAACAATAATAATAATAATAGTCATAATGATAATAGTATTAACAATAATAATGTGTAAGAAAACAAGTGATGCACAATGCAATTGCTCACCACCCGCTGACCGATGCCCAGCCTATCCCCGAGCAGCCGGCCCCCCCACCCCGGCCAGCCACCCCTATATATTGTTTAGCATGACGTCAGATGGTAGGGAATACCCCTTTGGCCAGTTTGGGTCAGCTGTCCTGGGTCTGTCCCCTCCCAGCTCCTGCTGCACCCCCAGCCTGCTCGCTGGCAGGACAGAGCGAGAAGCTGAAAAGTCCTTGGCCTGGTGTAAACACTGCTCTGCAACAATTAAAACATCAGCATGTTATCAGCGCTCTTCTCATCCTAATCCAAAACATAGCACCCTACCAGCTACTATGAGCTACTTAACTCTGTCCTAACTGGAACCAGGACAGCCCTCAAAACGTAATAATATTTTATCTTTAAAGAAGAAAGAAAGCAAGAGAGAAAGTGATCTTCCCGAGAAGACTGGAGCACCAGGAGGTGACTGACAAAAGTAGGGACTGGTGGATTCAGCGCTGTACCCTAATTAGACAGGAGCTTGGCATGTGCAGTGTGATATTAGGGGAGCTCTGTCCTGGCAAAGCTCCCCTCTGAAGAGAGGAGGGACTACATTCAGCACCTCTTAAAACCATCGTGGTCTAAAATCTGTCCAGACCTGTGAGTAACCTCAAATTTAAATGATCCTGACTTCCAACTATATTTGCACAACTCCTAAAATAATATGTTTCAAGCTACAAAACAGCTGATTGTGAGGGTGAGGGACTGGAATAGGATTCAGGACACTTAGGTCTTATGACCAATTCTGCCCCAAATTTTCAAAGTGACACTGGGCAAGGCACATCATTTCACCCACGTTTTTTGAAAGGACGTGTTCTTTTGTTTGGCTTGTTTCTTCAGGCAAAAGCAACTTTAGGAATGGGTTGGGGTTGTGTTCTCCTGACATGTGAGTCCCTGATCTTAGGCTCTTCTAAAGCATAAATACCCAGAAGTAATTCAGTAGTGGCATATTTTCATCAGACCACTGGGAGTAGATTCATCAGTACGGATTTAGTCATGTACAGTATTGGCATTTACATCTGAGATAGTCATCTAGGTCACCTTCACAGCCCACAATGAGAAATAGTCAATTCTAGAGCACGATCCATTTAATTCAAATGTACATGTCAAGAGAATCACTCTCTGGAATTGCCTATTTCTCTCCACTAACTGTGTATGGAGCTTAAGCAATTAGGACAGATGCGTATTCATTATGCACATTTATCAATGAATCACAAGTTGTGATCTCTCGTGGAAGACACACTTCTGGAAGCATCCAGAGTTTGGTCACGTTTCCACACTTGGCTGGTGGCTAGTTCTCAACTGGGGGATCCCTAGTGACCTCTGAGAACCCCTCTGAAAACCCACTTTTTGCCATGACATGATAGAGCTGAGAGGGTTAGAATAGGAATAAGATGCGTGCTGATGAAACAAGGTAGATTTCTGGATCCTTTTACGCAACGACTTTTAATTTTGTTTGCAGGATAAAAGGAAAGCAACCCACCTCTCTCAGACACGAGTAATTCTGTCTGCAAGGGAAGCAATGCGCTCTGACTTCTCGTGAATTCTTGTTTCAAGTGTGAACGATGATGCAAATTCTCCACTGCCTACTGAGGGGTCCCTTTCACAAAGTGGGGTAGTAAAAGAAACACTATTTCCTCTACTTGGGCGCCTAGCTTCACAAAGCTACTCAGAACTTCACTTTTCATTGAACCTGTCCAACAAGTTCAAGGGTTACAGTACGGCACAAGGCAGAAAGGAAAACTAACAGGCACCAAGAGAATGATTTCTGAAGAAGATGGACTGAAGGGGGAAAAAAAAAAGAAAAAAAAAGAGCAGAAAGAAAATCAACAACCCAGCCTGGAAACCACCCCGCTGCCACAAAGGAAGCCATTCATTTACATTCGCAAGGAACCAAACAGCAGCTAGAGGTGTCTGGGCGCTGCCATTGCACAGATGATGTCAGGCCTGCAGAAGATTTTTCAATTAATCTCTCTTGACCCTACGCCTTGAAACCTCATTCCTATTTTTAACAACTCCATTCTATTGGATGACCCTGGGACCCAGTGGCCAATAATGCCCATTTAAGTAACTGCAGGGGTGTTAGTAAGTATGCAAGGAGAATTTGCAAGGGGCTCATTATGTAGACAGTTACTGCAAAGAAGGACAAAGTCTCTCATTCTTGCCCATAACCTGGTAGCTGGGGACCTTAAACAGAGACTCTCACATGCTACAAACAAACAAAATGCTCTAAGAAAGCCGTACTGCACGTAGGTGGGTATAGAACTTGGAGAAAAAAGGAAGTGCATATGAACATGTATCAAACTTACCAACAGCATCAAGAAAATCACTGAAAACTTTAGGTTTCAACCACCTATCCTTTTAACAAAAATCTCTGGACTGGAGAGATAGGGTGAGAACAGAGAGCGTTAGGCTTAAAGAAGAATGAATGACAAATTGGGTTGGATGTGAGGATACCCACTATGAGAGAAAGGGGAATTTTCTTCTTAATACCACTACTATTGAGGCTCTTGTAGGTAAGAGCTGACTGTAGTGGGTTTACGTGGTAAGGTATTGGTAGCAGGGGGCCATAGGGGTGGCTTCTGTGAGAAGAATCTAGAAGCTGCCCCATGTTAGGTAAGGGCCCTGCTGCTGGCCAGAGCCGGGCCAATAAGCGATGTTGTTTGCACCTCTGTGAGAGCATATTTAAGACAGAGAACAAAAACAAACTCCTGCCACACAGCAGCTGGGAGAGTGAGAGGAGTGAGGTACAGCCTTGCAGGTGCCAAGGTCAGTGAAGAAGGAGGGGGAGAGGTGCTCCAGGCACCGGAGCAGAAGTCCCCTGTGGCCTGTGGTGAGGACCATAGTGAAGCAGGCTGTCCCCCTGCAGCCCATGGAGTACCACGGTGGAGCAGGGTTCCTCGCTGCAGCCCGCGGAGGAGAGCACAATGGAGCAGGTGGACCTGCACTGACGGAGGCTGCGGCCTGTGGAGGACCCCCACCAGAGCAGATTCCAGGCCGGACCTGTAGCCCGTGGAGAGGAGCCCACGCAGGAGCAGGTGACCTGGCAGGAGCTGCTGCCCGCGGGGGACCCAGGTTGGAGCAGTTTGCTCCTGAGGGATGGACCCCGTGGTACGGACCCATCTGGAGCAGTTCTTGAAGAGCTGCTGCCTGTGGGAAGACCATGCAGGATCAGTTCAGGAAGGACTGCATCCCGTGGGAGGGACCCCATGTTGGAGCAGGGGACGAGAGTGACCGAGAAGGAGCGGCGGAGATGAAGAGCTGTAGACTGACCATAACCCCCATTCCCCCATTCCCCTGCGCCACTCGGGGGGAGGAGGTGGAAGAGGGCGGATGGGGGGAAGGCATTTTTGGTTTCTTTCCTTTGTTTCTCACTTCTCTAGCTTGTTAGTAATAGGCAATAAATCTTACTATCTCCCTACTCTGAGTCTGTTTTACCCGTTACAATAATTGTTGAGCGATCTCCCTGTCCTTATCTCAACCCTTGAGCCCTTTGCATCGTATTTTCTCCCCCTTTCTCTTTGAGGAGGGGGAGTGAGAGAGTGGCCCTGGTGGAACTCGGCTGCCCACCTGAGTAAAATCACCACACTGACGAACAAGTAAGAGAGTTTACAAGAGTTGCATGGGTGATGTTAGATTAATGCTATTAATCAGAATGTGAAAACTGTCATCCCGGGTCAGCCGAGAAGTCTCTTAACAGAATAATCTGTTTCTGACAGTGACCTGTGACAGATGTTTGGGGAAAGTGTATAAAAACAGTGGCGATTACAGAGTGACCTTTCCCCTGGTTGTACTCTCATGCCTGCAATCAGCAATTTAGAAACTCCCCAGGTTTTTGTTTCTGAACCTTTCAGAAGGTTTGCATGTAAAAAGTCACAAAACCCATCAGGATAGTCTGACGCTTCAGGCATTAGTGAGCTGTAATTTTGAACACTGTTCTCTGTCATAAGAATGAAAGAGAAGTGGACAGCTTGAAAACACCACTCCAAACAGCCCTAGATCCCTGACTAAAACCAGCTTTGGCATACAGCAGAGCATGCCCTGTTTCTCCAGGTATCTTCTGGAAAGCCATTCAAGCTCCTTGCCCATCAGCTCAAACTAAAATGCCCGAACCTAGCAGATTACACGCTGAAGAGCTGGATACAGTACTGGACAAGGGAGGTTTCAAGGCTCTGTGGATGTTCGTAAATTGTGATAAACCTGTTCATCCAGCATCTCTTGCAAAAACTCTTGTCCACCTAATTGTTCTTGTACCACTCTCCCTGGGTCACCGACTAGCAAGGCAGCCAATGCACTCTGCCCTAGCAGCATTATACAAAACTGATCCTAAGCAGCCATGAAAGGAAAGCAGAAGGGCAAAGTGCCAGCCGAACAAAGAAGATAAGGCCCACAGAAATCCATCAAATTTTAAAATGCATCGGATGCACTAACATCTCAGAGGAGACTCAGATAAGGACACAAGTAACTCTTCTTATATTTTCCTTTGAGGCTGAACTTTGATGCACAGCCTCGCCAGTTCTCCAACAGGTCTGCTCACCTCTTTGTTCATTCAAGAGCCTTTCTCCTTTAATGGAGAGATTGCATTTTACTGAGCTCTATTGATTATTAAAAAATAAGATTTAAAATCCTGCTGCATGCATTTGTCTGCCAATCACACAAATCTGACTTGCCTCTGTTTGCTCTTATCACTGGAGTTTCATCCAGGACAGACCTTTTGTGTGTGCTAGCAAAACAACCTTGCCACTGCTATGTTCAGGCCTCGGCTCTACAGTCTGCATTTCGTGACATCAGGAAAAGCTTTCCTTTCTTCTTGTCTACGCCAATTAGTTTCTATTATATCATTTTTTCTTTCCTTTCCTTCTAACTTCTAATTCCCCTTTCTTTTTAATTGACTGGCTCTGTACTGCTCTTGCTTAACTCTCAGGAAGTATTCTGGGACATGCTTGATTAAAAAAGATAAAGGAGATTCAATTCAATCAGTTCTGTATTTTTATCTTGGTTCTTCCATTTTCCTCCATCAGTATAGTATCTGTAATATTGGAACTACTTATATATTTAGTATTTTAACATTAGTTTTGTTTCAGGCCAAATTTTCTAAGTTCATTACTTTAAACCTGAGAGAGAAAATAATTGAAGGTGGATCTAAAGAAAAGATTTTATTTTCTTCTGTTCAAACATATTTTAATAAGATTATTATTTGTTAAAAGATTATTATTTGATATTATTATAAGAGGGTCTTGTGTTTTGTGACAATTTAGAACAAATTCATGCAAAAATTACCAGATTTCTTTGTTGTTTTGTGTCATACCTATAGTATTTTGCGTTCTGCATCTTTTTCTTTTCAAGCAGAGTCTGAAATACTAATGGAATCAGGTGATTTACAGAGATGGAAATTTCAGGAAAAAAATACTATGAGTCTCTAGTAATTACTTGTTTAACCCTCAGATAATCCTTAAATGAAAAACAAAATGTAACGGATTTTATTTGCATTTCATCCTGTAATATGGAAAGTGTTTTGTGGTTTTTTTTCCCTACCTTAAAAAAAAATAATCTGCAGCTCTTGAAACACAACCCTAAGAAAAAAAAATCCGCCTTCCATCTGGAGTTTTGACTTCATGTTCTTTCCTTCAAGTCATATGCCTGACTTATTTGTAGAAACTTCCAATAAACATGAATCTGACAGTCAGCCTAATATGCTGGAATCAAAAGCTATTATTGACTTTGCCATATTGATCTATGGTGGCCCAAGCCCCGTAATAGATTACAATGTTTCCCTCCAAATGCGGCTGCTCATCTGCTCCCTTCCTGCATTAAATGAACGTTCCTCTGTCAGGAAGCATTAAAATGACCTGGTTCAGAGCCACCTCCTCTGGGCCTTGGTCTCCCATCGATAGCATGCAACATGCTTCTCAAAGCCGCGGAAATGTGGAAAGCAGCAGGTCACTACTTCTCTTCAGAGGTGGATCTCATGTGGTTCTTTGCCAAGCAGGTTTTACCCTCTATGGTACAGGGGTTGGAAACAGATCAGCTTTAAGGTCCCTTCCAAGCAACCCATTCTATGATTCCACCCGATCTAGCAACATGCCCACAGCACACATGAATCATAGAATCACAGAATCATTAAGGTTGGAAAAGACCTTCAAGATCATCTGGTCCAACCATCCCCCTACTACCAATGTCATGCACTAAACCCTGTCCCTAAGCACCATGTCCAACCTTTCCTTAAACACCCTCAGGGATGGTGACTCCACCACCTCCCTGGGCAACCCGGTCCAATGCCTGATTATTCTTTCTGAGAAGAAATGTCTCCTAATTTCCAACCTAAACCTCCACTGGAGCTAATCGAGGCCATTCCCTCTTGTCCTACCGCTAGTTATCTGCCAGAAGAGGTCGACCCCCAGCTCCTCACAACCTCCTTTCAGGTTGTTGTAGAGAACAACTAGTTCTACATGAACACCAGTGTGGATGTGCTCCTGCTTCCCCACTCCCCTGTACGTGCTATATCCTCCCCATATAGACTGGGAACACAGCCACAAGGAGGCTAATTAACTTGTCACATGCTTGTCATGAGGAAGCTCAGGAATAAGAGGGAGTTTGAAGCCACTTCCTTTGTGTCAACAGCGGGTGTATGAAATGTTGACTAGCTCCTCTCTCTCCTTATGTTTCTCAACCCGACCTTCTCCCGGCGCTGAATTCCAGGATGGTTTCTGGGAGAAAAAAAGATCTCTTCATCTGCTTGAAAAGTGCGGCAGGCTGGCTTTTCCACGGCATCAAAACCGAGCGCACATCCAACCTGGGGAGGACTGTCTTATGCCTAGAGGTGACTTACACTCCAGCAGACTGCTTAGCCATGGTCCTTTCTGAGCTCCCTGGAGGTGTGAGCCCCATGAGCCCTGGGAACCCCCCCAGATGCCCCCCAACAAGCAATAGCAGCAGCCATCTGGAAGGCAGCCCCCTTTGCTTTGCACTGCTCTGGGCTGGGATTTAGGCCAACCAACAGGTCAGCTAAGTTCCTGGTAGAAGCAACCTTTCATGAGGGTACAAGTATTTGGAAAATGGGAACAGAAAATTCTGCTATTCCTACAGCTGTCCTCTCAAAGCCAAAGTTTTGTGTTTTGTTTTTTTTAAAAAAAAAAAAAAGAAAAACACAACCAACAACAACTGATGTTTTGTGGAAATACCCAATTCAGAAATGCTTAAATGCAGAAATGTCTAAGGGAAACTTCTACTTTTCTCCTAAACAAAAAGATGTAATCTGTACTGAACAGCCAGTTGCAAGAAGTGTTTCAATATTATCTTTGCACAGGAAAAAAATATATGCAGTGTTCAAGAAAAATGGAATGAACACATAAATGCTGTTTTCAGTGAAACCCTGTGTTTTTCACAGATTGTTTTTCTACGTTGGAATATTTCCACTGGATTTAATCACAAGAGAAGCAAAAGATTAAAGAAAGGCACAGAGGATGAATGATCTGCTCAAGACTGGTGACAGTTTGTAAGGGGACCCAAACAAGTCAGGAGCAAGGTGTGTGCAGAAGCAAGCTAGCATTGCTCTCCCATGTGGGAGAGTAAGCCCACAGCCAACATTTCCAGATCTATTAATCAACCACCCTTCGTTCAGACACAGAGAAAACAAAACTGTGCTGTGAAGCAAACAACGGACACAGGTACTGAAATGAAAAGGATGTGGAGAACACGAGAGTTTTAGAGCAGGCGGCATCAAACCCTTCCTGAGTAAGTCAAGGGCTCGGCGTCCCAAGAGCAACTTGGCACAGAACTCCCCAAAGCGATCTCTTGCGTGCTCTTCTGTAGTATGTAAATTTATTGAAATACAGACCCTTTGCCTACTGGGAGATGAGCGCGCTGTGATCCGTCCTCTCAACCCACACTGACACAGGCTGACACTGTGGTTTTGAAGATTTCCCTTTTGTTTTTGCTGCCAGGTCGTGGGAGGGGGAGAGGAGGAGGAAGGGGAAGGAGGAGGGGGTGATGCGCCTGCAAGTGTGTGTAGGCAGGCCAAGAGAATCTGTGCCACCAAACACCCAGATGGCAGGAAAAAGTCACCTTTTACTAACTGGATCTAAGGCAGAATTTTGTAGTGTGTGGGTGTGAGGGAGGGCAGGGGCTGTGAGGAGGATGCAGGAAAGCAGAGCATGTAAATGCACGTTTGCCCCAGAAAGAGGGAGAGAAGGGCCCACAGTGGATAAACAAGCTTCTATCTGCATGTGTCAAGTGACAGAGCTGCTCAGGGAAGAGCTGAGTTACAGATCCAGCCTGCAGGAGCAGAAATCTAAGCACCTGATAAGCCTCTCCCTTGCCCTTCTCTGTGCAGAGGCACAAGGGAGGTTTCCAGCTTTCTGCTGCCCTTGCGAGGTACATTACAGGACAGGATCTTTTCCCCCAAATCCTCTGAAACAGGCTTTGGCAGCAGTGACAAACTGTCTGTCTCGAGCTGTACTTTCCCTACGTCACTCGATGCGACGGTTCACAAACAAGTCAAGGGCCCCATTCTGAGACCTCATGTTGCACCTCCACACGTACCTCTTGGTAACCTGAATCCCTTTAGGAGGAAATGACCCCGCAGAAATCACTCAGGACTACTTTTCTGGGTTCCCATATATCTATGCTAAGAAACTAAATCAAGCCTCACACGTAAATTTCCTACCTTCTCCCCAAAACCAAGTGGGTTGAGTCCCACTTGCCTGAACCAGCCTCTGGGCTGTGTTACCCCCCAGGCTCTCCTGGGGGGCAGCCCCTTGCTCTAATAGGGTCACCAACTCAAGCCTGGGCCCTTAATTTGTCAGCACACAGGGATCCTTGAGAAGGTCCCAACTCCTCCATCTCCAGGGCCTGATTCACCCTTGAAGTTTCCATTCGCCTGACCTACCTGAGAAGCTGGATGGTTTGGGGCTCTTGGCACATCAACACGAGAGGGGCAAAAAAGCTGGCTGGATCTGGTGAATCCCACTTCATCTGGGAGTGTATGGGAGACACACAAACCAGCAGTTCTCTCAAGGTGCAACTAAATACCATAAATTACCCCACATGAAGCCTACGTGAACTGAATGCCTGAATTAGTACTGATGTTCAGCCTAGAGGTAACTAAAGACCCATGTAAATCTGTCTGAAATAGGAGGGGTAATGAAATACAGCTTAAGGCCATGACCATCTCACTTTCAGGGGGTTCTTAAAGATTTGAAATTAAGTCAGATCTGTTAAAAGTATTTCCAGTGGGATCTGACCAGACTGGAGAGCTGTAAGTTTTTTGGTGACTGAAAAGAGAAGGGACAGAGGGATCATTTGAACCTCAATTAGAATAAAGATGCAAAGCAACACAAGAAAATCTGATAAAGAATGATCTTAAGAGCCCTGCACAGAGAATATGTTGTGATCTTACATTTTTAATGTCCGCAAGCCCACAAGTCCCAGGTTTCAAGCCAGACTGGATCATTTTGACGATTATTTTGACCCTCTGAGAGCAAAATTTGCCAGTAATCACCAGGCTGAATACAAGTCCTTTATATCCCTCACTCAGTAGAACAAGAGTCACTAAATGTCTCTGTAAATACAGGTATTTTGCCCACCATTTTTCTTCTGATAACTATGCAGGAAAAGAGGGGGCTCCTTGTTCTTAATTAGCCCCAACCACCAAAGAGGTGCTCTGCACCATCCTAACAGGGAGGTGTGTAAAGCCACCTCACCTGCTGCCACGTGTGGCACTGGGAAATTCGCCAGGGCCACCTTTACAACAAATATCGAGGCAAACCTTTTTGCAGTGCCTTCAGGAGTAACTGAATGCAAGTAGAAACGGGGAAAAATAATCCCCTCATGTTTCCCTCTGCGAAGGCAGCAGATGCTTTAAAATTCATCAGGCAAGGCCTGCCGTGTAGCAGACAGTGGGGTAGAGAGGGTGGCTGCTCCTTGCGGCTTCCTCTGCTCCCCAGGTCTGCTCCCAGGGCTTGCATCTGCATGTGCAATTTGGGCATTTCCATATATTGGGACAACTGTTATGCAGATCTTTGGTGCAGGGAGCTGGTTTGTTCCCTGGCCCTGCCCGGCTCGCCCCCCCGGAGAGGGAGTGAGGCCCATGCTTGCTGAACAGCACACCACGGCCGCCCTTCGCGATCCACCAACTGGCCAGCTACAGTAAAGCTGACTCCAATGCTTTAATTGTTCACTCTGTGCTAAACAGAAACACTTTTCTCCACCTAGAGATTACAAATGAAAGGCTTGCTTCCCCACCCTCTCTCTACCGTTATTTCCTTGACCTGAAGGAGATTATTCTCTCTGAGAGGAGACACCCTGTGGTAGAGTTTGCTGTGATAGCAGAAAGGGACACCAGGTCATCAGCGTTAGTAATTGAGGGCACGAACCTCAACCCTCATCTGAACCATGCTCCTGCCCATGTTAACTGAGACCTTATCCTCGCTGGGTATTTCCAGTCCTGCTTGGCAGGAGCTGCACCTTAACCAGGGCCTGATTCAAAACCCACTGAAGCCAATGGAGAGATTCCCTCTCTCCTCAGGAGCTTTGGATCAGGCCTGCAAGGAATCATCCTCAGTGATGAAGATCAATCACCAACTTTCATGAATCGAAGTCAAGGTACATTAACCGAGACCTAGATCAGGAGCTCCATGAATGGAGGAAAACAATATTCCCTGTAACAACGCAGTAAAACCACAAGGCCTGGGGGGCAAGCTCTGTTGAGCCATGAATGTATCTCCCAGTATCTTCTAGGAAGTTCTTGGTGCAGTTTTGATCGTGACAGAGATCATTTATAATACATGTGAACTTTACTCATCTAGTATCTTTCCTCTACTTTTGCTTTAAAAAAAAAGATAAAAAAGGGGGCAACATTTGCACTAAAGCAACAAAATATATTACAAATTGTCCCAGTCGTATGGATTGGTATACAGCTGTCAATATGCAAAAGTCACACACATATTCCCCAAAAGGCGAAGAACATACAATGAACTGCCTAGTGTGACCTCTTATGTAGCACAGATTCAAGGTGTTGTAGGTGTCACTTACTGGGACCTAGATCCAGGTCCCCCGTGGGGTATAAGAGCCCCTTATATCAGGCTGCTATGCTCCTTCAGTGCTTAAAAGGTGTTGTCACAGGCTTGCTGAATGGACTTATCAAGGGAGCTGCATTCTGAGCAGGTCTCTTCCTCCACGCTGTCATGCAGAAACACATGCCATATCACCAGCTCGTCCTGTCAAGCAACGACGGATCACATAATACCAAGTTTTGGCAATGTATAGCAGATTTCACAAAAAATGTATCTTATATTTTCCGCTTCATCCTGAATCAAAAGGCAAAAGTCACCTTTTCCTAAATATAAGCTCTGGTCCCCTCAGTGAGGCCTTGCTGTACATAATCAAAACTGAATCTGAATCTGAGGTATTCATCCCATTGCAGGCAATTCATTTCCAACGAGCTGCTGTGGGACTCCACCATTTCAGATGGTTGTTTTATGGACAGGTAGGCCTCTACACTCTATCCACTGACCACAGAAGGGGTGGAGACAATTATCTCCTATTTAAACATCTGTCTTTCAGATATTTAAACAAAACCCATACTCAAAACTCATCTTGAATGGGGCACCTGTATGCTGCAAGTGGATAAGGCATGATTTGCGCTGCAGACTTCTGCAAATGTCACTGCCAACAGAAGTTCCCTGATTCTCACCATGATGTAGATTAAGCTGCCTCAGCCAGCTTGAGAGCTCACTGTGTTCATGGAGGGAGTCTTTGGCTGTCCCTGTACCACGAACAGATGTAATGCTGCATCTGCAGTCGGCTCCAGGAAAATTTCTCCTAGTTTGTGAGATGTGTAAAGGCTCCTATCACGGATGAAACTGAACTGGTACTCAGAGACCTGAAGAGATGTTACCACCAGAGTATTTTAATCTCTTTGAATACCCTGTCTTTGAGTCTAGGTTCAAGCCAGGTTTTCCAGCATCCTAGCAAAAGCACACAACAGAGGATGGGTTTGATGGAGAACTGCATCCAGTTTCATGTGAAACCAGCCAGAATAAAACAAAGCAATACTGAAACAACTATCTATCTAGCTCAACTAACAACTAACTCATCAATAAGATCAAAAGGAAGAGGAAGGTCTATGAAATGTGGGAAAAGGGCCTGTCCTCTTGGGAGGAGTATAGAAGTGTTGTCAGGGCCTGCAGGGACGCGACGAGGAAGGCTAAAGCCCACCTAGAGATGAGGCTTGCAAAAGAGATAAAGGATAATAAGAAGGGTTTTTTTAAGTATGTAAACAGTAAAAGGAAGACTAGGGATAATGTGGGTCCCTTGCTGAACAAGGGGGGTGTTCTGGTAACGGGAGACGCCGAGAAGACGGAGGTACTGAATGCTTTCTTTGCTTTAGTCTTTGCTTCAAGGACTCCCCCCCGGGACTCCTCAACCCTGGAGGGAGGAGAAAGGGGCTGGGAAAAGGAGATCTCCCACCTGGTTGACGAAAGAGTGGTTCGGGAGCGTCTGAGTGGGCTCAACACACACAAATCCATGGGTCCCGATGGGATGCATCCACGTGTGCTAAGGGAGTTGGCAGAGGTGATTGCTGAACTGCTCTCTATCATCTTTGAAAGGTCCTGGAGAACAGGAGAGGTGCCTGAAGACTGGAGGATAGCCAATGTCACTCCGGTCTTCAAGAAGGGCAAGAAGGAGGATCCGGGAAACTACAGGCCAGTCAGTCTCACCTCTGTCCCTGGAAAGGTGTTGGAACAGCTTGTTCTGGATGCCATCTCCAAGCAATTGGAAGAGAAGAAGGTTATGAGGAGTAGTCAGCATGGATTCACCAAGGGGAAGTCGTGCTCGACCAACCTCGTTGCCTGCTATGATGGCATCACCAGCTGGGTAGATGGGGAGAGAGCAGTGGATGTCATCTACCTTGACTTCACCAAGGCTTTCCATACTGTCTCCCACGACATCCTGATAGCAAAGCTGAGAAAGCGTTGGATAGAGGAGTGGACAGTAAGGTAGGTTGAGAACTGGCTGACTGGCCAAGCTCAGAGGGTGGTGATCGGCGGCGCAGAGCCCGGCTGGAGGCCTGTGACTAGCAGTGTTCCCAAGGGGTCGGTGCTGGGTCCGGTCTTGTTCAACATCTTCATCGACGACCTTGATGAGGGAATAGTGTCTGCCCTCAGCAAGTACGCCGATGACACAAAGCTGGGAGGAGTGGCTGACACGCCAGAAGGCTGTTCTGCCATTCAGCGAGACCTGGACTGGCTGGAGAGCTGGGCAGGAAGAAACCAAATGAAGTTTAATAAGAGCAAGTGTAGAGTCCTGCACCTGGGAAGGAACAACTGCACGTATCAGTACAGGCTGGGGGACGACCTGCTGGAGAGGAGCTCTGAGGAGAAGGACTTGGGGGTCCTGGTGGACGACAGGTTGACCATGAACCAGCAGCGTGCCCTGGTGGCCGAGAAGGCCAATGGGATCCTGGTGTGCATTAAAAGGAGTGTGGCCAGCAGGTCAAGGGAGGTGATCCTCCCCCTCTACTCTGCCCTGGTCAGGCCTCACCTGGAGTACTGTGTCCGGTTCTGGGCTCCCTGGTACAAAAAGGACAGGGATCTCCGGGAAAGAGTCCAGCAGAGGGCCACAAAGATGATACGGGGCCTGGAGCATCTTCCCTGTGAGGAAAGGCTGAGATACCTGGGTCTGTTCAGCCTGGAGAAGAGAAGACTGAGAGGGGATCTCATCAACGTGTATAAATACCTGAGGTGTGGGAGACAGAGGGATTTGGCCAACCTCTTTTCAGTGGTTTGTGGGGACAGGACAAGGGGCCATGGCCACAAGATGGAGCACAGGAAGTTCCGCACCAACATGCGAAAGAACTTCTTCACAGTGAGGGTGACAGAGCACTGGAACAGGCTGCCCAGGGAGGTTGTGGAGTCTCCTTCTCTGGAGATATTCAAGGCCCGTCTGGACGCCTACCTGGGCAGCCTGCTCTAAGGAACCTGCTTTGGCAGGAGGGTTGGACCCGATGATCTTTCGAGGTCCCTTCCAACCCCTACAATTCTGTGATTCTGTGATTCTGTGAAAAAAAAAAAAAAAAAAAGGAAAAAAACTCACTTAAAAAGTATAAAGTAAAAGTATCAAAACAAAACAGCTGCGCTACAAATAATGCTTTTTTGTTTTCAGACACAAAGTTTCTTTAAGCAAAATAAAAACAAGAAAAAAAAAGTGTTCGTCTGTGTTCCTCTGCAAGATGAATTCCCAACTTCTCTGAGTATTTTTGTTCCTGCTCAGTTTGTCTCTGTGTCTCTATGTAAATTACTCGTGGCCTCATGACTGTATCCATGCAGGTTGTTAACACTATACACATTTATGTGCACCCTTTCATTTCAGTACTTTTTGGGGAGAGAAGCTGAATTAAAAATACTAGCTTCAGAGCCTGGACCTTGAATAGAAATATGATCTTTTATTCCCCATATGTACAAAACACAGCGAAGCCCTGATTTCCATGGCTGTCCTTTAGCCTGCACACTCAGACAATAACAGCTTGAGCTACTCCATGCCAGACCTCTCACCAGCACAAGGCAGTGTCACGGCACTCAAGTCAATGGCACTGCTTTGAATCATACCTGTTTATAATGTACAACAGCAAACATTTATGCTTCTTGTAACTACAACTTTATTTTTTCAAGGAAAAAGAATAACTTTGTATTTATTTATTTATTTACATGGCTGGCATGAAGGTTAGAGTCAGTTTGTTTCTCTCTCCCCCTCTCTGAGTATTAGCTGTTCTTCATGGGGGGATATATGAGCAGTTTTATACAGTTTTAATATCCACCAGAAATTACATCTCACTGCCTTTAGGGACTGAACCTTTAAAATTCAATTTCAAATAAATATAATTATAAAATAAGGCAGGGAAAAAAAAAGGCAAGAGAGGGAAAGAGAGCATCAGAATTCAGTTTCTCACTATAAGAGCTTCAGGGCATAGCCACTGGGGCTGTGTTCTTTAGCAACAGTAAGAAAAATGGCCCGGGGCTCTGAGATTAGCATGTTGATGTTTTGGTCATCACTCTGTAGGAAGCCAGAGCCAGCAGCATCCCATGCTGCAGAGGAGGAGGAGGAAGGGGAGCAGGAGGTTTTGCAGAGGAAGTTTTCGTACCTTCCCCAAATCTTTAATCACTGGAGAAACAGTGGAAGAGCAAAGAATGAAAACACAATATGGAACAAAGCTGAAAGGAAAAAGGGAAGACTGCTGAAGTATCATTGTGCTTTTTTTTCCCCCAGAAAAGGGAGGGACCCAGCTCCATACAAAGTGGTGTCTCAGCACAGATGCAATTCTGGCACAGAAAAACACAAACAACAAAACTTAAAAAACACTAGGACTAAAAAACCAACCATCACAAGGCCAAAAGCTTTGGAGCCTGTTAATTTCCCTCAAAAATGACACAGAGGGGATGATCTTGTTAAAATGTAAGACTAGCCTAACTGTGCAGACACGCCAGTCCTCAGAGAGGAAGTAAATCTTACTTGTGCTCCGTTTCAATCGACCCAGCATTTTTAAACAGAGAAGGCTTCACATTAAGGTAAAATTAGGAAAGTCCTTGCTTACAGATCTTAACAGTACCGAGCTGACAGATGTTACTTCTGTTCAGCGAAGCTAGGGGAAACAAAGCGTGTTCAGCATTTTACAGGGGTGATGTGCTGTGTGTGGCTGGCAATAAAGGAGCACCGCGCTCTAACACCTGTTGGGACCCCCCTGCCAAAACTGTGTGTGGCTCAGAGAGCCAAGCAGACACCACCAGGAGGAGAAACAGATGAACAGAAAATGCAGGTGGGGAGGATTAGGTTGGGGAGTAGGTCGGTCAGAGGGTTTTGTGCCCTGTCCCTGAGACTGGGGAGCACAAACGTACCAGCAGACTCGCTGGAGTGCTGAGGGTGGATTAGGTATGATTATAGTCTGGTTGGACAAGAGAATCGGTGCTGTCAAAGCTATGGGAAAATACACGTTCATTGGGAAAATCCTTGTATCAAAGACAAAGACGTGACTGTGAGAGATGAGGAGCTACCTGCACTGTCAACAGACAGTGGATGCTCAGGGGGCTCAGCAATTTGCAGGGCAGGAGGCGAGAGTGGAAGGGAATGTGGCGAAGACTGGCACGCAGAGCAGAGAAGGATCCTATGTTCTCATGCCCCACGAACAAGACACACTTAACTCTTGCATGGAGGAGCCCCACTGCATGCTCAGCACTCACCAAATACTCCCTCTGCCTCTCTTCTCAGGACCAATCTTCTATGTCCAAAAGGCAACAAAAATGCATTAGAAAAGATGCCCATAGGAGAAGGTATAGATAGAACCATGGACTATTTGGATTATGTGCAGGCTGGACTCTGGCATCTTTCTTCTGACTTTCTGAGCTGAACCTAAGAGAGTATCAAGGTAAGGAGCACTTTGTGAGAAGAAATTCCCTTTTCCTTTGTTGGCAGTTCCCAACTTCTAGGCCAACCAAATGACCTGGCTGTGAAAGGCTGGGCATCCCTGGGTATTTCTGAGGGAAACAGGATTCATGGGGATGAGGGGAGCTACTCAGTCAGGAAATAAACTGTAAAGGCCAAAGCTCATAGGGTCAGACATCTTGCAAAGTCATACAGAGGCACAGATCTCCCTGGAGCAGATCTTATAAGATCTTGGTGCTCTGGGACCCAACAGTTGAGGAAACCTTTCTCCTTTTCTCTAGCAGTTTTGTCACTGACTGCTGGGACTCTGGTGGTGTCCTGGTTTCAGCTAGGATAGAGTTAATTTTCCTCCTAGTAGCTGGTAGGGTGCTATGTTTTGGATTAGGATGAGAAGAGCGCTGATAACATGCTGATGTTTTAATTGTTGCAGAGCAGTGCTTACACCAGGCCAAGGACTTTTCAGCTTCTCGCTCTGTCCTACCAGCGAGCAGGCTAGGGGTGCAGCAGGAGCTGGGAGGGGACAGACCCAGGACAGCTGACCCAAACTGGCCAAGGGGGTATTCCATACCATCTGACGTCATGCTGAACAATTAATATGGGGGGGCTGGCCGAGGTGGGGGGGCCGGCTGCTCGGGGATAGGCTGGGCATTGGTCAGCAGGTGGTGAGCAATTGCATTGTGCATCACTTGTTTTGTACACATTATTATTAGTAGTACTATCATCATTATTGTTATTATTATTATTTTCCTGTCTTAATAAACTGTCTTTGTCTCACCCCACAGGCTTCACTTTCCCGTTTCTCTCCCCCATCCCAGAGAGGGAGGGGGGAGGGTGAGCGAACGGCTGTGTGGTGTTTAGCTGCCGGCTGGGTTAAACCACAACAGTCCTTTTGGCGCCCAACGTGGGGCTCGAAGGGTTGAGATAATGACAGATATGACCAGAGTGTGTTAAACTAAAATTGGTATAAGTATTGGACCTGCTTAACAGTTGCTAGTCACGATGTTGATTGCTTTAATCTCCAGTCTGCTGTGCCTGTTCTCCAAATTGAGTTTTATAGCATGTTACTTTCTGTATGTGCTCACTGCCGTGCTGTTTATCCTTTCCGGGCCCTGGTTTAAGATTGTTATGGTACTGTGCGGTGTAACAATGGCTTATGAAATGATGAGATTTCTGGTCATGACCCTAACCTGGTATTTGTACTCAGCACTGACGTCGACTCTATACTTTGGAAACCATATCTCGGAAACTATTAGCAATTACACCTATTGCCTTTTTTCATCAGGGAGCCAATCTGTGAAGGGGACAGGGGAAGATATTTTTTCCTACTTGTTCACTCTCCCTTTCTCCTTCACCTCCGTCTTATCCTCCGAGCTAGTTACAATAGTTCTTCAAGATGTTGAATATCCTTGGGATACACAGACCAGCATGTTCTTGTTGTTATGTCTCCTGAATGCGCTTCAGGTTTTGTGGAGGGTTAAACAACTACTTAGGAATCTCATCCGGAGATCTTTCTTGAGGCGGGATAGTTGCGAGTGGCAGGGAGTGTGGGAGGATATGGGCAGGTTTCTAGAGCAGTGGGCACATCCAGTGTTTTGGACATTCACCCCTGAACAACTGCAAAATCCTAAAAAACTGGTAGAATGCTTGAAAAAAGGGTGTCATGACTCTGGGAGTTCCAAAGAGACACAAATCACTGTAGCGTGCTGGGGTCTGGCCTATGCCTATCGAGCTGCAATTGATGCTACTGTCAACCTAGTGACAGACCCTGCGGCCACTCCAAGTCTTGTGACAGGCCAAACGGCCACTCCAACCGCTACGATGGACCCTGAGGCCTCTCCAGCTCCCGCGGCCTCTCTAGCTCCCACGGCCTCTCCAGCTCCCGCGGCCTCTCCAGCTCCTGCGGCCACTCCAAACCCTGTAATGGTCCCAGTGGTCATGCCAGCTCCTGTGACAGGCCTGGCGGTTGTTTCAACCCCTGTGGCTGGCCCAACGTGTATTCCAACCCCTGTGGTAGGCCCTGTGGCTGGGTCAGAGAAACGAGCTGTAGTAGTGCAAGTTGCCCCTGCAGAGGGTATTCCAACCCCTGTGGTAGGCCCTGTGGCTGGGTCAGAGAAACGAGCTGTAGCAGTGCAAGTTGACCCCGCAGAGGGTATTCCAAGCCCTGTGGCAGGCCCTGTGGCTGGGTCAGACAAACGAGCTGTAGCAGTGCAAGTTGCCCCTGTAGACAAGGTGAAAAGATGGTATAAAGAGTCAGGTTGTTTAGAACGCAGAGAAACTTCTGCTAAGACTAAGTATAGAGAAGACGAGGCCGGGCCATCAGAGGTGCAGGAAGATGAAGATGAGGATGTCGAAAAATCAACAGTAACTACCCGAACCCTATACCAGTGTGAGCTACGAGATGTGCGAAAAGATTTTGGTCGCTGCATAGGTGAGCAGCTTTTCACCTGGCTGCTCTGGTGCTGGGACACTGGAGCCAATTGTCTGGAATTAGAGGGCAGGGAAGCCAAGCGGCTGGGATCCCTTGCTAGAGACGCAGGCATTGACAAAGCAATTGGAGATGGAGCACCAGGCTACAGCCTCTGGAGGCGTCTCCTGTCAGCTGTGAAGGAAAAGTATCCCTTCAAGGAAGAACTTGTATGTCTACCAGGGAAGTTGACTACTAAGTCCCTGGAAGCAGATTTCCTCTACAGCCTTTCCACAAGATGCTCCAGTGACCAAGTTCACCCTACCAACATGCCCAACTGCAGCAGGACACAGCCCAGAGCAGCTGTCACTTCGGGAGTCCCTTCTCTTCGATCCCACCTCGTGCTCTCTGCCTTCTCCCTTCCTCATCCTTTCTCACACAACTTGTGTGCCACCAGATAACCAAGTAAATATCATTTCAGGAAGCTGCCCTCTTTTGCCATGCATCTGAATAAGCACTGGGTTTGCAGTTATTTGTTTAGCCACTGAGCTGAACAAATTAGATTAACACAACACCCGCAGCGAGGGGAGAAGGACACGGGGAGGGGGGGGGCCTCTAACAGAGAAGGGAAGGATGCTGGGGAAGTGCTGTCGCCATGGCAATTAACCCTGCCTTGGAAACGGTGTCCTTCATTCCCCCAGGAAATCTGCTAGGTAATTCCCCCATCCACTCTGTGTGCCTTGCAGAACTGGGGCAGAGCTGCATAGGACCAAAGCTTTGCTTCAGAGCTCAGGAGGTTGTGACAGTGGCATTTGTGCGAGGGGAGATGTGTGGGAGAAGCTTCCTTCTGCTAAATTTGGTGACACACTGTTAACAAGACAATACAACAGCCAAGGATGGTTGCTGTTTTCTCTCTCCCTCTCTTTTTTTTTTTTTTCCTTACAGTCCAACAAGACCTTTCATTATATTTCAAACTTTTTTTAAACTGTTGTGAAGACTCCCTCCTACTGCTTCCGCTGCTCTTCCTCTTCTTTCACTGCAGCTGATAAGCATCTCCCTCTGTCAGGCCCTGTTTCATACAGGAGACACACAGCATGGGTTTGTGGCAAAACAGCTTCCTCTCCTCTCAGAGATGGGCATCTCACAGGAAGGCCGCTCTTACCAAGGCAACTAATCTCCCTCATCTCTAATTGCAGGGAAACTTCACACGTTCTTCACCTGCTGAGGTGGAGAACCGGTCAGTAAGGTTTCCAAGGCGGACTTTCTGTGGGTGTAAATTAGCTCCACTCCTCCAAAGTCAAAGATCTTGCTACTGAGATGGACCAGATTAAAGCAGGCAAAGACTGGAAAAGTTGTTATCCCTATTGTTGTGGTTTAACCCGGCTGGCAGCTAAACACCACACAGCCGTTCGCTCACCCTCCCCCCTCCCTCTCTGGGATGGGGGAGAGAAACGGGAAAGTGAAGCCTGTGAGTTGAGATAAAGACAGTTTATTAAGACAGGAATATAATAATAACAATAATAATAATAATAGTGATAATGATAATAGTATTAAGAAACAAGCGATGCACAATGCAATTGCTCACCACCCGCTGACCGATGCCCAGCCTATCCCCGAGCAGCCGGCCCCCCACCCCGGCCAGCCACCCCTATATATTGTTTAGCATGACGTCAGATGGTATGGAATACCCCTTTGGCCAGTTTGGGTCAGCTGTCCTGGGTCTGTCCCCTCCCAGCTCCTGCTGCACCCCTAACCTGCTCGCTGGCAGGACAGAGCGAGAAGCTGAAAAGTCCTTGGCCTGGTGTAAACACTGCTCTGCAACAATTAAAACATCAGCATGTTATCAGCGCTCTTCTCATCCTAATCCAAAACATAGCACCCTACCAGCTACTATGAGGAAAATTAACTCTGTCCTAACTGGAACCAGGACACCTATTTTACAGAGAGCAAAGCAGTCAGAAAAGGGAGTTCCACACTCCTGAGTTAGGAGCCAGCAGCTCCCTGGGGTGAAGCAGCACTAACTGCCTTCATGCAAAATGCTCTGGAAAGCCCACAGCCCGGTCCATTTCCAACCAGAAACTGCCAAGAGAACCATGGAGAAACTTCAGTGCAACCCAGTGCAAACTAACCAAGATAAGTAAACGACCAGCTGTACCAAGATATCTTAATTGTCTTCATCAAAGATAACTTTGATTACGTTCCAGGACTTTGCCTCCAAGCTGGTACTGCTTTCACTCCCTGCCTCTCTAATCAAAAGGTGTGGAAGCACTGACCTCTCGCAACACCAAATTATGGTTTTGTTTCTGTAATAGATCCCTCCGGAAAGGGGGAAAAGTCTCCCCCAATACATGAGAACATCTCAGTGCTTCCTCTTCCATCATGGAAAGGGGTGGGCAAGCACTCAGGTAGCTGGAAAAAAGGATAAACCTAATTGCAATAAAAGCTTTACCAGGTTAATCAATGCAACGTAACCTCTGATAACACTTGAAGCAATTCCACATAGATAATCGGGATGTATTGATAATCCAAATTAATCACAGAATCATCTAGGTTGGAAGAGACCTCCAAGATCACCAAGTCCAACCTCTGACCTAACACTAACAAGTCCTCCACTAAACCATATCACTAAGCTCTACATCAAAACGTCTCTTAAAGACCTCCAGGGATGGTGACTCAACCACTTCCCTGGGCAGCCCATTCCAATGCCTAACAACCCTTTCAGTAAAGAAGTTCTTCCTAATATCCAACCTAAACCTCCCCTGCTGCAACTTTAGCCCATTCCCCCTTGTCCTGTCACCAGGCACGTGGGAGAACAGACCAACCCCCACCTCTTTACAGCCTCCTTTAAGGTAACTGTAGAGAGCGATAAGGTCGCCCCTGAGCCTCCTCTTCTCCAGGCTGAACAATCCCAGCTCCCTCAGCCGCTCCTCGTAAGACTTGTTCTCCAGACCCCTCACCAGCTTGGTCGCCCTTCTCTGGACTCGCTCGAGCACGTCCATGTCCTTCCTGTAGCGAGGGGCCCAAAAGTGAACACAGTACTCGAGGTGCGGCCTCACCAGAGCCGAGTACAGGGGCACAATCACTTCCTTAGACCTGCTGGCCACACTGCTTCTTATACAGGCCAGGATGCTGTTGGCCTTCTTGGCCACCTGGGCACACTGCTGGCTCATATTCAGCCGACTATCCACCAATACTCCCAGGTCCTTCTCTGCCAGGCAGCTTTCCAGCCACTCATCTCCCAGCCTGTAGCTCTGCTTGGGGTTGTTGCGTCCCAGGTGCAGGACCCGGCACTTGGCCTTGTTGAACTTCATACAGTTGACCTCAGCCCATCGCTCCAGCCTATCCAGATCCTCCTGCAGAGCCTTCCTGCCCTCGAGCAGATCGACACACGCACTTAGCTTGGTGTCATCTGCAAACTTACTGAGGGTGCACTGGACGCCCTCATCCAGATCATCGATAAAGATATTAAAGAGGACCGGCCCCAGTACCGAGCCCTGGGGGACACCACTAGTGACCGGCCTCCAACCAGATTTGACTCCATTCACCACAACTCTCTGGGCCCGGCTATCCAGCCAGTTTCTAACCCAGCGAAGCGTACGCCAGTCCAAGCCCCGAGCAGCCAGTTTCTTGAGGAGAATGTTGTGGGGAACGGTGTCAAAAGCCTTACTGAGGTCAAGGTAAACCACATCCACAGCCTTTCCCTCATCCACCAAGCGCGTCACTTGGTCATAGAAGGAGACCAGGTTCGTCAAGCAGGACCTGCCTTTCATAAACCCATGCTGACTGGGCCTGATCGCCTGCTTGCCCTGCAAGTGTCGCGTGATGACCCTCAAGATAATCTGCTCCATGAGCTTTCCTGGCACTGAGGTCAAACTGACAGGTCTAATATACATCCAAGTGCTTTAAATTTGAGGACAACATCTCACCTTGGCTAACATCTCTCATTTTTTTACTTCCCCCTCCCTCTCTCCTTTTAATATTGTTAATCTGTTCCTGGGTTTTGCCACAATAAACCCCCTTTGATTAGCATTATTAATAAAAGCTTACCATCCATCCCCTCATTCAACTAATCTATGCGTTCTTTTTTGTGTGAAGGTGTCTGATGTCAACTTCGATGATTTAGCGGCCATAAAAAATAAAAATCAAATAATAAAATCACCCAACAAGCTCTTAAAAAATAGAGGGGGGGGTGAGGAGAAGGAGGCCCAGTGGTACAAAACTATAAAAGGTTAGATTAGACTTTAGCATAGTGATAATTACTGTTATCTGCTGATCCATAAACTCTTCACACAAATTGCAACAGTAAACCAAAAAACTGACACTTTAATAGCAATGTGCTTTGTAGCGTGCGGACATCTCTCCTCCTCCTTCCCACGTCTCCGTGCCTCCGAATGCTTCATTTCCTCGCAGTCCTCTGGCAGGCAGAGCTGACAGCCAGCAAGCAGCGAGCAGCTCGAGGTCGGCGCTAATTATTGCTAAACTTTTGCAGACTCACAGCGGGATCAAGCTGGTAAGGGAGGAGGAGGAGTGGGTGAGGTGGGCCATAATGCTCCGCTGGTTTGGGATGATTCTTCGAAAGGGAGACGGAAAGAAGAGGAAGCCGAGGAAGGCTGGGAGAAAAGAGCAGAGCTTGTCTGAGGTGCAAGTCCATCCCCTGCTGCCCCTCAGACTCCCCGTGCACCAGGCCCAGCACCCGTGGTGTTGCCCTTCCTCGGCTGGTGGGACGAAGGTGTTTGACCCCACGCAGATGAAAAGGCAGAGATCCAGGAGCTCTGAAGAACCTTTCTGGACATGGTTTTTGTGCCACCAGAGAACGAGAAGAGGCATCGATGCTGACTTAAGGATGCAGCTCTGGAGAGGGAAACTGAATGCTTTGTTTCTCATGTTTGAAATCATTTTATGGCAGGCAATTGTGTGCTGTTGTTATTTCATGCAACCCAGTGTTATCCCCTTGTAGATACCAAGGGGTTTGTGTGTGTGGTTTTTTTTTTTTTTTGGGGGGGGGGGGGGGGATATTCGCCAAGGAGGAGCAAATGTCAAAAGGACTGTCTGACTGGAATCAGAGAACTGCCCTATACATAGCCATGCCAAAGGTACTCTGAAGTTAATGATTCTATAACATAAGAGGAAATTGCAAGTTTGAATTATAATGAATGACTGTGGGCCAAAACAGCAGCAAGCAGAAATCACTAAAGGCAACAGGCCTCCGCTTCCTCCTCCGGGCTCCATCTCTGCTTCACTTCCCAACCTGCTAGAATTTAACAGGAAAATAACATCCATACCTAAATATTTGGAACTACCTAGTAAAATTCCAGCAAGATTCACACCCAGTTTTTCTTATCCTACAAGAACAGTGCAAACTCCCCCTGAAAAGACCTCACTTTCTATTTCATGGCATCAGGTTTATAGACTCCTTTTCTAGAGAACACTTAATGTTTGATAACATCCTACTCAGTTCAAAGGGAATTTATCCTGACCAACTTCTGCAATGCGTTTATTTCAAATACCATTATGTGACCCAAACCAACCAACCAATACACCAATACAGCCAATACCTGGGACAAAACAACCCAACATCTTGCAACAAAAGTGTCCTGGTTCCAGTTAGGACAGAGTTAAGTAGCTCATAGTAGCTGGTAGGGTGCTATGTTTTGGATTAGGATGAGAAGAGCGCTGATAACATGCTGATGTTTTAATTGTTGCAGAGCAGTGTTTACACCAGGCCAAGGACTTTTCGGCTTCTCGCTCTGTCCTGCCAGCGAGCAGGCTGGGGGTGCAGCAGGAGCTGGGAGGGGACAGACCCAGGACAGCTGACCCAAACTGGCCAAAGGGGTATTCCATACCATCTGACGTCATGCCAAACAATATATAGGGGTGGCTGGCCGGGGTGGGGGGGCCGGCTGCTCGGGGATAGGCTGGGCATCGGTCAGCGGGTGGTGAGCAATTGCATTGTGCATCACTTGTTTTCTTACACATTATTATTGTTAATACTATTACCATTATCACTATTATTATTATTATTGTTATTATTATTTTCCTGTCTTAATAAACTGTCTTTATCTCAACTCACAGGCTTCACTTTCCCGTTTCTCTCCCCCATCCCAGAGAGGGAGGGGGGAGGGTGAGCGAACGGCTGTGTGGTGTTTAGCTGCCAGCCGGGTTAAACCACAACAAAAAGATAAATATAAAACCTGTTTAACAGAACTAATTAACAAAAGTAACAAAAATGTTTTAGCATTTCTTCTAGCTTCAGAGATTCTAATAATACAAGGAGACATTGGTATTTCTAGTCTCGTGTCCTGTGCATGACATTCCCATAGAATCTCACACAGCAGTTTCTTCAGCAGATCCCTCTATTTTGTCTACAATGCAGCACTTCTTTGAAAACAATCCAGTTTTCATTTGAAGATCCCTGACTGATGGGACATCCATCATGCTTCCAGACACACTGCCTAGCCATATCCCTCTTTGCATATTCTTTCAACCCCCTTTTTTTTTGGTCTAATCATAACTTGTAACTCCAGAATCAAGTTAAATAAACCAGAATCAAGTTAAATACGTGTGCATAAATCTATTTTTTGTGCGGTAGCAATATTAAGGCAAACACATATGCTCAAATTTATAGAAATAGGTGTCTAGAAACTAAGTCCTGAGATCAGAAAGCACAGCCCCCATTCTTCCAGGAAACCATTATCCTGATCAGCAGGCTTTCTGTGAAATTCCTGCATTAAATGTATATATGCATATATTACCAGTTCAAGGGAGAGTCTCAGTAAACCGAAGGGGAGAACGCATTTGAAGCGGACAAAAGATTTTTATTTATTTTTGAACTACATGGCATAATTACCCTGCGCAACAAATTGCCACAAGGTTTCATGAAAGCCAAGACCTTACTGTAATTCCAAATAGGATTAGACATTTATATGCATAATGAGAACATCCACAGTTACACTGACTCGAATAAGAAATGCTAGGGAAATAACCCTCATGCTTCCAGGCATAAGTCAAGCGCAGAGGAACAAAGTTGAGAAAAAAAATAATTTATTCTGTACTCATCCCTTCTGTGTATTTTAGCACTTGTTCTGTAGCACCCCAAATAGCGTTATCTGGAGGTAGAAACAGACCATTGGTTCAGTCAAGCAGTTCCAGCAGGATTCAATTATACAAGTATAATTCTCAAGTCTCTGAGAATTTACTGGTGAACACATAAGGTCCCCTCCTTGCTTGGCTTAATCTTTTTCGCTCACATAGCTATCTTGCCTACAAAAGATAGCCATACTGTCTACAGACATATGAGAGGGGACACATCTATAGAACTGAACTGAAGGTGAAAATCTTTAGGATGTATTGAAACATTCATAGCTATCTATCCACAAGATCAGACATTACCAAATAGATTATATGCCTTTTCAGAGCTATTTCTATAAAATCCTGGTGATTTCATTTCTATTGAGTTTTGTAGGTCTTTGTCTCAAGAAACCAATATGTCAAGAGTACTGCTGAATTTGTCTCGTGCCTGTGGTTGGCAAAGGGTATAAATATCAATGGCTAATACTTCAATTAAAGGGATTTTCTGAAAAATTAAACAACACATAGATTTCAAGGCTGTAATATGCTGACAACTACCTAAAAATTTGCACTGGAGTTCCTTGCTGATTCAATCACCTTCTCTTCGCAGACCAGCCACTGGGTTTATGAGTCTACTTCTGCCCTCTGCTAACTAGATAAATCCTCCACCGCAATCAAGTAAGATTTAGACTTTAGACAGGGCGATACCAGGTTACATCCCAGTAAATTACAGGACTACTAGCAAGTACAACCCTTTGTACAGGCCAACGGACCACATCTATCCTGTTGTCTTAAATGTCACTCCCTGCTATGTTGCTTTAAACAGCGCAGGCAGAAGGCTCCCAAGCAATGTCTTTTCTATCCATACTGAGTGTCCTTACTGTGCTGTTTCTTGGCATATATTCCTATGTCTTTTCTATTTGGGTCTTCTATGACTTGCTTTTTCTAGATGGGCTTAGGTAGGGTTCAGTATTGTGGGCACATGGCTTTCCTGAGCTCAACGTAATTCCTAAATGACTGAGCTGTAGCAGACAAAGTGAGAGACGGCAACATGGAGCACTTTGCCCTTTGATGCCCCAAGACTGCACTTAAAAACTCTCATTATCAGTAAGCTACTCGATTATTTCTAAATTGTGAGACTGTAACACAACCGGCCATTAAAGCTGCTCTCCCTGGCCCAGCTGGTAGCCTAGCAAGCACATAAACCCTGAACAGAGCCACCAAACCCATCCCAGCCCTCACCACGAGCTTCCCACCATGGTGAAGCCTCATTAGTCCAGTTGGAGCCATGCACCCCACACCCAGCACCAGCAGATCCCTCTTGGAGATGGACCAACACGAAATAAGGGGAGGGAGGAGTGGGGGGTTAAAAATATTGCAGGACCTCAGCATCTCTCTTGGTCAACTTTCAATCCCATTTATTTATTTATTTATTAAAATCATTTAAGCCATGGAAACAATCTCTGGAGATGTGGAGTCTCATTTAGACTTATTTATTTATTTTTACTGCCTTCTGGAATGAGCTCTACATGCCTCCTCAGGGGAGACGTGGCACAAGCGGAGCCAGAGGCAGCTTTCAGGCTCTTGTTAGGCCATGAAAGACCCACAAGAGAGATCCTGTGCTTTTCAACTCTTCTGTCTGACCACAGACTGTGAAAAACGCCCCGAAGTTCTGGCACCACTGAAGTCCATGGCAAAACCGCCACTGCTTCTCTGAAAACAAAATTACAGTCAGGGCTCCTCAGCTTCAGAGATAGCCTTAGAAGTGAGAGATAAACTCTGTCCACCTTCTGCTGCCCCTTGAAAAACAATCTTGAGGCATACTTGAGGCATAACAGCATTTGGGTAGTAGAACTAGGTCTTGGCTGAGAAATAAAATAGAAAATATAACACTTAGGTTCAAAATACAGTGTGACTTCTAGAGATAGAGTTGGCCCAGCAGCCACTGACAGAAGAAAAGAAAGAGCCAATAAAAAGCCAGAGACCCAAGAAGTAGTTCAGTAAATGGCTTCATGCATTTAGTTTGCAGCTTCCTAATTCAAGGCTATGACCCTTCTTCACGTCAGCAAGAGAGGCAGGAAAATTCTGTGAGCACAGCTCTTGACTTGGATGCCACAGCCACCCACTCCACAGCCACACCTGGCTCTACCTCAAGTTCCCAGCAAGTCTCCAGCCCCTCACTTTGGAGAAAATGTGAGATCTGGAAGGGCTGCGGGAGAGACTGTTCCAGGGCAAGGGCCCCAGACTTGGTGGGAAGGCAGAGAAGAAGGAGTGGCGAGCGCCGAATCCACTCCTGATGTGTTCTGAAGAGGAAATGGAGGCATGGAAACACGCTCATCTACTGTCCTTGGCTTCACTGAGAAAAAAGGCACACCACCAGGAAGCTAACCCCCTTCTCCAACTTTTTGTTCAGTGCCCAGACCCCAACCTACCCCCCCTCCTTCATCCAGGACATGTCTTTATCCCTTCTTGAAAGCTATTTTTTGGAGCTCCACTCAGCTATGTGAAGCCCTTTTCCAGCCACAGGGATCACTGCACTCCTCTGGCAAAAAGGTCTGCAACGTCAAAGTGCTCTATGAAGTCCTCCCTCTGTCTCCATCTCTTTTTTTTTTTTTTTCTCCTCCACAACCCCTCACATTATTCATCATAATCATAAAACATTCATTTGCGCTTCTGACCAATTGGAAGGCCCTCATGGGAGGCCATAAAGGGGGGGTGTCAGGGTTATAATGAATGTAAATGCCAGGTGTTTAAGCTGGATAATGTGCAATTTGCAACTCAAGCAATCTGCACAATAAGCAAACCTAATGTTATGGTACCTGATAGGGTCACGACGGCCATTCAGAGAGAATGAAACATTTTACCACCTCTATGTTGCCTGATCTCATGATCTAATAATAGTCCAGACAAAATTAGTTCCTGCTATAATGTGTTCGAATGTTTGGGGGGAGGTGAGTGGGGAGGAGGGATTGCAAGGAGTTGGAGAGGGGGATGAAAATTGTATCAGGTAGCTGAGCTGAAGTTTCAGAGAATCAAAGGGAATTGCGAGCTGGATGTGCTATTTACGACAATAACATGCAGAAAGCGAGGAGGTCAAAGACAGGTCCTTCGTAACTATCTCACACGTATATATGCACACACAGAGCCGTTCCCCAGGACTTGGCTATGGATGAAATGAAAATAGGTTTGTCCCTGCGAAAGGGCTGATTTTCTGGCAGCGCAGGGCTGGCCAGCCCGGTTCCCCAGTGCCTGATGGAGCATCATCAACCAGAATTCAGCTAATCTTGGGCTGGAAATAGCTGCGAAGAGGAGTTATTCCCATCTCACTCCCCTGTTCCAGAAACTGACTTTCATTTTCTTTCTTCCTTGCAAGGCCAGGTCTGGCTCAGAAGTAGAAGGGGGAAAGGTGGGTTTCCACCCACTCCTCTCACCCCACCGAAGAAACGGGAGCAGAGCTAATCTGCTGTGGCGGCAGGGACACCAAGGGGGAAGTCTCTCCTGTTTTCTCTGCAACCTGTGCCATGCTCTTTAAAATGCTGTTCAGATCGCAAGGAAGATAGGAAGGAAAGAGGAAAAAAAAGTCTTTTGAAGAGGGCCTTGAAAGCCTCAGAAGATGCAGCTCCTTTTGGGGAATTCAGTCAGGTTTGTTTCTCTAACCCACATGATATAAACACTTTCCCTTCATGGTACAACAGCTCCAGACAGTGCTCGCTGTACCTCACGGAGCAGGAGGGGAGCGCAGAGGCTAACCCACTGGCCAGGGAGACCTGTCTAAACTGCAGGCCTGGCTGAACTCAGCAACACCATGCCTCAGCCTCTACCTACGCCTCTCCTCGCATTTTAGAAAGCGAACAGACCCAGGCCTCTCCATAGGCAGACGAGCATTTGACTTCACTGTACACAGCTCAGCCCCGACTTCGTTCGGGGCTCTGGACGAGCCCCACAATGTATGCAAGCCTTCGAGTGCCCCAGTGCTCGGCCACTGCCGCTATGCTCCTCAGAAAGGCTGCCTGGCCTTCGGACACTGCAGCTCGTGCCGCTTGGTGCTGGAAAGGCCGCTTCCTGAAGACATCAAAACCCTATCAGAAACTGGAATGTGCCTTTTTTTTTTTCCCTCCCCAAGGCAACATCAAAGCTTTGTGAGAAGCGTCCAGCAAGCTTGATATATGCCAAGAGTCCGCATCTATTTCATTTCATAAAGTGGATAATTTTTTGGAGTTGAACCGAAGAGAAACAAGGCCTGATTTGTTGTGTGTGTGTCCCCAGCACTTTATGACAGATTTATCCTCTCTTTTTTGTCTACTATCAAATAGAAATGTGCATTTGTGACAGCCAGACAAGTATCCCACCTGTCTGACAGAGCTAGAGAGCTGGATTTGTCTTGGATTTTGCAAAGCTGAGTTCATTGCTGTAACTGTTGAAAGAAAACACTCATTCTGCTCTCAGAAGTTTTTTAGTTTGTTTTCAGTAGGACCTCACTTTCAGTAAATTTCTATTGGACTAATCTATTTTAAAAGTTACATTAAAACAAGTTTTTGTGCCAACCCCGAAACTTTTTTTTTTTTTTTAGTTTTGGGAAAGAAATTATGATAATTTAGCCACAAACCCTTCCTGAGAAATTCCCATCAAAAATTTCATGCATACATGAATACAGTGATTGCCAAACTGTGTTCAAATTTGGCTTTTTTTCTTTTCCAAACCTCTGTGAAATCAAAGAAACAAGCCAAACACAAAGAAGCATCTGCCACAGGTCTAATGGGCTTACCAGCATCACACGTTTTCTATCCAAGACCTCTCAGAGCTCCCTCAAACATTTTTTTCTCACTGCAGTTTGCCAAGTTGTGGGTCAAGTCTCCCCTCTTCACAACTTTCCTGTCCTTCCCAGTTCTGTACATTTAGGATTCAACACTGTTTCCTAGATTACACACTAAGGTCTGTGGTCCAGCACACCTTCCTTCTATTTCTACCTCAGCTTCCTACAGACCTTTCTGCTGGCATTCAACAACCCATGAGCAAACAGATGTCTTAAACCCTAGAGAACGTAGCTGCATGCTACTGCCCATTTCTACTTCAGAAGTAGAAGACAGGAGATGAGACATTAGCCGTTTTCATGGCCATAAACTGATGATAGCAAAGTCCCATTTCACCTGAATCCCAAGCTGCCCTAATCCTCAGCCCTTCACCATGTAAAACCTCTGTCACATAAATTATTCTGGGCTGCAGCTAGTCTCTAAGAATTCATTAATTTCATAGAATCATAGAATATCCCGAGTTGGAAGGGACCCATAAGGATCATCGAGTCCAACTCCTGGCACCACACAGGTCTACCCAAAAATTCAGACCATGTGACTAAGTGCACAGTCCAAATGCTTCTTAAACTCCAACAGGCTTGGTGCAGTGACTACTTCCCTGGGGAGCCTGTTCCAGTGTGCGACAACCCTCTCGGTGAAGAACCTCTTCCTGATGTCTAGCCTAAACCTCCCCTGCCTCAGCTTGACACCATTCCCGCTGGTCCTATCACTGGTGACTAAGGAGAGTAGGTTGGCGCCTTCCCCTCCACTCCCCCTCATGAGGAACGCCTTCCCTATTTTCAGGTGATCTGTAGAAAAAGAATAACATAGACTGGACTCTGGCATCTCTCAACAGTTCTGAAGAAAAAATCTCCAAGAGAAAAAAAAAAGTCAACACTATTCATTTTAAGATTTAAACTGATGTCCTTTCTGTGCAACACAGAATACAGACCAAAGTGGAGTTACTTTTTGTGCTTCTTCAAGCTCCATCACACCCCTTGATGATGGGGTCTCCTTCCCGTGTCAGTGGCCCATATCTAAGATTTGCTGCCAATGGGATTTAGGCACTGAATAGCAAAATTTGCCAAAGTTCAACAACTTCTTTCTTGTTGACCTGTGTTTTAACAACATAGCCCTAAGTGGCTGTCATTTAACAGAAGCAAGTATGAAAGGTTGATTGTCTGACTTTCTATTATAATTTCTTAGTTTGGCTTTTTAATTCTGTACATGCAGGGAAAAATAGATCAAGTTTTGTCAGGGAAAAAATACCCCTTCAGAACCCAAATTCTGTGTATTTTATTTTCTGGAGCAGATGATGATCTTTGTTTATAAGGAAAATTAGGCCAAATCCAACATTTTCACAGATGGAGGAGCCTGAATTATTTATCAGAGGTTCATGATTTTTCTCTTCTCTCTTTTTTTGTGTTTGTTTTTTTTTAATTTCCCCTCTTCTCTAACTGGTAAATAATCAAGTACAAAAAGGCTGATATTTATTTCAAGACTGGGATCAACACCACACCAGCAAAACTAAAACAATTTCTCTCCATTTTAGTCCCTCCCTCTTTCTCTCCCCCTCTTATCTGTTGGAGATGTTCCACTTGTATAAATAATTAAACATTTGTTGGGCCAAGAAAGGAGGAGGGGGAGAAAGAGACTGACTTTTTGTGCTGCAGTTGAAACATGCATAGAAAAAAGTTTCATACAATAAGAAACAAATGAAATGACAATTTAGCTAGTTCCAGCTGTTTCCTTTGAGAACACAAGGAACACTGGAGTCGAGTGATGAGATAATACGTTCCCATGGAAACTTTCCTCCTAACACCTAATTGTTAAAAGGTTGGTTTAAGTCCTGCATTTGGAAGCTTTGAATTACTCTCTATCAAAATGTTTCCTTCTGTTATTTACTAGTTCCTCCATGCATTTTCTCTCCTTTTCTGTGTTTCAGTGCCTAGAAGGATTATTCTCATGGGCTATAGTCACATGGCAACGTGTTCCACTGGATCTGAGTTCGAAGACACACAAATATCCCTAGAACAAGAATAGGGAATATGTTTTTGCTAGGTTCAAAATTAATTACAGCAGTGATTTATTTTTTTTAAATCTGTACCATGTCCCAAAGCCACACAAAATGCTGACTACACCTGGACATTTCAGAGAGATACAAAAGTACAGCAAACAAAGGAAAAAAGGCAGGAACTCATGAACTGAGAGAAATGAATCAACAAGTACTTTGCACTGAAACCTTGCTCAGGCATGGAGATGCAGGTTGGGGTATATTCAGATTTCTCAAAAGAATGCTAACCAAAACCCCATGGGAAAACGCAATCCTTATCCGCTTGATCAACAGAATGTCAGTCTGGAGGTTTCCAAACCTTCTTCTAGGATCCATGTCTAAGCACTTAACCCTGCTCTACCAAAAAATACACCAAACAACCCACCCACCTTAACACACCACTGCAGTTCTAATGCACGATCAAGACTGGATCCCATTAGCAAAGATCAATTTCAAAAAGAAGCAGAAGTGTTTGGAGGTAGATAATACAATTTACTGCATCACAAATATCTTATTTAACTCTAGATCTCACTATGTGATGAAAACGGACTGTATATCTAGAAGCCTACACTTTGAGGAAATTGTGCTATTTCAGCTGTGATGCCTCTTTGACACTTGAAAAGAAGTGCAAGACTTTCATCAGGCGGAAGAAAGGATAGATCCCTTATCTGTACCACAAGAGGGTGACATGATAGTGCTCACGCATACACATAAGTCTAGGCTTTGACCTCCTGTGAAATTCCCAGCAACTTATTTTTAGCACAAAGCAACGGTAATAAAGGGACAGTTGTGAGAGATCGTTACTCGAAGTTTAGCAAAGACTTGGCACAACAACCAAAAAAAAACCCACATCTGATCGGTCTGTTCAAAGTCCTGCAGATGCACTCCTGTCAAGGCAGTTGAAACTAAATTGGTTTTCTCTTTGATGGCCATTAAACCTGGCTTATGCTCCACTGATCAGCTGATCTAATGGAGAGGTCAGTTTTCATGAGATGTGGTGGATAGGAGAGCTAAGGAGATGGGTCATTTTTCATCCAAGTATCTGGCTTTGGCTTTAAAAGAAATCATCTTGCAAGAAGAGTGAGATAAATACAGAAAAGTTTAATGAATGTTCTAACCTCTTTCCCTATAAACTACAACTCCATCACACTATTATGTTTTCCTTAATCTCAAGGAAATAACCTCAGAAGAAATGAGGGTGAAGTCTGGGCTAATCGCAATCACAGTACCACAAATAATATGTTTGGCTGTAATTTATCAAACATCCTTCTCACCCTCCAGAAACTTTTTCCCATGCTCATCTACTGGCCAAGCTCTCTTCGCTTCCCTGCAGAACAGGGAAGGGATTGCTCATTTGGGGAGGGGGAAAGCAGGCATCCCTGCAGTAGAGCTTTGCTTTTTCACTCAGAGAAGTTTCAGTCAAAGAGAAGACAGACCCAAAAAGGATAAAAGTACCAGCAAGCCAAAGCATCTATCAGGGAGAAGCATGTACACTGACAGTGCAAGATGGCCTTACAAAATGCTGAACAATCAAAACTGTCCTCCCAGCAAAGGGGAGAGGAGTGCTTCCTAGGGATACACAGCAAGGGATCTTGTCCCTCCAGGTTACTGCAAGCCCTGTCACCCAGGGATTAGCTACTGGTGCTCGGTCGCAGAACAATGAATTTGCCTATCCAAATGAATTTGAGGACACACTTAGCAAAGAATTATTTGAGGGTGTGAGAATAAAAATGTTGTTTTTGCACAGAGTTACATTGTTTAGAGGGAAGGAATGTGGTATTGAGATATGCTTGCAGTGATAAGAAAGCTTAACAGACGACCTTGTAAAATGCAGACAACCAGAATCCTTAGAGCAATTAGGCGGAAATCCCTGTGTAAGAAACATTACCACCTCAAAGAGTATAAAAGTCAAAAGAAATTTGATTTAGGCCGGCAACTGAAGGCCATGTATTGTCTGTGAAGCACCGGACAGATTGTGAACCTGGATTACCCAGTCAATGGGGAAACAGGGGAGGGTCCTGGTCGTCGAGAAAAAAGGTATATAAACTGTGTTATGGAACTAGTAGGTGCGCTCCTGCTTGTGGGACGCCTGCCATTGCAATCACGAATAAATTACTACTTCACTGAGATCCTTGCCTGAGCCTATGTTGTTGGCTACAGAGTGTTCCTCACAAGGGGAAGTTGCATGAATCTCTTTTTTTAAAGACAGAAATTCAATTAATTTTAATAAAAAAGAACAAATGTGGATGGATATTTTGATATCAGAAAAAGTAACAATCCCATGTTATACTCACTGATCTCAAACAAAATAGAGCGGTCCAAATAAAAAGTTCATAGGACCTTAACTACCCAACTTACCCAAATGCATTGAAAGCACATATAATTAAATCAGTTCATATTTTTAATTTAGAAGTTATTTGCGCCTATTCTCAAATTAATATTTTTTTTTCGTTTCAGAACTTTTGATTCATCTTTATTTCTTGTTTGTTCCCATATTGTATTTGGCCAAGGATATCAAATCAGAAACAACCAAGCAGAACTCCTCTGCAAACATTTCTGGTCTAGCTGATTGCAACTACAAAACTTAAAGTTTATGAGATTTATTATTTGAATGAAATGTGAATGATAAACTAGCTTAAAACTCGGTATGTAGCTAAAAGGCTCTTATACCATAACTTTTAACCGTCACCAGTGATTGCAACTATAAATTTCTGTAGCTTCTACAGTCACTAATCTGAGATTAAATAATTGGGAAAAGTACTGAGTAGACACCCCAGTGTAAATGACCTCTGCCCTAGTTTGCTAATAATTTAGGCACCAAAGTGCTTGAATAATACAGACTGACCGGGTGGGCTGGAAAGACTGGTACAATGAAAGAAAAGGAATTTGCCACGCCGTCCCAAGTCGCAGAGTGTCACTTCAGCATCAAAGGATGCATGGGAGACACCTTGCAGCCATGGACTATGCATGCAGAGGAAATCTAATGCTGTACGTTATGGACTGCACTTGACAAGCTCCTATAGCCCAACAGACTTTCTCCATATGGATAAGCTAATCAGAAATCATCACTTTCAAGACAAATCTAGTGTGGGAAAGGAATTCGCAGGGAGCTTTGCGCTGTTTCACACGTCCCTGAGTTAGAGATAATGAGTAAAACAGCGGTAGAACCAAAAACTTGAGCAAGGTCGAGATAAAGTAAATTGGCTGCAGTGTTAAAGATGAGCTTCGGGCAGTGGCCAATTGCTGGCTGGCTCGAGGCGCGTGTCTGAGGGTCTCTAACCAATTGTAAGACAGGTTTGGGCATGTGGACAGCATGTGGGGCTACGGGGAAAGTATATGTAGTGGTGAAAAATGGTAATAAAGGTCTCCTGTTCAAGAGCCATCAGGAGTCCGTGCCTTGCATCCCTTCAAATGGTGACCCCGACATGATCAGGAAGGAGCAGCGCTGCACGAGCGTCCGAAGGGAACCCAGCCGAATGAATCAAGCTCGCAGCTGGACTGCAGCTTCAACCCTGGGACATGACCTGGAGGACAGGTGAGCAGCTGGGCATTGATCATGGGAGCTAGCCTTTCGGCAGAGGAAGAGGCTATAGTGAAACTACTAAAGCAACTCCTAATAGAAAGGGGAGTAAAATATGATCCGTTTAAGATAAAGCTATTATTGAAAAATTTGCGAAAACAAGGGCTCCCCTCAATGGCTTCCAAGTATTTGATGTAAAAACTTGGGACCAAGCGGGGGAAAAAATATGGGAAGCAGCGTCCCGTGGGGATACTAATGCTGCTGAGGTGATGACTACATGGCGGCTGGTGACAGAGACTTCAAGATAGTGGCAGGCAGAAAAGGAAGTACAGAACGCCACTGCACAGGCAATAACAGCAGCCGAACTGAGATCAGAGCCTGCAAGGTCACCAGAGCAGTGCAATTTGATAGACCTGGGGGATGACAAGGAAGAGAGCCGCGGACCGCCGCCGCAGAGCCCCTCCCCGCTGACCCCCTCGGCTCCCGCCTTGCCTGCCCCCGATAATGCCTCCCTGGGGGCCCGAGCTTTCGACCCGCGGGAACGATGGGAGCTGGTGCGCCGGGAAGCGCTAAAGGACGGGGACCCGGTGGGAATGGCTTTCCCGGTGCAGGTGCGACCCAACGGTCCAAATGAATATAATGCCTTCCACTGGGACCTAATTAAAGAATTAAGAAAGACTGTGACTACATATGGATTACACGCACCACTTACTCAGTCACTGTTAGAAAATGTTATGACTGGTCAATTGTTGGTGCCGTACGATTGCCGCCAGCGCCGCCGCCCGCCCCGCTGTCAGCTCCGGGCACCCGCCCGCCCGCCCCGCCGCCGGCTGCTGCGTTTCTCCGGTTTGGGCGCTCGCCCGCGCACACCGGGCGCTGCCATGTTCCGCCTGCTGCTGCGTACGGGCCCGTGGCCCCGCGGGCCCCCGCTCTGTCCGCCCTGCGAGGCCGGGCAGAGCCGCGCACCGCCCGCGCTCCGCGACAGCCCGCACGGCCGCAAGCGCCGCCGCCGCCTCCCCGCTCACCGCCGCCGCCGCTGCCCCCCCCGCCCCCCCCGGGTCGCCCCCCCCCCAGCCCGCCGGCCCCTCTGCTGGCGCTGCGGGCCGCCGCCGGCAGCTCGGCCAAGTATGTGGGTGGATCCCCTGAAAAGGCAGCCACAGATCTCAGCAGTGAACACAAGAAACTCAATAAATCCCAGCAGCTGAAAAAAGTTTTCAAAGAATGTGGTGCTGTAGGGGTTTCATTCCATGTTGGAATTTCATTAGTATCTCTAGGAATCTTCTACCTGGCTGTGTCAAGTGGTGTGGATATGACTGCAGTTCTCTTCAAACTTGGTTTCAGTGAATCATGGATGCAATCTAAAGGGCTGCTGGTACAGGCACATTTCTGTTGGCATATGCTATTCACAAATTGTTTGCTCCAGTACGAATAATTTGTGTGCCAGCGACATGGATGGCAATGTTTAACAACAGGAAAACATTACATTGTTCCTTATCCAACTAAATTAGACAGCTAAGTACCGAAACATGCTTTGTCACAAACCACCGTGTCCCCTGCTCACCACCTTTGGGTTTTTCCAACTAAAACAAGAGTTGCTGTTGCAACATCACAATTTGCGTGAATAACAATCTGTGTAGCTCAAAAGATTACACTGTTTCTCTCTCTTGTGGTAGAATATTTGCACTGTGCCAAATGCTAGTAGATATTTTCATATATTTTCTATGCTCTGTGATACCTTAATATATGCAGATTTTCTGACTTGTCCTCTTGTGTTAGAGATAAAAAACATAAATGATGGAGAAATTACATTGTGAATGTCTCTTAGGCTGTTAAATATTTGTTTTTCAGATATTTTTTTAAATGTATGTATTTAAGTAAATTTGTTAGCATATTTTTGACAATTTATGTTCATAAATGTTTTGAAGTAATTGTTTCAGGGACGGTATCTGTGCTGCACTCTCAATAAAAATGTGTTAAATTTAAAAAAAGAAAAAAGAAAAAAAGAAAAAAGACAAAAAAATAAAAAAGAGAAAAAAAGAAAAAAGAAAAAAGAAAAAAGAAAAAAGAAAAAAGAAAAAAGAAAAAAGAAAAAAGAAAAAAGAAAAAAGAAAAAAGAAAGAAAAAAGAAAAAAGAAAAAAGAAAAAAAAAACACTAGTACCTTTGAATATTGTAGCGGACTTGCAATATGCTGTAGATGTTGTTCAGCGCATTGAGAGGGCACATTTGACAGACATCCCAAAGGGAAACTTAGTTTCTAAAATTTAAGGAGCTGCTGTTTTTGGTAGAGTAGTGAGTGCACTCGTATTATTCACATGCAGAGCCACACACCATGTTACCTGGTATTTTTGCAGAAGGCAACCCCCACGTTGACCAGCTAACTAATACGACCCTGACTGCCCTGGTGCCTAAGGTGCTGGAGCAAGCACAGTTATCCCATGCCTTTTTCCATCAATCCGCCAAAGCCTTGGCGAAACAATTCGCTATATCGATCACTGATGCCAAATTGATTGTCCAAACATGTCCTGATTGTCAACAACATATTTCGACCCCGTCTTTAATGGTAAACCATAGAGGTCTACGGTCCTTACAGTTATGGCAGAACGATGTAACGCATATTCCAGAATTTGGTCACTTGAAATATGTTCACGTATCGGTAGATACTTTCTCTTATGCTATTTGGGCGACAGCTGCAGTGGGTGAAACTAGTCGCCGTGTCTAGGCTCACTTCCGTGTCGCTTTCACAGTGCTAGGCATCCCAAAGGAAATAAAACCTGGCAGTAGCCCTGCCTATGGTAGTCACTCGCTTCAAACCCTTTTTCAAACTTGGGGTATCCGACACATCACGGGCATTCCTCGTTCCCCCACGGGTCAAGCCATTGTAGAGAGCACACATCGCACCTTGAAAACACTGCTAAATAAACAAAAAGGGGGAGACACCCAGGAAACACCACAGAACAGGTTGGGAAAGGCACTTTATGTAATGAATCACCTGTCATTACCCTTTCCTCACAAAGAGGTACCGCCCATAGTAAAACATTACAAAAATATGAATTCTGCTCTGTCACAGGTGCCACAATCAGAGCAGGCATTAGTGATGGTAAAAGATTTAAATACAGGCCTTTGGGAGGGACCCCAGCCTCTAATAACTTGGGGTCGAGGGTATGCTTGTGTCTCCACAGGTCACGGACCAAGATGGGTACCAGCAAGGGGGGTAAGGCCATGGTTGGCCGCCTCCTCACAATCGCCGCTGTCATTGGTTATTGCCAGCCCTGGGTCTCCATCCAACCACACTGCAACATCTGGGTCACCCTCGCCAACATGACAGGACAAGAAGCGATGTGCCTGTCCTGGGCTAGTGCTAAGGACCTGTTTACGACACGTCTGGTGGGGATCCCGGCAGATAACAAAGATTGGACTGTCTACTTACCGCAAGCACCCCTAGAGCCACAGGAATTAGATATCCTGGAATGTGAAACAGCAACAGCATGTGCAAGGTTTAATTGCTCAGGCAAAAAAACAAATCATGAAACAAATGGTCAATGCCGCACTTGCTCCTTATTGCAATGCATCTCTTTGCTATAATTATACAAAACTATAATAGCATCCTTCCTTGCACCAGGAGCCGCTCTGCTCGGCTGTGGGATCGACTGTGGAACGGACGCCCCTAGGTGCACCCCGAGCATTTTTTCCTCGGAGGGGTCTCCACTCTCAGCCGCTCACCACGGGAGTAGACGAGGACCTCCTGAAGCCGCGGACAAATTATTTTAAGTGATATTTTCTTGTGGTATGAATGAGAAGTGCAAGAGGCCTCTTTGCGTGATTGTGCTGTGCGAGTGAGAAGCAGCATCGCTGCGAAGCAACATCCCTAGCGCTTAGTGGCTTGTTGACTGATGTAGATTCTAGTAGGCACGCTACTTTACAATTGTAATTCTGCATGTGATTTTCACCCTGTTGCTTATTGTACCTTGCTTATTGCAGTGTCTGCGGTGCTTGATAGAAAAATCTATAGAAAGCGTTTGGTTGATTGAAAATAAAAAAGGGGGAATTGCGGGAAAGGAATTTGCAGGGAGTTTTATGCCGTTTCACACGTCCCTGAGTTAGAGATAATGAGGAAAACAGCGGTAGAACCAAAAACTTGAGCAAGGTCGAGATAAAGTAAATTGGCTGCAGTGTTAAAGATGAGCTTCGGGCAGTGGCCAATTGCTGGCTGGCTCGAGGCGCGTGTCTGAGGGTCTCTAACTAATTGTAAGACAGATTCAGGCACGTGGACAGTGTGTGGGACTACGGAGAAAGTATATGTAGTAGTGAAAAAGGGCAATAAAGGTCTCCTGTTCAAGAGCCATCAGGAGTCCGTGTCGTGCATCCCTTCAATCTAGTATTTTGGAACAAATGCAGGAACAGAGGAGCATTCTGGACACACCAACATCCTGTATCCAATTAAACCTGCTGCCTCTAATGCTAACACAGCAGCACGTGGACTGCAAAGCCACAAACTACAGACACCCTATCAAAACACTACCCCACTCACTCTGCTGGGAGAGGAACGATAAAGAAAATTAGCCACAGGTGACATAACAGCCCAACTGGTTAGCACACTATTAGAAATGGTTCAGATACAGCAAGGAAGAGATAAGAAAACTAGAACTGACCAAAAAAAAGGATGAAGGGTAACATTATGCTTAAGGAGGAATGTATGAGATAAATAAGATAGCAGCTTTGGAACAGGTGATACCCAAATAATCCTGCTTGCATGCTCAGCCTCCTCGGCATTCAAGGGATGCAGCTCGGACGGTGCGGGGAAAGCGCGGCCACCACCCCCGGTCCCATGCAGTTCTGCTTTCCAGCAATGCGTGAAATCAGAGTTTCAATTTGAAAGCCCTGTTCCAAAGCACTTGAAATTTGTATCTGCAATTTAACTTGACTGCGAGACCCTTACAAGGAGGAAACTAAGCACAGCCTGCAGGTACACAATGCCTGACAGCCAGTGCTAACAAGGACACACTTAGCTTGCCTGAAGAAACAAACAAGCCCAGAATTGATAACTATTTCATGAATGAGCTGTAGCATATTGTTTTAAAAAGATGCTGTCAGAAGAAAAATACATACAAAACAACACGTTATTGAAGGGCAGTTGCTATTATCTGGACTATTAGCAAATGGAAGAAACTATTAAAGCAGAAACAGTGTTAGAAATATAATTTGCTTTTTGGCATTAACCCTATTTACTGCCCTACCTTTCTCTTACGTTGGAACAGAGAAAACGGGCTAATCAGTTTTCTGTCCTAGTCCTGGCACAATGTCTTAGCGGTGCCTGAAACAACATGTTAGTGGACTCTATGCTCAGAGCTTACGAAGCGAACACAGGCTCACCACAGAAAATGGGTTTATAATGGATGGGGGAGCAGAAGTTCTGAAGGAGGTTGGCAACGTACTGCTCAGTTAATTCTATTATCCATGGGAGTGTTTTGCCTGTAATTCATAGTTCATTTTTTATTTCCCACTTGCATTTGGAAGGTCCAAAAATTATCAGAATTCTGGTGTGCTCCACGCTGTTCCTAGATGAAAACATATTCACTAACATATAGGTTGACAGGATATATCATGAATTTGTGAAAGCAAATACCACCCTTCTCCCTAACTCTTCCTTTTCTTGAAGTCTTCATGGCCAGCTCAGGGCTCTTAAAGCAAGTCTGTGGCACAGACTAAACCCAGCTCCTGAGTAACTTTCCTTAACTAAAATGTCACTACTAGTGCTTCCAGGCAATTTTAACTTCAAATGAAGTGGGCTATCTGAGGAAAATGAAAGAGGGAGAGGTAACAAGGCACACATGGCACAAAGAGAACAAAAACATAAAATAAGGATTTGGAATTTTACTGACTTTTGTGTTTAAAGTCTGGAAATGCATCTGCTGAACCTCGGTTTGTGTGAAATCCTGAGCATTTGGAGCACAGGATAAGCACTTTAAACATAAGCCAAAGGAAAGTAATATATCCTTACTACTATTTCCATTTAAACTGCTTAGCCACACACTTGCAGACATGAAACAATTCCACCGAGGTCCTCCTGCACTCAGGAAATTCTTCCTGGGTCACTGACCATCATTTAAAGGGCACATCTCGTCCCAGTGTCCGGCGTGAATTTTTCAAATTATCCTTCAGCTGCTGCCTCTGCAGTACATGCGGTTGTGCTCAAAAACCCTGAGCTCTTCAGAATGGCCCTTACACCCATTTAACAAACAATCAAAAAACAACACAAGAATATATACTTACTATATTTCACATGCAGTGCAATCACAAGCACAGACCCTACAAAAGTGAGACACCAGCTCCATTGAAGGCTCTTTATTAGGACTGCACCTTTCTGAGAGAGCCACTGTGATGCAACCAAGCGATGGGGGCCCTGGGCAGGAATCACAGTAATCCCGTGGCCTCTATTATAACCAGAAGGTCAGAAGAAATGATGCTTTCTGTCCTCAAAAGCCTCCGAGTCCTTAACATTGAGGTAGGCATGGAAGAGCCTTTTGCAAAGGTTGGATCAGATAAACATCCTAACAGCACGGTAGTGTTGGCTTAACCCCAAAGCTATGTCAGCTGTTTCTACTGTCCAGAGACCTTTGTGTAGCAGGGATGTGAAAGTCCTGCCAACATCAGAGGCATCTACTAAAGAGCCCAGCTTGTCAGGCCTCCTTGAAACTCACCTTTGTGGTGACACCTCCAAACCACTCAACACCCATGAGGCAGCTGCTCTGCTATCACTGCAACTTCCTGACAAAATCATAACCCACTCGCTAGTACCTTGCTCTCCCTCCATCTGGCTATGTGGCCTCGCTCAGGCATTCACCTCTCTGAGTAGGTTGGGTCAAGGACCAGGTTTTTGCTTTGCACGTGGCAAGCATTCAGTGCTCCAGAGGTCTTTTATCTCCAAACAGGCCCCCTCCCTATGGCAATGCATGCTGTACTAAACCACCAGCGACAGTCCCAAGGATGAGCCCAACTCTGGAGCAGGACTGGCTCCAAGTCAGCCTCATTCCTTCGGGTTTGCTGGGAGCTCAGTACCAGTGCTGCAGCGACACCAGAGCAGTTTCTTGGGCACCCCCCAAGCCAGAAACAAGATGAGCCTTACAGATGGGCAGAAGGCCTTCCCTCCTCCTCCTCCTCCTCCTCCTCCTCCTCCTCCTCCTCCTCCTTCTCCTCCTCCTCCTCCTCCTCCTCCTCCTCCTCCTCCTCCTCCATCAGGTAACTAATGTGGATTTAAAAATAACTTTCTGCGCATTTCCCCACCCCACTACCCAAAAAAAGCAGCATCAATAAAACCCACTACGTTCTTATTTCACTGTCAGATAACTGATAACCTGCAGTACTAGCTTACATCTCATTCTTCTTCCTTTAATTAAAAACAAAATAAAGAATAATCTTATTTTGTTCGGGGGGGCATCATCCATGATTAAAAATAAATAATAATATTAAAAAAAAAAAACACAAAACCAAAGAAGAAAAAAAGTTGGGAAATGACCTTTGGGAGGAGATTTTATCCTGTTCCAGTACAGTTAAAGCTGCCTTTTCTCTAGAGAAATAAATTAAATAAGATATAATTCTTCTGTTTGCTTTAAAAAGATCAAGTGATGGCTTGAATCAGACCTCAAGAGGGCACTGTCTTTCCCCAAAGTACTTTAATCAGCATCATCTCCCTGGCTGCCCACCAGGCCAGCTCTCTTTGCCCACCGCAGACCAGGTAATGCTGTTCCCCACGACTTCACTTGTCCACTTTGATCCCGCAGAGCACGACCCGGCTCCTACATGTCTACTCTGTGTTACCTTGGCAGATCTACCTCCGGGAAACGTTTGGTGTTCTCACGTTGTTGCTGGTCCCCTGTTCAGAGATTTACTGCCATTAAACCTCAGGCATATTCATGGGTTTTTAGGGAATCCTAAGAAACCAAGGCAATGCGTTGCGATAGGATTGGGTCTGAGTCTTGGGCACTTACTCCTGTATGGACACCGAGAACTTGGCCTTGAACATTGTGCACACAGGGGCCCAGGTTTAGGAAAAGGTGCTATGGATGAGTAAATACTTCACTCCTCAGGACAGCATTTGAGGACATGCTTAGCAATTCACACAGCATGTTTTCGCACATCTGACGCAGAGATGATCTCCCTAACGAATGCCATAATTTATAGGCAGGACCAATGCTGTCTGTGTAACTTTCATTTTCCTTTTTTCTCCTAAATCCTTGTTGTGGTTTAACCCAGCTGGCAGCTAAGCACCACACAGCCGTTCGCTCACCCTCCCCCCTCCCTCTCTGGGATGGGGGAGAGAAACGGGAAAGTGAAGCCTGTGAGTTGAGATAAAGACAGTTTATTAAGACAGGAAAATAATAATAACAATAATAATAATAATAATAGTATTAATAATAATAATGTGTACGAAACAAGTGATGCACAATGCAATTGCTCACCACCCGCTGACCGATGCCCAGCCTATCCCCGAGCAGCCGGCCCCCCCACCCCGGCCAGCCACCCCTATATATTGTTTAGCATGACATCAGATGGTATGGAATACCCCTTTGGACAGTTTGGGTCAGCTGTCCTGGGTCTGTCCCCTCCCAGCTCCTGCTGCACCCCTAGCCTGCTCGCTGGCAGGACAGAGCGAGAAGCTGAAAAGTCCTTGGCTTGGTGTAAGCACTGCTCTGCAACAATTAAAACATCAGCATGTTATCAGCGCTCTTCTCATCCTAATCCAAAACATAGCACCCTACCAGCTACTAGGAGGAAAATTAACTCTGTCCTAACTGAAACCAGGACAATCCTTTAGTTTACTGTCTCTATGCACACAAAGGCCTGCAAAGCATCTCTGTATTAAAATACAGGATCATAGAATCATAGAATATCCCAAGTTGGAAGGGACCCATAAGGATCATTGAGTTCAACTCCTGGCACCACACAGGTCTACCCAAAAGTTTAGACCATGTGACTAAGTGCACAGTCCAAACGCTTCTTAAATTCAGACAGGCTTGGTGCAGTGACTACTTCCCTGGGGAGCCTGTTCCAGTGTGCGACCACCCTATCGGTGAAGAACCTCGTCCTGATGCCTAAACCTCCCCTGCCTCAGCTTGACACCGTTCCCACGGGTCCTATCACTGGTGACTAAGGAGAATAGGTTGGCGCCTGCCCCTCCACTCCCCCTCGCGAGGAAGTTGTAGACTGCGATGCGGTCCCCCCTCAGCCTCCTCTTCTCCAGGCTGAACAGGCCCAGTGACCTCAGCCGCTCCTCATATGTCTTCCCCTCTAGGCCCTTCACCATCTTCGTCGCCCTCCTCTGGACACTCTCCAACAGTTTAATGTCCTTTTTGTACTGTGGTGCTCATAACTGCACACAGTACTTGAGGTGAGGCCGCACCAGCGCAGAGTAGAGCGGGACAATCACTTCCCTCGACCGACTAACAATGCTGTACTGGATGCACCCCAGGATACGGTTGGCCTTCCTGGCTGCCAGGGCACACTGCAGGGCATACACTTCAGGGCATACAGAGTCTCACTTGCGTGGTTTCCAGCTTCGATCTCATGGCTGTTAAATCAGCCTGATCATTTCAAGTTCCCCGGCAGCGTTCTTGCTTTCTGAGCCTGCTCTTCAGACCAGCTGCCTGGCAAACAGAGCAGCAGCCCGGCTTTTGTGGCGGAGCCGACAGCAAGTCTTTTGGGAGCATGCTTAAATCAGCCACAAACCAGCCGGCCCACACACCGAGAGCGCACTGGGCTGCCCAAACTCTTCAACAGAGTCGGCATAAAATTGAATCGTGTCCACTTGAGGGTAGGAACACTGCAGGGTCTTTTTTGCAAGCATGCTCCAGTGATCGGGAACAAATTCTTTCCTTTAAGTCTATCCCCCTGGTTTCTATGCGCTGGGTTATGTCTGTATAAATATTCTAGGGACCTGGGACTTGGGGGCGGAGTAAGGAGGAGGAAGCCAAAGAAAATATATTTTAACTAGCAAGGACAGTCTCTTCTCTTTCTGTCACCTTGTGGGCTTTTGCAATAGAAGAGAGATTGTATTTGTATTTAATAAAGCCCAGCGGTAATGCTGCTTATGAATCAAGCCGCATCATGCATGGAGCTAGAAAAAATATATATTGGGATTTTCTAGCTCACTAGATTTATTAATCTGGCTCAAAGCCTGCAGTAGGATTTAATATATTAAATTAAATTGCAGGCCTTTGCCCCTGTCTTTTTGCTAAGACAACATGTCATGGTTTCAGTTAGGACAGAGTTAATTTTCCTCCTAGTAGCTGGTAGGGTGCTATGTTTTGGATTAGGATGAGAAGAGCGCTGATAACATGCTGATGTTTTAATTGTTGCAGAGCAGTGCTTACACCAAGCCAAGGACTTTTCAGCTTCTCGCTCTGTCCTGCCAGCGAGCAGGCTAGGGGTGCAGCAGGGGCTGGGAGGGGACGGACCCAGGACAGCTGACCCAAACTGGCCAAAGGGGTATTCCATACCATCTGGCGTCATGCTAAACAATATATAGGGGTGGCTAGCTGGGGTGGGGGGCCGGCTGCTCGGGGATAGGCTGGGCATCGGTCAACGGGTGGTGAGCAATTGCATTGTGCATCACTTGTTTCGTACACATTATTATTATTAATACTATTATCATTATTATTATTATTATTATTGTTGTTATTATTATTTCCCTGTCTTAATAAACTGTCTTTATCTCAACTCACAGGCTTCACTTTCCCGTTTCTCTCCCCCATCCCAGAGAGGGAGGGGGGAGGGTGAGCGAACGGCTGTGTGGTGCTTAGCTGTCGGCCAGGTTAAACCACAACACAACAACATACATACGCCATATTAGATTCCATTTTTTGTACATTTCAGATAAGGTGTGGATTAAATAATGAATGAGATTCCCACTAGCTTGAAATTTTGCTTATTTCAGGCAACCTCCCTCCTCCCCTTTTTTTTCTTAATCAAAATGACTCCACGGTGGAATATTTTTGCATTGATTTGAAGGGATTTTTTAAAGCACTCATTAAATTTGCATTTAGACATCTGACAGTACTTTTTTTTTTGTCTCAGACACTGAACACTGGAGGGAAAACAGGGTGAAAAGCACTCCATGCCTACCGCCTAGAAACACTGGATGCAGGAATGAGCTTGCCACATTTGCCCGTTCACACTATCAAAATGCTACATAAATATTTATCATTGTTATTTTACCCCTAACGAAGTTCTCCTAACATTCAGCTGAAAATTTTTTTTGCTTAATTTCCTACTACAACTTCTAGTAAATCTCCCTTTGTACCATCATAAGCAGTTCATCTCCCGCCTTGGAATTTACACCCTTGCAAATATATGGAGATAAATATCATCTTGCCTCCCTCCCCCGCTCCTTAGTCATCCCTTAGCCGAACTATATGTAATGGGTTCTTTTAATCTCTCCTCGTAAGTCAGCTCTCCACAGGCCCTTCATCATTTTTGTGGCTCTTGTCTGAACTTCCTCCAATTTGCTGACATCTTACTGGTGAGAAGGTGCCAGCGTGGAAGAAGGGGCTGAGCTGCTTTCTGCTAAATGTATCGCAAACTTGCTACGGCCACCACACCAGGGGCCCTCCATAACCATGGGGCATGTACCCTGGAGGCTTCCATCATGTTTTTCAGCTGACAAGAAGAGGCTCTCAAAATTCATTTGAAAATAAAGATATCTTAGTCTCATGCCAGTCATGGATATTATTTTTTTAATTCCCATTACTTGTTTTCTCTGTTTTCAGTCATAAAGTCATGTTTTCTAACTTTAAAATCAAAATCTAAAAGCAATGATGCAACTAAACAAAATACTTTTATCATCATCTCTTTCAATCAAAAGTATCAAGAACAGGAACTAGTGAGCACATTATCTTCAGAAACAGCCAGACCTAGGCCCTGTTCTTCCCTTCTCCTCTTCAATTCTCTTTCAGTCTGGGACTGTGCAATTCAGTGACAAAGGAAAAAGTCCCACGTGGCCACATTTCTGTGTCTTGCAGGGAGTTGGAGGCTTGGTTCACTAGAGCAGATAAAGCACTGAGATTCCCAGCCAGGCGTGCAAATCCTTTCTTAGCTATTGGGATACACTGGCTTCTCTCCGGCTGCTTAAAGAACAAATGCAGTCAGCACAGTAATGACATCCTGCCTGACACATAATTGTATATTTTTTACCATTGCAATGCCCTCAGAAATCTTTCTTTTGAATCAGAAAATCTCCGTGCTGGGTGCTGTAGAGGCAAGACTGCCACCCCACAGGAATTCAAACTCTGTTGCAGTTCAGGGCCAATAAATGGCAGAGCTGTGCAAAAGGATAGCCCTGCTCAGGCTGAAAAGCAGAAATCTCAGTAAGGTGGCAGCTGACTATGGTTACTGGAGTTTTATTTACAGCGGTATGAGAGCTTTTTAATTGTGTATGAAATAAAACACCAAAGGACTCCTCTCCCCTCCATCCCTTATTTGCAGCAGAAAGATTTGGTTTACAGATCTATCCTGCAACAGATCCTTTGCAATTTTTCCACTGAATGATACACTGGTTATTTACAAACACAATTAAACGTGAGGAGGAGGGACTGTAAATTGCAGGGACTTAAGAGGAAGGCCTACCAGCCAGGCCCAAATTTAAAAGCTGGATTCACTGAGTACAAAGCATGGCAGTTCCCACGCACTGTAGTGCAAAGTGCTTCACACAGGCACTCTGCAGAAACACAGGGTGAAAAGCAAGAAAAGCTAGGAAAAGTAAGGACACGGGTTCTTTTCCAATCTTGGTCAGTCCGTGATAATATTCAGCCACTTATCATCTTTGGGACTCAGTTCTTTTGCCCGTAAAAAGCCTCTGCCCAGGTCTTCCCTCCATAGAAAAGTCAGGGAGTAATTCACTTGTGTTAGACAGGGTCAGTGAAAGGCCTCTCTTTCTTCCTCGCTGGCCCAAAAAGGGACCTCATAGGAGTTCAGAAGAACACACAACATGGAGAAGGATTATTTTTGTAGCTGGGTTGAGTTTGGCAACAGCCGGGCCCCTTTTGGGGCAACAGCCGGGCCCCTTTTGGGGCATGCGCATTTCTGCTCTCTCCCAGAGGAGGCACCATTGTGGGCTGACTCCAGCAGCTCCCCCTTCCCGTAGGTAAGAAGTTTATGTGTTTCGAAGTTTAAGTGTTTCCACAGATGCCCTTCCCAGCGCATGGGACCAAAGGCCTCATTTGGGAACCGCTGCTCCAGGGGTCGTGGGGTGCTGAAGGACGGTCTCTGTGCCACCACAGCCAGTGGGGACAATGATCATGCTCGCCCCAGGCACAGGCCTCACTCCTCTGAGGGGTGCCACCTGGTCCCTTTGGGGCAGGCCAGCCCACAGAAACAATGTGGCACGAACTGTAAATAAAAGCCAGGGTAACTGTGTTAATGTGTCTTGGCTTCAGGCAGGCCGTGGGGCTGGACAAGGCATTCCTGAGGTAGCAGCTGCGGTAGCTGAAGCCAGTCCTTAAGAATAGCTCATCAGCAGCAGTTTGGGAACCCAAAGCTTCTGATGGATCCACTCATAGACTGCTGGGTACTAATTATCCATCAATTAGATGTGTCTGGTCCTGCCTCACAGCGGAACACCCTTTCAAGATCTCTTCCAACTTGCGTGCAGCACTAAGATTTTCTCGGTAATGATTATCTGTGATGTATAGCTGATACACACAGCAAGAAGGGACGGACAGACAGAAAGAATTGGTTTTAATGTGATGGGGAGATGGGGAAAAGATCAGGGTAAGCAACAAGGGGAGGTGGAGGGAAGCTCTTTCCTCTTCTGGATTTCGAGCAAACAGCTTCCTTGCACTTCCTCCTCCTTTTCTCACAGAAAAAAGAGACCCCTCTGTAAAACTCAAAGGCAGCAGAACCCTTTTGTAAGAAATAAGGAAATGGGTGATAAATATGGCTCAAAAGCAAAGGAGCTGAGCTAGCAACTGCTAGCAGATTCTTCAAAGCCTGCTATTCAACCAAAAGAAAAAAACAGGAGGAGGGTGGGAGCGGGCGAAGGGGGAACCCGCTCCGATGAAGGCAAATAGATAGCAGTAGCTGGCATCTGCTTTCATTTTGTGCTCACAATAAGCTCCTGTTTTGAACTCCAGTGTCCATGCTTTTCACTTCAACCTCACAAAAAGTAGCGTTGTCAAAATTCCTTCTGCCCCAGCACCGCAGTCTTGCTGGAAGGCCCCAGGAGCAGTGGAGAAGATGCAGCTAGATCTAAGACTGGGACAACAAAAAGCCATGGCTCTCAGGAGCACTGGGCAGCCCTGTCTGTGCCTGGACCCCTCACCATGTGTCCCAGCAACTACTCTGAGGTGTACTACCTGCTGCTGTCCTCCCCTCTTCCCCACCACCTTTATGGGCAGCTGAAGATGGAAAGCTTTCCTACCGACTGAGCGGCTGTCCCGGGGTAAAGCAGTTATTCAGACTACAGAACTTAATAGGGAAAACCAGCTCTCCTGCTCCTACCTGCAAAACTATTACCAAGTTCGGGGGGGGGGGTTCAAAAAAAAAAAGCTGGGTGGAACCACAGGCAGAGTAAGTCAGCAAACTCTGATGTCACTACTGCAATAATCAGATTATTGTACACACAAAGCACTTGGCCCCTTGGATTTAATCACTGCAGTTTTCTTTTAACTTACCTCACTTTTGTTTTAAACAACCCTCTGCAGGTCCTGCAGGGACACTGATTGCTGGCTCCCAGGTGGAAAGTTGTCACACTTTTATGAAGTGTGAAAGCAGCTTCTTTCCCTGCATGCTTATTTTATTATTTGAAGCTTAGCCCCGGTGAGTATGCACAGCTTTGCAGATGAGACCCAGAGGAAAGCATGACACCAAGAAGAAAAATTTTGCAGGCTTCAAAGTATGCTATGACATTATTTTTAATTTCTTCAAAAGGGTTAATGGCTTCCCCCTTGAATTCAAGGTTCCAATGTCCGCTTATAAAGGTCATCATAAACCTGCTGCAATTACCAGTTTCTCATCCCACAGCAGATTTGTCAATCTGTCCATGGCTCCTTCCCAATGAATACTGGTTCAAGCTTCACTCCTTGCCTTAGCAGCACTCAGAATACCCAACAAATGAGCGTGAAATTATGAAGACAACAATGCTATGCACAACTGATGACTCCCAAAGCCCAGCACCTATTTCAGACAGTCATGAGAAGTTTATGGATGGAGAACAAAAAAAGAGCACAAGTCAATCCCTCCTGGCCAGAGCCTCTTTCCTCTGCATATCAGCAGTTAGGGAAAACTCTCAGAAACAGGTTACGTGAGCAATCATAGCTATGAGTCGTTATAAAATCCTTCTTTGGGTATTTGCCTAGTATGAATTTTCCTGGGACTTATATTTTAAACCCGCCACTCCAGAAGTACTCGTTCATCTTTGCACTATCCTGCACCAACCAGTTCCACATTTTGATTGTTAGGAAAGACTCTTCCTTTTCAAAAGAGCAACTTCTCCCTCATGTTTAGGTCTTAACACCTCTACCTCCAAACTGTTCCAAAGTTGCCGATTTGCTGGAATTTAGCTAACTCTTCTTCCATTTGGAAGGAAAGGCTTTCAGGGTTGGTAGTATATAACTTGGGTCTTTCAACAGTATTTTTCAGGGAAATGACAATTTTCTACGCTAAGTGGCACATCCTCTGCATACCGTGAAAGCTTTGGAAATAATAAATGCTTGCTGTCCTGGTTTCAGTTAGGACAGAGTTAATTTTCCTCATAGTAGCTGGTAGGGTGCTATGTTTTGGATTAGGATGAGAAGAGCGCTGATAACATGCTGATGTTTTAATTGTTGCAGAGCAGTGTTTACACCAGGCCAAGGACTTTTCGGCTTCTCGCTCTGTCCTGCCAGCGAGCAGGCTGGGGTGCAGCAGGAGCTGGGAGGGGACAGACCCAGGACAGCTGACCCAAACTGGCCAAAGGGGTATTCCATACCATCTGATGTCATGCTAAACAATATATAGGGGTGGCTGGCCGGGGTGGGGGGCCGGCTGCTCGGGGATAGGCTGGGCATCGGTCAACGGGTGGTGAGCAATTGCATTGTGCATCACTTGTTTCGTAGACATTATTATTATTGTTATTATTATTTTCCTGTCTTAATAAACTGTCTTTATCTCAACTCACAGGCTTCACTTTCCTGTTTCTCTCCCCCATCCCAGAGAGGGAGGGGGGAGGGTGAGCGAACGGCTGTGTGGTGTTTAGCTGCCAGCCCGGTTAAACCACAACAGTCCTTTTGGCGCCCAACGTGGGGCTCGAAGGGTTGAGATAATGACAGATATGACCAGAGTGTGTTAAACTAAAATTGGTATAAGTATTGGACCTGCTTAACAGTTGCTAGTCACGATGTTGATTGCCTTAATCTCCAGTCTGCTGTGCCTGTTTTCCAAATTGAGTTTTATAGCATGTTACTTTCTGTATGTGCTCCCTGTCGTGCTGTTTATCCTTTCCGGGCCCTGGTTTAAGATTGTTATGGTACTGTGCGGTGTAACAATGGCTTATGAAATGATGAAATATCTGGTCATGACTCTAACCTGGTATTTGTACTCAGCACTGTCATCGACTCTATACTTTGGAAACCATATCTCGGAAACTATTAGCAATTACACCTATTGCCTTTTTTCATCAGGGAGCCAATCTGTGGAGGGGACAGGGGAAAGTATTTTTCCCTACCTGTTCACTCTCCCTTTCTCCTTCACCACCCTCTTATCTCTTATCCCCCGAGCTAGTTACGGTGGTTCTCCGAGATGTTGAATATCCTTGGGATACTCAGACCAGCATGTTCTTGTTGTTATGTCTCCTGAATGCGCTTCAGGTTTTGTGGAGGGTTAAACAACTACTTAGGAATCTCATCCGGAGATCTGTCTTGAGGCGGGATAGTTGCGAGTGGCAGGGAGTGTGGGAGGATATGGGCAGGTTTCTAGAGCAGTGGTCACCTCCAGTGTTTTGGACATTCACCCCTGAACAACTGCAAAAGTCCTAAAAAGCTGGCAGAATGCTTGAAAAAAAGGTGTCATGACTCTGGCAGTTCCAAAGTGACACAAATCACTGTAGCGTGCTGGGGTCTGGCTTGTGCCTATCGAGCTGCAATTGATGCTACTAGCAACCTAGCGACAGACCCTGCAGCCGCTCCAGTTCCAGCTCCTGCAGCCGCTCCAGCTCCTGCAGCCGCTCCAGCTCCAGCTCCTGCAGCCGCTCCAGCTCCTGCAGCCGCCTCAGCTCCAGCTCCTGCAGCCGCTCCAGTTCCAGCTCCTGCAGCCGCTCCAGTTCCAGCTCCTGCAGCCGCTCCAGCTCCAGCTCCTGCAGCCGCTCCAGCTCCTGCAGCCGCCTCAGCTCCAGCTCCTGCAGCCGCTCCAGTTCCAGCTCCTGCAGCCGCTCCAGCTCCTGCAGCCGCTCCAGCTCCAGCTCCTGCAGCTGCTCCCACTCCTGTGGCTGGGTCAGAGAAACGAGCTGTAGCAGTGCAAGTTGACCCCGCAGAGGGTATTCCAACCCCTGTGGCAGACCCTGTGTCTGGGTCAGAGAAACGATCTGTAGCAGTGCAAGTTGACCCCGCAGAGGGTATTCCAACCCCTGTGGCAGACCCTGTGTCTGGGTCAGAGAAACAAGCTGTAGCAGTGCAAGTTGACCCTGTAGACAAGGTGAAAAAATGGTATAGAGACTCAGGTCGTTTAGAACGCAGACAGTCTTCTGCTAGGTCTAGGTATAGAGAAGACGAGGCTGGGCCATCAAATGTGCAGGAGGATGAAGATGAGGATGAGGATGTCGAAAAATCAACAGTAACTACCCGAACCCTATACCAGCGTGAGCTACGAGATGTGCGAAAAGATTTTGGTCGCTGTATAGGTGAGCAGCTTGTCACCTGGCTGCTCTGGTGCTGGGACACCGGAGCCAATTGTCTGGAATTAGAGGGCAGGGAAGCCAGGCGGCTGGGATCCCTTGCTAGAGACGCAGGCATTGACAAAGCAATTGGAGATGGAGCACGATCTCACAGCCTCTGGAGGCGTCTCCTGTCAGCTGTGAAGGAAAGGTATCCCTTCAAGGAAGAACTTGCATGTCTACCAGGCAAGTGGACCACTATGGAGAAGGGAATCAAGTACTTGAGGGAATTAGCCGAACGGAAGGTGATTTATGAGGACCTAGACAACAAACAAATATCCACAGATCCAGATGAAGTCCAGTGTACACGACCCATGTGGCGGAAGTTTGTACGGAGTGCACCATCATCATATGCCAGCTCATTGGCAATAATAGCCTGGTGAGAGGATGAGGAACCCACAGTGGAGGAAGTGGCTAAACAACTCCGGCAGAACGAAGAAAGTCTCTCCTCTTCCCTACAGGCCTGCGTCTCGGCTGTGGAGAAACTCTCTGAAGAGGTCCACCAACTTGAAGAGTTTATTTTCCTCCCCACCTCTACAAACCAGTGTCTCAGCTATTAGGGGTAAGCATTCATCCGTGCAAGGAAGACAATATGGTGGGTACACACCCCATGCCACCCTGTGGTTTTACCTACGTGACCATGGAAAGGACATGAGAAAATGGGATGGAAAATCTACTGCGACCCTAGAGGCATGGGTACGTGAGTTGCAAAAGAAAACAATCGGGAAAAAGGGGTTCTCTGAAAAGCTTGCTGCTCCAACTTCCAGCAGGCAGTCCTTTAAACACAGAAACGAAGATTCTGACCAGGACTAGAGGGGCCCTGCCTCCAGCCAGGGGGAGGAAAGGGACAATCGAGTTTATTGGACTGTGTGGATTCGATGGCCTGGCACGTCAGACGCACAGAAGTATAAGGCTTTAGTAGACACCGGTGCACAGTGTACTCTAATGCCACCAAGCTATAAAGGGCCAGAGCCCATCTGTATTTATGGTGTGACGGGGGGATCCCAGCAGTTAACTGTATTGGAGGCTGAAGTGAGTCTAACCGGGAATGAGTGGCAAAAGCACCGTATTGTGACTGGCCCAGATGCTCCGTGCATCCTTGGCATAGACTATCTTAGAAGAGGATATTTCAAGGACCCAAAAGGGTTCCGCTGGGCTTTTGACATAGCTGCCTTAGAGACAGAGGACATTAAACAGTTGTCTACCTTGCCTGGTCTCTCAGAGGACCCTTCTGTTGTGGGGTTGCTGAGGGTCGAAGAACAGCAAGTGCCGATCGCTACCACAACTGTGCACCGGCAGCAATATCACACCAACTGAGACTCCCTGAGTCCCATCCATAAGCTAATTCGTCAACTGGAGAGCCAAGGAGTGATCAGCAAGACTCATTCACCTTTTAATAGTCCCATATGGCCAGTGCGAAAGTCTAATGGTGAGTGGAGACTAACAGTGGACTATCGTGGCCTGAACGAAGTCACGCCACCACTGAGTGCTGCAGTGCCGGACATGCTAGAACTCCAGTATGAACTGGAATCAAAGGCAGCCAAGTGGTACGCCACAATTGATATTGCTAATGCATTTTTCTCCATCCCTCTAGCAGCACAGTGCAGGCCACAGTTTGCTTTCACTTGGAGGGGAGTCCAATATACTTGGAATCGGCTGCCCCAGGGGTGGAAACATAGCCCTACCATTTGCCATGGACTGATCCAGTCTGTGCTGGAGCAGGGGGAAGCTCCTGAACACCTGCAGTACATTGATGACATCCTTGTGTGGGGTGACACTGCAGAAGAAGTTTTCGAGAAAGGGAAGAAAATAGTCCAAATCCTTCTGAAGGCCGGTTTTGCCATAAAACAGAATAAAGTTAAAGGACCTGCACGAGAGATCCAGTTTTTAGGAATAAAATGGCAAGATGGACGTCGTCAAATCCCAATGGATGTGATCAACAAAATAACAGCTATGTCTCCACCAATTAGCAAAAAAGAAACACAAACTTTCCTAGGTGTCGTGGGGTTTTGGAGAATGCACATTCCAAATTACAGTCTGATTGTACATCTGTTCTACCAAGTAACCCGTAAGAAGAATGCTTTTGAATGGGGCCCTGAGCAACGACAAGCCTTTGAACAAATTAGGCAGGAAATAGTTCATGCAGTAGCCCTTGGGCCAGTCCGAACAGGACCAGATGTAAAGAATGTGCTCTACACCGCAGCCGGGGAGAATGGTCCCACCTGGAGCCTCTGGCAGAAAGAACCTGGGGAAACTCGAGGTCGACCCCTGGGGTTTTGGAGTCGGGGATACAGAGGATCTGAAGCCCGCTATACTCCAACCGAAAAGGAGATATTGGCAGCATATGAAGGAGTTCGATCTGCTTCGGAAGTGGTCGGTACTGAAGCGCAGCTCCTCCTGGCACCCCGACTGCCAGTACTAGGCTGGATGTTCAAAGGAAGGGTCCCCTCTACACATCATGCAACTGATGCTACATGGAGCAAGTGGGTTGCACTGATTACTCAGCGGGCTCGAATAGGAAACCCCAGTCGCCCAGGAATCTTGGAAGTGATTATGGACTGGCCAGAAGGCAAATACTTTGGGATATCCCCTATGGAGTCCTACACGACGAGTTGCAGAAGCTGCTGAGGGAGAAGGTGAATCGAGTCAGTTTGCAGAAGTGAAAGCCATTCAGCTGACTTTAGATATTGCTGAACGAGAAAAGTGGCCAGTTCTCTATCTCTATACTGATTCATGGATGGTAGCAAATGCCCTGTGGGGGTGGTTACAGCAATGGAAGCAGAACAACTGGCAGCGCAGGGGCAAGCCCATCTGGGCTGCGGCATTGTGGCAAGATATTGCTGCCCGGGTAGAGAACCTGGTTGTAAAGGTACGCCATGTAGATGCTCATGTGCCCAAGAATTGGGCTATTAAAGAACATCAAAACAACCAGCAGGTGGATCAGGCTGCTAAGATTGAAGTGGCTCAGGTGGACCTGGACTGGCAACATAAAGGTGAATTATTTATAGCCCGATGGGCCCATGACACCTTAGGCCATCAACGTAGAGATGCAACATACAGATGGGCTCGTGATCGAGGGGTGGACCTGACCATGGACACTATAGCACAGGTTATTCATGATTGTGAAACATGTGCTGCAATCAAGCAAGCCAAACGGTCAAAGCCTCTTTGGTATGGAGGACGATGGCTGAAATATAAAGATGGAGAGGCCTGGCAGACTGATTACATCACACTCCCTCAAACCTGCAATGGCAAGCACCACGTACTTACAATGGTGGAAGCAACCACCGGATGGCTGGAAACATATCCTGTGCCCCATGCCACCGCCCGGAACACTATCCTGGGCCTTGAAAAGCAAGTCCTATGGCGACATGGCACCCCAGAGAGAATTGAGTCAGACAATGGGACTCATTTCCGAAACAACCTTATAGACGCTTGGGCCAAAGAACATGGCATTGAGTGGGTGTATCACATCCCCTATCATGCACCAGCCTCTGGGAAAGTTGAACGATACAATGGACTGTTAAAGACTACCCTGAAAGCACTGGGTGCTGGGACATTCAAAAATTGGGATACACATTTGGCAAAGGCCGCCTGGTTAGTCAATACTAACGAGTAATACTAACTAATTTCAGCGAGAAGCTGAAAAGTCCTTGGCCTGGTGTAAACACTGCTCTGCAACAATTAAAACATCAGCATGTTATCAACACTCCTCTCATCCTAATCCAAAACATAGCACCCTACCAGCTACTAGGAGGAAAATTAACTCTGTCCTAACTGGAACCAGGACAACTCCCTATTCTCTTGTTCTCTAATGGCAATGCAGAAAACCCCACTGAGGTTTCTGTTCTTAAAGACAGCTAAAGCTAGAAGGAAGGGGAGAGGGGAAAGAAAAAAAAAATAGGAACAAAAAGGAGCTGGAATCATCCAACAGGGAACATATTTCACAAGCTTTAAAGTGTTCAAATCACAACTGTACCTGATTACCACAAAGTACATCACTCACTTTAGAACCAAATTTACCCACACAAACTTGGTGCTCTTTCCCTGTTTATTACTGTAAGTTATTGCCCTCGGAAACTCTGACTCATGAAATTCATCTTATGGAAAACATTCTGTGTGTTAAGGCAGCAAAACCTCACACCATCTCAGCTGCTGCGGCTCGTGTCCATCCTACTACAAGTGTCAGCCAGGACATAAAGCAAGGGATTGGGTACTCCACGTTTCTTACTCTTGCTTCTAACACTGATGATTTATTTGCTATCAGGCACAATACTTTAAGTTAGTATTCCCCTTTATCTACCCGCTTGTCTACAAAATGGGAACCAAGTGCCTAGTAATCTCAAACACAAGCATTAAGACGTACTGAATTATTTCCCTCAAAATATGAGATTTTTACAAGTTATATTTTTCTTAATGTTAAGACTGTACAAGTTACAATTTATTTTTAGAAAATAAAGTAAAAGCCCAGCTTTTTATAATCATGTGTTTCTAGCAGATGAAGCTTTGCAAAGATTCAGATATCATCATACGTGGAAAAATATATACAGAGTAAGACAGGGGGAGAAGAAGAAATGGCAAATCTGAAAGCCCATCCTCACCAGAGGAGTTGTCAGGTCTCATCGGTTAATGTTGTCAGAAGTGCTTTGGAAGAATCTCAGGAGAAAGGTGTGGAAAAGCATAGAATGCTTGCTATTTGCTTTCTGAAAGCTAAATATCACATTTTAAAGGCCAGAAATGCACAAGTCCAGAAGGGGTTAGGTACCAAGAGGGTATCTCTTCCAGCAAAACCCAGACAGACCAGAGCAGGGCTTACTATTTACATCCACTTTACAATTAAGCAACAGTACCAACATAATACCACAGCTTGCCCTGAACTCAGTGCTGAAGCTCCTGGTCCCGGTCCTGCACGGGCCTCCTGCACATACTTAACTTGAGTTTCATTGAATTCAAAGGGGTTACTCATGCATGTAATGTTATTCATATGAGTGAGTGCTCACTGGATCCAGGGGGAGGGGGGGAAGCAACCCTTTTCAAAGATTCAGAATATTCAGCAGCCTTTATTTTTAATTATCACTCTGATTTACTTTTCATTTAATATCATGCTGCATTTCTTCTTCATATTTTATAAACACGCACACAGAGATCAGCATCTGCCATGTGCTCACTGTGTGAGCAAACCCATTAAACTGTCATGTGAAAGACTAGTCTCAGCTTTAATTCTGGATCAACAAAACATCTGTAGGAAGCCCTCCAGATCAAACCTGAGAGGAGACTTTGAGCAACTTTTAGTCACCAAGTGTCTAGATCAGGTCTGGCTGGAAAAGGGCTTTTCCTCTACACTCTGATAAAGAAAAAGATTTTAAAAATATTGTTTTTGCTGGATTCAGTCCAAGGGTATGTGGTGGTTTTACTCAGGTGGGCAGCCGAATTCCACCACGGCTGCTCTCTCACTCCCCCCCTCCTCAAAGAGGAAGGGGGAGAAAATACAACACAAAGAGCTTGAGGTTTGAGATCAGAATGATTTAATTAAAGGGAAAGGGAATGGGAAGGGAAAAAACAAACAAACAAACAAACAAACAAACAAGGGCCGAGCAGAAGCACAGAGAGAAAGGGGGGAAAAAAAAAGTTATTCTCTACTTCCCATCAACAAGCAATGTTTGGCCACGTCCTGGGAAGCAGGGCCTCAAAATGCGTAACAGTTGTTCGGGAGAACAGCCCCCTCCCCCACGAGAGCCCCCCTTTTTATTGCTGAGTGTGACATCATGTGGTATGGAATATCCCTTTGGTTGGTTTAGGTCAGCTGCCCTGGCAATGTCCCCTCCCCATCACTTGCCCACCCCCAGCCTGCTGGCTCTTGGGGGCTTGGAGGGGGTCCTGATGCTGTGCCAGCACTATGCAGCAATAGACACAACACTGGAGTGATACCAGTGCTGTTCCAGCTACGAGTGCAGAGCACAGCACTGTGTGGGCTGCTGCAGGGAAAGTTAAGTCCATCCCAGCCAGACCCAACACAGGGTAACATTATTTTTTCCTTGATAATCAAAACAACTTTCTGGATAAATCTTCATTTTCTTCTCCACCTTTTTCTTCTAATTTGTCAATGCCGTCAATCTCTATTGTCAATCTCTATTTTCAGTGGGAAAAAAAGTTCTGATAGAACATTTTTACTAACCCTTATTTAAGCACAACTTACAACTACTTCTCTGCATCCTTTCTGAGGTCCTCTTTTCACCCATTTCTGATTGACATCTTCTCTGACACCAGAATCAGGAATCACGTGTCCTTCTTTCAGAACTGTGGGAAAATGTGATTTCCAGTGACAAGCTTGGCTAGTGCCTTAGCATCTTACATCCTTTGTCGGCACTCGAAAGGCACTGATGAGATGGGCCAGCTATTAACTACAAGGTCTTCCCTGTGGAAAAGCAGCTGGGGTTACTACCTCTTCCAAGCACGCAGTACAGACTTACTTCACACACATGTACTTTATATATACACTTGGTTGGACAGCACGTTCTCCATAGAAAAGCACAGACCACCAAGTTTTTGTACTTTCCACCAGGAGAATGTCTCACTCTCCCCTGACAACACAGGGGAACACAAACACCCCTTTCCTGATCCTCCTTGAAGGGGGAAGCGATCTGCCCAGGTCAAGCAATAAGCCTACATCTCCCAGGTCCCATCCCAGCACTTTCCCCACTGCTTTCTTTATCCTCCTCTCTCTGCTTTAGCTGATGCCCTCCAAAACAGCAGCCCCAACTTCCCGAGCCCTCCTTGCCCCATCTGTCAGCCCAGCTGAAACAAACTCCGTTCAGGCTGTCCAACTCAGGCCAGCCCGAGCAAGCAGAGCTCACAGATGGTTAAATGCATTTGACATTTCACTGCAGGGCCTTCAGCAGAAATCCTTGCCTGCTGTAGCTGGAGCCCCGTATAGTAGTGAATCAAGGCTCGTGGCTCCATCACTGTGTGCACACTCTGCTGTGAGTTAATATTATTGGCTCGCCCCTCAGTCATGCCTTTTCCAGCTAGCTGCTCCTGTCAAAGCACATCTCATTAGGCCTGAAGGCTCAATGAAATGGAAATTCATGTTTAAATTTTAAAACAACATATTGACCCTGGGAGCCAGTGATGTCTACATTTTTAATAACTTACTGAGAATAAAAGGAGCATATGTGTACGGGGGGAGGATTGGGCAGCGGGAGAAAGAGGGGATGGGGAAGCGTAGAGAGGACAAGTGCATAGGGCAAATGGCCAGCCAAGGACTCTGATCCTCACCACTTCCCTCCAGCTCCAATCTTACTTTATTTGTCCCCCTGGCTGCATAGAAAAGAGCTCAGGCTTTACTTAAAGGGACCTCATAACCTCGGAAACAGCACATCCACAATTTGATATTAAAAATGATGAGAGGGAAAAGAGCATCATCAAGTGCAGCCTGTGCATAAGCACAGATGCCCACCCATCTCTATGTGTGAGCCCTGATCCCCTGACATCCCAGGCAGATATGTTTTACTTGCATCAACCAGCGGCGTGCTGCAGAGCACGAGTAAACACAGCGCCTGTTGGAGGAGGACGAGAAGACAACCACGCTGCACGTGACCTGCCATGTGGCACCAGCCCCAGCCCCCTACGCCTCACTCTGACGTCCCTAATCCCAATGGGAGAGGCATGCACAGCTCCCTTGCTCTCCCTACCACAACTGTTAGGTAACCTGAGGAGAGGCAGAGACAGCACGCCTTCTCCTCTGATTACAGGGGGAGCAATGCTCGTTCTGCTGGGCTTTGGTGTTCTCTGCTAGCATCCAGGTAGCCAGGGATGGGGAGGCGAAGGTGGGAGGTCTGCGTGTTGTGTAATCACTGCAGATCCTGTGGCAGTAGTAGTTGTTTTTTTTTTTTATTTTTTGAAAGCAAGCAATCTGACAACGTCACCTTGGCAAGCATCCAACTCAAGAAATCACACGCTGCACAGCTGAACCCACACTGCTCCAGCTCCAGACGGAGGCAGGTGCTGTGCTGCTGCTGGGTGCTAGAGCAAGGGGCTCCCGGCGCCAACCTCGGCACAGAGGGAGGTGTAAATCCACCACTCGTGTTTAATTGGGGAGCATGGAAAGCAGTTTCCAAAAAGCTTTTAGATCTTCAGAGACAGCTGCTAGAGTGAGCAAAGCATGCCTGTGTCTAAGCAAGGAGCTGCAGTCAGCTCAGTTGTTTCTGCTGTGCTCCCCTCCCCTTTCTCAGCACACTTCTCCTGGACTCCTGAGCACTCCTCTGGGGCTGTCTTTGGCCCACCCCAGGCAGCTGCCTGGCTCCAGGGACACGCTTGTCTGTGTGCCAGAAACCTGAACACAACTGAAGACTTTCTGACCCACATTCCTCCTCAAAGATGTCCACTGCAATTCAAACTAAGCTCTAAACATCGTAGACGTGACTTCCTCAGGTTTTCCTCATTTATGTTAGATCTCTGCTATGCTCTGCAGCTTATCCTCCTGCTGCCCTGCTAATTATCCTCCTGACCTTTCGTCTGGACTGCTTACCATTTAGTCCTCAGTTCTGCACTGTCTTTCCTATCTCTCCTTTGCAGTCTTTGACTACTTTGATAATTTCCCCAGCACTTCTCATTCTGGCACTGACAGTTTTTGTTTCGTACTGTTGGCATTTTCCAGATGTATTCAAAGACTGTGTTCACAGAGCTTAAGGGGGGATTTCTCTCCCTCGCCTCCTCGACATCACACGGCAAAAAAATTTCACTCACTCACTGAACACCTTGCTCTTGGCTAAAGCATCTCTTCCAGGAAGGCATCCAAATCTTGATTTGAAAACTTCAAGCAATGAAGAATTCACCGATACGAGGTTATGACAAAGTTCAATTACACTCACTGATCACAAAAAAAGTGTACCTTACTTATCATTTTTGTCTGGCTTCCTTTCTCAGGTGTTAGCTCTCAGTGTCCCTTTCCCTGATAAACTAGAGAAAGATTGCTGTTCACAAAGTTATGACACTTTTAAGCACTTTCCTTCACATGCAGGACTACTCCACCTGCCTCACCTCCTCCTTTATGGCTCTGAGTGATTCTCCATCCCTAACACTTCCCCTGTCTTTTTCCTAATATCCCAGACTACAAGCCCTCAGTTGCTTTCCCCCATCACGCAAGCACCCTGAAGCACGGGTTACATGCTGGCTTTTCACACAAGTGTGCAGGGTCTGCAAATCCTCTCCGCAGGCCAGGTATGAGAGACCTCAGCCACAATCCTGCACATCTTGCCAAAAGGCTCCAGAGCTCCTTTTGCATCCCAGCCAACTCTGAAGCCTCGTGAGCAAGCAGGAGGAGAGGGAGGGGGCTGACAATCTGCACAGGTCACATGTGAATGCTATTAAATAGCCTTTGGGCTTCTATTTTATGTATTTATTAAACCAGAGGAGGAGTGCAGAAAGGGATGGAGATACTTTGTTTCCCAATATGTGTCTATTATCTATTGAAATTTGACATAATGTCTCCACAGTTCTCCTTAATATTCCACTGTATATAGAATGTGACTAGCTCCACCATCTAATGTGACAGCTTAGGAAGATTAAAAAGAAAAGCTAAACTAGCAGTAGTTGGAGATGAGGAAAAGTAGCACATTTATGAATAATTTCAGCTGAATTCTAACATTCCCTGGACAGGGAATCCTGTATTCCCTGGACAGGACACATATATTACCTTATTCACCATGACTACTGAAACATTAGTGATTTGTTACTGAATCAATTACTTATTTGTGAGTGAATAAGGCTGTGTCACTTAACTCTTCAGCTGGCTGTGCCCACTATATACTGATTGCAATTTTTAACTGTTTTCTCTCCCCTTCAATCATCCTCCCTACCGTTACCCTGTCTGCACATCCACAATGATACAAAATGGTGCTTTCCATTTCAGAAATCCATTTGGCAAAGGTCACTTGTTTTCCTTTAAATTGCAAGTATCTCCCCTGCAAAGCTCCTCTTTCAACACACCAACTTTGTACCCAAATAGCTGAAGCAGCAGTCTCAGAAACCGACTGGGTTGGCTTGATCTGTGAAAGAAATTTATAAAAAAGATCAGTCAAATGAAACCTTCTTCCCTCAAAAGCTGCTTCGGTTCCTTCTATTGAAATGGCAGGAGCAGGACTTTTAAATGGTTTGGGGTGTTTGGTCACTAGGATATAAAGCATATATTATTCTCCATCAGTGAGGTCCAGGAACGGGTAAGCTCACAGACTTCATCAAGGCCATTGACCAAAGCAGAAGCAAAGATACAACACCGACTACCATCCAATCTCACACCTGCAGTAATATGTTCACAATACCCATTTACAAGCAGTTAAAATGAGGGTCATTACTTAGTCCAGTGTCAAAGCACAGCCTACCTATCAATGGTCATTAGGCAGCAGGTAAACCCAATCATTTTAACAAACTACTGCCAGTGAAATATATTGCAATTAACCTCTAAGTTATGCCTAAACCTTGCATGTAGAGTGATGGAAGAATGCAAGCTACCTAGCTCCTGGCCAGGATTAGTTACCCGAATTTCTCCTATCATCCACTGGAGCAAGCTGTAAGCTGCTTATCTCTGCCTGATGCAGGTGAGATGCACCCACAGCTGCATGCCTGGTCTTCCACTGTCAGTTTGGGGTGGGAACCAGTCAGTCCTTAGTGCTGACCAAAGTAACGGCCATCAAGTGTGCAAGTCATGGAAACAGCCTTGTGTCTTTTACAATGCACGACAATGTCTTGTCCTAAAGAAAGGAAGAGGCTGTAGCATCCCAAGGGAGAGAGGTGCTCTTGGATCTCCGAAGATTTGGGTCCATCCATGCTCATCATTCAACAGCACAATCTGCAGCTACTGCTATAAATGATGAGCACAGTCACTAAACATCCAGGGCTCCATATCAGCATGGGTGCTGAAACTTGCTGGTTTTGACTCCCAAACCTTTGGAAAGAGCAATGGAGGTTTCTTTCTTTATTCTGCCCTTCTCGGTCTCTCCCCAAAAAGTTTCAGCAGGAATAAGCAAGTGTCAAGAAAAAAATGATTGTTGCCAAACATAAGCCAAGATTTCCTAAAGGGACTTGGGTATGTTTGCTAGAACTTGGTTTTGAGAAGGAAGAAAAACAGTAGTTTCCATATTGCACCTTTGAAGCACATCACCATAAGGCCACCCTCAGGCAATCGGCTTTAAAAATGGAAGGCCTTCCACCTAGGATCCCGGTACCTACCACTGGGGCACTCAGTCTCATATGAGTAACTAGTTTGGCTGGCATCCTTCAGATTAGTCGAGCTACTTCATAACAGAGATCAGAACAAAGCTAGAAAGACACCACTGAAGTCAATGACCATCTTCCAATTGACTTTAATGCTACCACTAAGGAAGCTTTACAACAAAATAGCATTTGGGATACAGGAGTAGAGTACGGTGTACACCAAGGACTGACATGAAACCTTATCAACCAGCTTTGAAAGGAGAGTACTAAAATGAAAGATTCCTTCAAATTGTATTTTGTATTTCCCTTAATGAGAGACCAAAGAAACAAGAAGGTATTTTTAGGAAGGAAGGCACATCATGCTTACCCACATCTGGCACCCGATGGTGTGCCCTGGTCAGGTTGTTCCTTCCAGTGCTATTGCCTGATACAAAAGTTTCTATGGCCATGATGGGACTAAAGGCAGATAACTTAAGAACAAAAACTCTTCCCCTATCCTCCTTCCAACTTCAATGCCCAAGCAGGGAGCACCACAAGAACTAAAATAAATAGTAAAGTAAATGATGACAGGTCAATTAGAGGATTGAAATCATGTTCAATTTCATAATCTGAAGTATTTTAAGTAACACAGAAAGGATTTGTCTACATGCACAAGAGTAAATATTTGAATTTTATCTTGACATTGTCCTTGCAAGGAAAGTCAGAGAGGGGAGATTATAGACAGATTATAAAGGGGATACTGAACGTGATGAAAATCAGATGGTTTATGGTTAATGGCTAGATAGCATAGAAAGGATGCTGCTAAATCACTATAGTTGTCAGAGTAAGGGACAGGTCATGACAACATGTCCCATTCCCTCTACTAAGAGGGCTTAAAAAAGGACCTTGGCTAATTACTCTGCATGGCAATATTCTCCTGCAGTCACAACCAATGCCCTGCACTTCTGCCTCACGCATCCTGCGATCACATGGGGTGCTATGCAGATGAATGCACACGCGCAAACAAAAATATACATCGAACTGCTTATTCCACTCAAATGCATTTACTACAGTCACATGAGGAAGCCAGTAGTAAAAGAAATAATGCTCAGCCCCCCACAGATCTATTCCAGACAAAACCAAATCAAGACCTGGCTGCTTGTTTTGTCAGATTTTTGCAGAAATCTCATCTCACACTTGGTCTCCCCACACCTGCCTCAATATTCTCCAGTATTCCATTTCTCTCATTTTGACAGGGAAAAGGAAATACAAGTCTTGAAAGTCTTTTGAAGGCGTTTTAATCCATGCTTGGGAAACTGAAATCGGCCTCTCAGTTTCCCACAGTTCTCATTATAATTAAAGTGGCTGTGGAACACAGGCAAGGTCTCTGCATCAGCTGAGCTGGCTTGACATGGGCCTCAGGAAAACAAAGCTACTCATGGAAAACGTTTGTTTATAAAAGCCTAAAAGGACAAAAATGAATAAATAAAAAAAAAAAAAACTATCATTTAAGCCTGCCCATAAATCTCACTAAGACTGCAAAGTTGCAGCTTGCTTGGTAAATTTTATAGACAGAGATCTTGCTGACACTAGCTAGGAGGCGGGGAAGGCAGGAAAGTTGAGATGGGTAAACATACCCATCCATCAAGTGATTGGATTTGCAACTAAAACTGTGAAAGCCACATCAGATTAACATTGCCAGGGCAGGAATGATGTGAAAATCATCTGTCTTTAATGCAAGTGACAGGAGGGAGAGGGAATATACATGTGGGGCCAGGACAGCTCTGGCCCCTCTGTGCATTCAGGTCGAGGTGCACAAAAAATGCCTCCCGTGTTAGTGTTGGGGAGAATCGAATGGATGTTCTATTAATGTTTCTCAAAATGTTAGTGTTGGGGAGAATCGAATGGATGTTCTATTAATGTTTCTCAGGTGATGGATCATACGGTATAATTAAATATCATTAAATGTACTTACATTATCAAGTAATCTATGTATACTGGAAACTTAGGGAGCACATTGAACAATCAAAAGAATCGTTGGAGGGGAACCCCGGGAGGGAATAGGTACAACCTGACCTTGGATAAGGGCCTGGAGATGATGAAATGAGTTGAAGCAGAACCGAGGAGCGGAGAGAGCATGCGTCGAATAGAAAGGTGAAAAGTTTAGCGAAGAGGAAGACTCCTTACTTCATCTGGACGACCACCTGGACGACCACCAGAGTGCGCCACGCATGTGCAAAGGGGAGGGGAGCTAATTAGAATGAAAAGCGAGGCTGATGTTGCAACCTGTAATGAATATGTATACCTGACGCAATGTTGTATGTATAAATAACGGCTGGGAAGTAACGGGACTTGAAGCCAGATTTGGGCACCTGCCCCGGTTTCCAGCGCTGAATAAAGCACCTTCATATAATCACTTGGTGGTTATGTGGTTGCTACGCTAACATTTTGGCGACCCAGATGGGACAGCGTGGACACTGCTGAGGCGGCTCGTGTCTCGGTTTCGCTCCAGCCGGCACCGAGGGATTCTCGGGGAGCAGTCGACCACGACCGACCTCCGCTGCTCACGACGTACCACTGGAGTGGTAAGCAAAGGTGCTTTCAACTTTGGGTATTCGGTACCGATTTGGTTGGGAAAGCTTGCCGGTCAGACGCGGCGAAAGCCACGCTCGGTTGGGCAGGGAGCTCCCGGGGTAAGCCTAGGCGCCGTCCGTTAGACAGAGCGAAAGCTCTGCAGGTTCGGCATTGGTGATTGTATTGGTTTGTGCTGAAGGGTCAGCACCTGGTATTATTGGTATGTAGAAAACGTGCTGCTGCTCCGGCAGCTTCTGGGAAAGCACGCTGCTGCTCCGGCAGCTTCTGGGAAAGCACGCTGCTGCTCCAGCAGCATCTGGGAAAGCGTGCTGCTGCTCCGGCAGCATCTGGGAAAGCGTGCTGCTGCTGCTCCGGCAGCTTCTGGGAAAGCACGCTGCTGCTCCGGCAGCTTTTGGGAAAGCACACTGCTGCTCTGGCAGCTTCTGGAAAGTGTGCTGTTGCTGCTCCGGCAGCTTTCGGGAGAGTGTGTTGCTGCTCCGGCAGCTTTCGGGAGAGTGTATTGCTGCTCCGGCAGCTTTCGGGAGAGTGTGTTGCTGCTCCGGCAGCTTTTGGGTTCGTATCATAAGCTCAAAATGAAAAAGATTAAAGAAATTCTGGGAAAAGATGTACCTATCCCGCGGACATCCCCGCTGGGGTGTTTGCTAGCACATTGGAAAGAGGGAGGTTTTGGTCAAGAAATGCGGAAAGGAAAGCTGATTGATTATTGTAATATTTGGTGGCCACAGTATAAACTAGAGGACCAAGAAACTTGGCCTGAGAATGGAACATTGCAATATAATACAATTTTACAATTAATGCTATTTTGTAAGTGGGAAGGAAAATATGATGAACTGCCGTATGTGGAATTATTCTTTTATTTGCGCCGAAAGCCTGAATGGCAGCATGCTTGTGGAATAATGGTGCTTGAAGTTTCAACTGAGGAACGTTGTTGTGCATGTACTAAGGAGGGACGCTGTATACACCATCAGGCAATAGAGAATAATAAGTATTATGGGGAAATGAATAATGGAAATATTGACTTGGAAGTTGCGCCGTCGGCTCCACCGGAAGAGCCAGGACAGGGAGGGAAAAGAGAAAAGGAAGATAGCAGTAGTGATGGAGAATCCCCGACTTTAGTCTCCCCTGTGTCACATAGGACCCGGCAACAGCGAAGGGCAGGAGAAACTATAAATGAACAGGGAGGAAAAATAATCGCTCCCCTCAGGCAAGGAGTGGGGACAGAAGGACCGGTATATGTTAAGGTGCCTTTTTCAGCTGGGGATTTAATGATATGTAAACAAGCAGCCGGCACCTACAGGGAAAACCCAGATAAAGTAGCCAGGGTGATGAAAATGATAATTAAAACCCAAAATCCCGATTGGGATGATCTCCAGGTGATCCTGGATACTTTGATGGACTCATAGCAAAGCCCCTCTATGAAACCCAAAAGGCCTGTACATTTACCTGGGGAAAGCCACAACAAGAGGCCTTTAAGAAATTAAAAGAAGCCCCGATAAAGGCGCCTGCCTTGGGCTTGCCGGACTTATCAAAGGACTTACAGCTGTTTGTGCATGAGAGACAACGATTGGCATTAGGAGTACTGACCCAGCGACTTGGGAGCTGGAAAAGACCTGTGGGGTATTTTTCTAAACAATTGGATGCGGTAAGCGCCGGATGGCCCTCGTGTTTAAGGGCCGTGGCAGCCACAGTCCTTTTAATACAGGAAGCCAGGAAGCTCACATTAGGGAAACGAATTGAGGTGTTCATGCCACATATGGTGACTACGGTATTGGAGCAAAAGGGGGGCCATTGGCTATCGCCCAGCCGAATGATGAAATATCAAGCTATACTAACTGAGCAAGATGATGTAATCTTAAGAACTACTAACCTATTGAACCCAGCAGTGTTTCTAGGAACAACTACGGAGGAAGGAGACCTCAGTCATGATTGCGTGGAGATCATCGAACATACCTATGCCAGCAGAACAGACTTAAAGGATCAGCCTCTGGGGAGACCGGATTGGGAACTTTTCACGGATGGAAGCAGCTTTGTGGAAAATGGGACTCGTTATGCAGGATACGCGGTAACAACATCAAAGGTAGTGATTGAGGCAAATTCCCTACCTCCGGGGACTTCAGCCCAACGAGCAGAAATAGTTGCCCTGACACGAGCCCTGGAACTAAGCGAGGGTAAGAATGTGAATATTTGGACAGATTCAAAATATGCATTCGGGGTAGTTCATGTACATGGGGCATTATGGAAAGAAAGGGGAATGCTATCCTCACAAGGGACTAATATAAAATATCAGGAAGAAATATTGAAATTAATAACAGCTGTACAGAAACCCCAACAGGTGGCCATAATGCATTGTAAAGCTCATCAAGGAGGGGCGTCAGAGATTGCAGAAGGTAACAGATTGGCAGATTTGACGGCCCGGAAGGTCGCGCGTGAAGTACGGAAAGTAATGGCTCTAATTCCATCGAAGGTAGGCCTCTCTTGTTTCAAATTACCTAAAGACCCAAAGTATTCAGCAGAAGACGAGAGACTTGCAAATTTGATGAAGGCCCAGAAGAATCCTGACGGATGGTATGTGACTGCGACAGGACAACTTATAGTGCCTCCTATAGTAATGCGAGAAATCTTACAAATAAAACATAATGAATGTCACTGGGGTGTAGAAGCAATGGTGACCTATTTGAAACGAGGTGTCATCTCGGTACACATGTTAACAATGGCAAAGTCAGTAATGTCAAAATGTGAGCTTTGCTTAAAGAATAACCCGGTAGCAAGGAAACATGCTGAGATGGGGAGAACTAGAGCTGGAATAGAGCCTGGAGATTACTGGCAAATAGATTTCGTGGAACTGCCTAAAGCAAGAGGTTATAAATACCTATTGGTAGGGGTTGATACTTTTTCAGGATGGCCAGAGGCCCTTCCCTGTCGAACCAACCAAGCTAAAGAAACGGTAAAATGGTTACTACGGGAAATAGTCCCTAGATTTGGTGTACCATTGGGTATTTCTTCAGACAGGGGACCACATTTCATTGCCAATGTGGTTAAGGAGGTTAGTAGGTTACTAGGAATTACCTGGAACTTACATACCCCATGGAGGCCTCAATCTAGTGGTCAGGTAGAGAGGATGAACCAAACTTTAAAAGGACAATTAAGCAAAATCTGTCAGGAGGCTAAGATACAGTGGCCACAGGCCTTACCGATAGCTTTGCTAAGAATTAGAATAAAGCCAAGAAGTGGGATGTCAGTAAGTCCCTATGAAATCATGTATGGAAAACCTTATGAGTCTCCTGAACCGAACCCGAATATGCATGTTACCGGTAAACAGGATGTATATAATTATGTTTTAATAGTAATGAAAATACTTGCTCTTGGTATGAGTGAAGTATTTTCAAAGGGGGGAAATGTTAGTGTTGGGGAGAATCGAATGGATGTTCTATTAATGTTTCTCAAAATGTTAGTGTTGGGGAGAATCGAATGGATGTTCTATTAATGTTTCTCAGGTGATGGATCATACGGTATAATTAAATATCATTAAATGTACTTACATTATCAAGTAATCTATGTATACTGGAAACTTAGGGAGCACATTGAACAATCAAAAGAATCGTTGGAGGGGAACCCCGGGAGGGAATAGGTACAACCTGACCTTGGATAAGGGCCTGGAGATGATGAAATGAGTTGAAGCAGAACCGAGGAGCGGAGAGAGCATGCGTCGAATAGAAAGGTGAAAAGTTTAGCGAAGAGGAAGACTCCTTACTTCATCTGGACGACCACCTGGACGACCACCAGAGTGCGCCACGCATGTGCAAAGGGGAGGGGAGCTAATTAGAATGAAAAGCGAGGCTGATGTTGCAACCTGTAATGAATATGTATACCTGACGCAATGTTGTATGTATAAATAACGGCTGGGAAGTAACGGGACTTGAAGCCAGATTTGGGCACCTGCCCCGGCTTCCAGCGCTGAATAAAGCACCTTCATATAATCACTTGGTGGTTATGTGGTTGCTACGCTAACACCCGCAGAGACGCACACCATTTCTACTGATGGAGCATCTCCTTAACTCTTTGCTTTTGGTGGGAGCAGGGAGAAGAGGGTAGAGAACGGGGCCCAATGACCAACCGTGTGATCTCCCTTCAGCCTCGCATCCTTTTGTTCAGAGCGAGATGCCCTGTTTGTGCTGAACTATGTGGGGGAAAAAAAAAAAAAGGCTTTTGTCCTCCAGAGTCTCTTGTTGAGGGGAAAAGCTCAAACCAAGCAATTTAATTCAGTTAGGACCCTTGTGTCTTAATCCACAGAGTGAGGTTTGCAAAACCAGCTGGGGGGGGGACAGGGGTGTGAAGCTTTGTTCAGGCTCCTGGGACCCTGTCCTGTGGGTGTAAGGCAGACAAGGGGGTGAGCACTGAGCTGTGATTGGGCACTGAGCTCCTGCCCAGACCAAGAGCAGCCGCCCAGGCATTACTGCTCACCAGCCTTCAGGAATGCAAAGCAGCTTCTGCATGTAGGTCATTTCAGGACGGTGACTCGCTCTCAAGACACCAAATGAAGAGGGGAAGCAGAGACTGGGGGTGAAAAGGGAACAGGTCCAGCTCTTCAAGGTGAGGGGAAAGATGAAGGATGCATAAGAAACAAATGAGCTTTAAAAACACATACTATGAAAATTTATGGAAAGGAGAAGGCTAGAAGATAGAAGAGAGGCAGTGCGCATTTGGACTGTGCGAGCAGAGACAAAGCAAACTGGCTGCATAACTGCCCTAGCACGTGGCTCGGGGAGTACCTCAGCACACCTAGGGGACACCTGCCCTCCATCCTCACACCCTGCACACCTCCTGAGCCTTGCCAGGTGGGATGCAGCCACAGAAAGAGGCACGAGTCCACTGGGGTGCAGGAATGCGAAATGACCTCCCATCTCATGCAAAATAGGATGTATTTCACCCCCCTCCTAACCCAAAGTGACTGTCACACCCATGCAACATCTCCAGCTACCGAAGTGTCACTGCATCCCTCTGCTGCTCGTAGTCCTGCTGCAGAACCAAGCTTCAAACCAAGCTTCCCACAGTATTTGGTAATCAGAAGAAGGCTGAGGAAATGGAACTAAACTTTGTTCATGTGTGACACCTATACATAAAGCCCTCCACGTACATACAGACCCCTTGCCACCGAAGTTATAAAAGGTTTGCTTCTACTTTAAGGACACAGTTCAGGAAGGGCAGCTGTTGAATCACATTTCTCCATAGAGCACGGGGCTCTGAAACAAAATTTTATCATGAAAATCCCTGTGGGCTGAAGCTGGGAAGGAAAAACAGACTCCTGACCTGCAGTTGTTAAAAATGGCTTTTTGCAGATGAATGATAATGTGAAGCGCTGTGTTACAGAGGGTAAAAAAAAAAAAAAGAGTGGGAACTCAAATTGCTCATAGTTTTAGCACCTTGAAAAACAAAACAAAAACAACACAGCCCGTAATCACTATCAGAAAGTAGTATTGGCACAGGTCTGTGGTGTGCTAAGAGCCATGTGCCTGCTCCTCAGCTAACCTGACAGCGATACCATGGTTAGAAGTTGTGTATCGCTGCTCAGACCCAGATCAATCTCACCGTGCACGTGCAGCGTGGTAGTCAGGGCAAAGTGGTGAAAGAGGGAAGTCTGAAGAAGAAAGAAGGACCCAGATCTTGTTCTTCCTGAGCTCCGAGTGCTCTCACTCAAGCTAGCAGAGAGACAGGAACCATGGGTTTTGAAAGGCCCCAGGGGATCGCTGCGAGGCTTTTGAAGCAGCCAAGCTCAGAGGCCAAGCATCGTCGAGATTTGGCAGCAGCCAGGCAGCATGTCTGAGGGTCAGGTGTGGGTGCTGGCACCAGCACTGCAGTGTTGCCTCCGTCTTCCTCCCCCAGATGGAAAATACCACTATTTTCTCCTTCTTGTTGGCCTTCCCTACCAGAAGCTAGGACCTGGGTAATGTCTGCAGACAGCTCCTGTTCACTCAAGATCCTGACAAAGAACTCTGTAACTGATGAAACCTGAAGTGACACATCGCATAAAAAGAGAAATCCGGCTCAGTGTTACTCTGATCATTAGAAATGAGTTGAAACCAAATGTTAGCAACTACATTTGCAATAGCTAGGTAGAAACAGAGCTGCTGCTGACAAGAGGCACATTGTCTCACTGACAGCCATACCAACTCCTCCCTCATGTCCTGAAGGAGAACCGACTCTGTTACCCACAGCTTTCAAAAAGATATCGAGACCCCTGTGAGCCCAGACAGCTAGTAAGTCTGATCTGAATTTACTGCTGCAGACGGAGGTGGAAGTAAATGGCACTTCATGAACTCCATCATTTATTGACTCACCAACATTGTTTACTTTTGGGGAGGCTGGTGATGCTTTTAAACCTGGTTTTCTTCTCACTGTAAGGGGAGTGGCACTCATTCATCTGGCTGCACTGGCCTCATACAGCCAGTGTCACCCCCTCATGTGGCCAAGCTCCTCCTTCCTTATCTGGGTACCGAAAATGCTCCATTTCAGATGTGCTACTTGGAGCCCTCTGCCTTCCCCTGCAAGGACATCTCCTGGAAATCCTCCAGAAACCCCACACTTTTCCTGGTCTAGGAGCAGGCTGTTGTACATTGAGATTAAGATCCAGGTTAAAGATCCTTGTACGACCTCAGGCAAACTGGCTGGCATGGGAATCACCTTCCCTAACTGCAGCCAGCTAAAAGTTAGGCTCCCCTCTAAGGCAGTCCCTTAACTGCCTTCAGAAGCTAATGGAGACAGACAGCCACCTCAAGGGATGTTTCGCCCCGCTTCTGGATGGGACTGATTGCACTCCAAGTATCTCCACAGACTAAAGAGCAGTTGAGATGACTAATGTAGATTAAATAACAACCTGGCTTTTAGGGGGTTAGAGTTCAAGGAAAGGAATCCTGCACCTCTACGTGCTTCACCTGCCCTCCTGCAGAGCTGTTGTCCCCACACTTAGTTCAGTTCAGATACAGTAGTAGTAAAAACATAGGCCTGAAACTGCTTTAGTTTAGTTAGTACTTAGAGGTTACGAAATACAGGTGGCTAAGTGCCTATGGCAGAAACAAGAGCTTCAACTAGAGTTGAAGGGGGAATTGATGAACATCCCCCCTGAACACCTTGTAAAGGTATCTGCAGACAGGTAGGAGTGATGCACAGGGTGCCTTAACACAGAGCCTCCAGCCACCAGCCCAGTTCTCTCTTCTTCTTCACCTCCTCAATGTCTCCACGGGGCCAAGGCACAATGGGCAAAGACCCTGAAGCTATGACAGCAACAGAGACAAGCTCATCTGAAGGATGAGCACACAAACTGTGAGGCACAAGCCTGGCTACTTTCCCACTGGGCCACTAGCTCTCTGCTGGTGCCTCTTGTGTGCTTGACCCTCCGTGGCCCAAATATAAGGCCCAAGGAGTTGCACTTTGCTTGATGGCCTCAAGGTACAACCAAGTACTTCTGCAAGTTTGGAACTAACAAATTCTGGTTTCTGGTAGCTGAATATGTCATGGCTGGATTTCTTGGCGTCTATCAAAGACAAAGCAGCAAGCAAGGCTCCAGGACTCAGTGTAAAAAGGTTGCTCTCCTGCACATCTGAAACAATAAGGTTAAGCTGAGGGTTGCTTTTTCTGCGTGAAGATAACTGATAGCCCTTTCCTCATACTAAGATAAAATGTGTAGGAACTAAGTATTGTTTAAGCCAATAAACCGATTGCTGTCAAATTTATTTTAAACGCAAATAAGTTTCAAAGCATTGGATGGGAAGGGGCAGAGGGTAGAGACTGATGAAGAAGAGAGAAAAAAGAAGTAAGGAGTGCTGGAAAATGGGGTGTTTAAGAAGCATTTCTGCACAGGTGCTAAATTACCCCAGAAAGAATCAGGCTGGGAAGAATCACCACAAGATGAAACTCTCAGCGAGAAGAGGAAATCTGGTCTCCGGACCCTGGCAAGCCCTCACATACTCTGGAAAAGGTGCAGGAGCAATCCTGCTGGCTCAGTGCTGAGGGATGTGCCTCCTGCTCAGCTCTTCACGTCCACTCCCACTTAAGCTGCCACAGAATAACCTTGTGCTCCCCACTGTGCCACTGCGCAAGGGCTGGCAGGGGAAGGGGCTCGGGGATAATGAATGAAGCTCTACATTAGCCACAGAAGCACAGGACAGTCAAATGAAAGGGTAAAAGTATGGTCATGAAAGACAAGCAGTCATTCCAACTGTGTGCTGGAGGTAATTACTGCTGTATAAATAAACCAGAGGAAAAAAAATAATCTTTTAAAAATCTAGCTACCATGCAGCACTGTGGGTTTCAAACTTGGTCAAGTACAGGCAGACCTGATTTACACTCCATCGTAAAATCTTAAGCACGAGGCTGGACTCTTTCTCTCTTTACAGTATGAGTCAGGGAATCAAGCACAGGACACTTCTCAGAGAGGAGCTGCCAGAGATGTGCCCACACGTGGGTCAGTCAGCATCTCCACGCAGCCCAGGAGCATGCAGGCACACCAGCCACACATACAAGTCACTGCAGTTTTCCTTCTGTAAAAAACAACATTTGTTTTTTTGCAGAAAATGATACTCCAAAACCTCCATTTCACTGGACCTTTGGTATCTTGGTACGAGTAAAAATATTCCCTTGGTACAGAAATGTCTTTCAAGAATGTCATTAAGGTATCCCTCCAAAACTCTTATCATGTTGTAGGCAAAGGAAACTGAGGCAGAGGCTTAAAATATAAGATACTTTTGCCTCTTCCTACTCAAGCAGGAGTTTAGTGCTCTGCTTTTCTGAAAACCTCAGTGTGAATGCTTTACCCATCATCCCAAGCCAAACAATGACCCAAAGTTAGATTTTTATTTTCTGTTCCTTTGCTTATTACAAGACAGATTTCCTCCAAAAAGAACGGCAGGTAAGATGCAGCAGCTAACTTTAAACATCTCATTTCCAACTTGCAGAATTAAGGCATACTCAACAGCACAAAGTAAACCCTAAAGCGCATCTGATTCTCCTCACGTAGAACCAAGTGCTACACTGCAGAGCCTTAACTGCAGAAACACTTCTGACAGCAATCAAGTTCAGGCTGGATTTGCAGCTCTGTTCAGAGCTGATGTAAGCAGACAAGAAGCAGATTTCCCACCATGGACAAACAGGAGACTTCGTATGTTTTCCCATCCCAAACTGAGAGAGAAAAATCAGAATCTATTAAGCCATTAATTTGCAAGCCAGGAGAAACATACACATACATATAATGACAAATATTTTAGGTCAGTCAAGTACCTTATATAAACGTCAAAATGCAAAAATTATTTCAAAAAATGACAACCTCCTTCTTATTTAACAAATTCTCAAAGTCGTTTAAAATCTGAAAGAGAAACATCTTGCTTAAAGCCATATCAAAACAAGATGCTTCGATAATTCTAAACATAAACACAGATTTGAGTGGTGGGACACCCTAGGGAGAAAAATAGCTCATTGTGTCATCTAATTGTTTCCAGCACTTTTGAAAAACAAACAGTGAAACCGTAACAACTATTAAACATTAACCAAAAGTAAGGAAAAAAAAAGTCAAGAGTTCAAAAATAAGATAATTTCCCTATCATCGTTAATGAAATTTATTACCCAGCATCTGTTACCCTACCTTTAAAAAGTCAAAGCCCACTTTTAATAATTGCCTCTTGCTTTTATACAATATCTGGCACTCACACAGCTTCCTTGATTAAACATCAAAGCAGGTAAGCACCGTGATTCAGAGGAAGGAGGACTCACAAGTAAAAACAAATTGTTCATATTTTCAGAGAAATCAGTGACAGCATACAAAATCCCAGGTCCGAGCTCACATCCTATATAATAAACCACCCTGCGGCTAAAGCCTTGACTACAGATATATTAGAGCATTATTCCCCACCATTAGAGTGCACATTTTGCAACCCTGATTGCAGCGAAACCTCTGTAGCTGGCGTTGTTACACACAAATAGCCGCATTGGAGGACAGGGCGAAGCAGGTGGCTGGTGCTGTGCACTGGGCTGGTCGCACATAATGCCACCAGAAAAAAGCCAATAGGAGTAAATGGATCGAAAACAACTTTAGACCTGAAGGTTTGTGACCCACAGAGGAATAAACTCCTTGAAGAGGCTTCCAGTAGCACAGGAGGCAAAGAGCCTGATGAACCTGAATCTCTTCCTATGATACTGACCTCTGTGCATAGTTTTTCACCTCTCGTGGGGATGTCTTTTCACTGTGTTTTGTAGGAGCTGGAAGCAGCATTTAAATTAAATAATTCTAGACTATAAAAAATCGGGGAACTATAGGCCTGTCAGTTTGACCTCAGTGCCAGGAAAGCTCATGGAGCAGATAATCTTGAGGGTCATCACGCGGCACTTGCAGGGCAAGCAGGCGATCAGGCCCGGTCAGCATGGGTTTATGAAAGGCAGGTCCTGCTTGACGAACCTGATCTCCTTCTATGACCAAGTGACGCGCTTGGTGGATGAGGGAAAGGCTGTGGATGTGGTTTACCTTGACCTCAGTAAGGCTTTTGACACCGTTCCCCACAACATTCTCCTCAAGAAACTGGCTGCTCGGGGCTTGGACTGGCGTACGCTTCGCTGGGTTAGAAACTGGCTGGATAGCCGGGCCCAGAGAGTTGTGGTGAATGGAGTCAAATCTGGTTGGAGGCCGGTCACTAGTGGTGTCCCCCAGGGCTCGATACTGGGGCCGGTCCTCTTTAATATCTTTATCGATGATCTGGATGAGGGCGTCCAGTGCACCCTCAGTAAGTTTGCAGATGACACCAAGCTAAGTGCGTGTGTCGATCTGCTCGAGGGCAGGAAGGCTCTGCAGGAGGATCTGGATAGGCTGGACTAATGGGCTGAGGTCAGCTGTGTCAAGTTCAACAAGGCCAAGTGCCGGGTCCTGCACCTGGGGCGCAACAACCCCAAGCAGAGCTACAGGCTGGGAGATGAGTGGCTGGAAAGCTGCCTGGCCGAGAAGGACCTGGGAGTATTGGTGGATAGTCGGCTGAATATGAGCCAGCAGTGTGCTCAGGTGGCCAAGAAGGCCAACAGCATCCTGGCCTGTATAAGAAGCAGTGTGGCCAGCAGGTCGAGGGAAGTGATTGTGCCCCTGTACTCGGCTCTGGTGAGGCCGCACCTTGAGTACTGTGTTCACTTTTGGGCCCCTCGCTACAGGAAGGACATGGACGTGCTCGAGCGAGTCCAGAGAAGGGCGACCAAGCTGGTGAGGGGTCTGGAGAACAAGTCTTACGAGGAACGGCTGAGGGAGCTGGGCTTGTTCAGCCTGGAGAAGAGGAGGCTCAGGGGCGACCTTATTGCTCTCTACAGTTACCTTAAAGGAGGCTGTAAAGAGGTGGGGTTTGGTCTGTTCTCCTACGTGCCTGGTGACAGGACGAGGGGGAATGGGCGAAAGTTGCGACAGGGAAGTTTTAAGTTGGATGTTAGGAAGTACTTCTTTACCGAAAGGGTTGTTAGGCATTGGAATGGGCTGCCCAGGGAGGTGGTGGAGTCACCATCCCTGGAGGTCTTTAAAAGACGTTTAGATGTAGAGCTTAGCGATATGGTTTAGTGGAGTACTTAGTGTTAGGTCGGAGGTTGGACTCAATGATCTTGAGGTCTCTTCCAACCTAGAAATCGGTGATACTGTGATACTGTGATACTGTAATTAAAACTGCTTTCCCAAGGGGCTGCAAACGTGGTGGCAGCTCTGGGAGGTTAAGCCCAACCTGGTCTCATGCTACAGGAGGGTGTGTGGGGCAGGGAAGTTACTCCTTCCATCTTCTACCCACTTCTTTTATTTTTTTATACACTTGTTTGCAAACGAAGATCTCACCCCATTTGGATGAATTGGACAAAGTGAAAACATCTGAGCTGAAATGTTACTAGCTGTGAAAACCCCAGCTGTAACAGATAGCATTCCTGTAGCAGAAATTCTTGAAAGATGTTTAGCAAAACCATGACCTACACCTCTAAATTTTATCCTATCTTCCTGCAACCCTTTCAGTTAGGGAAAACATAAGCAAAGAGTTCAAACTGTCTACAGTTCCCCTTACTTTATATTTAAAAGTAAAAAGAAGGGAACAAATATTAAAATGTTTCCACACAAATAAAAAGATAGAGAGCTCTAAAAACAACTGGAATGGCTCTTGGGAACAGCTCTTGTCTCTTGAATAAATACTTTGCAGTTTACAGCTTTCCATAAAAAAGGGTATTTTCTTTTCTCCATCTTTCTTCAAGTCACATACCCACAAGCTTTATATGGTAAAGCAAAACCAAGCTTGATAAGCCTGAGGACATGCTGCCCGTACACGTGCCTGGAGATGTGTGGCCAGGACTGGGTTTATAACCAAGGGGTGTTCAGCACGTGCCACGTACGGAGACCGGCCCCGCTCTCACCACTGGGGTATACATAAGCAGGGAGTGTGCAGGAGGCCCAACTTGGAGCTTGGCAGATGAAAGACACCAAAGCCAGAACTGCAGGGCTATCAAAAGAAACTCAGATCCTCCTTATCAAACTGAAGTGCCTACCTTTTCCTCCTCCGCTCTCCATTCACCCTCCTCTTTCTTCACCTGGCTGGGGCTGCCACGCTCACGGATAGCTCTGGTACACGTGGCACTAGCAGGTTCCTGAACTTTTCTCCCAGGCAACCCCTCCTGCTTGCCACAGGGATTTCATTCAAAAAATGTATTCCTGTTAGCATTGCAGGAAGGGTAATTATTGCTAAAAAACCTGCACAAGCTGATTTTGAGGAAGACAGACAGTTGTCAGCTCCGAGCAGAACAGCTCAGTAGTCACAGACGACTAACACGCTCTTACCAGGATGATGCCTCTCTGTAGACTGGCCAACAAAGAGTTTTGCTTACTCCTGTCTAATTCAGCTGACCTCAGGCAACCTTCCTCCGACTTGTCACAGTGTAGAGAAGCATCAAGTAATGAAAGCGCAGCTTGAAATTTGCAGAAGTTCAAGAGCACATCAGAAATTTTGATTTGTTCTTTTAAAGAAATATGATGTGTCACACTTATAAATGGTCCTTCAGGTTCCTCAAGTGCCTGACCCAGAGAGGAAAAGAGCAAATGCTTTAAGTGTTTAGCTCCTGCTTTATCATCTAGAGTAAGTGACAAGATGTTGAAGTCTTGCAGGCAGAATATCTGTGAGCAATAGGACTTGCTCAGTAAGAGACAATCTCAAGGAAGAAATGGACAGAGACCTTATCTAGGGCAAACAAGACTATGGCTTTCATATCTGGTGTAGGCTATTACTGTTCCTCTGGCACATCATGTAACCTACCCTACGATTAAGTTTTCCCATCCTGAAAACAGAGCCAGTATTTGTATTTTCGTTTCCATCTCGCAGCAAAGTTAGGTGGACACAATCCACCCGTATTTGCTGAGAATTATGGATGAATTACTGAAAATCGAGCCTTTATTTCTGATTCTTAAATAATTTGAAATGCATTGAACTCTACAAACAAACAAGGACTAGATATGTTCCTTTTATTAAATCATAACGTTTTTAAAGGAAACTTCAATTTCATATGGTACTTGTTGCATATATATCTGTCTCCAATATTGCACAGAATTCATAATAGAAATTCTGAATTGCAAAACAGAAAATCTAAAAAAAAGGCATAATTAAAAATGTAGAAGGACAGAATTAGGCAATAATAATTGTGCTTGAAGAGCAGGAGATAGAGGCAAGATAGAGCCGATCACCGAGGCGATCAGCTCCGGGGTAGACACTGTTATAAGTGAGACCATACAAATTTCTTGGTCTATCAGAAATATTTTATTAATTAAGTAAGCAGGCACAAGCAAAACAGCGCTGGGCGGCTGGGGAGTCTCCGCTCCACCACAGCACGCAACTTTCCCTTTTCAGTGTCGCCGTTTTATAGCATCCAAGTTTCGGCTTGTCAGGACTTGTTGAACCTTCTGAAGCTGCGCAGTTCGTTGTTGGGGGTCGTTGTTTTTCTTTCGATGATCATGCGTTGTGCTCGTGTTCAAGGGGGAGGGTAGTGAAGCGGGAAACAGTATTTCACAGAGTCTTTGTTTTACCAAGGATGTTTATCCAACACCCCCTCCCCACTATCTACTTGCTTAGTCTTCCCCCTTAACAAGGTCGTAAATTGCAAAACCTTATCTTCTCAGCAGATTCTCTGAATTCCTTTTAAAGACAATGAACAAACACCCGCTAATTTATCACAGACACGTTCTGCAGCAGAGTGGGGGATCAAGGCGATCAGGGCTTTTTTTCCGGCATTGAAGCCACTGAAGGAAGCCGAGGGAGCCTCCAGGACCCGGCAGCCCTCGCGAGGGAGGCTGACGAGGTGCAGGCGGAGCCAGCAGCGCCCCCTCCCCGGCCGTTCAAAGGCAGCCCCCGGTGGCATGGCAGGACAGGCAAACAGGGTGTGGCACGTCACTCAGGGCGTGGCACGGCAGTTTGCATGGGCAGGGGGCGCTCAGACAGGGCAGAGCATCCCGCCCCACTCAGGAGGACAGCTCGTCTACCGCCTGTCTACCTATGGCTAAACTGCCATGGTCTCCACTAGGCAGAAAGCTCTTTCTAGAAAGTCTGTGGCAACCCAGACTGAGTGCCCGCTCAAAAATGCGGCAGTTCAGGTCTCTGGATGCAGGGAGTGCCTGAGCCTGTTGCTTCTATCTGAGGGTAGCAGAGACACCATGTGTGTGAGGTGTGAGCAGGTGGATGACCTGGTCAGCCTGGTGGCGGAGCTCAAGGAGGAGGTGGAGAGGTTGGGGGCCTCTCATCAGGGAGTGTGAGTGGGAGATAGACTGGTGGAGCAACTCCCTACCAGGCTGGAAGGAAAGGCACCGGGGTGACACCCCAAAGAGTGGTGGACCCTCTGCCCTGTCGCTGTCGAGCAGAGGGAGGGGACCTAGGAGATGAAGAGGAATGGAAGCAGGTCCCTGCTCGGCATCGCAGGGAACCCCCCTCCCTACCAGCAACACCTTCCCAGGTGCCCTTACACAACAGGTTTGAGGCCTTGGAGCTTGAGAGACTGGTGGGTGAGGATAAGGTCAAAAGTCCACCCAGAAGGATGCCTAGGGCGAGGAAGTCTTAAGAAGAAAATCTATTGGAGCCAAATAGTCTTTTCCTTGGGAGCCTGTCATCAAGCCATTAAGGGAGCTCGCTGTTCACATCTTCCAAAAACATCCTGAAAAGGAACACAAGTGGGATCTGGATCCAAACCCACCAAAGTTAATAGAAAGATTCCTGCTGGTATCAATGTGTCTTCGATCAAGCTGGCAACTGCTCACCACCCATTCGTCCCAATAACTTAAGACCCTATGTTAGAAAACAAATCCCTCTGACTTGGTTGCATTAAGAGGATGCTTCACGCATCTTCTAACTCGATCTTTAGAATGCACCCAGCCTCACCCAGTTTATGCAAAGAGCAGACATCACGAAGAATGTAATCAGCTCAGTAAAAGCTTAGTATTTATTAGCCATCATTAAAAACCCACAACGCTTCTGTTCATTATTAATATGCAATATCAAAGCCAACAAAAGAAGTGGTTGATGGATACCGTACACTGTATGGATTTTTCATGCCGCCCACAATTAATTTCTCATACAAATGAAACACCTTTCATATTAGTTTGTCACGGAAATACCAGCTTGCCATCAGTAGGGTCTTTTGGCAGTGTAATTCATACTTTTTTACCAATCTATTAGCATTAAGGCTCATTTTATATTTTTATATATATATATATATATATTTCATGACTGGAGTGCTGCAATGACTGGCTATAGGCTCTTCAGAAGGGACAGGCAGCACAGAAGGGGTGGCGGTGTGGCTCTCTATATTAGAGAGTGTTTAGATGTTGAGGAACTCGAGGCTGAGACTGGGAATGATAAAGTTGAGTCCCTATGGGTTAGGATCAGAGGGAAGGCCAACAAGGCAAGCATCCTGGTGGGGGTCTGTTATAGACCGCCAAACCAGGATGAGGAGACGGATGAGGAGTTCTACAGGCAGCTAGCAGAAGCCGCAAAATCGTCAGCGCTTGTTCTCGTGGGGGACTTCAATTTCCCAGGCATATCCTGGAAATACAGTACAGCTCAGAGGAAGCAGTCTAAGAGGTTTCTGGAGAGCGTGGAAGATAGCTTCCTGACACAGCTGGTTAGAGAGCCTACCAGGGGAGGTGCCCAGCTAGACCTTCTGTTCACAAACAGAGAAGGACTGGTGGGAGATGTGGTGGTCGGGAGCTGTCTTGGGCAGAGTGACCACGAAATGGTTCAGTTCTCTATTCTTGGCGAAGTCAGGAGGATCAGTAAAACTGCTGTCTTGGACTTCCGGAGGGCTGACTTTGAGCTGTTCAGGACACTGGTTGGCAGAGTCCCTTGGGAGGCAGTTTGGAAGGGCAAAGGAGTCCAGGAAGGCTGGGCACTCTTCAAGAAGGAGATCTTAATGGCTCAGGAGCAGACTGTCCCCACGTGCCCAAAGACGAGCCGGCCTGGAAGAAGACCGGCCTGGCTGAACAGAGAGTTGTGGCTAGAGCTTAGGAAAAAAAAAAGAGGGTTTATGACCTTTGGAAAGGAGGGCGGGCCACTCAAGGACTATAAGGATGTTGTAAGGCTGTGCAGGGACAAAATTAGAAAGGCCAAAGCTCATCTGGAGCTCAATCTGGCTACTGCTGCTAAAGATGATAAAAAATGTTTTTATAAATACATCAGCACAAAAAGGAGGACTAAGGAGAATCTCCATCCTTTACTGGATGCGGGGGGAAACATAGTGACGAGAGATGAGGAAAAGGCTGAGGTGCTTTAATGCCTTCTTTGCCTCAGTCTTTAGCGGCAAGACCAGTTGTTCTCTGGATACCCAGTACCCTGAGCTGGTGGAAGGGGATGGGGAGCAGGATGTGGCCCTCATAATCCATGAGGAAATGGTTGGCGACCTGCTACAGCATTTAAATGTACGCAAGTCGATGGGGCCAGATGGGATCCACCCGAGGGTACTGAAAGAACTGGTGGAAGAGCTGGTCAAGCCGCTTTCCATCATTTATCAGCACTCCTGGCTATCAGGGGAGGTCCCAGTCGACTGGCGGCTAGCAAATGTGACGCCCATCTACAAAAAGGGCCGGAAGGTAGACCCGGGGAACTATAGGCCTGTTAGTTTGACCTCAGTGCCAGGGAAGCTCATGGAGCAGATTATCTTGAGTGTCATCACGCGGCACTTGCAGGGCAACCAGGCGATCAGGCCCAGTCAGCATGGGTTTATGAAAGGCAGGTCCTGCTTGATGAACCTGATCTCCTTCTATGACAAAGTGATGTGCTTAGCGGATGAGGGGAAGGCTGTGGATGTGGTCTACCTTGATTTCAGTAAGGCTTTTGACACCGTTTACCTCAACATTCTCCTCAAGAAACTGGCTGCTCATGGCTTGGACTGGCGTACACTTTGTTGGGTTAGAAACTGGCTCGATAGCTGGGCCCAAAGAGTCGTCGTGAATGGAGTTAAATCCAGTTGGAGGCTGGTCACTAGTGGCGTCCCCCAGGGCTCAGTGCTGGGGCCAGTTCTCTTTAATATCTTTATCGATGACCTGGATGAGGGGATCGAGTGCACCCTCAGTAAGTTTGCAGATGACACCAAGTTAGGTGCGTGTGTCAATCTGCTCGAGGGTAGGAAGGCTCTGCAGGAGAATCTGGATAGGCTGGACCGATGGGCTGAGGCCAACTGTATGAAGTTCAACAAGGCCAAGTGCCGGGTCCTGCACCTGGGGCACAACAACCCCAAGCAGCGCTACAGGCTGGGAGATGAGTGGTTAGAAAACTGCCTGGCCGAGAAGGACCTGGGAGTATTGGTTGATAGTCGGCTGAATATGAGCCAGCAGTGTGCCCAGGTGGCCAAGAAGGCCAACAGCATCCTGGCCTGCATAAGAAGCAGTGTGGCCAGCAGGTCTAGGGAAGTGATTGTGCCCCTGTACTCGGCTCTGGTGAGGCCGCACCTCGAGTACTGTGTTCACTTTTGGGCCCCTCACTACAAGAAGGACATGGAGGTGCTCAAGAGAGTCCAGAGAAGGGCAACGAAGCTGGTGAGGGGTCTGGAGAACAAGTCTTACGAGGAGCGGCTGAGGGAGCTGGGGTTGTTTAGCCTGGAGAAGAGGAGACTCAGGAGTGACCTTATTGCTCTCTACAGGTACCTTAAAAAGGAGGCTGTAGCGAGATGGGGGTTGGTCTATTCTCCCACATGCCCGGTGACAGGACGAGGGGGAATGGGCTAAAGTTGCAGCAGGGGAGGTTTAGGCTGGATATTAGGAAGAACTTCTTTACGGAAAGGGTTGTTAGGCATTGGAATAGGCTGCCCAGGGAGGTGGTGGAGTCACCATCCCTGGAGGTCTTTAAAAGACGTTTAGATGTTGAGCTTAGTGATATGGTTTAGTGGAGGACTTATTAGTGTTAGGTCAGAGGTTGGACTAGGTGATCTTGGAGGTCTCTTCCAACCTAGATGATTCTGTGATACACACACACAACACACTCTCTTCCAATTCTCCTTGAAAACTGAAAGGGATTAAGTTAGGATTAGGTTAGTGCAACAAAGAGATGGATGAAGACACTTTCCAAGATATCATACACCGGAGATTCCTCCCTACCAGTTGTCCCCTGTATAACAGGATTTTCCATATTTTTATGTATTTTGCTGTATATAGCTTTTCATCATTTTTTGCCTCTTCTGTCAAAGTAAACTGGCCAAGGTATCACTTAGCTTCATTTCCTAAGACCTGACCAAGGGTCAGCAATTACCTTGAACTCATGTCTGACATTAGCAAATAGACAATCTCCTCTTGTTTTCCACTTGGTGAATCAGCAGTCCCCATGCTAATTGCGGTGACAGATTTTGCTAAAGAGGGGGAAGGGGAATTCTAGTTTGACAAATAGGTCCCTGGAGAAGTGCACCTGTCAGTTACAGGACAGCTGACATGGCATGGAGGAGGCAGAAGCAAGAGTATGAAGCTGTGCCACCGAAAGGGATATTAGTGGGGTCATGGGGAGAGCGAGCTATGCTGACTCAACACAGGTTACAGGGCAGCATGAAGCCAATAGGGATTATGCAACCCAGACCCTAGGAAGAAAAGCTAAAGCAGTGCATCATTTAAAAGCACAGTAGTGCAGAAACAGGAGATGGTAAACTGGTCATTTGCTCCTTTTGTTGCTTCTTGCTGCATTGTTCCTATCCAACACAGTATCACAGATTTCACAGATTTCTAGGTTGGAAGAGACCTCAAGATCACCTATCAAGATCAAGAACACCTATGCTGTCAACATCCTAATAGTGTCTAGCTCCCAGTTACGCTCAAACATTCTTCCATCCAGTTGTCAAGAAGACTGATCCTTCTAAAACTTGCTCTCTTCAAGGTTTCTTTTTTACAAACATTTTAGAAAAAGGATTATTTATTTATTTATTTTTAACTTCCCACAAATAGGGCCATCACTTCCCCTCTCTTAGCGAACACAAGACAACTCTTGGTGCACATCCTGAACCAGAACCAACTGCAGCATTTGAGGTTTGGAAATCTGGAACTGTGACACTGTTCAACATGGTTATAAAGATACAGGAGCAAAGACCACCTTTAAGAAGTATTGCAGGAAAGGTGATTTTTAAAAGGGGTAGGGATAGACAGGAAGAGATGGGGGCTTGGGGATAGGAAGGAAGTGTCTTGGATGGGGTCTGGGGCTCTCCCTTCTCCCAGTAACCTCCTTTCTCTGTCACATCAAGGCAAGCTGGAGAGCTGGCTGCACTCTGAGCTCATTTCTTTCCCCGGTGGAAGTTGCAGCACTGAAGGCACAAAATGCCTCTCTGAACTCAGATGCCCCTTAATTCCCCATTTCTGCTGCAGCTCTGCTCATTGCAGCACTTTGCTAGGGAAAATGAGTACCCCGTGAGCTGGGGAGAGCATGTCGCCCCCACAAAGCAGGAGCCGCAGCTGCACAGCCATATGACCAGGACATGGCAGGACAAGGCAGAGCGAAACACAAAACAAATTGCACCAATATTGCTATTAGCACATTAGCATAGGCTCCAAATCCTTTTCAATTACAAGACCAGCCTGGGATCAGCTTTCTCAAACAAGTCATGGAAAAGCAGGGAATATATGTCTCCCTAGCTGTCAAATTGCACTCTTTTCTCGAGCAAAAGACAATTTTTGCTTTCAAAGAAGTGAAAAAGAAATTGCATGGGAAAGCTGGTGTTTCTGTTTTAGGCAATTTTACTCATCAAGAACAGAGGAGCTTTAAGAGTGTCCTGAATTTCCAGTCTTTGGGTGGCCACTGATGCCCAAATTTCTCTTTCAGAGCTCTTTCACAGATGTTATTAGTAGTGCTTTGTGCCTGCTTCACAACAAAACAGTTTTATATTAACACAGGGACCTAAATAGATTTGTCCATTAAACACTAGTACATTAGACCCAAGGTGTCCCTTACAAGTATCCCAGTGGAGTTTTCTAAACAATCTTGACTAGAGCAACCTTGGGAGGCAAGTTTACCGAGAAATATCGCTATTAATAATAACCCTTCCAGGGCTAAATCCAGGGGTAATGCAGAGCTATTCAGGAAGCACAACTAAAGCTATTCCATCCTAGTGGGAAGAGGAAAAAATAAACTGTTAGAAGTAACATAAAGGGAAAAAAAGAAATCCCAGAAGAGAATGATGTGATCAAAGATTTGGATTCAAAATCCATTACATTAAGTAGGGTCTTTTCTTTCTCCTGCATTGAAAATGATATTGCAAGAGCAACAAAAGCGTATTCCTGACAGATCAAAATAAGATTTTTATCTCTAGAGGGGTATTTCAATGAGGACCTCGCGCGGATCGGCTGCAGCGAGGGCTCCTGGCATGGAGACGAACGGAGCCAACCCCTAAAACCAACCCCCCCCCCCCCCCCCCCCCCCCCCCCCAATAACGCGGCACAGAGCCGCTTGGTCAGAGCCACAGCCCCAGCCCCCTCCCCCCGAGCAGACAGGAGCTGTGCTTGTGCCGCCGCGGGCATTGACGTGCTGAGGGCGGAGCCAGGGGTGACGGCAGCCCACCCCCTGATGCTATAAAAGCAGTCCCTAGGGAGCGCTGTGATCTAGGAGCGCCGCAAACAGGACGCGCTAACAGGACCGGCTTGGCAGTTAGCGCAGGCAGTTTGCGCGGGGCAGTTCAGGCGGGGCGGGGAGGACTGCGAGGAGGATCCTCTCCTCCCTTTCCCACCTCCCTTTCTCTTCTCCTCTCCTCGGCGACCTCCGCCTAGTTGCACCTAGAATTCACCATGGTGGGCACCCGTCACAGTGGTCGGTCCGAGGTGGCAACCCAAACTGAGGGGACATGGCCTTTCTAAGCTCGGGTGGGCACTCAGGTGGATCTCCTGAGGGGGGAAGTGGCAGTCCAGACAGGTGACTGCACGGAGCTCTGGAATCTGGAGGCCCACCTGGGTCCTGAGGGAAGAGAGGACTGTCATGGGTGCAGGTGTGCCCTGCTTAAGGATCTCCTCGAGCAGGTGGCTGGGCTGCAGAGAGAAATCGGCAGCATGAGGGGCTCCTGGGAGTCTCTGAAGGAGACAGATAGGAGGTATCAACCTGCCCCTGCTGATGCCCAGCCTAATGCAAGGCCTGATGCTCTCAGCAAATGTCTCTCAGAAAGCCAAGACCCAATTAAGGAATTTGTTCAGCTCCAAATTATTATTTTTTAGTTTACTGAAAATGCCAAGATGATTTATGCCTGGGGACAAGCCAAAAGGTTTTGCTGTTAACCTGTTGTTGTTGTTGTTCCCTTCTTTTTTTTTTTCACTTGCTCAGTGCTATTCATAAAGCATTACCACCCAGGGACAGGTTGCGAGGGGTCCAAATGCAATGATAGTTTCCGTATCACTACTTGAGCCTAGGAGAGGCCAAGGGGGAACATATTTCCTACCAAGCTTAATATTTTCAAGGAACAATGCCCGCTACAAACCCACAGTGCCGCTGGGCCCCAAGTTCTCCTTTTATTAAGAATCAGTCAGTATAACTCTACCTTGGGAAAAATCAGTCTCCAAGCCTCAGCCACGAGTCTTTTCAGAGAAGGCGGCTCTTGCCATGCCTTTCTGGTTCCCTCCTTTGGCCTCACTGCAGCAGACCAGGATGCTAATTGGAAAAGCAAAGCTAATTAGAACCAAAGAGGCAGGAGAAACTGTGGGAGGAGTAGAGGGAGAGAAGAAAAAAAGTAAATTCAAGCACAAAGAACATTTCTGCCCTGTTGTTCCTAGGAGGGATCTAGTAACAGTGGTGCAACAGCCCAGAGGCTACAAGAGAAAAAAAATTAAACTACTGTGTATAGCAATGAAAACATCAAACCCTTTGTGTACCATCAAAATGGAAACCAAGAAATAAAGTTAAGATGCTAAATGTGTTTGAGGAGCACTGAAGCATGCAGCATGTATTTGGCTTCCACCTTCCGGGGAGCGCAGGGAGGCCTGAGATGTATTAAATCCAGGGATGGCCAAATGCTCTGCAGGGCACGAGCCCCAAAGCTTGGGCAGATTTTGAAATGTCATCCTACCAGGTAAACACGCTGCCTCCCTTCCGTGGAGAGGGAGATACCCTTCTTTGCTTGGGAGAAGGTGCCCTAACCTTTCTTGGTGAGGACTTAAAGATCATCAGCTCATCCTTCAACTGGAGGCTTTTGTTTTCTCTTACCCTGGGAGCAGCCTAGGTTCCACCCACCACAGCAGAGAAGTGCCTTTGCATATAAGCAAGTCCTTTGCATGTAAGACCTGAAGTTTGTAAGAAACTCCTCCTCACCGCTGTGACGCCCCAATTCCTCACACCCTCTAATGCACCAATGTGTACAAAAGCAGGGAGGTGCAATCGGCAAGGCCCAGAGGACGTGGAAAAAGCAGCATTTTAAAGACAAGAACAGTTGTTGTTGTTGTTTTTTCTCCCCTCTAATTGAAGAGCTTTTTTGTGCTCGACTTTTCTGAGAATAAGAGTCCACTATATTTCTCCGTGTCCTAACAGGCACATGCAAAGGAAGAGCTTGTGGCAGTAAAGGAGGACAAGGAGCCAGAGCCGCCCTGATTTCAGCAACCCAGAACTGCTTCCTTCAGGGATACAGTCTGAGACCCACACTGCTGTGCCAAGAGACTCATTTTAAGGCCATTCAGACGCAGGGATACTTATGATTACCAAATATATCAGAAGCCTGCAGGAACATATTCAAGTCTCTCAATAAACAGGAAGGACAGATTTTGTGCTGTTCATTTTTCCCTACAAAATGTTCATTTCAGCAAAGAAATTTGAACATTTACAACACAAAATACTGAAAGGAAAACCCAACAGTTTACTTTTCCTTCCTCTCAATTTTTATTATTTTTTTTGTCACCTTAAAAAATAACCTCATTAATTGGCCTCAAGGAGGATCACCATTCACAAGACAATTAAATCCTGGGGGTGGGGAAAAAAGAAACAAGATAAAGTACTGAGCTTGAGCACTGCTTTGCATCACAGCAGGCTGTGGGAGGGGGGCTGCATTCATTTTCTTGTTTGCTCAAAGTGGAAATAATTCCTGTTTCTAAAGGATTTTGACTTCATTCCCTTCGCTTCCTCATTGGGGTCACAGTAAGTGTGGTAGGACCTTAAGGACAAAGAGAGGAAAATAAATAAATAAGAGCAGGCAAGGACAATCGCAGAGCAGCCAGCATTAATGTCACCATATAAAGGGTCTGTCAGCATTTCCATTAGAAACTCCTATTTTCAAAGGTTTATAACTTGGTTATAAAAATTCACTCTGAGCAGCAGCTGGAAACTTGGCAAACAAAATCTCACTCAGCCTCAATTGATTTTTCTTTTCTTTCTTCCACCGTCCCCCCACTCACCTTCATCCTGTGTCTTTTCTCTTTTTTTCTCCTTTTTCTCCTCCTCCCAGAGGGTGTTTGGTTGGTTTAAGTATGATGGCACAAGAGAGGCACCCTGACACATGTTGCCTGATGCTCCAGAGCTGTTTTTGTTTTGCCTCTTCTGCTCCCTGCTGCCATTTGCTTTGTTTATAGGGCCTGCAGTCTTTTGAGAGATTTGCCTCACTTCCAGATATTCTGAATTCCCAGATCTTTTAAGGACAGAGCTCTATTTTGGGCTGGCTGCAAGTACCATGCATCGATATGCCAAAGCTCCACAACTTCCCCGAAGAGAAATAAGCTATCACCAGAGAGACAGGCTGCAGCCAGTCCTCTGCAGCTCCTGAAGCCCAGTCAAAAACGTCAGGACAGCTGAGTTAGAAACAGTAAATGTCTTCTCTCCTGGTCTGTGCCGGTTTTGACCCACCGACTCCCTTCTCTTGCCATAGGAAGGGCTCACCTACACAGGATGTTTAAGTGAATATGACAGCAGCCATCTTGGCTGACACTTGAGACTAAAGAGGACACTTAAAACATGATGCTGGGCAACTGGAACTCAATGGCCAAGGCGGGTAGACCAGGCATGGATTGGGGACATGTGGCATATGCTGAACAGTAGGAAGGCAGCTCTGTATGGGTAAGGAGTGACTTGAATTAAACACAGTTTGCCCTGGTACAAGTCACTCCCACAACTGCAGCTCCAAATATTCACAAATAAAGATGGGGAGGGGGAGGAAAGATAGACAGTGTCATTGGACAGGGAGATGTAGGAAGAAATCCCAGTAAAGGCAGGTTTTAAGGCATAGCCAAGCAAACAAACATTGCGAAAGCAGAGTTAGGAGACTGAAGGGCGAGGCACAAAAGGCTGAGAGTTCAGGTTCAGAAACATCCCAGTGTTTGAGATGCCTCTCGGAACTGCCTGAGTCAGCAAGAAGGAGCTGACAACGTGGAGGCAGTGGCCTCTACCATGAGATTCCAGTCCCAGTCCGTGTTGGTAAGAGCACAAACTCGTACACAAAGTAAAATCAGTGAGGAAAAAGGCAAAATGTACAGTCTGAATTTTCAGCTTTGCATACTGGGGGGTTGAGGGGTTACGTTCATGCTTGAACACTGGGAGTTGAATCCCTCTCTCTCCCCCCGTATGTCACAATATAAAATCTGCTGGCCAAAAGGAGGTGACAAGACCAAAATTGCTATGGTGCGTACTATGGATTGCCTGAAATATCCACTATGCTCTATTTTTTACACTAATCTAAACAAAATAAACAATTATACTAGAAAGGCACAAGAAAATTACATCAGTACGGAAGTAGCCTCTTGATACCGTGATCTCATTTTTCAGGCTTCGCATGCAGAATTAGCGAGACATCTCCCTCTGCTTTCTTTTTTGCACATACTAAACTGCTTAAGCAATTTAGGGCAGTGTTTCTCTCTTCCTGTAAGTATTTCATATTTCTACATCAAACATGAGAAATGAATTAAGATGTGCACGGCTCAAAACTGAATCCAAGCTTTGTCAAAATTCAGATTTGGAGGTTGTTTGTTTGTTTGTTTGTTTTGTTTTTTAACCCAAATTCCATACAACCACAATTTTGTCAATGACCTAAGAAGTATGTCTACTTGCTTGGACATTTGTGTTTTATTCAATAGAACACACAAGCTCACATAACTTTAATTCATGTGTCTCAATTACCCCACAAACAACTAAACTAACAACATCATCCATCCCTTGGAAGAAATGCTGTAAAAATCAGTACTTTAAAGAAAATAAAAATCAGCATCAAATTAGACAGGAAGACAAATTTAGTTAAAAATCCTACCCTTACATCTCTCTCAGAGTAAGTAAGCTCAGCAAATGCTTGTTTTCCTCTCTTAGAGTAGCGATGTCCCCTAGCAGTGAAAGAAAGGGCAATCAAATAAAATGTCAGGAGAAAACTGGGGCTGTAAGGAAGCTCGCAGAAAAAAAGAAGAAACACAGTAATTAGGAGGACTTAGGGAAACAGTTACACCATCCCATGGAGTAAGAGATCAAGCGGAAAGGAGAGGAACCAAGAGAGACTTTGTTTTTGATGTTTTTAATTGATGCAATGCATGGTTGATGCCTGAAGATTTGCTACCAGTTTTGTTGTTCTAATTAGCGAAGTGTAGACAGGCAAACCAACATCAAAACCCTGATCCATCGCAGCAGACCTCAGGCAGCTTCAGCGGCAACTGAGGAGATGCATAAAACACAGTGACACCAAACACCTACACTGAAAAAAAAGGATTTATGGGCTAACGTTGAAGACTGGCAGGGAGACCATCCCTTACTGTGGGACCACGGCACCTCTGGCAAGCTCTAACTGCAGCAGCAGGCATAAGGCTGAGCATGACAAGCACAGACATAGGGCTACTCACTTAAGCCTGCTCTTAGATTTCTTTTCCCCCCACAGTGGTTCATGAATACGTTTGATATATAGATGTAGATTTATATCAGTTAAGATAGGCTAAGTAAAGTTACCGGATAAGAGAGGCTAAAGAGGAGTATGGTTAGGGATTAGAGTGTGATGATAAATGATATGTTTTTGTAATTAAAGCAAATCCTATGTTAAAAAGGACTGGAGTCTGTTTGACTGGTAGATAGGGTTTGAGGTCTATTTACAATCCAACAGCACTTTTACACCACTGAGTCTCTCAGCCCCAGTAGATCATTTGACTGTGCAATGAGGATATTTTTCCATTTTCTTACCTACCCTTTATTTAGGGCACATCCTGGCTTCTCAAGGACGGATTTTTTTCTTTGTGATCACTACACAGAAGTTGGGCTTGGAAAGTGTGACTTAGTTCTGTAACCATTTGACCTCCCTAACCTTCACCTGCCTCTGTTTCCCCACAAAAACTGCCCGTGAAACATCTTCCTGACAACATCACCGCTCCTGGGGCAGGAGAAGGGCAGCACAGAAATGAGCAATGCACAAGGAGCAGCGGTGCTGGCTTTCCCCTCTTAGGGTATTCTGCTCCACTGTTCACAAAATGACTGCCCAGTTATAAAAAAAGCATCAATGAGGAATTTAAGTGCATCAGATATACACACACAAATACATATACAAAAAATAAACTTGGATATAGCTGGGTCTATATCACAGTCCCAAGTAAACAACTTGAGACACTGCAGCTATCAAGGAAGCTAATCTCTGTATCATATCACCCCAATTACCAGCTTATTATTTCTTCTGCTTCCATTTAGAGATGGATTTACCAGTTTGATAAAGCATATGCCAATTTTAAAATAGGAATTGAGGCTATGAACACCACATATGAAAGCTGGATCTGAAAACTATTTTTTTATTTAGTAGTTTGGAATTATTACAACTTACATTTGGAATTATTTTTAAAAAAAGCGCAATTTTCATAATCTTTCTTATTATTTTTTTAGTGGCTCCAGGATAACCCTTTTTCCTTTCTCAAAACCTTAATCTCACTGCTCTCCATGAACAGTATTTCCCTCACCTAAATACCACCACGTGCCGAACACATCATTTTGAGGAATCCTTTAGACCACTGCTAACATACCACATAGCATCTGGGTGGTTTTATTCTCTCTGGATTCAGGATGGATCATTGTAGACCATTCCCACACTTACCCTGTATCTTGTATCATCATCTATATGATGAATTTCAGGCAAAGCAATGCCAGGTGACTCACCTTTGAGCAGCCAGGCAGGCAAAGAATCGCTCAGAGTTATCTGACCTCTGCGAACCACGCTTCAGAGATGGGATTGTATGGCCACAACTGTACAGTGCTGGCTTCTCAGCCTGCAGCCTCTATCTCCCCCGTCCCCCAGGCAGGAAGCCTTCAAAGATGTAACACCATTCACTTACTCAGGGGAAACTCTGCATTCCCAAAAATGCACATCACATGAGATTCCCTCCCAGAAGAGAAAGTTCACAGGGTCCCCTGGCGCCTATAATTTTAAACACACAAAAGGAAAGATCAGGAGAACACAGCTGTATTCACTAGCACAGATTATGGTAATTTTAAATAAAAAGGCCAACCAAACACACTGTGGACATCCACACATATAGTCTGTGGCAGGTGCAAACCTAGAGACCATTAAAAAAAAATCTAGCCTTTAGAAGACATCTTTTGACTAACATCATCACCTTCACAACACTGCATTTACTTTGTGAAACATCTTTCCCAAGAGTTCTGCTCTTTTTCCTCATCTCTTCCCTGTCCCCCACAAATGGGATGCTTAAGCCCTTGAGCATTGACTGTCACCAAACCTACAGTCATCTGTGGCACAGCTAAGAACAATATTAGTGATGATGCTTTCCACGCTTCGCTGAATTACTACAGACTCCACGAGGAGTTAGAGAACCACAGAATTGTAGGGGTTGGAAGGGACCTCAAGAGATCATCGGGTCCAACCGCCCTGCCAAAGCAGGTTCCCTAGAGCAGGCTGCCCAGGTAGGCGTCCAGACGGGCCTTGAATATCTCCAGAGAAGGAGACTCCACAACCTCCCTGGGCAGCCTGTTCCAGTGCTCTGTCACCCTCACTGTGAAGAAGTTCTTTCGCATGTTGGTGCGGAACTTCCTGTGCTCCATCTTGTGGCCATGGCCCCTTGTCCTGTCCCCACAAACCACTGAAAAGAGGTTGGCCAAATCCCTCTGTCTCCCACACTTAAGATATTTGTAAACATTGATGAGATCCCCTCTCAGTCTTCTAAGTTAACCCTCTTTGCTAGAAATGATGTGCAACTAAGCTTGTGTGGGAGTCCACTACATTCACAGCCACAGACAGGTTACTTGTGGTATCAAAAAAACTATATTCCCTAATAACCAAATGTGCAGCAAAAGTGTTTACTTTCAGCACTATCGCTGAGGCAAGGCACTGATTATTAAGTGATAAGTCTGTTCCCCATACGGACACTCTGCCAAAACCCAGCACAGCACACACTTACCATTCCAAGTCCAGGAGCAATGTGTATGAAGATGGCCATGCAGGAAGATGGGAAGATACCAAAGGTTAAGCAACTTATTTCAGAACTCAATGCATTTGCAAGAGACATTTAAAGCTAGGAAACAGCTCCTCTTTCCTCCCTAACACAAAGGAGGTCTGCAGTCTCTAAAAGTAACCCAAAAAAGATGCTGGAAACTAACCTTGGAGCAAGGGTTCCTTCTCCAGCTATTGCTAGTTGTTTGACATGCCAGCAGAACGGGTGGTGAGGAAAGGCAAGGCAGAGATACTCCAGGGCTTCAGCATCCTTCAGAGCAGCGAGGGCTTTGCAAATTGCCTTAGCCAACTTAATTAATGGAGACGTACATAGGGGCAGCAATTTAGGTGTGGGTTTATGGATGGCTAGATAGAGGCAGATATCCTCACAGTACGCTTGCATATAAATATTTATATATATATGTATATATACAAAATCTTCAAGACAGAAAAAATGCACACAGCTGTTAGCAGCTGAAGCAGGCCGTAATTACACTCAGGTTGTCATGGTAACATCTGACAAGCTTTGCCTTCCTGGATGGGAGCATTTGCCCTCTTGGCGTTTCAGCATACCAAGAGAGAGGTTCTAAGGAAAATTAGAATAAATCACAACTTTCCCTGCCCTTTGTGTTTTCCTGCCAAGGCAAAAAGGGCTGGGAAACAGTATCGCTCCACAGGACTGCCACATCAGAACAAGGCACAAGTAAAATGGTACAGGAATATAAAGGATGCTGGCTGTTATATTGCTTTGTTTTGCTGAGAACTAGCACCCACATATCCAGCCTAACTTCTCAATGCATTCATTAGCATCTTATATATGTAAGGAATGGTCCAGCAATTCGTGCCACTAAGGGATTTGAAGGGGCCTTGGGGCCTGGGTTTAGGTGATAAGAGAACAAAGGGATTTCTTCAGAGAAAAACTGCTGACTCTGCACGGATGTGCAGTAACTTCTGACAGCCGGCCAAGAGACCACTAGATAAGGAGGAAGAATATGAGCCTCCCCGTCCGAGCGGCCCCCGAGAGACTAACAGAGACTGATAAGCAGGCGCACCTGGGAGGACTTCGGATTCGGGAAACCAATTATAATAACCCTGCCTCTTCTAGAAGTAGTAATGAATATGTATTAGCCTAGGAGCATAAAAACCAGCCGCCTTACGTAACAGGTGTGCGCCCTGGTGGAGCAGAGACTCCCGGCGCACCCAGCGCTGTTTGCTTGCCTCTATTCGTTTAATAAATTGTAAACTTTGATTGTTATCCTATTTGGGACTCAGTCACTTATAACAATTGGGGGCTCGTCCGGGATGGTCTTGGTTCCTGAATTCTGACTTGATCTAGGAGGGGCGCCCCCACCATTTGGTGGCTCCTGTTTGAGTCGGGTCAGGACTAACACCATCTTGAACCTGAATAAGGGCAAGCAAAGATTTAGATTTTTTTATGAGCTCCCTTTGCCGGCTGCAGCACTATATTTTGCCCGTAATTCTGCGCGCGAAGATCCGAACGAAGACGACGGAGTCGTAAGTATTTAAGGCGTATACCGTTCAGTTGGGTGGGATTCGGTTGCCTGTGTGTGTGTGAGAGTGTGACTGAGACGGAACGTAGTTCCGAAGTGATTGTGGAGGTCTTCTAACCGCGGTTCCAATCTCCCGTGAGGGACTTGGCCACTGAAGGACCGAAGCGATTCCTATAGGATTCGTGGGTGGGTGATAGGTCCTAAACCCCCTGCAAGACACTCTCACTAAGGCAACCAAGGGCTGTAGGAATTGCCACAGTAAAATTCCTAGATGGGTCAGACAAAATTGAAGACCCGGGACCAGAGAAAAGGAAGCAAATTACCAGACATACCACCAGAAAGTCCATTAGGGATAATGATTAGGAATTGGAACGATAGGGGCCCCAGAAAAGGAAAAAAGTAAATTAAAAATGGTCCAGTATTGTATGATAGAATGGCCAAAGGAGCCTTTAAGACCACATGTCTTTTGGCCCGTTTTCGGATCCTTTGAAGACTGGGTTTGCCAGGCCTTAAATATACACGTTAATTCAAAGGAACCTTTTTAGCCAGGAGGAAAGTGATTATGCAGGATTATGGATCAGGACTTCACGTCCCTTTCCAGCCTCAAAATTTACACTAAAAGCAGACGAGATGTTTGAAGAAGAAGAAGAAAAAAAAAAAGAAAAAGATGATGAATGGGAGTCATTGGATAACCTACCACCTCTATATCCTAACAATCCACCCCCGGTGGTGCATCTTGTAATCCTGTTTTGTTCTTAAATGTTTTGAGCGTAACAAGGAGGAAGGTGGGAGCATGTTGTGGTTTAACCCAGCTGGCAGCTAAACACCACACAGCCTTTCGCTCACCCTCCCCCCTCCCTCTCTGGGATGGGGGAGAGAAACGGGAAAGTGAAGCTTGTGAGTTGAGATAAAGACAGTTTATTAAGACAGGAATATAATAATAATAACAATAATAATAATAATAGTGATAATGATAATAGTATTAACAATAATAATGTGTAAGAAACAAGTGATACACAATGCAATTGCTCACCACCCGCTGACCGATGCCCAGCCTATCACCGAGCAGCCGGCCCCCCCACCCCGGCCAGCCACCCCTATATATTGTTTAGCATGACGTCAGATGGTATGGAATACCCCTTTGGCCAGTTTGGGTCAGCTGTCCTGGGTCTGTCCCCTCCCAGCTCCTGCTGCACCCCTAGCCTGCTCGCTGGCAGGACAGAGCGAGAAGCTGAAAAGTCCTTGGCCTGGTGTAAACACTGCTCTGCAACAATTAAAACATCAGCATGTTATCAGCGCTCTTCTCATCCTAATCCAAAACATAGCACCCTACCAGTTACTAGGAGGAAAATTAACTCTGTCCTAACTGGAACCAGGACACAGCATTATCTAAGTAACAGTTTAGAAGTTTTGGTATATTCGCGGTGGTGTTTGGTCAGTTTCCCAAGTATCGGGGGAGGGGGGCTGACTGATTATCAAAGCTGTAGAACGGAGAGTCACTTCTTTGGTGGTTCGGGCCTGAGCCCTGGGAATTTGGTAAGAAGGGGGAGAGCGAATTTATTTAGGCCTCAATACCTTTTTAAACCCCCCATATTGATGGATACGCAGGAGTGATTCCTTGTTTTGTGTGGGCTTACTAACAAAGTGCATGAGAAAAATTAGCATTCGGCTTGAAATTCGGTCTTGTTGAAATGTAAATTTTGTGAAAAAAGGTGGTATTGCTTGTCTAGAAGACGGAAGGCTGAGTGCTTCTGGTGTTTTTCCGAAGTCCTGTGGATTTATGTTTGGAACGGGGCTCATTAATAATCTGAAATAGTGAAGTTTGTGTGTGGAAAGAAGAGTTTAATCCCAGAGAACTGGGACATTTGGGAAGAAGATTAGGAAAAGATAGTAAAAACCTGCAATAAAAAGGTTTGCGTGGAAATTGAAACAAGGGACAGTAACTAATATAAATAAATAAAAGGGAATGGGAAATCAAGGAAATGGGTAAAATCCAAAACAAAGACGTCCTAAAAAAAAAAAAAAAAAAGCCTCCTTGGGTGCATATTGGCACATTGGAAGGATATTGTTAGAAATGGGGGCACAGAAAGCAAGAGGACTTTCACTAAGTATTGCAATCAATGGTGGCCACTATATAAGCTAAATGGCCACTTTATGGATCAATCGACTATAACAGTGTCTTGCAATTAATGTTGTTTTTGAGGAGAGAAGGAAAATAGGATGAAATGTTGTATAGTGATATGCTGTTTCAGCATCTTGGAGGGAAAAGGTTTGGAATTAAGTTGGCCCCTGACTGAGCCTTTGGTGTTGGCATTAGAAAAGTACAGGCTGGAGAAAGATAAAGGAAGTGTTAAAAGGGGTGTTGAAGGTGTTAAAGGTTGTGTGGCATGTAGTATTTAACAGAGCTGTTTGAACTTGAATGAGCAGGGAAAGAGGATGTAGGAATGCTAATAGTTCTGCCTCAACCCGAGGCTGAGATCTCTAAATCGCGGGTGCGAGCCCTCTGGGGCAGAGGGACCGTGATGGGTCCGAGAGAGTTGTCATGGAAACAGAAAAGCAGCTAACTCTTAAAACAACCTGAGTTCCTGTGTGAGCTCAGATTGCCAATGGGACTGCTCAGGGAACTGTCAACGATTGCATTCCCCTGACCGACCCCCCCACTGAGACCCTAATCACCCCGGAAATTATGTAAATACCAAAATCTGGTTAAATTGGCTATTGGGAATTGAGAATCTGTTCCAACAAGGTCCAAAAGAAACCCCTATGGAATTTATGGAATTTTTGAATTTTTGGACCAACTTTGAAATGCAATGAAAAAAAAAAAAAAAACAACAGAGGCAATTGGCTAGCCTCTTTCCAGGGCAATGGCCCCTGATATCAGAAAGAAATTGTCTTAGGCTGCAGGACAAACTTACAACAGTCAGGAATGATGGGGACCTGAGGCATCTACCCTAGCAGGTCCACTAGCTGAAATAAAGCTAGGAAACAAAGACAGAGGCTTGAATTTCTGTTGGTTATGGGAGCTTCTTTCTCTGTGTTAATTAGTCAGTAAATGTAATAGGAGCAACATATTCGGTGTTAAGTAGTTTAAAAGGACGATTAGGAACTAAGAGGACTACAATAATTGGAGCCACAGGGAAAGAGGAGGAACGGCCATTCTTACAACCCTTTGGTTTGCGTTTTGGGGGTAAGGAACTAACCCATGAATTTTTGTATGTACCAGAATGCCCGATTCCACTCTTGGGACGGGATCTATTAGCCAACTTAGATGCAACAATAACCTTTGAGGATGGAGAATTAATAATGAAGGTACCTGAGTCCAAAGTAGGACAAATCCTAATGATCAAAGATAAACCCTTTGTTAATATTCCAAGAGAAGTAGAAAATGCAGTTATACCAGCAGTATGAGAAACAGATGTACCAGGGAAGTCGAAACTGGCACAACTGGTAACCCCCGATGGGAGGGACCGTACCTTGTTTTACTTACTACTGAAACAGCTGTGAGAACAGCAGAAAGGGGTTGGACCCACGCATCCAGAATAAAAGGACCAATAACTACCAAAGCCTGGAGGGTTGAGTCCACTCCTGGGGAACTGAAACTGAGACTAAAGAGGAACTGATATCCCAGCAATGAGGTTCTGCATGAATTAAGGGCACTGGATAAAGAGGACAAGGCTGAAGGGAGGAAAGGGAGAAGGCAAGACCGGGGTAGGACCCTCCACTGCGGTGTGTATGGTCTACCGAGGGAGGCAACCCCTATGGGTATTGACCGCCGAGTGAGAGTGCCTCGACCGGACTTCTCCCGTGCTAAGATCAGGTTGTCCTGAGAAAAATAACATGAGAACCTTTTAAACCCATAATAAAATTGTGATTAGTTTTTCCAGGAGCTGGATCACCCCGAAGGGCTGAATGGTAACACAAGCTCTGAAAGCGGGCCCAACCCCATGATTGAAGGCGCTTCCCACACTCTCAAGATTGGACGGTGAAAAAGGATAAGAAATGCTATACTTCCTGGTACTGTTTTTACAGGGGCAATTGGGCCATGGGCAGGAACGGAGGAATAACTTTTTCACTTTGGGGGAGGAAGTGGCCAAGGCCTTTAACCTTAGTAACTGCTGGATTTGTGGAGGACCGGGGGGGAAGTGAAAGTTGGCCCTGGGTAGCAGGCCCGGTCGAACCCAAGTGGTGGGTCAGGAATTTGAGCGAAGTTCATAATGGGACGCAATTTTGGAAAGAGGAAGGAGGTCCATGGCAGTTGTACTCGTCAGCTTGGGGTGTATACTGCTTGAACAGAACAGGAACAGTGGCGGTGGGAAAAAGCATTTGCAATTGGACTCTGTCCCCCGGATATGATTGTACCGATCCTGGATGTAGTCCTATAAGCTGTACAGCACGTAGTGGGAAATGGAACGCCACACATGTTCAGCTGAGAAATGGGACTTGGCCGAAATGCTCATATTGAGAATTTTTTGGATCCGGATGTGAAACTGTGGCAAGAGCACAAGCGGGGGGACAATTCGATGGTCAAATCTTGAGCTATCACTGTGATAACACCTCTAAGGAATAGCATGTGGTGCGGGTCTATCGTTGGAAATGGCAGAATGAGAATGGGAGGCGAGTGTTCTTTAAACATTTCTGGTCAGCTTATAATATGACAGGCCGCCAAAGAGAACTGAATTGTGACTGTAAGTGGAATCCCAACGTGGGAGCTTGGAAGTGCGCATATACGAGTACAAACGGGGCAGACATTGTAACAGGACCACTCGGTAACAAGGACACTCTGTATTATCACGCCCCAAAGGGTAAAGAGGGATGGGATGGTCCTTTTCCAAACGGGACGTGGGCCCTAAAGGGACATTATTGGGTGTGTGGCAAACATGCTTACAAGAGGCTACCCGGAAACTGGTCGGGAATATGCTATGTGGGGTACATAAGACCCTTGTTCTTTTTATTGTCACAAACACAAGGAAATCATTTAGGAATAAGATGATATGATGACCTGAACAGAGTGAAACGATCTATTGATACTTCCTTAGCTGGGGGTAGTGCCCAAGAATGGGGAAAGGATGAATGGCCTCCTGAAAGAATCATACAGCATTATGGGCCAGCTACCTGGAACCCGAATGAGGTGGTATCAGGAGCCCGAGAACCTATTTATAATTTGAACCGAATAATTAGGTTGCAAGCTATCCTCGAAGTTGTAACCAATCAAACAGCGACGGCCTTGGATCTTCTGGCTGATCAATCCACTCAGATGAGGAATGCTATCTTTCAACGTAGAATGGTCTTAGACTATTTACTAGCAGAAGAAGGGGGAGTGTGTGGAAAACTGAACGATTCTAATTGTTGTTTACAAATTGATGATAATGGAAAAGTGGTTAAACAGATAACAAAGGAAATTAGGAAGTTAGCCCACGTCCCAGTACAAACTTGGAAGGGTATGGATTGGGATTTCTTTTCGTGGTTGCCCGGTGGACCATGGGTTAAAAGGATGTTATTTTTATTTTTATGTGGTGTAATGCCGTTATTGTTTATACCTTGTATGATACCTTGCTTTACGTTGTTGGTACTGCGAATAATAAATAGCACCCAATTTGTGATGACTTCGGGAGAGAAAAGGTGATGTGTCAATAATGATGCTTAAGAAATGTACACCCCGAGAACTGACTGATGAAATCCAATTGTTACTAACAAAGGTTGAAGAAGAGACACGAATTGATGATATTAAAAAGAAGGGGAGGAATTGTAAGGAATGGTCCAGCAATTCGTGCCACTAAGGGATTTGAAGGGTTAACATTGAGGCCTGGGTTTAGGTGATAAGAGAACAAAGGGATTTCTTCAGAGAAAAACTGCTGACTCTGCACGGATGTGCAGTAACTTCTGACAGCCGGCCAAGAGACCACTAGATAAGGAGGAAGAATATGAGCCTCCCCGTCCGAGCGGCCCCCGAGAGACTAACAGAGACTGATAAGCAGGCGCACCTGGGAGGACTTCGGATTCGGGAAACCAATTATAATAACCCTGCCTCTTCTAGAAGTAGTAATGAATATGTATTAGCCTAGGAGCATAAAAACCAGCCGCCTTACGTAACAGGTGTGCGCCCTGGTGGAGCAGAGACTCCCGGCGCACCCAGCGCTGTTTGCTTGCCTCTATTCGTTTAATAAATTGTAAACTTTGATTGTTATCCTATTTGGGACTCAGTCATTTATAACATATATATATACACACACATAGCCCAAGCATAAGACATCAGTAATGCCATTAAGCTTGGTATATGAAATTATCAGTGGTAACACTTGAGCTTTTATTGATAACATTCAAGATGACTGAAGAGAGAAGGATATTACCCGATTTAGCCATCATCTTGCATCAAAGCAGTGACAGTCAGGAAGGGAACTTTGTTCTGTTCTAACTACAAGTCCATACTCTGATTACGGACAGTTAAACATGCATTTACTGATGTCTCAGAACTTCCAGCTAAATTCTGCCTTTTGGTGGAATAACATTTAAAAAAGCACTAAAAAAAACAAACCACCATACAATAATGGATCTCATTCAGAAATCACTTGGGCTGTTTATTTTAGCAGCAGCTCGCTGAGAAAAGACTAAAGAGTAAGAACAAACCCACTTGGAGCAGAGACCTGGAAAGGAAGTGGCAATGCAAATCTTGCCCTCCTCTGTTAGAACCAAGGGGTTCTAACCCTGAGAGTTATGAAATTATAACAGAAGAAAACAAAAGGCATGGAGCAGGGCGCAGCGAGGAACTCTCACCACGCACGGCAGAGTTAACCTTGCCACGGGTACCCAGCAGCTGGAGGGGAAACAAATAAAGCAGGTCTGTGCTCTCAACAAAAGCAAGCATCACTCCTTGACACTGATATAGCACCAGCCTTCATCTCCAGCCCTCGCCCTCCTCAGGAGAGGCTGGGGATTGCTGGCTCAGGTATGAGTTGTGTGAGGGGAGCACACCTAACCCCACGGACCCACCTGGAAGGTGGTGCCAGCTGCTCCTGTGAGCACACACATCTTTTCCTGCCTGGCTCTGCTGTAAAGATGCTCGTTTCTGATGACTGAAACGCCTTCTGGATCCAAAAACAGTTTTAAAGACAGGTGTGGGACAACGCAAGAAACCAGACAACAGTTGGAAGCTGATTTTTGCTCTCCCCAGTATGTATCAGGTGCTGTAAATGCAGAAGCAATTCAGCAGATCAGAGAGGAAAAGTCAAATCTACAACTCAGAACACTCCCCAGTTAAATTAAACTCCGCAGCCACTTATTTTGATGCTGAGACAAGTTACTGCTGGGATCCTGCCCCACTGGGTCGCTCCAACCTGTGCCGCAACGGGCCTGGGATGATAGTGCTACCTGGCATAGCGAGGAGCCATTTCACTCCATCACCCAAGAAAGGAACTTATTAGGAAATTAAACAAGCTGAAATGCATGAGACGAGCCTAGTAAACACAATTGTGCTCCAGTCAGCATCAGAAGGGCTGGCTGGACTCCAGGAGTTGAGGAGTCAGTCCCTGCATCAGGGTTGCTTCAAATCAGAAAGGAAGATAATCACCCATCTCAGGCACCACAGGGATATTTACTTAGTGTGTTCTGACTTTGAAAATGGAAAAAAAAATCTCAAGATATATGACTGACAGCAGTTACCTTCCAGAGCTTAAAGTTATCATAATGCCATACTTCTAATTACAAACCAGACTCTCAACAGCAAGGGCCGAAAGGAGCCAGGTTCCAGCAGTAAGCAGTTTGTGCTGCAAACCTTTCCTTGGGAGCCATCTGGTGTCACATCCCAGCTGCCCATCAGGAATCCTCTCCCCTTGTCACCAGACTCCTCTTTAAAAACATGAGGTGCCTTTTTTTTTTTTATATATATATATATATACCTGTTTTAAAACAACTCATAGGAAACATGTTTCATTACCAGGTCTCCACGGACATAGGGAGAAGAGGCCTGAAACCAAGGAGAGATTTCCGCTTCTCACCATCTGCCTCTAGAAATATTTTTCCACTTGAAAATAAAATGTCTTCTGTTTCCTGGGAGGGAAATTTCAGCAAAACAGGGAGGCTGCTGCACAGGTCAATGCTTGGGATGTACCAGGCCATGGGAAATGAGAGCCACAACCCAGCCTGGTGGCTGACCTAAACTAACCCAAAACCAGCACTGGCAGGAGGCAGACCACCAACAGTTGCTCTCACCCTGCTGGGTTGCTAGGGCAGCACCAAATTTTCTCATTTAAAAAAAAAAATCTCTACCTTTTTGTAGAGAGAAGGGTTTTTTTGTGTGTTTTTTGTTTGTTTTTAACATTTTTAATGATACCAAATTCAACTGAAATGAGCTACTTTGTCATCACAGCTCATTATTGATTGCTAGTTGAACATTCTTGGCAAAACCAGGACGAGCAAGAGTAAACCTTACATAAAAAGCACAGTCCTATTGATCACAGCCGCCGCCACTAGCCCTCCACCAAAGCAACAACCAGCTCCTTTAATAAAAACATAATCCTCCAATAGAGAGGAACCCATCTGCCTTCCAATCCACTCCACATCACGCTCTTCCGAGCGGTCTTGAGAGAGAAAGCAGACCAGTCCACCCCTCCGATACCACACTATTACTATGCAGTGGCACCACCACGCTTGCTTTAAGTACATCTGGCATTTTCAGGTGTAATGCCTGAAGCAATAATACTAAAATAAAAAAAAGAACAACACTAGTTACGCCCTCTGGGAGTTGCATGTGTGTGAACTAAGTAACTTATGGAGTTCCTATTTCCATACTATCAAGCGCTTTACATTCTGTAAGCTATTTATCCTCCTACCACCCAGGGGAAGGAGAGGTCAGTGCTGCTCCTCTCCTTTTCCCAGTGCTTCCTCAGATCATCTTTTCCTATCGCGTGGAAGTCAGGGACCTGAATCCCAGCGTGGACTTGAGGCTAAGGGGCTTGGTCGGGGTCCTGTAGGAGGCTGTTGGGGTGGCTGAGAGCTGTCTGCCACCCCAGTCACGGGGCAGACCCTGGGCTCTGCTGGAAGCCATCTAGTCAAATGGGAGCATGATGATGACAGCAAGTGTCCCTGAGGATATGGGGACTTGTGCATCCATTTCTACTGCTACAAAATGCATCCAGCTCTATGCAGATGCTGTTCTATGCATTTACCCCTACCACCACCTCACTGCCATGTCACTACACACTTTGGGGATGAACATTGGGAAAAGGGGGCCCAGAAGCCCCTGGTCTCATTCTGAATGCCGCAAGAAGTCCCTCATCCTCTCATTACCCTTATCCTGCAGGACTTAGGCTGACACCTTGGAGGCTCTGCCCCCAAGATGTTCCTGGGGAGGATCCTTGGTGATCCCTTCCCATTCCCCATCCTCCTCACGCTCTCCTCAGCCCTACCTTAACACTCCCGGAGCCCATTTCAGAACAAGGACCAGGATAATGTGCACATGTATAGATTCAAGCTTGCTTTTTGGGTCAGAACCAAGCTGCTTGGATTCAGCGAGCAGAAGAGGTTCAGGAGACAACATGGGAGTGTATGAAGAGGAAGGGACAGATTCTGACCTCACACAGAGCAAACAGGCAGGGAGACACATGGACCGGTGGAGGCACACAGGGATATGCGATTGTGCAAGGGGACACGTGGAGCAGGGGAGCTGTCCTCCCTGCAGCAGTAACTCAAAAACAAGCCCAGTTCCCTTCCCACATCATCCTGCAGGAGCAATTCCAGCCAAGGGAGCAGAGCCCACAGCTCCCCCCTGAAAGGGCCGAGGGGATGGAGCAGGAGCCATCATGCAGGATTTGATCCCCTGCAGGCACAGCCCGCACCCTCAGGCGACAAAGGACACAGGTAGCCCCTGCGCGGCCATGTGATGCTGGGGACTACAGGGCCTCCGCTCAGCAAGCCGAGGAGTTAATAGAAGCAAAACAAATCCCCTTTATTTGCCTCGGGGTCAGAGGTCAGTGTAAGTAAATCATTAATTAACATGCTGGCGCCTCAGTGCTATTGACAGGGTTTTGTGTACACAGTGGGACTGTGGCACCCCCCGCAATTAAGCAGGCAGTGAACTTTCCTCCTCCTGCTGTCTCCCGCTTGGCTTGAGCGGGCTCGCTTACTCCCCTGTCTTCATCCAGGGCTTCTCTCTACCTTCCCTACCAGCCACCCCCATGCTCATGCTTCTTTCCCGCTCAGCAGAGCTACCTGCACAAACTAAGCCACCTCATTTCGTTGCTTTTCAACTTCACAAAGCACCTTCTCCTTTAAAACACCTGACTGGCTATGAATTCATCAACATTTATATATATATTTCACCTCCACACTCAGGTAAAGCTGCCCCTACAGCCTCTTGTTATAAATGAAGATACAACTCAATCTGAATTTAGTAATATTTATAAAAGGCAAGTAAACAGGGCTGGGTGCGCAGGGAGTCTATGCTCTACCAACAGGCACACACAACTGTCGAACTTTCTAAATATATAGAACATTGCTTTTACATATTCATAAGAAACCCGAGTACGCCTATACATATGTACAATCAGAAAAGGTATCAATTGAAACATAAACATGGCAAAGTTTTCCGAATTCTGGCAAGTGTTTAACAAACAGTCCTTTAAGTCTATTACTATTAATGTCCATGACTGGGGGAGCATAGTTGGAGATGGTAATCCTGGTTGAAGTGCTCCCATATCTTCCATGACTTCATTACTTTTTCTGAGATCGTGTAACAGTCTCCATTTTCCATTCCCTTTCTTGATTACAAACACCAGAGAGTTCCAGGGCTAGTCGTGGGAACAATATGTCTCGCTTTAAGTTGTTAAGCAACTCGGCCTTCGGGCCTTATGTATCCTATTCCTCCCGGATCGAAGGGAAACACATCCAGCTCCTTTTCAGGGCCTATAGGGCCTGGATCAAAAGGAACGTTCAGGTCACCAGGGGGCATAACAGCAAAGGCCTGCGTTGGCTGTAGCAGCGGAGGGGCCGATGGCGTAGCAGGTGGATCGGTAAACGAGCCCGCAGCTCCCTCACTGTCTGGCAAAGCACACGTTTCTGACTGTGGTCCCACATGGCTCTTTAAGGCCTCAGAGATTGCTCGCCAGGTGCCGAGCAATCCCGCCGCAACCTTGTCATTTTTAGTAGCAGAGTCCCACACCTTGACCTCAATTTGGTCCCATGTTTCAGGATCATAAACTGTCTGATTCGAAATAAAGGGAATAAGCTGTAAGGTTACCAGGACATTTTTTGTTTCTAAGGACATATGATTCCCCAAAGCGTGCAACTGCTTACCTTCGGCCAGTGAGGGGCAGTTGCGTGCGCGGGTCTGCTTCTCTCAGCTTGAGCTTCCAGCTCACGTGCGCTTATTTCCAGCGACTTTCAATACGAGCCTCTTTCCAGCTCCGGTGCGCCTATTTCCAGCGACTTTCTATACGAGCTTCTTTGAGCGGTTTGCTGAGTTTGGCCGAACCCATCTTCATTAGGCGATCAGTGTCCCTGTTCCTGTCCTGGTCCCTGTTCTGTTAGTCTGTCCCTGTTCCTGTTGTTCATGTCCCTGTTCCTGTTTTCTTCAGGTCCCTGTTCGGGCGCCATTTGTGGTGTAACGACCACACGGACACCAGGGTTCTTTTAGGATCAGTAACTGCTACTACTTTATTGATGACAGAGCTTCATCATATCGTGTTGCATCCCATATTGAGGACAGGCTCCCTTCTTATACTATTCGCCCCACAGCAGTCCTTTTCCACTAACTATTCATTGGTCAAACAACTTCGCCCGACAACCACAAACCCCCAGCAACTTCCATACCTTAACGGCGGGAGAACAAGCAACCCGAGACAACAAGGTGTCTCCTGAATCACCCTTCTTTGTTCCCTCTAAACTCTTTACATTCCTGATGGCCTCATTGTTAAGAGTCCGATGTTATCACCAACCATGGGGCTTGTCGACCCCCATGGCCACACTCCCACATCTCCCCCTTCTTTATTACATCAACCATCTTCTTGACACGAATTATTACTCCATATATCATACTCTGAAGAGCTCACAGGCGTCTGGTGATAACTCAAACACTACAGTGTCTCAAAGGGAAAAAAAAAATCCTCCTCTCACAGCCCCTAGATTTTAATAAAAGTCTGGGATCCCTACATATTACTAATGGCACCTGGATTTTATTATTTTTTTCTAATCAAAGCAGGTCTGTTGACAGCCTTATTTCCATACCAGCTGGGAAATTGCCATATAAAAAGCAGTCATCTCAGACTCCGCAGTCACAGGCCCTCTTAACAACCAGACCTAGCGGCAGTGGAGCTGCTGGGAAATGTCTTACACTTCTTTGCAGAGGGGTCTGCTTGTTTTTGGTTGCTTTGGGTTCCCTTTTTGGAAAGGCCTGCTGTCTAAAGGTCCAATAACACAGACTGCCTGCCTCACAGCTACATCATGGTGAGATCAAGACTGGCTACAACGCACTGAACTTTGAACTGGAATCTCAGCTGGAAGCCCGAGACTGGGGTTCATCATTCCCAAGCCTAGAACTTAACATCCACTGGTCTTACATGTGATAGCCCAAACTGTGAGACCATCTTGGCCAAACCCTAATGTATGTCAGTGCAGCTCCTAATCAAAAACAATTACAGAAGCTCTGATCCACTTAAACATGTTAGAAGCAAAAGCACCTGGACAGCTAGCTTCCTCTGCTCCTGAAGCATTATTAGTTCAGTGTCATCTTAGTCTTTCATGTGCCTTTCACATAAGGTAGGAATGACACGATAAGCATGTCCTTAGCACAGCAGGACTTCTGGCAACCTACCTCCCCACAACTCCTACAAAGGGCTATCACGTTGACTTGATTCCCAGCACTGTCACATGCAGGCTTGAGGAGAACAGAAGGGGGAAGAACTTGGCTGAGCATTTCCAGGAGCTGTGCAAGGGCTAAGGGCTTTGCTCAAGCAAAGGGCTTTGCTCAAAGCTCTTAGCTATTACTGCCTAGTATGACCATGAGAATTCAGGCAACTCATAAATCTGCTTACTTGCAAAGATTAAATGCCAAAATGTCAGTGTATTTAAAGCCACCTCCAATGAACTAGAGACAACTGAAAACTCAAGCTCTTTCAGTGTGATGATGGAAGTGCCCTGTCCCAATCTATGCCTGTCCCCCTCCCCTTACAACCAGTTACTCCCCTGCCCTGGTTTCAGTTAGGACAGAGTTAATTTTCCTCCTAGTAGCTGGTACGGTGCAGTGTCACCCCACACAAGGATGTCATCAATGTACTGCAGGTGTTCAGGAGCTTCCCCCTGCTCCAGCACAGACTGGATCAGTCCATGGCAAACGGTAGGGCTGTGTTTCCAACCCTGGGGCAGTCGATTCCAAGTATATTGGACTCCCCTCCAAGTGAAAGCAAACTGTGGCCTGCACTCTGCTGCTAGAGGGATGGAGAACAATGCATTAGCGATATCAGTTGTGGCATACCACTTGGCTGCCTTTGATTCCAGTTCATACTGGAGTTCTAGCATGTCCGGCACTGCAGCACTCAGTGGTGGTGTGACTTCGTTCAGGCCACGATAGTCCACTGTTAGTCTCCACTCACCATTAGACTTCCGCACTGGCCATATGGGACTATTAAAGGGTGAATGAGTCTTGCTGATCACTCCTTGGCTCTCCAGTTGACGAATTAGCTTATGGATGGGACTCAGGGAGTCTCGGTTGGTGCGATATTGCCGCCGGTGCACAGTTGTGGTAGCGATCGGCACTTGCTGTTCTTCAACCCTCAGCAACCCCACAACAGAAGGGTCCTCTGAGAGACCAGGCAAGGTAGACAACTGTTTAATGTCCTCTGTCTCCAAAGCAGCTATGCCAAAAGCCCACCGGAACCCTTTTGGGTCCTTGAAATATTCAAAATAGTTGAAACACTCGGTAAGAGAAGTGCTTCAGAGAGGATCTGTTTAAAAATGGGATGTAGAACAAACCACTTTCCCATCATTCAATTCCCAGTAAGTCAACCATAAAATCTCTTTACTGTTGAACTACTACTACTGACCTGGAGGACCATGATGGTGGGAATGATAAACTCCCAACCGACTCTGAACGTGTGCAGGATTTGCTGCTCCACCTGGATCCATACAAGTCCATGGGTCTGGATGGGATTCATCCCAGGGTGCTTAAAGAGCTGGCTGATGTCATCACGGGACCTCTCTCAATTATTTTTCAACGATCTTGGGAATCTGGAGAGGTCCCATTGGACTGGAAGCTGGCAAATGCTGTGCCAATTTTCAAGAAGGGTAAGAAAGAAGACCCTAGCAATTACAGGCCTGTCAGTCTCACGTCAGTGCCTGGTAAAATTATGGAGAGGATGATCCTTGAAGTTATTGAAGCGCACCTGGGGGACAATGCAGTCATTGGTCCCAGCCAACATGGGTTCACGAGGGGTAGGTCCTGCCTAACAAATTTGATTTCCTTTTATGATAAGATCACCCATCTAGTCGATCAAGGGAAACCAGCTGATGTGATCTTTTTGGACTTCAGCAAAGCTTTTGACACAGTTTCCCATAGGACCCTACTGGACAAAATGTCCAGCATACAACTAAACAGAAACATCATATGATGGGTGAGCAATTGGCTGACGGGCAGGGCTCAAAGGGTTGTGGTAAATGGGGCCACATCTGGCTGGCGGATGGTCACTAGTGGGGCCCCTCAAGGCTCCATTTTAGGGCCAGTCCTCTTCAATGTTTTTATAAATGATTTGGATGTAGGACTAGAAGGTGTTTTGAGCAAATTTGCCGACGACACCAATCTTGGAGGAGTTGTGGACTCGGCTGAGGGTGGAAAGGCCTTGCAGAGAGATCTGGACAGATTGGAGAGCTGGGCAATCACCAACTGCATGAAGTTTAACAAAAGCACGTGCCGGGTCCTGCACCTGGGACAGGGCAACCCTGGCTATACGTACAGACTGGGCAACGAGACGCTGGAGAGCAGCCCCGCAGAGAGGGATCTGGGGGTTGTGATTGACAGCAAGTTGAATATGAGCCAGCAGTGTGCCCTGGCAGCCAGGAGGGCCAACCGTATCCTGGGGTGCATCAAGCACGGCATCGCTAGTCGGTCGAGGGAAGTGACTGTCCCTCTCTACTCTGCGCTGGCACAGCCTCACCTCGAGTACTGTGTGCAGTTCTGGGCACCACAGTACAAAAAGGACATTAAACTGTTGGAGAGTGTCCAGAGGAGGGCGACGAAGATGGTGAAGGGCCTAGAGGGGAAGACATATGAGGAGCAGCTGAGGTCACTGGGCCTGTTCAGCCTGGAGAAGAGGAGGCTGAGGGGGGACCTCATCGCAGTCTACAACTTCCTCGCGAGGGGGAGTGGAGGGGCAGGTGACCTATTCTCCTTAATCACCAGTGACAGGACCCGTTGGAACAGTGTTAAGCTGAGGCAGGGGAAGTTTAGGCTAGACATCAGGAAGAGGTTCTTCACCAAGAGGGTGGTTGCACACTGGAACAGGCTCCCCAGGGAAGTAGTCACTGCACCAAGCCTGTCTGAATTTAAGAAGCGATTGGACTGTGCACTTAGTCACATGGTCTAAACTTTTGGGTAGACCTGTGCGGTGCCAGGAGTTGGACTTGATGATCCTTATGGGTCCCTTCCAACTCGGGATATTCTATGATTCTACTAATGAAGAACTTCCTCTTCGCCTTTCTGAAAAGTGAGCAACAGCATAGATGAGTGTTTGTTTCTGCCTGAATACAGACTTCAGTATCAGATATGGAGGACCATACAAAATTTGGGAACTCAGAAGAACCCACACATTGTGGCAAGGTAGGGCATGAGATCCTACACTAACAGCAGCACTGGGAACAAGCCCCTTACTGTCACACACTGCTGAAGGTCTCATGCCTTTCTTCTGTAACCAAGCACTTTGAGTAAAGGGCATAAAAGCACACATTCAAGCAGTTCTGCCAGGAGGAGCTACGCTTCAGTACCGACCACTTCCGAAGCAGATTGAACTCCCTCATATGCTGCCAATATCTCCTTTTCGGTTGGAGTATAGCAGGTCTCAGCTCCTCCATATCCCCAACTCCAAAACCCCAGGGGTCGACCTCGAGTTTCCCCAGGTTCTTTCTGCCAGAGGCTTCAGGTGGGGCCATTCTCCCTGGCTGCGGTGTAGAGCACATTCTTTACATCTGGTCCTGTTCGGACTGGCCCAAGGGCTACTGCATGAACTATTTCCTGCTTAATTTGTTCAAAGGCTTGTCGTTGCTCAGGGCCCCATTCAAAAGCATTCTTCTTACGGGTTACTTGGTAGAACGGGTTTACAATCAGACTGTAATTTGGAATATGCATTCGGCAAAACCCCACGACACCTAGGAAAGTTTGTGTTTCTTTATTGTTAGTTGGTGGAGACATAGCTGTTATTTTGTTGATCACATCCATTGAGATTTGACGATGTCCATCTTGCCATTTTATTCCTAAAAACTGGATCTCTCGTGCAGGTCCTTTGACTTTATTTTGTTTTATGGCAAAACGGTCTTCAGAAGGATTTGGACTATTTTCTTCCCTTTCTCGAGAACTTCCTCTGCTTTGTCACCCCACACAAGGATGTCATCAATGTACTGCAGGTGTTCAGGAGCTTCCCCCTGCTCCAGCACAGACTGGATCAGTCCATGGCAAACGGTAGGGCTATGTTTCCACCCCTGGGGCAGTCGATTCCAAGTATATTGGACTCCCCTCCAAGTGAAAGCAAACTGTGGCCTGCACTGTGCTGCTAGAGGGATGGAGAACAATGCATTAGCGATATCAGTTGTGGCATACCACTTGGCTGCCTTTGATTCCAGTTCGTACTGGAGTCCTGGCATGTCCGGCAATGCAGCACTCAGTGGTGGCGTGACTTCGTTCAGGCCACGATAGTCCACTGTTAGACTCCACTCACCATTAGACTTCCGCACTGGCCATATGGGACTATTAAAAGGTGAATGAGTCTTGCTGATCACTCCTTGGCTCTCCAGTTGACGAATTAGCTTATGGATGGGACTCAGGGAGTCTCGGTTGGTGCGATATTGCCGCCGGTGCACAGTTGTGGTAGCGACTGGCACCTGCTGTTCTTCGACCCTCAGCAACCCCACAACAGAAGGGTCCTCTGAGAGACCAGGCAAGGCAGACAACTGTTTAATGTCAAAACCGGCCTTCAGAAGGATTTGGACTATTTTCTTCCCTTTCTCAAAAACTTCCTCTTCTAAGATAGTCTACGCCAAGGATGCACGGAGCATCCAGGCCAGTCACAATACGGTGCTTTTGCCACTCATTCCCGGTTAGACTCACTTCAGCCTCCAATACAGTTAACTGCTGGGATCCCCCCATCACACCATAAATACAGATGGGCTCTGGCCCTTTATAGCTCGATGGCATTAGAGTACAGTGTGCACCGGTGTCTACTAAAGCCTTATACTTCTGTGCGTCTGACGTGCCAGGCCATCGAATCCACACAGTCCAATAAACTCGATTGTCCCTTTCCTCCCCCTGGCTGGAGGCAGGGCCCCTCTAGTCCTGGTCAGAATCTTCGTTTCTGTGTTTAAAGGACTGCCTGCTGGAAGTTGGAGCAGCAAGCTTTTCAGAGAACCCCTTTTTCCCCAATTGTTTTCTTTTGCAACTCACGTACCCATGCCTCTAGGGTCGCAGTAGATTTTCCATCCCATTTTCTCATGTCCTTTCCATGGTCACGTAGGTAAAACCACAGGGTGGCGCGGGGTGTGTACCCACCATATTGTATTCCTTGCATAGATGAACGCTTACCCCTAATAGCTGAGACACTGGTTTGTAGAGGTGGGGAGGAAAATAAACTCTTCAAGTTGGTGGACCTCTTCAGAAAGTTTCTCCAAAGTATTCTCTTTTAGTTGGTGGACACTGGTTTGTTCAGGTGGAGGGGAAGATAAATTCTCTTTAAGTTGGTGGAACTCTTCAGAGAGTTTCTCCACAGCTGAGACACAGGCCTGTAGGGAAGAGGAGAGACTTTCTTCGTACTGCCGGAATTGTTTAGCCACTTCATCCACTGTGGGTTCCTCATCCTCTTTCCAGGCTATTATTGCCAATGAGCTGGCATATGATGATGGTGCACTCTGTACAAACTTCCGCCACATGGGTCGTGTACACTGGACTTCATCTGGATCTGCGGATGTTTGTGCGTTGTCTAGGTCCTCATAAATTACTTCCCGTACGGCTAATTCCCTCAGGTACTTGATTCCCTTCTCCATGGTGGTCCATTTGCCTGGAAGACATACAAGTTCTTCCTTGAAGGGATACCTTTCCTTCACAGCTGACAGGAGACGCCTCCAGAGGCTGTGAGATCGTGCTCCATCTCCAATTGCTTTGTCAATGCCTGCGTCTCTAGCAAGGGATCCCAGCCGCCTGGCTTCCCTGCCCTCTAATTCCACACAATTGGCTCCGGTGTCCCAGCACCGGAGCAGCCAGATGACAAGCTGCTCACCTATGCAGCGACCAAAATCTTTTCGCACATCTCATAGCTCACGCTGGTATAGGGTTCGGGTAGACACTGTTGATTTTTCGACATCCCTATCCTCATCTTCATCCTCCTGCACCTCTGATGGCCCAGCCTCGTCTTCTCTATACCTAGACCTAGCAGAAGACTGTCTGCGTTCTAAACGACCTGAGTCTCTATACCATTTTTTCACCTTGTCTACAGGGGCAACTTGCACTGCTACAGCTCGTTTCTCTGACCCAGCCACAGGGTCTGCCACAGGGCTTTGAATACCCTCTGCGGGGTCAACTTGCACTGCTACAGCTCGTTTCTCTGACCCAGACACAGGAGTGGGAGCAGCTGCAGGAGCTGGAGCTGCTGCAGGAGCTGGAACGGCTGCAGGAGCTGGAGCTGGAGTGGCTGCAGGAGCTGGAACGGCTGCAGGAGCTGGAGCTGGAGTGGCTGCAGGAGCTGGAACGGCTGCAGGAGCTGGAGCTGGAGCGGCTGCAGGAGCTGGAGCGGCTGCAGGAGCTGGAGCGGCTGCAGGAGCTGGAGCGGCTGCAGGAGCTGGAGCTGGAGCGGCTGCAGGAGCTGGAGCTGGAACGGCTGCAGGAGCTGGAGCTGGAACGGCTGCAGGAGCTGGAGCTGGAACGGCTGCAGGAGCTGGAACGGCTGCAGGAGCTGGAGCTGGAGCGGCTGCAGGAGCTGGAGCGGCTGCAGGAGCTGGAGCTGGAGCGGCTGCAGGAGCTGGAGCTGGAGCGGCTGCAGGAGCTGGAGCGGCTGCAGGAGCTGGAACTGGAACAGCTGCAGGAGCTGGAGTGGCTGCACGAGCTGGAACGGCTGCACGAGCTGGAACGGCTGCACGAGCTGGAACGGCTGCACGAGCTGGAACGGCTGCACGAGCTGGAACGGCTGCACGAGCTGGAACGGCTGCACGAGCTGGAACGGCTGCACGAGCTGGAGCTGGAACGGTTGCAGAAGCTGGAGCTGGAACGGTTGCAGAAGCTGGAGCGGCTGCAGGAGCTGGAACTGGAGCGGCTGCGGGAGCTGGAACTGGAGCGGCTGCGGGAGCTGGAGCGGCTGCAAGGTCTGTCACTAGGTTGATAGTAGCATCAATTGCAGCTCGATAGGCATAGGCCAGACCCCAGCACGCTACAGTGATTTGTGTCACTTTGGAACTGCCAGAGTCATGACACCCTTTTTTCAAGCATTCTGCCAGTTTTTTAGGATTTTGCAGTTGTTCAGGGGTGAATGTCCAAAACACTGGAGGTGCCCACTGCTCTAGAAACCTGCCCATATCCTTCCACACTCCCTGCCACTCGCAACTATCCCGCCTCAAGACAGATCTCCGGATGAGATTCTGAAGTAGTTGTTTAACCCTCAACAAAACCTGAAGCGCATTCAGGAGACATAACAACAAGAACATGCTGGTCTGAGTATCCCAAGGATATTCAACATCTTGGAGAACTACCATAACTAGCTCGGGGGATAAGAGATAAGAGGGTGGTGAAGGAGAAAGGGAGAGTGAACAGGTAGGGAAAAATACTTTCCCCTGTCCCCTCCACAGATTGGCTCCCTGACGAAAAAAGGCAATAGGTGTAATTGCTAATAGTTTCCGAGATATGGTTTCCAAAGTATAGAGTCGATGACAGGGAGCACATACAGAAAGTAACGTGCTATAAAACTCAATTTGGAAAACAGGCACAGCAGACTGGAGATTAAGGCAATCAACATCGTGACTAGCAACTATTAAGCAGATCCAATACTTATACCAATTTTAGTTTAACACACTCTGGTCAAATCTGTCGATATCTCAACCCTTCGTGCCCCACGTTGGGCGCCAAAAGGGCTGTTGTGGTTTAACCCGGCCGGCAGCTAAACTACACACAGCCGTTCGCTCACCCTCCCCCCTCCCTCTCTGGGATGAGGGAGAGAAACGGGAAAGTGAAGCCTGTGAGTTGAGATAAAGACAGTTTGTTAAGAGAGGAAAACAATAATAACAATAATAATAATAATAATAATAGTATTACTAATAATAATGTGTACGAAACAAGCGATGCACAATGCAGTTGCTCACCACCTGCTGACCGATGCCCAGCCTATCCCCGAGCAGCCGGCCCCCCACCCCGGCTAGCCACCCCTATATATTGTTCAGCATGACGTCAGATGGTATGGAATACCCCTTTGGCCAGTTTGGGTCAGCTGTCCTGGGTCTGTCCCCTCCCAGCTCCTGCTGCACCCCCAGCCTGCTCGCTGGCAGGACAGAGCGAGAAGCCGAAAAGTCCTTGGCCTGGTGTAAACACTGCTCTGCAACAATTAAAACATCAGCATGTTATCAGCGCTCTTCTCATCCTAATCCAAAACATAGCACCCTACCAGCTACTAGGAGGAAAAATTAACTCTGTCCTAACTGGAACCAGGACACCCCCCCTTTCCCCTTTCCATTTTTTTCCCTTTAGTTAAATTAATTAATAATAATTATTCCTTAATAATTATTTTTTGCTTTAATTAAATTATCCTTATCTCAACCTATGAGTTGTTTACTTTCACTTTCTTCTTTCCCTCCTCTTCTGAGGAGGGGGAATGAGAGAGTGGTTGTGGTGGAGTTCAGCTGCCTAGTAAGGTAAAACCACCACACCTCCTCTTTCAGAGCATCCCACTGGTATTTGCTGTCTTTGTCTTTCAGCATACAGTTCACAGCCCTTGCGCTAGTTACATGAAAACGCCACCCTGTCGGGTTCCTGAATCCAATGGATGTTAAAAGTAGAAAGCTGCTAGTGGCCAAATTAACAGCACATAATTAGTCTCATGCATAAACCTCTTAAAAAAGTACAGGGCACTTGGTGTCAAGATTAGACAATTAACTTTGTCAGAGTACAGGAGAATGCGCTGAAACGCTTACATTTGCAACGTAGCATTAAGTCTGCAATTCTCACTGGGCCTCCTGTGAGTAAATACTCTAGGTCAAATCCTTGACAGCCTTATTTAGATTTTGCTCACTTTGCAGGCTCTGCTCAAGTAATGACCACATATAATCCAGGGAAAGACTTCAGAGTTTGGCTCTATGTTTTGACAGCCTATAAAAGAGAAGCTGAAGTGTAATGATCAGCAAAAGTAAGCCCTTCCATAGACGCCACCATCTGAAACCAGTACTGTTTTACACACTCGCCAGAATATGCCTGTTCACTGCAGCATATTCTGCAGAGCCCCAGTCAGCCAACCTTTAAAAACATCCCAAACTGGGGAAGGGCTTCTGCCAGTTCCCTTTATTGCTGCCACATCTCAACACAGTGATCCATCAGCAATTCATAGACACAATCAAATGGACTTTTCCCTGGGGAGTGGCAGACCCAGGGAGATTAGCACCTGTCTCTTCTGTTTATCACTGGCAGGTGCTTCAGTGAAGCAAGATATAAGCTTTGTTAAAGTGAACAAAGCTCCCCGAAAGATAAGATGAATGTGCTGGGCCACGGAGCTAAGGCTCGCTCAGGAAAGAGCAAATGATTCTCCATCTGTTTAGCAAAGGTGGCTTTGTAAGCTAACAAGAGGAACAACGTTTCATTATCATGGTGAGCAGTAAGAGCCAATGCACAGTTACTAGGAGAAAGCCTTCTGCAGCACAAAGGAAATTTACTGGCCTTACAAAACTTGTGCACCTTGGTGACTCTAGGCTGGCAGGCGCAGGCAAGCGCAAGCTAGCTGCATTCCAGCTAATCCCAGAGCTGGAAGATCAAGAGGACCTGGAGCAGAGGTGTGGACATGAGCCGACTCTGATCGGGAGGCAGGCCAGCCAGGTTCGTGCAGCACCTGAGCTAACAAGCCCCTCTTCTCCCCAGACAGCACTCCATGCAGCTTAACATCAGCAGCTAGAGAGCTGGATCTCTGTATCATGTTCTGCTTTGCAACCACCTGGTGGTATAAACACCAGATACTGAAACAGCTTTTCTAAGTAGCAGATCTAGGTGTAACTATTATAGGCGCCTCCTTGGCTTTGAGGAACTCAGGTGTGCAGAAAGCAACAAAACAAGGTGAGAATTTAACCACTAGCTTGCTGTCCCATTGGACCGTGTAAAAGTTAGATGTTGCCCTCAGTATATCAGTAAGGAAAGGAGAAGCCTATTCCCCTCCCATTTCTTAAATTTTATCTAGGCATTTCAAGGAGCACGTTTCTTTTCTTCAAACAACCATGCACACAGCAACAGAAAAGCACAAATGTTGCACTCATTCACCCATAGGCAGAAGTTTAGCACTGTGGTGCTGCTTCTTGCATCGCTCCAGTCCTCAAGTCTTTAGTTTAGGCTTTGCAAAAATATTAACTGAGAAATGCTAAGTAACTTGTCTGACACCATAAAGGAAACGTGTCAAAAGCTCTGACCCAATGTGCTGGTGCCCAGTGTCTTTGCAGAATACAGATAATCCTTCGACATAATAAAAGTAGATGGTATTTGGGATTTTCTAGTTTAAGGGAAAAAATAGTTCCTTGCGAATTTGTTTAATGTAAATAAACCCTCTATTTATCTTTGTCTTTAATAAATTCATACATTATTAGAAAATCCTTTATACAAGAAGACCCACTGAGCTATATCATCTCATTTTAAGAGATTTCCTGTTGGTGGAATACAAAGCAGCCACCTACAATCGCCTAGTGCTCGAAAGGATTTAAATAAACACATACACATAATTAGATCAGCTAACCTTGCAAATTAAAACAAGCACATTGCATTATCTCCAGTTTATCCTAAAAGAAAATATGAAGTTCCCCCAGATAAATAGTTTAATAAAGACAGTGAAGAGCTTATACAAGCAGCATAACACTAAGTCTTCTAGGCATGCAGGCTAACAGGATGAAAACCCACTTTCTGACTCATTTCATGTTGGAGGACTGGATCCTGGTTTGCACAGGAGCGAGGGTTCAATGTAATTCACAATTTAATCCGCATTGTCAGAGCTGTTTCCCCTGATATCACTCAGGTAGCCTAAGCTATTGGTCCTGGGTCACTCCCTATGCAGTGGGAAAGACTAGGTGGGATGTGTGGCCACATGCAACCACAGCTCTCCAAGAGCCATAGGAGACAGACCTTCAGAAGGCTGAACTTAGGGCAGATACATTTTGTCACCATGGCTGTGATCCCACTTTGTGGCTCAGACATCAACATTTCTTCTGTAAGGTAACAACTGCAGCTGGGGTGAGCTTCCTCGCACACCCAGAAAGCTAGGCACAGCTCACCACGTATTATGCAGTGTTTAGATGCAATTTTATAGAAGAGTTTTCTACCAGCTTCAGAGTAGGTTTGCTTATTGGTTTTTAATCCCAGATCTCATCAAAACAGGATAAGTCATCTTGGTCGAAATGCTGTCCTGCATCCGAGGCACCACCACAATAAGAAATACGCTGAAAGCAATATCCTTTCAGAAAACATTTCAGCGCTTTCCAGTAGAAGAACGTTTTGTTGCTTATCCATCATTTCCGCTCGTAAGATTTGGCTGCACTTTATGCTTTAAGCAGTAAAGGAAACGGTCCCAATTTCAGCAGCGAACTGGACCTGCACTACAGACCTTGCACAAATGAAGCTCCTACAATGGCAGGGCACAAGCCGTGTGCTGCTCCTTGCGCTGATGCTGTAGATGTTGGCCTTGGAACCAGCAGCTGCTATTCCTGGGGCTGTCACTGCTGCTGATGGCACCTGTTCTCAGGACCAAACCTAACTCATCAAAAAAGGTTTGTGAAACCCTGCTCTAAATGACAAATTTAAGGCTCTCCTGTTTAAATATAAAATTCATATATATACACACACATCCTCATACACTACCGAATGTCATTTAAGCACTAAGGAAAACACAGAACTGTTGGCTACAATGGTGGCAATTTATTTTTGCCTCTAAAATTTACCCCCAAACTACATTTGTTGAAGAATCTGGAACAAGACGATCCTACTGTGAGGGCTGGTTAAAAGATCTATAGAGAAATAAGATGCCCCAAATTAAACAGTTTGGAGTGAGAACTTGCTGCTCTCTCACCTAGTGTCAGGTGTGTCACTTGGGCCACTAAGATTTGTAAAGATATTAAGACCTCTAGCAGAAATTGGTGCTTATACATGTAGACTCCCCACAGAAGTAGACTGAAATCTGAATGGACCATGGAAACTGAACTCATTTTTATGTTCAGGATGCATTTAGGTTGCATACCAAACACGTCAGAATCTCTGTGATCTTCAGACTGGTTTCTGTACAGATAATGAAATTCCTAAGTCAAGGCTTGATTACCCACTGCCCTTGGTTACCAAATTGTTCTGGTTAGCCTAGCAAACAAACCCACATTTGCATCTGCTCCTCTGCAGATAAATCCCCTGGGCTGGCATAGGAGAAGGTCATGGTATTGGGAGCACATCCCTTAATGCCACAGGCTGTACTGTGCAGCCCTGTAAATAAACACGGGGGGCTTAGTTACCAAGGCTATCCCTTCTACACCTCTTACTGGATCCTGAACGTTAAGGAGAGGAAAATAAAAAAAAAGAGAAGCAACAAACACCAAGAAAAAAAAAAGGCCAGAAAATAATCTGCCTGCTACAATACTAAGGAACAGATCCTCCCTCGTCTATTTTACCTCCCCACCCCCCCACCCCACCCCACCCCACCCCACCCCCATTCTGCTGCAGATCCAACACAGCCCTCGAGTTTCATTTCAGAAAGTAAAGCTGCTAAGCAGTTACCAAGTGACCTTTGCCTCTCAGATGAGTATTTATGGCAGGCAACACATACATCAACAACAACAAAAAGTTTCCCCAGTAACGAAAATGTTTCTGCCAGCAATGTATCTTTTACAAGCTTGCAAGATGTACCGAGAGTCTAATAATCAGATTAAAATCACATCAAACTATGTTGGGAAGTCAAGGTGAAGGCCTTTGGATTGTTCTCATGAATAGCCCTACCCAGACCTACCAGGTGATGATAAATTCAGTTTTTTTGCTTGGTTGCTGTTTCTGAAATTTATTTTAAAGGCTTACAGTTTTTAAGAGGTGGGAAAACAGTTGGTGTTTTAACAATTCGTATCAGCATCTAACAATCATGAAACAGTTAAGAAAAAAAACATGATTTCTCCTGGGCAGTGGGCTTGGTAGTAAGTACCTGGTCTTCCTTTTGCAGGTAGAAGCCCACACCTCAGAGAGGCAAAGTGATCGTTCACATTTCTAATAGCTAACCTAGGAAAAAACACAAAACTTCCAAGTCCCAGGACAGGATCATATGCCTCTCAGGATCACTGGGAACCAAATTAAAGAGATTTTAGAGAGATTTAGTGCAGAACATGAATGGTGAGAGTTTTAAGCTGTGAAACAAGAAGAGATACTGAAGTCCTCGTGCTTTGTTTCCATCTCCTGTGCAGTGCCTGTGTGAAGTCTGGCTGGAATCTTTCATTTCCAGATAGCGTACCGTGGGCTGGGGATAGGTGCCTGAAATGGATACCACAACCCTGTTTCCCCTCACTGCAGGAGGCCACCTGGGAAATACAGGCAAGCATTGACAAAAGAAACCCTGTCATCTGTCAGGGTGGATTATTAGGTGTGAGAACGGTAGTTCAAAGTGTTAACACCTGCTTTGCAGATATAAAGAACAGTGAAAGCCTACCCAGATGTTTGCCTCCACAGAAGGTACCGGGGTGAGCAGCATCCAGCCAGCCCAGCTACAGCATCTAGACTACAAAGCCCTACCCAGCTTGCAGCAGCGATGCTACAGTCACCTGTGCATCTCTCCACAGTATGGGGAAGCAGTTTTCTTGCTTTCAGGCTCAGATCCATCAGTTTTGTTCAGATCAGCAGCTCAGGCAATTTGAACCACCCAGCTGACTGTGCACAAAGCCACTTTGGGAACCCTCAGGTGAGATGCTCTCCCCACAAACCATCAGGGCAGATGGGCAATAATCTCATTTGCCCTGTCTACTCAAGGCCAACAGAAAACAAGTAACTGCCCACAGCCTGGAGGATCACGCATCAGGGCTCTCTACATTATTAAAGAGCCTGTGAAGCATGAGGAAGAGCCAACCCTATGGTACAGCCGGGGAACAACCACAGGACAGCCTCGGGAGCCTGTTAGGATCACAGCAGTTTTCTTTGCACTCTTAAACCTTTGGCAGCCACAGCAGCAAGCCTGGAGTTAACGCATGAAGCCCCAGTAAGGGGCAGAGCGATATCCAAACAGAGGGCAGGAGCAGTGGGCTCACACAAGCACTGCAAGGGCAGAACATTGCACCTGCCTGAGCCTAATCTAAAAGTCAAATCACTTGACTGCATATTCCAGTTAAACTAGCATGTCTGCCACCACTGAGCCCATCTGAGAACTGTATTCACCTACCCACTGCATGACTCCCACCAGCTTCTCGGTATAAAGAAAAGTAGTTTCCTTGGAAATAAGAGCGTGCTATCGTTTGCAAACTTGTAGAGAGCCTGCTAAGCCTTGTCTGGTTTTTCCCCCAACTTGTAGTGGGGACGGACACTACAGATAGCTCACACAGAGGACATGATCGCACCATTCTCTTGCACCTACTTCCAAGGAATCCCGATGAACTTCTTCCTCTGATTCCAACGGGAGCAGAACAAAACAGCTGAACAAAACAGCTGCTGAATGCATATTTAAGAAGAATCTACCCACCGGCTTTGTATAAAATCATCACTGCTCTTCTACACATTGCCAGAAAATCCAATCTACTTCTTCCCTCCCCCCAGCAGAGTTCTCCACACAAAAATGAGTCACTTTCTTTTGGCTAACCCACAAATATCAAAAACAGCAACAAAGTCTGAAGAGCCTTTTCATTGTCTTCACCTCCACCAGGAAACTAAAATCCCGTTTCAATGCCAATTTCGGAAAGCCCCTTTGTGTTTTTTGTGATGTATGGTTGGTTTGTTGTTTTTTTTTAATACAACTGCTTATTCCCGCAGACTCCCAAGATGACATCAGCCAGCAGTGGGACTCGGCCACACGGAGGGACGACTTCTCCTGCACACGAGTGGTGGTTGCGGATGCACCAGTGAGTCAGCAGCAAGCAGATACGCTATGTGTACACACAGCCCATATGCTACTGGATGCATCATCGTGCTGTAGTAGATCTCAGGCTCCAACACGCTTGTGGAGCTCCCCACCCACCCCAGAGAGAAGTGGTCCCTTGCACCGCTGCAGCCGTACCCCAAACTGGTCCACTACCAGACCAGCCTCAGCCCCAAATTGCCGGGAGCCTGCATCAAAATCCCAGGGACCAGTGCCAAGCATTATGAAACAGCACACCCAGCCTGGATCCTGAGCTTCAGCAGCTTGTGAAAAAGATGCCTCAGCAACCTCAGCTGCACAGGGCAGTTTCAGATCTTCCCAGTGCAAAGATCTGCCTGTGGTAATGAATAAGCGCACAGTGGAAAGTCATCGTCATCAGGGCTTCTTGTGGCAGCCCTTTGAGGACTCTTCTGCCTGGGGCATAATCTGAAGAGCTCGATGTAGCAGGAATTCGCCAGTCTCTTCCTGTCAGGATCCTCCCTTTCCCCAGGGAAAGGGGGTTTTGCTACTTTTTTATGCTTTCCAGATTTGTGAGTCCTCTTTTTTACATCACTTATGATTTGTGTATTTTTCATAAATGTAAAGCTTCATCAGAATTGCAAGCAGTATTTTCATTTAAATAAAGTTTTATTACATAATTGTTTCAGTATACTTTGGAACAAGGTTTCTATAATACTCATTTTCTTAGAGATTCTGCTAACCTTTGAACGTATTCCTTTCTAAAAATGCCAAGTTTTTAACTATTTAGCAATATCAGCTTTCATATTTCCCATAAAACTGCTTTCCTACATTTTGTTGACTATTTCTTTGATAATAGGTAAGGTGATTGTGACCAAGAGATGGACAGTCATCCACAGAACAGATCTCAAATTTGTTAAAATTTAGATAAACTTACCGCAGCTCCCAATTCCCCCATGCCTCCCACCTCCCAAGTAATGCAAATTATATGAGGAAATGTGTAATAAGTATACTTACTATAAGCTACTATTACTATAATAAGCTACTATTTGTTTCATATAACCATTTAATGCCTTGCAGAAGCTTGGTCTTCCAGCCAAAAATATGGATTCACAATTATTTAGTTAGACGCTAGGGTAGTTTACTTTGCAAGGCACCAGAGGAAAGAGTTAAGGAATTAACTGCAGGAGAGAAAGGCATGCTCTCGTGAATGTGAATGAGGTGTTCAGGAGACAGTTCTTAATCAGCAAACTAAGAAAACTCTTCAAAGGAGGACTAGCACCTCCTTGCTTCAGACAAGACAGAAAATACACTTCATGCAGCAGGGAAATCAGGTTATTTACTGTGCATGCACTCCTCAAGACAGGCTGCTGAGGCAAGCCAGCACGTGTATGATCCCCTAAGAAATAAGCACAGATTGAAATGGGTTTGTGTCTCCTACTTCCTGACAAGCAGTGCTTTAGAGTACATCATTAGAGCACATCATCTACATTTTTTTCCCATCTTCTGAAGGATCCATGTGCCAACTACTTGTACCCTAAGAAGTGTGGATGCTCAAAATTAAAGAAAAATCATCTAGGAATGAAACAGACTCTTCTGGCAAATAAACAGACCCCGATGAAGCAGGCACCAAGGGAGGATTTCTCATTTTCTTCTTGAAAGCAATGTTTCATCTGCATGCCACTTATCAGTGAGTGTATTTGCTATCACTATGTATCTGGGTGAACGAGAACACTACCAAACCCAGTAACACCATGAGTAAACAGTTACAGACCTAAACTTCAAGAGCTTTCTACTGATAGACATTTAATAATATAATATGAATTATGGGGTACCAGGATTATTTGTCCTGAAATATTACCAATTATTTGCCCCAGCAAAAAGTATGTATTTCCCTGCGTTAGTATGGAAAGGGGTATCATGTATCATTTGAGTATCATGTATCATTTAGACTCACTACTTTTGTATTTTCCTGACAGAGTAGGAAGCGGCAAAGAAACGGACTTTTTCCCCCCAAAGTCCAAACAGAATTGTCTTTTGAAAATAAGAAAGGATTATCACATATTCTAGAAAAAACAAAACCACAAATTGTTTGGCAAAGTGTTTTCATAGTGCTGAAAGCTAATAGGAACCTCTACTAATGGATTTGAAAAATTATTATTTGCATTCAGTTTTCCATGCCTATGTCACAGAAAGCTTTTCAGAAGCCCCAAGAGGTATAATACAGAAGATCCAAGCTAGTCAGAAGACTGTTCATTAATGCTTATACTTTCAGTGCATCTCCTTCAAAGGCATGCTTGAAGCTGTAGAAAGAAAAAACTCGCAAGAAATAATTGTCCATAGTAATTAGTATCCTTTATTGAAGGCCATTTATCCAACTTCCAGAATATATTGCAGACCCACCTAACTCTTCAAACACCAGAGGTTATATTGAACAGCAATTTAAAGAGCAAGAATCTTACAGGGAAGGAACATACATACTGAAAAAAATACGAGAATAATATAACACAGGCAAGTTTTTGAAACCTGTCTTCCTCTTCGCATTAGACACATCTGTCCCCCACTGAAGTTCTCCATCTTCTACTTGACACAGCCAACTAAACCCCCAGTAGTTACATTAAATCTTTGGAGAAAGTCTCGAGAAAGCTGTTCCTCATTTGTTCACCCAGCCAAACTAAGCCTTTTTTCCCTCCTAATGAATTTGGAAGAAGGGCAGAAAAGAGTTTCCCTGTGAAATCAAAAGCTATGACTGAAACAAGGCTGATAGGCTGCTGAAAATGCACCGTGTTTGTCAGTGAAAGACCTTGTTTGTAACTGTAAGGATTGCACGCAGAAGGTTTTTTGATCCTGGGAGGATTTTGATCTACACTAACCCCTCAAATACAGCAAAGGATGTCAGTAGGCTGTGGAAAAAGAAGGGAAAAAAAGAGAAGTGCAGGTATGCAGCACCAAACAGATGGCAACTCCTGACATGTTTGTCAAGCACAACCAGGCTTTGGACAGAGGAGAACAGGCGTCGCACCCCTGGAGAAAACTAGATTTCACCATCTATGCCAGAAAATGCCATTCAATAGAAGGAGAGATTCAATGAAAGCATCTCAGAGCAGCTCTGGGCATGAAGTTTGAGGTAAATAAGCCCTTTACCAGCATAACTTAGCTTCAAGGAGTTTGACACAAATGAAATTCAGTGATCTCCTTGTTTCCAGTTCTCACCACAAGTGAATAAGGCTTGACTGAAGTTCAATGTTAAAAGCATTCTTGAGGACTAAAAACCAGAGGTTGATATTCAAAAGAGGAGCCAGATCAGGACACCTGGGCCACCAATCAAGAATTGGCAGGGCCAGATGCATGAGGCAGTCAAGGCCTAGAGCCATCCCTAGACGTGAACGGATCGGAGCTTGGTGCCGATGTGATATCACATGAACTTTTCTAGCATGGGTGGACAGTGTACAGCTACAGAAAGACATCACCCTCGGTGCTAAGATAACACAGATAAGACCTTTCCTGCACACAGGACTAATGGTTGTGCACCTGTGAGCAGTGTGGGAGGCCTACACTGAAAGGAGGTTACCTAAGACCATCTCTTCCACATGCCACTATAACATTCCCTCACCTCTCCTCAGGACACTGCCCTGTCACAAACATTCATCCTCCCCGTGAAGCAATAGCAAGAAAAAAATAAATCCCCCTTGACAAAAGGCCTCCTTCCCTCCTGCAGTTCTCACCTAGGCAGGGGGAGAGGACACCTGAACAAGCAAGACAATGCAAAGGCTCCACCTTCTCCCTGTGCTCAGAGGCACTAGAATAACTTTGAGGAGCCTTGCTCCCTGCTAATCAGCATCTTTTGTGCCCTTTGGTGAGATGTGGTAGAACACAATAGGCATCTTGTATTATGTCTTGGAGAAAAGGAAAGTAGGGAGTGAGGAATACTTGGTCTCTATTATTCTTAGCATGACCCTAATACAAGCATGGGGCTGTTTGCAAGATGCCTCTTTTTATTGAAAAGTGTATCTGACCCAAATTTTATTACAGATGTCAAATACATTATGGACAAGTACAGCATGAATCTAAGAATTTCTCCTTTCTTTTACTCCCCCCTCCCCCGCTTTTTTTTTTAAAGTAATAGTAAGAATGCCACTCTGACCTGAACATAAATAAGGGAAATCACAAGACAGAAGAAAGAGACAACCCTTTTCTGAAAGGCAAGAGTCATCCTGAGCCATCACCTTATGTTGGAAGAAAGCTTTTCCCTCCCAACAGTTATCATCCTTTGTCAGTATCACAGGAACGTCTAGGACACTGTAGTCAAAAGCAGGGGTTGTCAGTACTAAGTACTGTACCCAAACACAAACGCATATGAAAGGAAAGATCCTACTCTGGAAAACTAAGTGTCAGTAGTCAAAGAGGTAACAGTGGAGGAAGCTTAATTAGCTCCATTTTATTAGATATCAAGGCAAAGATAGGTTCACTGACTTGCCCATCAGAGGCAAATACTATACCTAGGTTTCCCAAATCCTGGTTCTCTGCTTCAGCCCTCAAAAACCACACCTTATCATAGGCATGTATTTTCCCATTACACTTTTCTCTTGGCACTACTTGCCCACCCAAGGAAGACACAGGAAGAGTAAACTTAGTCTATATCCCAGTCCCTTCTTGTTACAGCACATCAAAACCCTACAGATTACAGTCCTCTAACAATCAACCAGGTCTGGCATTGTGCCTCAAAGGTCATACAAAAAAAGTCCATACAAAAATTTTCTCCTACTCAAAAAATATCCTTAGTATTTCAGGTAAAAATAACTCAGTAATTTAACTAAAAATAGAGGGGAAGAGAAAATAAAGGAAGTACATGTGCAAACATTCTCTCTTCAAATAGACAAGAATCTGCTGAGCAGGAAACTTAACTGGGGTGGACAGAGGAAAGCCAGTGCCTGTTCAGTTCTTAGTCTGCATTAGGTAGGGCAGGGATTGGTACCTGGGAGGCTCCATATGTCCAGCAAATGTCACGCCTGCCTCTTGGGTTATTTGTTTTTCTGGCCCTCTCATTTCAACAAGAGTTCCCTAACATATATCGAAGGAATCAGTCTCAAATACTTGATCCAAACTACCATGATTTCACAGACTGAAAGGGCTTGAATTGTTTCTAGAGAAAAATAATTTAAATAAGATTAAATACAATGCAGAAGACTCAGTAGGGCCTTATCAAGAACACTATCAGGGCTTAGGACAAAATAAAAGGAGTCTGGTCACCAGGTGACGCAGACCAGTATCACCTGGATTCCACGTCAAGACAGAAACGCTGATCTCCATTGGATATGCAGATTCAGTATTTATATACAGCATTTGGGAAGCTTAGGCATCCCATATTAATGTCATCATTCCAAGTGTGAGGGAAACAGACCCACCTGCCCTTAAGGCTTCTTCAGAAGAAGCCAGTTAGGAATTTCCTTCAGTAAAAGAAATGGTATGAACTGTTCTCATTCTGGACACGTACCTTTCCTCACACAATGGACAAGTAATTTTAGGATGGACAGACTGATATTTAGTGACTCTCACTCCAGGTTGGATGGAGTGAATCCAGGTTTTAGCAAGTGGATAAACTGATGATAAAGTTTGAATGATAGATACCATGGACTTATTGGTGTAGGATTTCTGTGCATCGCTAACCTGGCCCCTACTTCAGAAGCTAAACCCACTTAAAGAAAAGAAGTATTAAGTGCAACAAGAAGAAAACTGGAATGTAGCTTCTATAAAGCTGTCAGAGAACATAAAAGGAAAGGATGTGCAAATAGTTATACCCTGATGTGATCTGCCATTGGATGGTTGTCCAGTCATTACACTCAAGTTAGTTGTTAACTGTTGCTTTAAACAATTGCACTGAAGTAAATGTTCCATGACCAAAGTCTTTCTAGGGAGAAAACTCCAACCACCTTCCACAAGCACCTGGCTTTTGATGAAGACTTTTTATTTTGTAGCTGCCAGAAAAAAAAAGAAAAAAAAAGAAAACAGAGCTATTTCTAGGAAAAAAAAAGTCAAACTAAGACAATTCTCTGATGAAATAAATACTTTTCTAAAAAAAAAAAATTAGAAACACTCAAGTCCACCTGGTACAAAGCTGATGTTATCCTTGTTGATTTAAGTGCTTTAAATGAAGAAAGGGAAAAAGGGTCATTCACTTTGATTAAAAGGGTATTTAGGCTAGGTTTCAAAAAGCTACAAGGTTGCACGTCCTTAGTCCAAGTTCAAGGTTAGAGCTGGTATTAAAAGGCAAAGCAAGTGACATCAAGAGTGCTGCTGTTAAACTTAGTGCTTGTAATAGTGTCAGCTTCTGTTCAGAACTCTCTTGGCCTCTGGACAGGATACTGCAATTCAGTAACAGCTAGAAGAGACTTTCCAGGACTCTCAAGGATGTTTTCCAGCATATAAATGGCGAGACCTCCAGTGGCTCTGTTCTGTATCACCAAGCCACTATGGATAGGTGCAAGACTTCAAGCAACATCTCAGGAGTGGTCCTGGCTGACTGGATGGGCTGTGAATTATCCTAATGGTGATAATAAAGAGCATTTGCACATCAGCACACACAAAAAAGGAACAAAGAGGATAAATGTGATTCTTAATCTTCAGCTATCTGCATGGGAAAGTATGATTAATAACTACAGAGGCTTAACATACCCTCCTCAGATAACGAGTGAGGTGGCCTTCTCCAAGCCCTGATTATCCTCTTCTAATGGGCTTCATTTATTGTGTAAACTAATAACCAAGGCCTAAGCACTGCACAGTCCAGGGTCTGCAGGAAAAACACTGGGCCCAAATGTGATTAAGTTAATTAAGTTAATTAAGATTGCCCAGCAACACAGAATGTTCGTTGGGGGGGGGGGGGGGGGGGGGGGGCGGGCGGGCAGGAGCAGGGAACAGATGGACCAGAAGAAGGGAAGGAGAAGCAACACATCCTGCAAAGAAACGGAGCAGAAAGTAGCAGGGATCTGCCTTTGAGTGGTATAAATCCCCTGCCTTTCAACTGAGATTGCTAGGAGTTTTCAGCCAGAATTGGTGGAAAACCAGAATACAGCCCCACAGTGCTAATACCAAGAAAGCAAGGCATTGGTAATGAGGAGATGTGATTGCAGTGCCATCCAGAAAGTCAGCAGCAATGCCAGATCTGGAGAGCAACTCGAGTTGTCAGTCAGAGCGACTGTGCTGGAGCAAAGAGGCACTCAAAGAAAGATGGATTCCCCAAAGCGAAGGAGTTCAATAACACAACCATGGACCAGGAAAAAATAAAATGACCTTCCAGCTCCCCTGGCTGTACCTTTAAAGGGAGGCAGCTTTACAGGGCACCTAAAGAAAGAGGATTGGATCCTCATTTGAGCTGCACTGATGTAAAGTAGCTTAAATTCCACAAGAGTCCATGGAGCTCCTCTGAATTTACACCCAGCAAAAGAGAGAACAGAATAGGAACTCCCCTCACTGAGAAGCACATTTCTTAGCTGCACAATGAACATCACATTAGATTATCCAAACTGAAATAACTGTAAATACCCAATTTATCTGGACCCATTTGTGCTATCTGCTTAATTCTTGCACTTCACTCTACAAGGACAATGAAATTAGTTTGGACAGGCTCACTTCAGAGGCATTATCACTGTGCTATGGCATCTTGAGCTCGGAGTGCTGATGGAAAAGGTTTGAGGCTTAATAAAATAAAAATAAAAGAGAAACACAGCAATACAGATAAATTTGGGACCTCCACTGGCACCTGAGACATTCTCTTTGAAGGGTGTCACATCTGTTTTATTCATTCACATTTGTACAGCCTACAATACAGCTTCTAAAAACCATACTGAGCCCACAAACACGTTTCCCCAGGCTTCCCTCAGCAGCTGCCTGACTCCTGGATGCCGGTGATATGCTGTACCCAGCTTCTCCTGGAGCATCTCTGCTTCTCCCCTCCCAGCTGAAAATACAGCAACATCAAGCAATGAAGATGCTGTTGCAAGTTGCTGCCACCAAAATAGCTAGCCTGTAAGGCTTTCCCACCACCACCTCCCCTCCCCCATGCAGGATCAGGCACAGAAAAATCGATCCCCATTTGTTCTAAGGAAGAACAGAAGCGAACCACCCTCTGACTGCTTTTTCTTCTCTTGGGCAACGTGAGCCTACGCTGAAAAATTTTTATAAAAAAATATATGCTGAGCCTCATAATTTCAAAAAAACATCAAATTTACAAGCTGGATCTACATATGTGCAGCATCACAAAATGAGAAAAGGATCAGTAGCCCAATCTCTCCCCTTTTCTGGAGAAATTACATGATCTCCCAGGCAGAAGTAGTTGGGAAGCAGCGTGTTCTGCCTTAGCGGCTCTAATCTCAACTCATTTCACTAGGCGGGCACTATGCAAACACAGGGTAATGTTTCCAGCAAATCTACAAAGGAGATAAGAGACAGCAAGGACAAACATGCAGAGCAAGATGGGATGTAGCAGAGAAGGAGACAATGCTGTTTGGCCAGATGTGAGGAACTAGCGTGACTTTATTGAGAAAGGACACTGCTAAGTAGCACAGAAGACATGCAACCTCTCATATGTTTATCAAGGAAGATATTGCCAGTGGGGCTGATTGTAAGCCAGCCATAAATAAAAAGGCTCAGAAAATCCAATTCCAGTTTTGCTACCCTGGATACAAAGTGCTATTCCACTGATCAAAGCTATAAACCAAATCAGAAGCTCATGCCAGCATGTCTTATAAGTTACATATTTACCACGTAAAGTCCCAAGTCCCTATAGTAGCAAAGAAATGACTGAGCTATTCACACAGCAGGAGAAAAACAAATTCACTCCATCTGTTTAAAGAAACAACCTGAGCTTGGAATGGATTAGTTATAGTTGGACAAGACTTGCTCTGCCAAAACCTGCCTACAAAGCCAGTGATCAAAACAGTTTTTCCCCCAACATGCCAAAGAAAATATGCAGCAGAGGCTCTAAGGATTGTAGCTTCCCATATCTATGGGGAAAAGAAGGGAATAAGTGCATTCGAGCACCAGAGTTCACTTGGAGCTGAAAGTGTGTGCATCTCAAGGTCAAAATTTAGTACAGAACTCAAAGGAATTTGAAGGTGTATGTTTTTAAAAAGAGTTGTATTTTAATGAGACAATACTTTTTTTTTTTTTAAAGGGGTGACATGGTAGAAAGAAGCAAAAAAGTATGGGAAACAAGATATAAGAAGTTCCTGTTAAAGAGAAAAATGGGAAATGCACATTTCTTATTTGAAAGACTAGGTTAGGCTTAATTTTGTCCTTGTACTTACAGGAACTAATCAGAAAGACTTGACATTGCTGGGAACCAGTCAAGTGCAGCAACTCATACATGCAGTGCCACTGCACAGCTCTCTCTGCAGCTGCTCAAGAGAGCAAGTCCCTTCAGAGAGCTGCCCCAGCCCATCACACAGCCCCACAGCCATGCTCCCCGCCAGAGGCAGAGCCCAGCATGAGGGAAGCACAGAAGCTAAGTGGGTTACGTTATGTCAAGTCCCATCAAAAGCCAACCAGCCACACGCAAAGAATTGGGGCAGCCTATGCCACTCCCAGAAGGATTGCAGATCAGCTAGTTCTTTAAACAGGTCTTCTCAACTTTAAGCACAGTTTTAAGGTTAATGATGCACTTGGATTATTTAATACAGGATACGCAGCTTTCTGCAGCTACTGGCTGTGTTTGTGTTAAGGCTTGAAGTGTCTCCAAAACAACTCAAAGTACATACTACAGGCCTAGATGTACTACTACATGCCTAGATGTTCCTAACCTTGCTACCATGGGTAGCACTAACAACAAGTGTTTCAACCAAGATCCAAGTCCTTATTGTGTAACTTCCCCAGGAATTAGTCAGGGAGCATAGCTGCCCCACAGCATTCAAGTCTGTGCTGTAGAGTTCTCATTCCTATTATACAGAGGAGTTGAATTAAACCAGACTAAGACACACTTTTGCTTCTATGATAATTTTGGCAGCAGATAACGCAAACTTGATCCATCACTCCTATGTATGGTCTTCAACCCCCTTTTGATTTGCTTTGGTTTTGCTGTTTTATTTTTGAACAGAATTACTCTTGTTTAACTGAGCATCTGAAGGGTTTGACGACACATACACATTGCATATAGAAGCACAGAGCAGACAGCTTACAAAGTAAGCTATGGGTAGTACAGCTACCACTAGTAAACCTATAGTGGAGGCAGCCACCAGTGAGAGTCCAAACCATGCAACTCTGCAGCACCTTCACTGAAGTGCTTTACTGCAGTATTATACAGTATTTCACACTGCCATTCCTGTGACTGTAGAGACAAAGAAGTTAACTGAGTCTTTAACAGCACCTGTTTTTCTCTTCCCCTCTCTCTGACTGAGAACATGGAAGTAGAAGCGAAGGTCTAGTGCTTGGAAGTTATTCCTGGGTGTATCCATTATCTCCTTAATCAGCACGACAGTACTGGAAACCCTACTATTTAGGGTTCATTAGTAGCTAATGGCTAACGCCACTGAAACACCAAGACAGCAATGATCTAACTCCTACAGTTTGGAGATGGGACCTCTCTCTAGTAAAAACCCATGAGCAACTAAATGGCCCAGAAGGTGTCAGGGATTCTCAGTGTTTTGTAAAATCAGATATTCAAATGCAAAGATTTTTGGTAGAAATTTGCTTCCCCATTTAGAGCTACGGTACTGGTTCACGATGATGTCATTTCAGCAGTGACAAATATAGCTGACTCTGCTCTTTCCTATGCCATATAAATCCCTTGACCTCAGTCAGATCACTGCTGATGTACGCTTGTGTAAATGAAGTCAGAATCAAACCCATGGCATTCACAAATGTAGTCCAGAGTAAGCATTACTCACAGACAAGAGACAACCCTTCAGAGGAAGGAAAATATATATAATTTTCATGCAAATACCCTTAATAATAAGGAACAAGAGAGAGAAATAAGAGTATGAATGAAATGCAATTAAGAACTGCTCGGAGATCAGATTTGCTTCTAACTCTATGATGCTGCATCAGCTTCTTAAAGTAGCTTAAGCCCAAAATTTGACCTACCTGAAACTTGTTAGATATAATTTTTCCATCAGGGATCTGTGAGCTAACTCAGTCCTTAGGCTTGGCTTTGAAGGCAACTGAAGGTGCTCAGCTGCTTACAGGATCTGAACTGTTTTGATTGCTCTGTGCTATGAAAATGGAAACTTTTTTAAAAACTGAGATCCAGGTTTGCCCTCAAATCGTTACACATTATCTATTTATTTATGCATAAACAGTGACATTATGGTTTGGAGAATAGGAGCCCTTTGATGGAAGGTAAGCTTGACTAGCCTATGGGAGTTTACTGCTATGCATATAAATGAGGCCATACATACAAAAATGCAGAACAGACAAGTGAAAATATACAGCATCTCTTTAAAATGAAATACTTTGATTGCTCCAATCACAATAAGTTGTAAAACTACCCTGAAGAATTAACAGCCTCAGTACATGCTAACTACATCCATCATAAATTCATCTTTAGTTTCTGTTATCATATCACTGCCTCTTGGGACTCCCAGTCCTGTCATCATTTGCCCTTTATAATTTATTCAGCTCGTACTTGCCTGAATCCTTTCTACTTATCATTCATCTTTACAGTTGTACATAAAATTAGATTGATCCTCCTATGGCAGACATGTCAGAAAAGAAAGTTGTCATTGAATAACACATAAAGCAAATAAAGGTCCAGCAAAAGCTTTTGTTGAATAACTTGGAAATCATCCTTTGAGAGCCAGAAGGTGTCAAAACAAAGACAAGACAATACTACCTTTAATTTTTTGTACACCATTCTTCAAGCGCCACCAAATTTCAGACAACTGAGAAGTCTGGTTCCCATTTTGAGTTACCTCAGGCTAAGCTTGGTCAGCCACCACAAGTATGATGAATACACCAGTCTCAGGTGAGATACCAGCATGCATCCAGCACCCTGGTTCTGCTACAGGGCTTGCTCTGCATCCTTTCCCTCCAATGCTCTTTGGAGGGGGCAGCAGAGAATTTGCTTTGTATTCTAGAGGCTGCTGTGTCGGGATACAGAAGCCAATCTTTAACTAGTGAAATGGAACTTTAATGTTTACCAAGCAGATAGGCCCCAGGTGTTTCATCTAATCTGGAGAACAGAACAGCACTATCAAACTAGGAGTTTTTAGCAAATGGCAAGTGCATATGGTTTCCTCTATCTCTTGCCCCCTCCCCTCCCCAAAGCAAGATCCAAAAATCCTTCCATTGCCTTGTCAGTCAGAAGGAGGAAATGAGGAAAAAAAATTAACCATGACATTGACACCCACAGATTTTAGAGTACCAAAGTATTTCTACAGGACTGTTTTTTGCAAGTCTCTTACCTCAAATCTGTTTTTAGTCCTTTTCATCTTCATTTTTAACTTCAGAAAATAGACATATTTCTCCCAGGGGAACAATTAAATGTGTTTTCTTTCAAAATCTAAAGGGCATGGTGAGCAGGCTGTGCGTTCATAAGGCTACTTTATTCAATGGAACCCATCCAGCCTGCCACTGCTGACCAAATCGCAATTTACATTGGTAGAGAAAACCTTTGAAATAGGAAGGTGCAGGAATATAATACCATTTTTGGCATAACAGTGTGCAGAGTGATATGTGGCTTAATGGTATTCTAACAAGCTTTTGGAAAAAGCTTTGAAACATTAAAAAAAACAGACCAAAATTATAGCAAATTCTACTCAACCAGTGAAATTCCTGTTATATGTGCAGGACTTATGAAGTCCACATGACACGCCTCATTTTAAGCCTCATTACAAGGATTCAAGAGCTAGATTTGCAAGGACCCTCCCCCATGCTTGGGGTTTTTCCACACATATATAACAATTTAAGCAAATACCAAGACAAGACAAGACCAACAACATATTGACCAGCAAAATTATTTTGAAATTTGTGTTCAGTTTCCAAGTTATTTTAAATCTGTGCTTAATAAGAGTCTCATGAGCTCACCTGTCTTCTAATGTTAAGAGTGTGTATTTTTAAGAGAATGATGATGAACAAGGCAGAATATATATATATATTTTTTTTTTTTCTGGATGGCAGAAGAGAGAGCACAAGAACCATTCAGAAGAAAACTAATGATGTTTTGACTGAGAAATTTAGTATACCAGTAGTACCACTCTCCATTTCAGGAGGAATAGATACACTACAAAAACCCAGCCTAATTCCCAACCTGAAGCCCTGTGTCCCTGTGGATTGCTGAGGTTAACAGTTTCTTAGCTACTTAATTTCATAATTATTCTTCACAAGTCTTACAGGAAGATTTTAACATTATGCAAAGAGGCAGTGCCTCCAACCAAGTATACATGGACTATTCACTCTCAGTGCCTGAGAGCCACAAAGAAAGAGAGGAAAAAAATGCCACTGTGCTTATCATACATGAGCTCAGTTTATTTGTGCTATAAATAAAAGTAGATCTTGATAGCATAATTACATTTCTCAGCATTATCCTCTGCCATTCACTTCAGAAAGAAAAAAGGGGAGAAAAAGTTGCCTTTACTATAATTTGTAATCAAAATTACTACACTTAAAACATAATTTTATTTCCCTGATTTCATTTCCTGTGGAGCTTTGTGGGGCAAATAGGTAATATACCAAATCTGCAGACAGATAATTCTCCCATCCCTTGCACTGTCATTGTCTAGCTCACTCCCCCCAACCCCAATCCATGCTTTCCCCAACACCATGGGCTGTGTTTTTGATGCTGAATTTTATCATGGAGAGATCTCAGCATCAGAAATCCCAGGGGTGAATCAACTTTTACTTTCTTCTACTACCTCCTTCCCTCTCCCCCAAATTACTCTTCTTTGCCTAATTTGCTTTTTATGATGTTGGAAAAAAAACACCACCATGGTTTCCCACTATGAAGGATTAGCACAAATTATGGTGAACAGTGTTAATTATAGGTGAGGAAAGAGAATTGTGCATCTCTCCAATCTGTTCTTGATTTCTCTTGTGCCTGTCTGGCTGGTAATAAACCTCCTTTAATCTGGCAGTCCCCTTGGTGAAATCAGCACCACGGACAGCAATATTGACTGCTTCTGAGAAACCATCACAGCTGCTCAACCAAATTACCTTTGATATGTGACCTTTAATGTAATTACTGCAACATCAAAGCATTTCTATAAATTAAAGAAATGATATACTTCATCATCCAGCTCCCCTATTATATGTAAAATAAACAATCACAAGTAAACGCTTTCATTTGGAATGGCTGATGCTCGCAAAAGTGCTCTTTACACATACATACCCTGCTATAACCTTCAGTTATAGGCGAGAATTTCAAACTATCCAAAAGAGTAATTAATTTCGAGGAAGAGGATTCAACTAATAATTTTATGCTTTACATTCCATTCTAGTTGCTTCAAAATATCCATCATGATTCCTTGCTGCCCAAAACCAAAGTGCCATAAGACTTTATTAATCAACACATACCTGCTTGGAAGTCTTTGATTATTCCACAAGATGACTTTATGTCCCACATATAACATGGAAATGTGTGAAATATTTCTGTCATCTTGCAAAGCACATCCAGAAAGTAATTACTGTAAAATATGTACATGCAGCCACTCCACTAAAAACAGTGATACATAGCTAAGAGGCAAGGCGTCTGAATCTGGACACAAACTCCCGATGCCTCACCATTTCCATACATTAGCATTCATGTACATATTATTAAAACAACTGAACTTTTTCAGAACACAAGAACATAAATAGCAATGTTGCAAGAGAAGACAAATACAGTTTACTGATGGAGGGGAAAGAAGCGTCTTAATTCAGTGGCTCACTGTAGTACTACTTCTCTTCCTATACCAGCCTTGTTAATTATTTTTGATAATTTCTCAGTAGTGCTGTTTGTGTCACAGACTCCAGAGGGTCAAGAGAAGGTGTTATACGTGTTATCTGCGAACTCATGTGAATGAGGACTTAGACCCTTGACCTTACAAGTACTTTTTACTTTATGATGAACTATTCTTGATATTGTTGGTGCATGTTATCAAGCGCAGTCAGGTAAGTCATAAATAATTCTCTGCTACTCACACAGGAACCATAAAATGGTATCCAGGCATAATAGTTTAATCAAGAGACAAGGCTAGTTTCCTTAAATAAACTACAGTGACATCATTCAGAAGATGAGTTCAGAAACTTGGCAATAGACTGCACGCAGAGGGTTTGCTGGTGAAAAGTAAGGTTTAATCCTGAGACAGGCAGAACTAGAAGTAAAAGGGATGGTGAAAGTCAGTGCTCAGAACTCTCAAAAAACAGGTTGCTATTTTAGAGGACTCACTGTTCAGATGCAGATGGATAAAAACAAAAAAGCCTTCTGAAATCAGCGTGGCCAGTATGGGCTGTATATGGCAGAAGTGACCAACTAAAGAACAAAACATTTTACCTGTAGTCTAGAATCAGACAATAACATGGGAAGAAAGCCTTAATCTCAATTCAACTGGCTGAATTTCCCAACTGTCTAAAACAGTTTTCATTTTAAGAGTTTTGTGATTTAGAATCCCTAAAATGCAAGGCAGAATTCAGAAGTGTAGACATGTAAAGAAGTCTTCTTAAAAAAATCCTAAATATACATTTTTTTGGTTAAACCTAAGGGCTCAGTCTCACTCTTTTCTTGGAGATATTTCCATCAACTTCAAGGTTAAATTAATCTCATAAAAAGATACAAGCTCCATGGGCAAATGAGTAGTCTGGCTGCTAAATGAGGGAAACAAACAGTCTCAGTGAAGACAACTGGAATACCACTCACCATCTTTTAAATATACAACATCCTATTCATCACAAAGATAACTCTGGTTTTGATAAACACATTCCGACTTCAAGTTCATTTCAGAAAAATTCAGGTAAAATATCTGGAACATCCCTGTTCAATATATATACATATAAACATATATATATATATGTAGCTTTCTGCACAGCCAGATCTTAATTCTCTCTCCCCTGAATGATAAAGGAAAACATCACTTGTTAGAAACAACAAAAAGGAAGAAAAAACTGAACTCCCCAAAAGATCCAAGTTACTTTCAATCTGTGGCTAATGGGTTTCTGTAAAAAAATAATTCTGAGGGAGTTGTCAGCTGACAAAAATGTATTTCTAGGGAATGAAGTATGTATATATTTTACATAAGGTACAGCCTTTAAAGCAAAGATAGATGTAGATGAGCAAGCATGTGGGCATCTCTGTACTGGCAAGGTGGCAAAGAGATAGGTAAACACACACAGGATGATGGAAACAAGCAGAGCAGAACCAACACTTTCTTCAGAAACAGAGCAACTGGTGTATCTCAGGTTTTGAGGAAAGGTAGGTTATGGGCAGACAGGACTTAGTCATTCAACACCAAGTAAAGATGACAGACTTTTGGATCAATTCCCTCTTGTTTTAGATGCAACCTGGGACACTCAGGATCCCACTCTTAATTACGTGATCACTGACTTGAGCATCAAGCCAGCCTTATTTTGGTTTGCAGAGTGCAGGACTGCTACACTCAGCTGTTTCTAATCCACGCACCCCAGCTGAATCTAAATAGCATCTCCCTCCCTCCTTTTGATTACTGCTAAACTGGAAACCCATCCCAGCAGAGCAGGTCTTCCCCACATAATACTGATTCTATTTTTAGCTCTGCTTGCATTGTCTGAATCTTATATCTTGCTCATGTGAATAATTTTCCTCATTATCTTGTGTTCATCTCTTCTTTCTCTTTTCTCCTTGTCTCACTGCCTTTCCCATCTGCTACAGCTGCTTGAATACTAAAGTAACAGAGTCAAACCACTTTGTCATCAGGAACATGTTTTCATTCCATGATAACTCAATAATGCGATCTGTTTCTTGATTTCTCAGTACCACACCTTGCTTCATAGAAGAAACATAGTAAGAGGTAGCACCCAGTGAGCAGTTCACCATAGCAGTCATACACATAAAACCTTTCCTCACCTGAGTAAAGCAGGTAGAATCCAGCCCATAACAAGTTAATTACTGTTTTCCTAGCTCCCAATAACAGTAAAAGGCTTTTCTTTTTCTGCATGGAAACCATTTGGGTAGGTTGGTGGTATCCTGATTTTATTTTATTAGCACAATGCAGATAGTGAATCATTCAAGCAACTGAATCCATTATGCTTCCAAACCCAAGATGGGAACTCCATATGTAATCCATTTCAATTTAATTTTATTTATTTTTTGTTTGTTTGCTTTAGAAGATGATCAAGATGGACTCACCCCTGGCAGTGTCTTCTGTTCATGCAGTGCACTCTGGGCCTTTAGAGCAGACTCCCTTTCGCAGTATGTTAGGAAGGCACAGCCTGTAAATAAAAGAAAAACACTCGGTAAGAGAAGTGCTTCAGAGAGGATCTGTTTAAACATGGGATGTAGAACAAACCACTTTCCCATCATTCAATTCCCAGTAAGTCAACCATAAAATCTCTTTACTGTTGAACTACTACTACTGACCTGGAGGACCATGACGGTGGGAATGATAAACTCCCAACCGACTCTGAACGTGTGTGGGATTTGCTGCTCCACCTGGATCCATACAAGTCCATGGGTCTGGATGGGATTCATCCCAGGGTGCTTAAAGAGCTGGCTGATGTCATCACGGGACCTCTCTCAATTATTTTTCAACGATCTTGGGAATCTGGAGAGGTCCCATTGGACTGGAAGCTGGCAAATGCTGTGCCAATTTTCAAGAAGGGTAAGAAAGAAGACCCTAGCAATTACAGGCCTGTCAGTCTCACGTCAGTGCCTGGTAAAATTATGGAGAGGATGATCCTTGAAGTTATTGAAGCGCACCTGGGGGACAATGCAGTCATTGGTCCCAGCCAACATGGGTTCACGAGGGGTAGGTCCTGCCTAACAAATTTGATTTCCTTTTATGATAAGATCACCCATCTAGTCGATCAAGGGAAACCAGCTGATGTGATCTTTTTGGACTTCAGCAAAGCTTTTGACACGGTTTCCCATAGGACCCTACTGGACAAAATGTCCAGCATACAACTAAACAGAAACATCATATGATGGGTGAGCAATTGGCTGACGGGCAGGGCTCAAAGGGTTGTGGTAAATGGGGCCACATCTGGCTGGCGGATGGTCACTAGTGGGGCCCCTCAAGGCTCCATTTTAGGGCCAGTCCTCTTCAATGTTTTTATAAATGATTTGGATGTAGGACTAGAAGGTGTTTTGAGCAAATTTGCCGACGACACCAATCTTGGAGGAGTTGTGGACTCGGCTGAGGGTGGAAAGGCCTTGCAGAGAGATCTGGACAGATTGGAGAGCTGGGCAATCACCAACTGCATGAAGTTTAACAAAAGCACGTGCCGGGTCCTGCACCTGGGACAGGGCAACCCTGGCTATACGTACAGACTGGGCAACGAGACGCTGGAGAGCAGCCCCGCAGAGAGGGATCTGGGGGTTGTGATTGACAGCAAGTTGAATATGAGCCAGCAGTGTGCCCTGGCAGCCAGGAGGGCCAACCGTATCCTGGGGTGCATCAAGCACAGCATCGCTAGTCGGTCGAGGGAAGTGACTGTCCCTCTCTACTCTGCGCTGGCACAGCCTCACCTCGAGTACTGTGTGCAGTTCTGGGCACCACAGTACAAAAAGGACATTAAACTGTTGGAGAGTGTCCAGAGGAGGGCGACGAAGATGGTGAAGGGCCTAGAGGGGAAGACATATGAGGAGCAGCTGAGGTCACTGGGCCTGTTCAGCCTGGAGAAGAGGAGGCTGAGGGGGGACCTCATCGCAGTCTACAACTTCCTCGCGAGGGGGAGTGGAGGGGCAGGTGACCTATTCTCCTTAATCACCAGTGACAGGACCCGTTGGAACAGTGTTAAGCTGAGGCAGGGGAAGTTTAGGCTTGACATCAGGAAGAGGTTCTTCACCAAGAGGGTGGTTGCACACTGGAACAGGCTCCCCAGGGAAGTAGTCACTGCACCAAGCCTGTCTGAATTTAAGAAGCGATTGGACTGTGCACTTAGTCACATGGTCTAAACTTTTGGGTAGACCTGTGCGGTGCCAGGAGTTGGACTTGATGATCCTTATGGGTCCCTTCCAACTCGGGATATTCTATGATTCTACTAATGAAGAACTTCCTCTTCGCCTTTCTGAAAAGTGAGCAACAGCATAGATGAGTGTTTGTTTCTGCCTGAATACAGACTTCAGTATCAGATATGGAGGACCATACAAAATTTGGGAACTCAGAAGAACCCACACATTGTGGCAAGGTAGGGCATGAGATCCTACACTAGCAGCAGCACTGGGAACAAGCCCCTTACTGTCACACACTGCTGAAGGTCTCATGCCTTTCTTCTGTAACCAAGCACTTTGAGTAAAGGGCATAAAAGCACACATTCAAGCAGTTCTGCCAGGAGGAGCTACGCTTCAGTACCGACCACTTCCGAAGCAGATTGAACTCCCTCATATGCTGCCAATATCTCCTTTTCGGTTGGAGTATAGCAGGTCTCAGCTCCTCCATATCCCCAACTCCAAAACCCCAGGGGTCGACCTCGAGTTTCCCCAGGTTCTTTCTGCCAGAGGCTTCAGGTGGGGCCATTCTCCCCGGCTGCGGTGTAGAGCACATTCTTTACATCTGGTCCTGTTCGGACTGGCCCGAGGGCTACTGCATGAACTATTTCCTGCTTAATTTGTTCAAAGGCTTGTCGTTGCTCAGGGCCCCATTCAAAAGCATTCTTCTTACGGGTTACTTGGTAGAACGGGTGTACAATCAGACTGTAATTTTGAATATGCCTTCGGCAAAACCCCACGACACCTAGGAAAGTTTGTGTTTCTTTTTTGTTAGTTGGTGGAGACATAGCTGTTATTTTGTTGATCACATCCATTGGGATTTGACGACGTCCATCTTGCCATTTTATTCCTAAAAACTGGATCTCTCGTGCAGGTCCTTTGACTTTATTTTGTTTTATGGCAAAACGGTCTTCAGAAGGATTTGGACTATTTTCTTCCCTTTCTCGAGAACTTCCTCTGCTTTGTCACCCCACACAAGGATGTCATCAATGTACTGCAGGTGTTCAGGAGCTTCCCCCTGCTCCAGCACAGACTGGATCAGTCCATGGCAAACGGTAGGGCTATGTTTCCACCCCTGGGGCAGTCGATTCCAAGTATATTGGACTCCCCTCCAAGTGAAAGCAAACTGTGGCCTGCACTCTGCTGCTAGAGGGATGGAGAACAATGCATTAGCGATATCAGTTGTGGCATACCACTTGGCTGCCTTTGATTCCAGTTCGTACTGGAGTCCTGGCATGTCCGGCAGCGACTGGCACCTGCTGTTCTTCGACCCTCAGCAACCCCACAACAGAAGGGTCCTCTGAGAGACCAGGCAAGGCAGACAACTGTTTAATGTCAAAACCGGCCTTCAGAAGGATTTGGACTATTTTCTTCCCTTTCTCAAAAACTTCCTCTTCTAAGATAGTCTACGCCAAGGATGCACGGAGCATCCAGGCCAGTCACAATACGGTGCTTTTGCCACTCATTCCCGGTTAGACTCACTTCAGCCTCCAATACAGTTAACTGCTGGGATCCCCCCGTCACACTATAAATACAGATGGGCTCTGGCCCTTTATAGCTCGATGGTATTAGAGTACAGTGTGCACCGGTGTCTACTAAAGCCTTGTACTTCTGTGTGTCTGACGTGCCAGGCCATCGAATCCACACAGTCCAATAAACTCGATTGTCCCTTTCCTCCCCCTGGCTGGAGGCAGGGCCCCTCTAGTCTTGGACAGAATCTTCGTTTCTGTGTTTAAAGGACTGCCTGCTGGAAGTTGGAGCAGCAAGCTTTTCAGAGAACCCCTTTTTCCCGATTGTTTTCTTTTGCAACTCACGTACCCATGCCTCTAGGGTCGCAGTAGATTTTCCATCCTATTTTCTCATGTCCTTTCCATGGTCACGTAGGTAAAACCACAGGGTGGCGCGGGGTGTGTACCCACCATATTGTATTCCTTGCATAGATGAATGCTTACCCCTAATAGCTGAGACACTGGTTTGTAGAGGTGGGGAGGAAAATAAACTCTTCAAGTTGGTGGACCTCTTCAGAAAGTTTCTCCAAAGTATTCTCTTTTAGTTGGTGGACACTGGTTTGTTCAGGTGGAGGGGAAGATAAATTCCCTTCAAGTTGGTGGACCTCTTCAGAGAGTTTCTCCACAGCTGAGACGCAGGCCTGTAGGGAAGAGGAGAGACTTTCTTCGTACTGCCGGAATTGTTTAGCCACTTCATCCACTGTGGGTTCCTCATCCTCTTTCCAGGCCATTATTGCCAATGAGCTGGCATATGATGATGGTGCACTCCGTACAAGCTTCCGACACATGGGTCGTGTACACTGGACTTCATCTGGATCTGCGGATATTTGTGCGTTGTCTAGGTCCTCATAAATTACTTCCCGTACGGCTAATTCCCTCAGGTACTTGATTCCCTTCTCCATGGTGGTCCATTTGCCTGGAAGACATACAAGTTCTTCCTTGAAGGGATACCTTTCCTTCACAGCTGACAGGAGACGCCTCCAGAGGCTGTGAGATCGTGCTCCATCTCCAATTGCTTTGTCAATGCCTGCGTCTCTAGCAAGGGATCCCAGCCGCCTGGCTTCCCTGTCCTCTAATTCCACACAATTGGCTCCAGTGTCCCAGCACCGGAGCAGCCAGATGACAAGCTGCTCACCTATGCAGCGACCAAAATCTTTTCGCACATCTCGTAGCTCACACTGGTATAGGTTTCGGGTAATTACTGTTGATTTTTTGACATCCTCATCTTCATCTTCCTGCACCTCTGATGGCCCAGCCTCGTCTTCTCTATACCTAGACCTAGCAGAAGACTGTCTGTGTTCTACACGACCTGAATATCTATACCATTTTTTTTTAACCTTGTCTACAGGGGCAACTTGCACTGCTACAGCTCGTTTCTCTGACCCAGCCACAGGAGCTGGAGCGGCTGCCGGGTCTGTCACTAGGTTGAGAGTAGCATCAATTGCAGCTCGATAGGCATAGGCCAGACCCCAGCACTCTACAGTGATTTGTGTCTCTTTGGAACTGCCAGAGTCATGACACCCTTTTTTTCAAGCATTCTGCCAGCTTTTTAGGATTTTGCAGTTGTTCAGGGGTGAATGTCCAAAACACTGGAGGTGCCCACTGCTCTAGAAACCTGCCCATATCCTCCCACACTCCCTGCCACTCACAACTATCCCGCCTCAAGACAGATCTCCGGATGAGATTCCGAAGTAGTTGTTTAACCCTCAACAAAACCTGAAGCGCATTCAGGAGACATAACAACAAGAACATGCTGGTCTGAGTATCCCAAGGATATTCAACATCTTGGAGAACTACCGTAACTAGCTCGGGGAATAAGAGATAAGAGGGTGGTGAAGGAGAAAGGGAGAGTGAACAGGTAGGGAAAAATACTTTCCCCTGTCCCCTCCACAGATTGGCTCCCTGACGAAAAAAGGCAATAGGTGTAATTGCTAATAGTTTCCGAGATATGGGTTCCAAAGTATAGAGTCGACGTCAGTGCTGAGTACAAATACCAGGTTAGAGTCATGACCAGAAATCTCATCATTTCATAAGCCATTGTTACACCGCACAGTACCATAACAATCTTAAACCAGGGCCCGGAAAGGATAAACAGTGCAACAGGGAGCACATACAGAAAGTAACGCGCTATAAAACTCAATTTGGAAAACAGGCACAGCAGACTTGAGACTAAAGCAATCAACATTGTGACTAGTAACTATTAAGCAGCTCCAATACTTATACCAATTTTAGTTTAACACACTCTGGTCATATGTCGATATCTCAACCCTTTGGGCCCCACGTTGGGCGCAAAAAAAGGACTGTTGTGGTTTAACCCGGCTGGCAGCTAAACACCACACAGCCGTTCGCTCACCCTCCCCCCTCCCTCTCTGGGATGGGGGAGAGAAACTGGAAAGTGAAGCCTGTGAGTTGAGATAGGGACAGTTTATTAAGACAGGAATGTAATAACAACAACAACAAAAATAATAATAGTATTAATAATAATAATGTGTACAAAACAAGTGATGCACAATTGCAATTGCTCACCACCCGCTGACCGATGCCCAGCCTATTCCCGAGCAGCCGGCCCCCCACCCCGGCTAGCCACCCCTATATATTGTTCAGCATGACGTCAGATGGTATGGAATACCCCTCTGGCCAGTTTGGGTCAGCTGTCCTGGGGCTGTCCCCTCCCAGCTCCTGTTCCCAGATAGAAAAAAAATTTCAAAGCAATCAATTTTCCCCATAGAAAGTTTTGATTGTGCAGAGAACCACTTATTTCACCAAAAAATGATGAAAAACTCTAACTGCACTTAACAGCTCACTTGCCATCAGCTGTTTGGGCTGGATGCGAATCTGGTTTCGGAGTGAAAGGTTTCATATTCTGTATCAGATCCTTTGCACCAGCCAGCCCCGTGGAACAGCCCAGTGTAATCAATATTCCTGAACACTTCTCTTAAAGAAAGATAGGGTGAAAGCAGTGCATTTTGCCCATCATCTGCTTGTATGGGTGATAATAATAATAAGTAATATAAAAAATAATAAGTGCAGTGCTTTAGAATTATATCTGAGTCTGAACAAAAAGTCTAATTGACTAATTATTGATAATGAAGGACTTGCTCCTAGCTGTTCCTCATTTCAATTCCATTTCTCTCAAACATACCAAGTTTTCCAAACATATGTCAATCAACCAAAAGATGCTTTGTTTGGATGTCTTTCCAGCTGTTCATTTGCTACCAGTGGACAGCTCTTTGGGCTAGTGTACAAAGATCTGGAAACTCCCAGCTGGCAATTAACTCCCAACCTATTGAACTGCAGTCTCTTGCAAACATGAGGACATATCGAGTGGTCTCCTGGGAAACAGGGTTGTTAAAGAGAAGGGAGAAACAAAAACAGCAGCTTGAAAAAAAAAAATACAAGCTCTGGTTTAATTTTACCTCCAGCGAATTCAATAACATAAATAATAATTGCATAGAATACAGTTGGATAATGATTACACAGCAACTTCAACCCCACAATAAGCCTGAAGATCCTGCACAAGCCTGGGAAGCAAAGCAGCCAGGGGACACGTTCTGAGCTCAGCAGCCTAAGTCTGGAAACCAAGAATCATTTCACCCCACCAGCACTCACCTCATCCGGGGGGGGGGAAGCACTTCAGCAAGTTAGTTGGCCCTCTGATGCTTTAAACCAGATAAATACCTCTGACCAGCTAAGAAGCACTGTTCACCTAACCTAGATGCAGCCAATTAAAACTAGTTACCCTAAGGTCTACCATTAGTTCTTTCCACCTAGCACACAAGAGAAGCAAGCCATCCTCTGGTGCAAGATGCCAGCATAGCTTTCTCAGGTGCAGGCCTCAAGGTCTCACACTCACACCAACAGCTTCCACCTGCCACCTCCAACCTCCCAGCTTCCTCAAGCACATGCATTATCTGTACCCTAATTAATTCTCATTATATATGGGGGGAGATGAAGATGATGCATACTGGAGACCTATTAATAACCATAATTAAGGGCTTTCCCCTTTTCTTGCTTTATTCTGGCAGACAGCCACAGATATACTGGTGCATTGTTCAGACTAAAGAACCAGGCACTTAGTGACTTATGACCCTTTCTTTGCCTGATGTGTTTTGGTGACATTTCATGATCCTATAAGAACTCCATAACCTCACACAAAGCACGCCTGAAAGCTTCTCCATGTATCTAGATCCAGAAGCACTGTCTGAATGCTAGGCTATAACCATGATCACTTCCAGGTATTTGCTCCATATCCAAACAAGTCCTTAAAGGTCCAGCCTAAATCTACTGAAAAAACTACTCAGACACTTCACCAGGGTTTGGAACCAGCCCTTAACCTTTCTGAGCATACCATAAGTTTGCTCTTCGGCATTACGAGGGCAAATTACAAAGTTTGTTAGGTGCTTTAAGACTCTTGGGTGAAAGCCAAAAGCTAAAGCAGATTCTGAGCTCAGGGGTGTAAATCCAATCAAAGGGATAGCTTGCACGTAACTTCAAGCTATGCAATTACACCAACATAAAATTAGTGTGAGAAACTAAGTTGTGTTTTTGCAGTTGAGAACTAATTTTCTGTATTCCAAGGTAGTTGTGTAGTCGTAATAAGGAGAAATGCTAAGTAGATAAGTGGACTGTAGAAGGCCTCACTGTTCCAAAATAGAAGCTTGAGAAAAACAGGATGAGCAGTGTGGGAACAGTAAAACAAAGATCACAAGTCCTCAAAACATAAGAAAGGGAAAAAAAAGGGAAAAAGGAGAAATTAAAGGGTTGAAAAAAAAAAGAAAAAATGTACATATATGGTATAGAGGAGCGTCAAGTAGCTTGTGAACCTGTAGTACTCAGCCAATGAGGAAACAGGGGAGGTGACCAGGTGTCAGGTAATAGGGAATAAAAGGTTATGATTTGTTTTACTAAAATGCGCTCTTAATTGATAGGATGTCTGCCATTGAAATTGTGCATAAAATAGCTTCACAGAAGATCCTGTCTGAAGAAAACTATTTGAGATGTTTCTCACAGTTTGGGGGCTTGTCTGGGATCTTGTCACCTACCAAAGAGTTCTTACCACCACAGACAGGAAGGTGCACCCTGCTGATTTCAGCAGTCCTGTCGGGGGTGGTGGGTTGTCTCGGTATGGCTGTAAAGGACCGAGACTGTTAATCTGGAGACAGGCTCTGCGAAGCTCTGGGGAGAAGGGAGGCCAGCACTGACACACCACAGACACAGCCCAGACATAGTCCAGCCCGGATTGGGTACAGGCACAGGGATTACTGCTGATAACCCGGACCAGGAAGCCGTGCATGGACTAAGGTAAGGGAAACTTTACCGTATCTTGCCTCGGATTAGGTTCGGGGAGACTCTTGTGTGGAGTGTGAATGCGATGCACTTTTAGTGTGAAGCAAGTGTGGAGTCCTGATCTGTGAGGTTCTGTAGTCCCGCAAAGGGAGGAACAAAGTCCCGTCGTCTGGAGAGGGATGAAGCAAAAGAGAGACGAGCGAAAGAGAGTCTCGGGGGGTTTGGACCCTTAGGTGTACAGAACCCTGAGCACAGTGAAGTGAGGTGCTCGGCAGTACACCCCACCTCTGTCCTAATCCTAGGTGAAGGCGTGTGGTACCCTGTGGGCAGTCAAGTCCACAGCATCGTGTCAGGAAGAGCTGGGGATTAAGGGTTCCAAGAGTCAGCAGGGTGGGGGTGGAGACCCCGGGACTGTGCCTAAAGATAGTCCTTTGGGGAGAATGATAAGGTTTTGGAAAAACAACCCAAAACCTAGGGAAAAAGATTAAAAAACTATATAATTTAAAAAATGGTTAGATATTGTGTAATTGTCTGGCCTAAAAAGCTAATAAAAGGAACTTCAGTATTTTGGCCAAAATACGGGTCTGATGAAAATTTAGGCTTGAAATTTATATGTAAACAATAAGGTTTCGTTTTCGGAGGAGGAATCAAGTTATGCTCCCTATAATCCTAATATTGCACTGGAGGCAGCGGCAGCTGCTCCAGTAGGGGAGACAGGGACTGCAATTGACGCTGTCCCTAGAGAAGTTGCGCCGGGGAGCACAGAGCGGCAGGAGCAGAGGCAGAAGGGGGTCCCGGTGGGGCCTTGGGGCCGTGCAGGACCGACACGGGGCCGGTGCCACTCCCCCCTTACCAGCAGAGAGGTTAGGAGTTTTAAGAAGGAAATGAAGTCTTTAATCGAGGGCCTAGCAGAACAGTCAAATCCATTTCTAAGCCCTAATTTGTATTCCTGGGAGGGAAATGTCAATCTTAAGTATGTTATTCACTGGAGAAGAATGTTTAGGAGGAGAATGATTTGGCAGGCAGCTATGCAAGAATGGGAAAGAACTAACACCCCCCCCAAACTGAGAGTAATTCCGATAGAGCAGAAATATCTGCTTATCCAATTGAAATAATAACAACCCACAACATAGAAATCATATGAGAGACTCGGGGTCAGAATGAGAAAGTACTCGGGGATGAATCCTGAGGACCCAGTAGCCCAAGGGCTCTTGAAAGTTCATTTTGTGATTAAAGCCTGGCCAGATATACTGAAAAAGCTCCAGAAGGTGGGAGGACGGAGTGAACAGTGCGGGTAGTATGAAGGTGTATGCCAGCAGGGGAGATGAGAAGGAAAAGCAGAGAGCAAAACAAATGGTATTCACAGTGTACTGGGTAGTGAGGCAGAGGGTTGGAGAAAGAGGGACTTTCGGGAGGAGTCGGGCCCAGGATGGAAAGGAGAGGAAGAGAGATGAAGGAATGGCAGACAAGGAAAGCTACCTGTGTTGCATCCTAAATCCTAGCAGGGACAGGCTTTGAGAAGATGTTTTGAGCGTGGCCAGGCCGGCCACTTCAAATAGGAGTATCCAGAGTTGAAGAACTAGAGATCACTGTTATAAATTCAGAATAGGGGAGTCAGGGCTTCTCAGAAAGCTAGTTCCCTGATAAATGAAAAAGTGTACCTCAAGGGTTCCTCCAAGTGTACCTCAGTGGGGATCACTCTACAATTATCATTGCAGGCAAAACAGACTTAGCATAGGAAGATTAATAAAATTTTTTACCTATTGCTGACAGGCTGGAGTGGTGAGAAACAGAGAAACAAGCTGGGGGCACCTTCCCCCATTCACTCTCTTCCACCTCTTCCCTTCTCTGAGTGGTGTGGGGGGGCTGGGAGTGGGGGCTGCTGTCGGTCTGTGGTGCTTCATTTCCCCCGCTCCTTCACGGTCACTCTCCCCCTTGCTCTGGTGTGGGGTCCCTCTCGTGGGGTGCCGACCTTCCTGGGCTGCTCCTGAATGGGCTGCAGCGTGGAGATGTGCTCCGCTGTGGTACACCATGGGCTGCGGAGGGGCCTTCCCCACCAGGGGCCTCTCTGTGGGCCGCAGGGGGGCTTCATCTCTAGCACCTGGAGCACCTCTGCACTGCACTCCCCCTCTGCACTGACCTTGGTGTCTGCAGGGAGGTTTCTCACTCCTCACTCTCCCAGCTGCTGTTGTGCAGCATTTTCTTGTTGTGCAGCCTTTTTTCTTCCTTTTCTTGGATGTGCTCTCATAGAGATTTAAACAGCATAGCTCATGGTTTGGCTCTGGGCAGCAGTGGGCCCCTTTGGAGCTGGCTGAAACTGGCCCTTATCTAACATGGAGCAGCTGCTGGATTCTTCTCACAGGGGCTGCCACTGCAGCCCTCTCTGCTACCAGAACCTTCCCATGTGAACCCAATACACTGAGGCAGCTAGGTCATTACTGGCCTGTAAAGTATTAAGGCTTAAATTAACTAATGAAACCCTAAATGTGATGGGGGTAGAAGGGACTGGGATAACAGTGCCACTTTTGGGGGGCACCAAGCTGAGACTAGGGATAGAATGATCACTGGGCAATTATTGTATGTACCCGAGGCAGGGACTAACTTGTTGGGAAGGGATTTGATGATGAAATTGGGCATTCAAATAGTAAATTGTTAGGCTGGAATAACAGTATCATTAATGGGGTGCTCTCAGGCCCTGAGAGCAAAGATATATTTGCCTTTGAGTGGAAAGACCCTGAAATGGCGGCGGAAGCAGCAATACAGATGGACAATTTTACCTCAGGGGTTTACAGGGCCACCAATTTATTTGGGCAAGTTCTAGAAAAAATTTGGGAGTAATTCCAACCTCCCAAGGAGGTGTTACTGTTACAATATGTGGATGATTTTTTATTGTCAGGACAGGAGAAAACAGCTGTGAAGGAAGCCACTAACAAGCTTTCTGGGAAAACAGGGCTTGAAAGTATTGGAAAATAAATTACGATTTGTAGAAAGAGCAGTCAAATATTTAGGGCATCTAGTGTCTAAGGGGGAATTAAAAATAAATCCAGAGAAGATTCAGGGAACTGGTGAGCTACCCCTACCCCAAACTAAAAAGAACTAAAAAGTTGTATGAGTGTTGTGATTTAACCCTGTCGGCAGCAAAACACCACACAGCCATTCGCTCACCCTCCCTCTCTGGGATGAGGGAGAGAAATGGGAAAGTGAAGCCTGTGAGTTGAGATAAAGACAGTTTATTAAGACAGCCAAATAATAATAACAATAATATTGATAATAGTACTACTACTAATAATGTGTATGAAACAAGTGATGTACAATGCAATTGCTCACCACCCTCTGACCGATGCCCCTATCCCTGAGCAGCCGGCCCCCCCACCCCGGCCAGCCACCCCTATATATTGTTTAGCATGACGTCAGATGGTATGGAATACCCCTTTGGCCAGTTTGGGTCAGCTGTCCTGGGTCTGTCCCCTCCCAGCTCCTGCTGCACCCCCAGCCTGCTCGCTGGCAGGACAGAGCGAGAAGCCGAAAAGTCCTTGGCCTGGTGTAAACACTGCTCTGCAACAATTAAAACATCAGCATGTTATCAGCGCTTTTCTCATCCTAATCCAAAACATAGCACCCTACCAGCTACTATGAGGAAAATTAACTCTGTCCTAACTGGAACCAGGACAGATATCCACCCCTTATTCCATACCATTTATGTCATGCTCAGGTTACACTCTTTCCAATACATTCTAATTAATCACCATTTTCATCTATGGTATATAGCAATCATGGTAGTGATGACATACAGTATTATATAATAATTAACATACTACAATTCAACTCATGGGCTATTCTCACCCAGTATTAAATCCCCTTGAGGTACACACCGGACCTCCCCATTCTTTTGCATTACCCACCAAGTGCATCCAGGTCCCTGAGCAAAAGCAATCCCATGAATGGGTTTGCCTTTTCCTGAGGCAGGGGTAGCCCAGACTGTTTTACCCAGCATGTTTCTTACGTGCACTACAGGAACTTTATCCCCTTCTACAGTACTTAACAGTTTTGTTTGGGCAGGTCCAGCTCGGTTGGCAGATCCCCTAGTATTGACTAACCAGGTGGCCTTTGCCAAATGTGTATCCCAATTTTTGAATGTCCCAGCACCCATTGCTTTCAGTGTAGTCTTTAACAGTCCATTGTATCGTTCAACTTTTCCAGAGGCTGGTGCATGATAGGGGATGTGATACACCCACTCAATGCCATGTTCTTTGGCCCAAGTGTCTATAAGGTTGTTTCGGAAATGAGTCCCATTGTCTGACTCAATTCTCTCTGGGGTGCCATGTCGCCATAGGACTTGCTTTTCAAGGCCCAGGATAGTGTTCCGGGTGGTGGCATGGGGCACGGAATATGTTTCCAGCCATCCGGTGGTTGCTTCCACCATTGTAAGTACGTGGCGCTTGCCGTTGCAGGTTTGAGGGAGTGTGATGTAATCAGTCTGCCAGGCCTCTCCATCTTTATATTTCAGCCATCGTCCTCCATACCAAAGAGGTTTTGACCATTTGGCTTCCTTGATTGCAGCACATGTTTCACAGTCATGAATAACCTGTGCTATAGTGTCCATGGTCAGGTCCACCCCTCGATCACGAGCCCATCTGTATGTTGCATCTCTACCTTGATGGCCTGAGGTGTCATGGGCCCATCGGGCTATAAATAATTCACCTTTATGTTGCCAGTCCAAGTCCACCTGAGCCACTTCAATCTTAGCAGCCTGATCCACCTGCTGGTTGATTTGATGTTCTTCAGTAGCCTGATTCTTGGGCATGCGAGCATCTACATGGCGTACCTTTACAACCAGGTTCTCTACCTGGGCAGCAATATCTTGCCACAATGCAGCAGCCCAGATGGGTTTGCCCCTGCGCTCCCAGTTGTTCTGCTTCCATTGCTGTAACCACCCCCACAGGGCATTTGCTACCATCCATGAATCAGTATAGAGATAGAGAACTGGCCACTTTTCTCGCTCAGCAATATCTAAAGCCAGCTAGATGGCTTTCACTTCTGCAAACTGACTCGATTCACCTTCTCCCTCAGCAGCTTCTGCAACTCGTCGTGTAGGACTCCATACAGCAGCCTTCCATCTCCGATGCTTTCCCACAATATGACAGGATACTTCAGTGAACAGGGCGTACTGCTTCTCATTTTCTGGTAGCTTGTTGTACAGTGGGGCTTCTTCAGCACGGACCACCTCCTCCTCTGATGATATCCCAAAGTATTTGCCTTCTGGCCAGTCCATAATCACTTCCAAGATTCCTGGGCGACTGGGGTTTCCTATCCGAGCCCGCTGAGTAATCAGTGCAACCCACTTGCTCCATGTAGCATCAGTTGCATGATGTGTAGAGGGGACCCTTCCTTTGAACATCCAGCCTAGTACCGGCAGTCGGGGTGCCAGGAGGAGCTGCGCTTCAGCACCGACCACTTCCGAAGCAGATCGAACTCCTTCATATGCTGCCAATATCTCCTTTTCAGTTGGAGTATAGCGGGCCTCAGATCCTCTGTATCCCCGACTCCAAAACCCTAGGGGTCGACCTCAAGTTTCCCTAGGTTCTTTCTGCCAGAGGCTCCAGGTGGGGCCATTTTCCCTGGCTGCGGTGTAGAGCACATTCTTTACATCTGGTCCTGTTTGGACTGGCCCAAGGGCTACTGCATGAACTATTTCCTGCTTAATTTGTTCAAAGGCTTGTCGTTGCTCAGGGCCCCATTCAAAAGCATTCTTTTTACGGGTTACTTGGTAGAACGGGTGTACAATCAGACTGTAATTTTGAATATGCATTCGGCAAAACCCCACGACACCTAGGAAAGTTTGTGTTTCTTTTTTGTTAGTTGGTGGAGACATAGCTGTTATTTTGTTGATCACATCCATTGGGATTTGATGACGTCCATCTTGCCATTTTATTCCTAAAAACTGGATCTCTCGTGCAGGTCCTTTGACTTTATCTTGTTTTATGGCAAAACCGTCCTTCAGAAGGATTTGGACTATTTTCTTCCCTTTCTCAAAAACTTCCTCTTCTAAGATAGTCTACGCCAAGGATGCACGGAGCATCCGGGCCAGTCACAATACGGTGCATTTGCCATTCATTCCTGGTTAGACTCACTTCAGCCTCCAATACAGTTAACTGCTGGGATCCCCCCGTCACACCATAAATACAGATGGGCTCTGGCCCTTTATAGCTTGATGGTATTAGAGTACATTGTGCACCGGTGTCTACTAAAGCCTTATACTTTGTGCGTCTGACGTGCCAGGCCATCGAATCCACACAGTCCAATAAACTCGATTGTCCCTTTCCTCCCCCTGGCTGGAGGCAGGGCCCCTCTAGTCCTGGACAGAATCTTCGTTTCTTTCTTTAAAGGACTGCCTGCTGGAAGTTGGAGCAGCAAGCTTTTCAGAGAACCCCTTTTTCCCGATTGCTTTCTTTTGCAACTCACGTACCCGTGCCTCTAGGGTCGAGGTAGATTTTCCATCCCATTTTCTCATGTCCTCTCCGTGGTCACTGTCCTGGTTCCAGTTAGGACAGAGTTAATTTTCCTCATAGTAGCTGGTAGGGTGCTATGTTTTGGATTAGGATGAGAAGAGCGCTGATAACATGCTGATGTTTTAATTGTTGCAGAGCAGTGTTTACACCAGGCCAAGGACTTTTCTGCTTCTCGCTCTGTCCTGCCAGCGAGCAGGCTAGGGGTGCAGCAGGAGCTGGGAGGGGACAGACCCAGGACAGCTGACCCAAACTGGCCAAAGGGGTATTCCATACCATCTGACGTCATGCTGAACAATATATAGGGGTGGCTGGCCGGGGTGGGGGGCCGGCTGCTCGGTGATAGGCTGGGCATCGGTCAGCGGGTGGTGAGCAATTGCATTGTGCATCACTTGTTTCTTACACATTATTATTATTAATACTATTATCATTATCAATATTATTATTATTGTTATTATTATATTCCTGTCTTAATAAACTGTCTTTATCTCAACTCACAGGCTTCACTTTCCCGTTTCTCTCCCCCATCCCAGAGAGGGAGGGGGGAGGGTGAGCGAACGGCTGTGTGGTGTTTAGCTGCCAGCCGGGTTAAACCACAACAGTCACGTAGGTAAAACCACAGGGTGCCACGGGGTGTGTACCCACCCTATTGTCTTCCTTGCACGGATGAACGCTTACCCCTGATAGCTGAGACACTGGTTTGTACAGGTGGGGAGGAAGATAAACTCTCTTCAAGTTGGTGGAACTCTTCAGAGAGTTTCTCCACAGCCGAGACACAGGCCTGTAGGGAAGTGGAGAGACTTTCTTTGTATTGCTGGAGTTGTTTAGCCACTTCATCCACTGTGGGTTCCTCATCCTCTTTCCAGGCCATTATTGCCAATGAGCTGGCATATGATGATGGTGCACTCTGTACAAACTTCTGCCACATGGGTCGTGTACACTGGACTTCATCTGGATCTGTGGATATTTGTTCGTTGTCTAGGTCCTCATAAATCACCTCCTGTACGGCTAATTCCCTCAGGTACTGGATTCCCTTCTCCATGGTGGTCCATTTGCTTGGTAGACATACAAGTTCTTCCTTGAAGGGATACCTTTCCTTCACAGCTGACAGGAGACGCCTCCAGAGGCTGTGAGATCGTGCTCCATCTCCAATTGCCTTGTCAATGCCTGCGTCTCTAGCAAGGGATCCCAGCCGCCTGGCTTCCTTGCCCTCTAATTCCACACAATTGGCTCCGGTGTCCCAGCACCGGAGCAGCCAGGTGACAAGCTGCTCACCTATGTAGCGACCAAAATCTTTTCGCACATCTCGTAGCTCACGCTGGTATAAGTTTTGGGTAATTACTGTTGATTTTTTGACATCCTCATCCTCCTGCACCTCTGATGGCCCAGCCTCGTCTTCTCTATACCTAGACCTAGCAGAAGACTGTCTGTGTTCTACACGACCTGAATATCTATACCATTTTTTTTTCACCTTGTCTACAGGGGCAACTTGCACTGCTACAGCTCGTTTCTCTGACCCAGCCACAGGGCCTGCCACAGGAGTTGGAATACACACTGGGTCCATCACGGGGGCTGGAGCGGCTGCTAGGGCTGGGGCGGCTGCGGGGGCTGGAGTGGCTGCGGTGTCCGTCACTAGGTTGATAGTAGCATCAACCTGCTCGATAGGCATAGGCCAGACCCCAGCACGCTACAGTGATTTGTGTCTCTTTGGAACTGCCAGAGTCATGACACCCTTTTTTCAAGCATTCTGCCAGGTTTGTAGGATTTTGCAGTTGTTCAGGGGTGAAGTTCGAAAACACTGGTGTTGCCCACTGCTCTAGAAACCTGCCCATATCCTCCCACACTCCCTGCCACTCGCAACTATCCCGCCTCAAGACAGATCTCTGGATGAGATTCCTAAGCAGTTGTTTAACCTTAAACAAAACCTGAAGCGTATTCACATAGAGACATAACAAAGACATAACAATAACACCATGCTAGTCTGAGTATCCCAAGGCTATTCAACATCTTGGAGAACTATCATAACTAGTTCGGAGGATAAGAGGGTGGTGAAGGAGAAAGGGAGAGTGAACAAGTAGGAAAAAATATCTCCCCTGTCCCCTCCACAGATTGGCTCCTGCTGAAAAAGATTGGCTCCAAGCTGAAAAGTCCTTGGCTTAGGGTAAGCAGTGCTCTGCAACAATTAAAACATCAGCATGTTATCAGCACTCTTCTCATCCTAATCCAAAACATAGCACCCTGCCAGCTACTAGGAGGAAAATTAGCTGTATCCTAACTGAAACCAGGACAAAGAGAAAGAGGTTTTCAAGGAATTAGGAGTCACAAAGTCCAAAGGAAAACAGATACTCCCAGAGGGAAGAGAAATGCTGAATAAAACATTAATGAGGCAAATATTAATCGTTTTGCACCAAGAGGGTCATTGGGGAATTCAAGCAATGTGTGACGCTGTGCTATGGAATTACGTATGTGTAGGAGTATATATATATACTCTGGCTGAACAAGTATGCAGGAGTTTTGTAGTATGTCAAAAGGTAAATAGGAAAATTATCTGCAGTCAGCCCAAAGGAGGCGAGAACAAGGAATTCAACGCTTCCAAAATGTACAGGTAGATTTTACAGAACTCCTTAGAGTAGGTAGATTTAAATACTTATTAGTCTTGGTTGATCATTTGTCAGGGAGGGTGGAAGCTTTCCCTTCAGTATCTGCTACTGCAAACATAGTAACTAAAGTAATTCTAGAACAAATAACTCCCAGGTATGGAATTGTTGAAAATATTGACTCTGATCAAGGAAATCACTTTATGTCAGAAATATTGCAAGGGCTAATGTGGACTCTAGGAATTAAGTGGAAATTTCACACTCCTTGGCTTCCTTCCTCTTCTGGAAGGGTGGAGAGGATCAGACAGTAAGGAAGCAATTGACTAAGTTCTGGAAACTCGGCTTCCCTAAACAAAGTGCTTACCTTTGGCACTTCTCCGAATTCAAACTGCACCAAGAAAAGATGTGGGAGTTTCACCATATGAAATATTATCTGGATTGCTGTACCTGGACAAAGGGAATGAATTACCTCAATTTGAGACAAAAGATGCTTTTCTTAAGAACTATATACTCGGGCTGTCATCCTCTTTGTCATCTCTCAGGACCTGTGGATCATTAGCTCAAACCCCACCCTTGGAAGTCCTGATCCATCCATTCTGAGCAGGAGATTGTGTTTTGATGGAAACATGGAGAGAATTGAAACTGCAACCTGAGTGGGACGGACTGTTCCAAGTGCTCCTGACTACTGAGACGACAGGAAGAACGGCTGAGAAAGGGTGGACTCATACCTGGGTAAAAGCATCAGTTGACCCTGATACCCGAGAGACTTCATTAACAAAGACTTTTAAGGTTAAAACTGTTAAAACTATCTATTGCAAACCTTTAACTTCTCCTTAGAAGAATTCTTAATGAATTAATGAGTAAAAGGGATTGAATTACACAAAATTGTAGTGTTTCCAGGGAACACTCCCTGGAAGTGGGAGAAAGGGGGGTATTTAATCCCCACCAGAAGAATTCTTATTAGTTTGTGATTTTTATTGTCTTTCTTAATTATTTCTTAATTATTATAGGGGGTGTATATATACATAGAAATGATGTATTTTAAGTTTATCTTAGTAATACCTATTCTCAATGGATTAGTGATAGGATAGAGGGAAAAATCAGCATTTCCAATTAATCCAGAACATCTCTCGAGTTCTATCTCGAAATAATTGTTGGATTTGCACCCAGATGCCTAGAAAGACTGAAAAGGCCTTGTCCCTGATTGCTATTTCCAGCAGCAACTGTGTCTGGATTCTCTAGATTTCTGAAAATGACAGATCATACACAGTCCCAGGAAGGAATAGATTTTGAAGTTGAGCTCCCTACACACAATCCTGGCTACAATATACTGTGTTATCAAAGGTGCCTTTTAAACAGCAATGATAGAAACTCAGGGGGCAATAGTACTGACCCTGGGTGTGGAAATATCCATGAAGTAGGGAATAATCCATACTGTACCGAATATGGTAGCCATGGGAATGCTAGTATACATAATGCACACCAGATACAACATGAGAATCCTGTAACCGGATGGCCTGTCCCGAATGGCAAGGAATGGTACTGGCTATGTGGCAATAAAGCCAGGAAGGTGTTGCCCCTAGGATGGAAGGGAGATTGCACCCTAGAGACAATAATTCCAAATGTAACTATTATTTAAGACCCACAAAGCCAAAGCCCCCTTGAGACCACACGCAGAATTAAGCGGACTCCAGATAATCCTCTAGTAAAATTCTCTAGCATTTCACAGTTTTGCAAGGTGTTTTTTACCTTGGTTAGGGGTGAGTGAATTAGAAAACGCTACTGTAAATATCTCAGCTATAATTGAAGAACTAGAAAATAAGTTTGATAAGTTTGCAAAAATAGTACTCTAGAATCAAATAGTATTAGATTTATTAATAACCTCACAAGGAGGAGCGTGCATTGTAATTAATACTAGTTGCTGTATATATGTAGATCAAATCTTTAATTTGATTTAATGCACGCTTCTGGCGTGCATTAAAAGGAGTGTGGCCAGCAGGTCAAGGGAGGTGATCCTCCCCCTCTACTCTGCCCTGGTCAGGCCTCACCTGGAGTACTGTGTCCAGTTCCGGGCTCCCCGGTACAAAAAAGACAGGGATCTCCTGGAAAGAGTCCAGCGGAGGGCCACAAAGATGATACGGGGCCTGGAGCATCTTCCCTATGAGGAAAGGCTGAAAGACCTGGGTCTGTTCAGCCTGGAGAAAAGAAGACTGAGAGGGGATCTCATCAATGTGTATAAATACCTGAGGTGTGGGAGACAGAGGGATTTGGCCAACTTCTTTTCAGTGGTTTGTGGGGATAGGACAAGGGGTAATGGCCACAAGATGGAGCACAGGAAGTTCCGCACCAACATGAGAAAGAACTTCTTCACAGTGAGGGTGACAGAGCACTGGAACAGGCTGCCCAGGGAGGTTGTGGAGTCTCCTTCTCTGGAGATATTCAAGGCCCGTCTGGACGCCTACCTGGGCAGCCTGCTCTAAGGAACCTGCTTTGACAGGGCGGTTGGACCTGATGATCTCTCGAGGTCCCTTCCAACCCCTACAATTCTGTGAATCTGTGTGATTCCGTGAAATGGGACGAATTTGACTGATCTCAAAAATCTAAAAAAAAAGATCTAAAAAAAAAAATCTAAAAAAAAAAACAAAACACAAGATCCTACATAGAGTAACTCAAGATGACACTTCCTGGGGATTTAGAAACATTTGGGAGAAACTAATTTTGTGGTTATCTGAATAGAATTGTCTCAAACAACTATTTGTTGGTATTGTAATAATAATGTCATTATGTATCTATCATCCCCCGTGACATCCGAAGAAGAATATTGCACCTTAATGTTGGAAAAACTCAGGAGTGCGGTATGTGAAGAGGTGCAAAAAAAACAATAGGAGTAAGAAAAGAAGAGGGGGGAATTGTGAGAAACTAAGTTGTTTTTTTGCAGTTGAGAACTAATTTTCTGTATTCCAAGGTAGTTGTGTAGTCGTAATAAGGAGAAATGCTAAGTAGATAAGTGGACTGTAGAAGGCCTCACTGTTCCAAAATAAGGTGGAAGCTTGAGAAAAACAGGATGAGCAGTGTGGGAACAGTAAAACAAAGATCACAAGTCCTCAAAACATAAGAAAGGGAAAAAAAAAGGGAAAAAGGAGAAATTAAAGGCTTGAAAAAAAAAGAAAAAATGTACATATATGGTATAGGGGAGCGTCGAGTAGCTTATGAACCTGTAGTACTCAGCCAATGAGGAAACAGGGGAGGTGACCAGGTGTCAAGTAATAGGGAATAAAAGGTTATGATTTGTTTACTAAAATGCGCTCCTAATTGACAGGACACCCGCCATTGCAATTGCGAATAAAATAGCTTCACAGAAGATCCTGTCTGAAGAAAATTGAGATGTTTCTCACAATAGGTGCATGACTTGACCTATGATCTACAGCCTCTCTCAGAAGAACCCTTGGCTCAGACCAGAACCTCGGCTAAATCAGCAATAATCCCGAACAGCTAGGACAGGTTTTCAGAAGGCTGACTCAAGTGATCTAAGCCAGTGTTTAATTCACAAACGTTTGTGACTGCATTCACTTAGCTTACAGGTGATAGCTTCTGAAGCTACCATACTGCTTCTGTTACCTGCAAACAAAACTAAAATCCCCACCCAAGACACTAAAACCATCACAATGCTGCCAGGTTTCTTGTTTGTTCATTTTTCTTTGGTTAGCATCATGATTTTGGTTACACTGATATTCAACAACAATAGGAGTGAGGTTTTCTAAGCCAGCCTTCCTATTTAGTTTCATGAGACTCCTGCATAGCACATGAACTGGTGATCAAGATACCACTGTTAACAGCTACACAAGAACAAAAGAAATCAGTTCATATGCTATCTACTACTATAGACCTTTTTCCCCTACCATATTTAACATACCTAGCTTCCCAAAACCCTAAGGCAGAGAAGCCAAGGGCTTTTCTCCAGCAGCCCGCTACTGACTTCAGGAACACAACTGCAATTCAAGAGCAGCAACCGAGATCTTTGTGCTGTGTACAGACAACAGAGAAGAGCAAGAGCACATACCTCGGGCCACATGCCAGTGGTAATGCTCTGACCAAACAAGACACTTGCAAATAGGATCTCTGTTACAGATCCTGTTACAGATCCAAGCATCTCAGTGATGCTTCAGTCCCTTTGTGCCCTAGTTACCTTTAGGGCATGCAGTCCCAGGTGTACCAGAGGTCTGTGGGGGACCAGGGATCCTTCTCCCATCTTCTAAGCCCTAGGCCTGTACTTAAGAGAACTCTTCCTCTGAAAGTAAAATCCAGAGATCTTTTACAAAAAGAAGGATGGGGACGCTTAAAAACAAAAACAAAAAACAAGCAAAAAAAAAACCCTCTTGCCTCAAAATCAACATCTCAGATTATGTCTCCCAGCTAGGATTTCAAAGTGAAAAAAAAATTCTCTAACTATGCTAGCTCTACATGTCTGGTTTTGAAGCAGTTCTCATTAGCTCTGTCTACAGTGTACTGCCTAAGGTTTAATTACTTGAGGGTTTAAAAGACTGAGCTGAGTTTTCTTGAGGGGGACACAATCAATAAAGATTTCTGGAACTAGAAATGTTTTATCCAATTTCTTCATCTGTTTCTCTCGGTGATTAACTACCTTCTGACAAAAGTTAACATCTTTGCTAGTAAAGAACATTCACTTGGCTAGAACTTTTTCTTCATCTCCCTGCCGTACCACCGCTGAACACTAACTGTTTAGAAAAAAAAAAAAGATAGGAATAAAAATCTTCCCAGATATTAGTTTCCCTATCAATTTAGTTTCCCTGTCAATTATATCACAAGGCAGATTAACATCCGAAAAGCCCTGCTGTGTGGAATGCTAATTTTCTTTTTCATCATGTTATATTCCATTAACTGTTATGATGCTGTCATTTTCCTACTGTAAGTAATTTGACAGGGGTCTGTATATAGACCATATAAAATACATACTCATACACACCCAAGAACCAATATTAAACAAACAAACGGAGTGCAAATCTGGAAACACAGAATGTAACTGCATTTACAGAATGTTACCTCACTTAAAATGCATTTATGATACTTTGAAATAAAACATGGATACAGACAATCCAAAACAGTCCTTGCTCAGACTGAGCAGTGCTTAACTACATTTAGCAGCATCCAGGCAGACAGAAGAGAAGCTAGACTAACTGCTAGTATATATAAGCATTTCAACAAAACAGTTTCCATCTTGTTTTTCAATATTTTTTTAATGAGAACACCTGTTTAAAAGATTCTCATAGGAAGTTTCAAAGTTTCGATGAGTCATTCACCACAAAGCACTTCTGAGGCCCATGAAACAACTTCTGATCAAAACCTACAGAGAATCATAGAATCATAGAATATCCCGAGTTGGAAGGGACCCATAAGGATCATTGAGTCCAACTCCTGGCACCACACAGGTTTACCCAAAAATTCAGACCATGTGATTAAGTGCACAATCCAAACGCTTCTTAAACTCTGACAGGCTTGGTGCAGTGACTACATCCCTGGGGAGCCTGTTCCAGTGTGCAACAACCGTCTTGGTGAAGAACCTCTTCCTGATGTCTAGCCTAAACCTCCCCTGCCTCAGCTTGACACCATTCCCACAGGTCCTATCACTGGTGACTAAAGAGAGTAGATTGGCACCTTCCCCTCCACTCCCCGTCATGAGGAAGCTGTAGACCGCGATGAGGTCTCCCCTCAGCCTCCTCTTTTCCAGGCTGAACAGGCCAAGTGACCTCAGCTGCTCCTCATAGGTCTTCCCCTCTAGGCCCTTCACCATCTTTGTAGCCCTTCTATGGACATTCTCCAACAGTTTTACGTCCTTGAGAGACTTATTCCAGGACAGTCAGTAGTCCAGGCTCTAATCTCAATCAAACGAGCAGGGTCTTGAGCTTCTACACATCAAAAGACAGTGCCTTGTCACTAGCAGCTCCTTCAGGGTCCATCTGTTTCTTTGAAGATAACTCCACAGGTACCTTACCTTCATCCCACCCCAGAACAGGAAAGCTCTTGATTTCTTAAACCTTTCTCCCCAGCCCTTAGGATAAGGGAGCAGTTTCTGGCTCTGAGCCACACGAGGACAGATGTCTACTGAAAGTTCTTTGCAAGTTGCTTTGAACCATCCTGTGCTGACTAGTACACTCGAGATAAGGAATGGAATGAACTGCTGGTTTGACATAGCACATACCAGGTTCTATTTGCTCATATCTGCCAACATTTTTACTTTTCATCCTGAAGCTTCTGAGATACATTTGATTACCTGAGCCCAAGTCAGCCCAATATCCACTGCTCAAGTCCCTGGAAGAGCTAGCCCTTCCCAAACATTTTACTTTTGGGAACAGATAGATCAATGTCTAGTTTACATACATCCAGCAAACTGCCAACAAACATGAAACCCTTCAGAAAAATAACACATTTACCGGTTAAAGAAGTTGTCCATCAGGTATATTTAATAAGGCCTACAAATATCTGATGCTTTTAGTTGCATCTAATAAGGCCTGAAAATATCTGATGCTTTTAGTTGCAATAGAACTCACATGTTTAAGCAGACCAGCCTCACTTCAGCTTTTCATTTGTTGCCTAATAACTGTGGACTCAATGTTGTAAGAATTAGGCATGTCTTCAGGCCTTATCATCAAGCAATTAGGGTATGCTTTTTGATTTTCAAGTATAAAAAGGTCAACTTCAAAGTGAAACTCGTGATCAGATGCCTATCTAGACCAAGCAATAGTGTTCCTGGTATTTCAGAAAGTCACTGATTAGAGTCACGGCCACTCTAGTGAATACTCAAGTGAGGATGAGAACAAGCAGGTTTCAGCTCCTAATCAGTCTACCTACTGCTTCAAAGGAAAATCCAACATGTTTGTGTTATCTATTTTATATTGCAGCTCGGAAAAAAAACATTAACAGTAAAAGTTAAGATTTTTTCAAGATTTTATTTCCAGCGTGGTGATTAGCTAATGAATTTAAGGTGGTTTTTTTTGTGATTCACTTGTGAAAGTTATCACTCAATCCTATTGCTGACACTACCGCTTATATTCAGACAGTTATGGGTTAAACCTGCTTAGGATACGTGCATTAATTAGATACTGTATCTGCTGTTCTGGGTCTTGCCTTTTGAGTTCTATTGTTAGCAGCATATGAATAACTGTGGATATTCTGAAACATGCTTCAGAAACTTTCCCTTCTTCAGTAGATCCACTTCCCTTGGGGAAAGTTCTCCCAAAATTCTTAACTAATCTCCACAAGTTATGTTAAATAGCATTCACTTTGAACACCTCAAATCTTAGCAAAATAAACCAAAAGCAACACCATCTCTAAACAAGTTAGACTGTTCTGCCGCTTTTTCCATACCTTGCCTGTCTACATCCACCTAAGACTCGGATTTTTCTTTCTTAAACTTCTCAAAACCTAGCATGAAGGTGATAAGGTGATGAACACGTTCCTTGGAAAAGTATCAGCTGTGTGTAATAAATGTTCATACTTAAAAACAAAAGAAGCATTGATATGTTCACCCCTAAAAAAAAATGCCAGGGCCATGCAGTGAACATCTTGCAGACGTGATCAAATGATCAGTTATTTATGCTTCTATCTCAGTAGCTTGTTCTAAATGCAAACTTGTACTGCACCAAACAGCCTTATAGCCAGAGCACACAGGTCAATATAGACTTCTGACATTTCCAGCTCAAGGGGGAAAGACACTGGAACAACTGCAAGAAATAGCTACTAGACAATTTCTAGCCCGTTCAAAACCAAACGTTGTCTCTGAAGTTCTTGTTCTCACCAAGATTGCCAAACCACATTTTTCTACCTCCAGAAGTTCAGATTCAGATCTGAACCTGAGCACCTCTCAGAAATCAACCTCAATACCTTTCTGCTACTTAAAAGAAAGCTTTCCTCTGACCCTACACAAGAAACATAAATGGGACAATACTGGAATTTCACTGCTAAGTTCCACAGGGTTTTGTCAGGTTTAAAGTCACTTAAGTACATCTGAAGCCACACTTCAGTATTACAAATCAAATCCAGATCCACAAATAATGTTTTCTTTAAGCAGCAGCTGCTCCTGCAAGAGGATCATCCTGAGACTGGAAGTCTTCAGAAACCTGTAAGAGTCAAAATATGAGCCAGAGAGAAGTCTACAATACCAGCTGGCTTCACGAGATTTCTGGAGACAAGTTTTAGCTGTCAGAACAATTAATATCCAGAATCCCATAACCAGATGCTGTTTTCCGTATGTTTTGACTTTGAAAAGTTTCTTCTATCCACTAAGTGATGTTAGGAGCAAACAAGTACTGTCTCTTATCTTCTACTTCTTTCTCCTTACCCTTCTTTGTCAATCTGACTTGCTCATGTGAGAAACACTCCGTAGCCAATAACTTAGGCTCAGGCGAGGATCTCAGTGAAGTAGTAATTTATTTGCGATTGCAGTGGCGGGCGTCCCACAAGCAGGAGCGCACCTACTGGTTCCAAAACACAGTTTATATACTTTTTGATGACAGGACCCTCCCCTGTTTCCCCACTGAGTGGGTAATCCAGGTTCACAATCTCTCTGATGCTTCCCAGACAATGCATGGCCTTCAGTTGCCGGCATGTTAAATTTCAAATTTCTTTTGACTTTTTTACTGTTTGAAGTGGTAATGTTTCTTCACTTATCTGACTTGACTTGACACCGTGATTTTCACCTAATTGTTCTAAGGAGTCTGGTTGTCTGCATTTTACAAGGTTGTTTGTTAAGTTTTCTTATCACTGCAAGCATATCTCAATACCCCATTCCTTACCTTTAAACAATGTAACTCTGCAAAAACAACATTTTTATTCCCACAATTCCCCCCTTTTCTTTTTTGACAGCCTGGGACAATAACCCAGGGTCTCAGAGAAAGCCGAGGTTATGGGAGGATCCTGTTCAATTCCACACATCCCCCAAGCTGTATGTGGTATGGGCACACTGCTTTGTTTCTTTCGCTTTGCCTCCCATCTGCAAGGGAACAGCAACTCCTGCGTATTTGCATCGTGCTGGAAGGATTAGCATGTTAAACCAAGTGCTTGGGAACTGTCATTATAGGGGAAGAGAGGGGACACAACCAAGTGGAAGCGATGCTAATACACTGATGTCGCTGGAGATGAACACCAGGATATAGCACCTGAGATGGACAGTAAAGCAGCAAGACAAGGGCTTGAAATACAATTTTACACTTTTACTACATCTTCATTTAAAATCCTAAGAGAAAAGATTATAACCCCAACAGAACAATACAGTCTCAGTCGGCAAAGCAGCTTAACAAGCAGCCCCTGCTGATTTGGGATGCCCAGCTCTGACCCCTTAAAGCAAATAAAAACTGTCCCATTTTAAAAGGGATACTAAAGGACCAGCTCTGGAAGCATGCCTTATAATCCTTCAGTGCTTAAGCTCAACTTACTCAAACTGAACACTGACATCACTACAGACACTCTCCGCAGGGCCAGAGGTCTGATGCTAGAACATCTGTCCCCATTTGAGACACTGGAGTGCTAAAGAAAGCAGAAAGCATCAGAGAAATGCATCAGAATGGGGTGTGAGGCCAGTTTCTGGGGTTTGGGGGTATTCCTCTGAACTCCCTGCATTTACCACCTCTCCAAGTTGATTTCTTTACTCCATGATGCTGTTGGGTGTTCAACATCTGGGTACCTCCCAGCCCAGTACCACTTTTGCCTCTGAGATCCGTGCTCTGAAGCCATTTCTTTCTAGGCAGCGCTCCAGAACATAGCATTTCTACTGGGAAATTATGACTGCAAACAAACATAGCATCTACTTAGCAACAGAAAAAGAAAGAATGGGTTTTCTTTTAGTTTTTATAAAAGGCAAAATAATCTCTTGCCTGAAGAGTAGTATAAGTGCTTCTCATAAAACACCATAAAAAAATACAGTCCTGTAAAACCAAACAACATGTCAAAGCCCTAGTTATTCCCTTCATTAACCTGATCTAATCCCAAGAAGTTTCTAATGGAACATGCATTGAATTGATGAGGCTTCCTCCAGCCCCTCAACTTACCAAAAGAGATGGAACAAATATAAATACATCTACACTTTACACTCAGTCGTAATTTGTTCAAAGCTGGGAAGAACTTAAAAACACCAGTGCCTCATGGTAAACTGACATTCTGGTTAGAGAGATTTTTGGCTGCTTTTGACCTTGTTTTTCCAAGGCTTACACTGGGGAAATGAGTTGTTTTTTTTATTGAGGAAGTGCTCTGCAACCCAACACAAGCCATCCCCCTGCTAGTGGGGAAGCTTCCCCACAGCCCTCAACAGTGATTTGAGCAGACAGGTAAATTACAGCCCCCTTATCAAGACCTCTCTACCAACCAAAAGAAATAGATATCTAAAAAAGCATGGCAAGGTAAGATTCAATTCGCATGTTTTTCTGACTTATAATGTTCAGGTTTCTCCCTGTTTCATACCCCGCTTCCATACGATGACCACCCAAATTCAGAACCCACCTCTCAGTAACTGGATTCCCCCCCCCCCCAAAGGTCTCTTTGCATTTGGTTAGGAAGGAGGAAGGCAGGATGCAATCACTGGAAGGGAAGGGTCCACCGAGGGAAGAGCAGCCCCTCGAACTGTGAGCAATGATCCTTGTGATGCCAATGGCTGTCAAAAAGAAATTCATGCACCGGATCTAACAACCGGACAACCCAACGCAGAGAGGCTTCTTCCTTGGCCAAATGGTGGGTCCGGCACAGCAGCACCACACCACAAGGCAGGACGAGAGCAGTCCTCACCCCTGCTCAGCACTCACTTGCCTGCTCGGGCTGTCAAACCAGAGGGAGAAGTGCAGAGAAGTCACTGCCAGCTCTGGAAACCTCAGTTCACCTGCCAGTGGAGCTACACAGCAACCAAAAAGCCTTAAGACAAAAGTTTTTCATCACAACTACTTAAAAGCTTTCAATAGAGAGAAAAAACACAAAGCCTAGGAAAAAAGCATGCTTCCTTTCAGAGTACTGTTGGCCTGCTCTCATTATCACTTAACAAGACAAGTGGACTGCGTGGTTTTAAGATGTTTCACCATAAAATGAAAGTTTCTGGCCAGGAACTTCCACATGGCCAAGGGGATTTAGCAAGTCACCGGGACAAGGAGCAAAACTAAACCCCTCAAACCCAACAGAACAAGCACACTGACCTGACTGAGCACATTGTCACAGAATCAGGCTGGCCAACGTTGGAAGGGACTTCTGGACAGTATTTTGTTCAGGATGACCACAACCTTCCATCTTGTTAGCATCTATCAATTCACTCAAAACATCAAGAGGTGATGTAGGGTGGGCTCTAACACCAAAAGCATTCTCCATTTTGGAGAGTGCCATCTGACACTGAAGCAACGCTACCTCTGGGTCCTACATGACACTGCACTGGAGCCTTTTAACCTAAATTCCTTGCTAATGCTGGAATTGATTTTAGGAAGGGAAAAGGGACACACACACACACACACACACACACGCGAGAATTTTGCTTCCTGATTTTAGCACAAAGAATATTTTTCATCTCGGTGCTAAGCAACAAATGTTTCTTCCTCTTCCATTCAAGGTTTGTGTTTTAGGTCATTTTCT